>NC_090934.1:1249182972-1249804014 GCF_040938575.1 Ambystoma mexicanum
TAGCCTCTTAGTAAATTCCCCTGCAAACCAGTAGTAATCACCAGGAAGTAGTAGTTTATAGTAGACCGAAGTCTGAGCTCAATGCATGTTACAATCGCTGAAAGGAGGGGTGGCGCTGTTGAGCAGCCCAAGATGGCTGCCTAGCTAATAAGCTCTGTGTGGTTCGGCAGAAATCCGCTACCATCTGCGCAACCCGGCATCCCTGAGGGCTGACATCGGCTGGCATTGTTGGGGACCATCGACTGCTCTTACCCTGCAAGTTTTGTATCGTTTGGCTCACTGGGGCCTCCCTGTGACGCCTGTGCCGGCGGCTGCCTGGACTTGTGCGCATGCCCCGGAGCGCGCCTGGATGCCGTGCCCCAGCGCTGGAGTTCGCGAGGCCGTGTCCTCGGTCCAGTGGCGCTGTGACACCTCGGCACACCTCCATCGGCCCCAGGCGGGCGAGCACGGCACCGGTGCAGCTGTGGGAGGCCGCGCCCATCTGTGGGCCGTTGTGGGTGGCGCTGCTGCGAAGTGAAGCTGGGGCTGGCCCGGCGCTGGTGCGTGGCCGCTCTAACCCCCTCCCGTCCCCGCCCCTCCTCTGGGAGCCAGAGCTCCTGTGTGGACGAATGTCGTGGGAGCACCCCGTGAGCCGGAGCTCCGGTGAAGTCGCGCACCACACGGGCGCTGAGCCGTGCCCCGGCTCCAGCTACATTCAGGTGAGGAGCGGGGGGAGACGCTCAGCTTACGTGGCCGCGGCCGTGCTGGTGTGGCTGCGGGCCGCCCACTCGACTATTGAAGGGCGGTGACACACACTGAACCCTTGGATTGCCAGGGGCCCTGACACCTGGCCGCGCTGGAGGCCAGTGCAGGACCGTGTTACCTGGAAGAGTACTGCATGGAATTGGATACAGGCTCCCTCACTTTGCTTACCCTGTATTTACGGCTGACTTCCCTGGGGAGCGGGTGTGGCCCCTGCCCGCCCCCTTTTGAACTCACCTGAACATCACTTGGAGGCCGCCTCTGCCGGGGCCCACGCAGTCATCATACCTGCATTTAGGGTGCCATAGGCACCCTGACGCCGCTGGCTGGCACGCACCCCTGAGAGAGGGCAGCCTTTGCACGCTGGGCCTTGAGCTTCCCGTCTATCCCACGCAGTAGTACTAGTGTCATTTGCCTCAGCCACGGCAGGGGCCTGGCTGGTGTGGAATCACAGTTTAGCGACTGGCCGGATCCTAGAAGCCCTCATCACTTGCTTTCCCCACTGCCGCTGCCTGCTGACCACCCTCACATCCACCACCATCCGGGCATGCCGAACAGGCAGAGGGGGAGTGCCAAGGGGGGAGACATGGATAAATTTGCCAGAGCCGTCTCGAGGACTGAGGCGAGTCCACTGCCACCCTTACAAGAAGAACCTGAGGCTGATGCCCACCCTGGTACATCGGGACCGGACCTTACCACCCTCATGGAATCAATGGCCAAAAACTTTGCCTCCTTCCACGAGAAACTGGATGACATAAACGCTAATGCCGCCTCGCTCAGGACATGTGTAGACCAAGCCGGGACCAGGATTCCAGAGGCTGAAAGCAGAATCTCTACAAATGAGGATGCAATACACACATTGCAGACCACTGTTGCATCCCTGTCACGAGATATGAAGGCAGTGAAGGTCAAGTGTGACGACTTGGAGTCCCGCTCCCGCAGAAATAATGTATGCATCATTGGCGTTCCCGAGTATGCCCTCAAGGGGCGCATGGAAGATGCTGTCGAGAGCCTACTCAAAGATCTCCTGGGCAATCCAGCTTTGTCCCCATATTTTACAGTGGAGCGCGCCCAACGTGCTTTGTCCCCTCACCCCAAGCCGGGCAACATCCCGCGACGCATCATCGCCAGAATTTTTAATTATCGGGACAGAGACCTCATCCTCCGCCTGGCACGTGAGAAAGGGGACTTGCGCTTAGAGGGCAACATCATCAGGATTTTCCCCGACTTCTCAGTCACGTTTCAACAGGAGAGACGCCAATTCCTCTGTGTTAAAAAACTGCTCAGGGAGCGCCATGTCCCCTATGGCATCCTATTTCCGGCTCGACTTAAACTCACCCATAATGGAAAACTTTACTTCTTCACGGTCCCTGATGAGGCGGTGAAATTCATTAAGTCGCAAATACCACTGCACAATCCAGGGGATGGCCTCGCCGACGCCGTATAGCCTCAGATCACCCTGCTCGAAGATGCCCTCACTATCTGGTGATCCTTGATTCACAATGCGACTATGGCAACGTTGCTTTCTACCCAGTAATGATGCCTCCCTGCTACAAGCGTTCCGGCCACCGACTACGCTCCACAATTGGAGTAACCCATCATCCCTTCTTCTTGATGCCTCTGACCGGCCGCTTGCCTTGAACCCTCCTACATCCGCATCCTATTCCTTTTGGTAAACATGTTTGCTCCGGGGCCAAACACTGGATCGACCCGCTGCAGAAACCTACTGCAGACAAAATCCGCTGTCCACCTTTGATGTTTAAGATGCCGACCACACGGCAACAGTGCACCTCGCTGCCTTTGCAACCATTCTGTTTATTTTCAATTGATTGCTACTACTGCTGGGCCCAGGTTGGACCGTGGAAGGAGCATGCCCACGTTGGGTGCTGGCTGCCGACCTACGGTTGAATGGTGGCATTGACTTAACTAGAGCCACCTGGGCTTGGAGAAATGTTGGCACTTATGTTGGGGGGGTTACACTGCAAGTTGGGGGTGGGCAGTGGGGGTGGGCGGTGTATGGTGTGGGTTTGTTGTGTGTTATGGGAAAAAATGGCAGAGGCGGTTTGGCAGACCACAGTGCATCGGGGGGCCCCTGTTGGAGTGGCCTCCGCTCTGGATTCATTCTACGACAACGGTGGTGGGATGTTACTTAAATCATTGACATGCCTGTAACGGTGATATCCTGGAATGTCCGGGGCCTGAGCAATTACACCAAGGCTCGTAAAATCATGGCTTACGCCAACAGACACGGTTGTAAAATACTGCTCCTGCAGGAGACTCACTCAACGGGCCCTCTGACCAAGAGTATTGCACCAACATGGGGTCCACACAGATACTTCACCTCATATTCCACGCCCGCCAGAGGGGTGGTTGACGATGATCCATAAATCACTTAAGTTTGTTCTCCACAAGAGCTATATAGATTCTGAGGGGAGATATACTGTATTACATTGCGCCATAGCCAACAGGGATTACTTGCTAGTGAATACCTACGGCCCTAATATGGACTCTCCCGAGTTTGTTGATCAAGTGGTATCCATATTGCTAGGATACGTCGGGGAGCAGATCATTGGGGGGGGGACATGAACTTTATACTGGATACCGCAATGGACAGGACTGGCACGGCCCCTAGGCCCCTGTCTGGCACAGAAATCCGGAAAATATGTCCAGAGAGCAAAACTAGGTTGCTTACAAAAAGTATCAGTTTTTATTTAATCGTGATAGAAAAGATCTTTGAAAATAGTCAGTTAATGACACAATACTTTAGAAAGCATATTATTTTACATCACAACAGCAGGTACAAACATTACACATGGCTAAAATTAGTCTGTCAACCAAACCATTCATAGTGCAGCACTCAAACCATACAACATTCAAAGTGACATTCATCCAAACAACAATAGCTAAAAATGACAAAATTAATTCATACACGGGAGTGAGCGCAGTTCACACATCCCGTCTGGTTAATTTGATATTTTTATAAAAGGTAGAAAAACATATATACAATAGAAATGATTAAAACCATCTATCGTGAGGGCGGCGGATAAAAAAAAAGATTGTTGTGTAGATCACATCCCCTAAGGCTCAACCGGTTTCGACGTAATTGTCAATTGCACAACGTCTTCATCAGGAGGTATGGAACAAAAAGCTGCAAGAGAAGAGCATTACTGCATAAATATGCGGCAGTGCCCTACCTTGTGTAGCAAACTCTACTGTTAAAAAATTGTATAGCGTACCCGCCATGTGCCACCTTTTGCAAACATAGTGAAAGAAAGAGAAATATTTAGGTGCTGGGAAAGTCTAAAAAGTTTTAGAACCACATCCCAGAAGCGGAGAAATATTTGAAAAGGCCAAACGCAGGAGTGCCCACTCCATGTAGTGTGCAAGAGATACAGTGCAAGTGGGAACCAGCAGGAAGGGGCTGGGAAAAACAATTTCTCGTACACGTGGTCAATAAAGGTGACTAAATGACCTGAAGCAGCGAGGCCCCATGTGCAAGTGCAAAAATGTAAACCAAGACGCACTAACCTAACGTTGTTAGCCAATGGTAGACACGATGAAAGGTGGGAGTACCTATGCTGAAATGGGAACCTGCAAGGGGCTACAGCCGTTCCTGAGCTAAAAAGACAAGTATAGCACAAATGAGGCCAATCCAGTTGTATAGACATGTATAGGTGTACCACCAAGGTTGCTTGCTATGAGGGTCATGGTTTACCTGTATGGGCAAAAGGAATAATGGTGCTGTCCATCATTGGTGGATTCGATGGTGAGGCCTGCCGGGCGTTAAACGCATAGGAGAAGCACTTGTCGGCTCCCAATGTTCTGCCTAACTGTGGATCAAATAATAACAGAACAGTGGGCTAAGACTGTATTCGCAGAAATGGGAATAAGAACAATATACTTAAATAGTTCAGAAAAGGACATGATGGGGGTACAAGAGTCTTCTCGTAGGATAACCCCAACTCACCCTATAGTAGACTGAATAGTAATGTACAGCAAAAAATAAGTCTGCTGGGACCGAAAATGGATACAATAGCCTATACGAAAATGGATACAATAGCCTATCCATAAAGCCGGCCAATTAGTACTATTTGAGAGCCAAAAAAACGAAATCCAAACCTATCAGCAGGCGTTATTAAAGACATGGGGGGAACACGGCATCCAGAGAGGCTCCAAGATGGAAAACAAAAATGTAAATTGCCGCAGCTTTCGCGTGTACTAAGCGAAAGAGTGACATGTGCTTAATGTGCCCGTATACCGATAGAATACATAGTCGGGCAACGTGGACTGGGAGGACGAAAAAGATCACACTTACTAGATGCCTAAATCACGGGCTATGAAGAAGGGAACTGTGGGGGAGACCAGCAATCCAAATGCGGGGCTCCGCGCAGTCACGTACTGCAGTGGCGAAGGTGAAATGAATTCAAACGGTCTAACTAGATCTGCGGTATGGGTCATGTGACCGGCCTATCGTGTAAATAGGCTGCTTAGCGTGGTGATGGACGGCCTACGCAGCGTAATGTAGAGGCCCGCCTAGCAAAGAGCGAGAAAGAGGACTAATGCAGAGCCTCTATGAAACCCTCAGTTAAGCTATAAAGACTAAGGAAGGGAGTGCCGCGGAGATGGGCCAAAAAATCCATAAAATAGCTGGGAGGTGGGAAAGTCCATGTAAAAAGTAAAAGTGCTGACACCACCTAGGTGCCCAATTGGTGCCAAATTGTGACCGAGTTCCCAACAGCTGATGGATGTATATGTAGAAGTGTATGGCTAGCGGTGGCAACCTGTGTCCAAATAAAGGTTGCCGATGGAATCAGGTGTGCACATGCCAGTTTGCTAATAGAAAACACATCCATGAAACTGAATGGACAGTGAGAGGGAGTGCATGGGGATGTACAACCGACACGTATGCTTGGACTGAAACTGTGTGTACTAGTGTGGGATCAGATGTAGACCAAGAGAGGGATCAGGCTAACCCACATTAAACTCCCATGTTTCCATGGAATTGAGCCCTTTTTGTAAAGTCCTGAGATTGAAAATCCACATTTGCTCTTTATATGCCAACTTATTAGTGGTTTGCATATGGCCATTTGCTGAGATCTTCTCGAGGCAAAACCATGTTAGTGAGTCAGCATCGTGGCCTCTCTCTAGAAAGTGGGAAACCAATGGGGCAGTAAGACAGCGCATCTGGATCTTGGAGCGATGTTCATTGATGCGCACATGTATCTCCCTGGAGGTCTTGCCTATGTAGAGCAAATTACATGGACATTGGATGGCATAAACCACGTTCTTACATTTGCATGTGGTGAACGTCCGTAGATTCCATTGTCTGCCTTCATTCACAAAATGTGTTATCTTTTTAGAAAATCTGCAGGCCACACAAGTGGTGCACGGGTAATGTCCTACCACAGGTTGTAAATTGACGTCCCTGATCACATTACGTTGAAATGGCAATCTGTTGGCTCGGGTGAGTTTCTGTGCCAGACTCTTACCTTTTCTAAATGCAAACAGTGTTTTTTTTCAAATTAATGTCAGCAGAATTGAGGATCCTCCAATTCTTAAGGATTATCCCCTTGATGGACTTGCTGAACTTGCAAAAAGTAGAAACACAAACAATCTGTTCGCTGTCTGTATTTTTGGGATGTGCAGTGAGCAAGGCATCACGGTTAGAATACCGCACTCTTTTTCTAGAATGTTTAATGAGTTTTTTGGGGTACCCACGAAGTAACAGTCTAGCTTGTAGTATATCTGCATGCTTATTAAAATGAGCGATGTTAGTACAATTACGTCGTAGCCGCAGGAACATGCGGTACGGTAAATTACGTAATAAGCTCTTCGGATGTTGGCTCTCAAATTGCAAGGTGGTATTGCGCTCAGTAGGTTTTCTGTACAGTTCTGTATGAAGGCACCCTTCATCAACATCAACATAAATGGTTGTTGGGCGGGGTGGGGCGGGAGGGTGGTGGAGTGGGTGTGTTGTGTGTTATGGGAAAAAATGGCAGAGGCGGTTTGGCAGACCACAGTGCATCGGGGGGCCCCTGTTGGAGTGGCCTCCGCTCTGGATTCATTCTACGACAATGGTGGTGGGATGTTACTTAAATCATTGACATGCCTGTAACGGTGATATCCTGGAATGTCCGGGGCCTGAGCAATTACACCAAGGCTCGTAAAATCATGGCTTACGCCAACAGACACGGTTGTAAAATACTGCTCCTGCAGGAGACTCACTCAACGGGCCCTCTGACCAAGAGTGTTGCACCAACATGGGGTCCACATAGATACTTCACCTCGTATTCCACGCCCGCCAGAGGGGTGGTTGACGATGATCCATAAATCACTTAAGTTTGTTCTCCACAAGAGCTATATAGATTCCGAGGAGAGATATACTGTATTACATTGCGCCATAGCCAACAGGGATTACTTGCTAGTGAATACCTACGACCCTAATGTTGACTCTCCTGAGTTTGTTGACCAAGTGGTATCCATATTGCTAGGATACGTCGGGGTGCAGATCATCGGGGGGGACATGAAGTTTATACTGGATACCGCAATGGACAGGACTGGCACGGCCCCTAGGCCCCTGTCTGGCACAGCGCATAGATTGCTGTCCCACTGCGCGACACTTGACATTCACGATGCATGGAGGGCCCTACATCCGCAAGTGCACGAGTTTACGTATTACTCGTCAGTTCACGACAGTTCCTCCAGGATCGACTTGGTCCTGTTGTCTGGCCCCATGCTGGGTAGGGTAGTGGAAACGCGGATACTCGCGCGCACACTGTCTGATCATTCACCGATCTTGATAACCCTGGAATTGGGGATACCTGCCCCTACTATTAACACATGGTGATTCAAATCATCCGCTCTGCAGGACATTGTATTCAAGGCCGATATCCTTGCCGACATTCAGACTTATTTTGAACACAATTTGCCCCAGACCACCACCTGAGGGGTCCGCTGGGACGCTTTCAAAGCCTTCATCAGAGGTGCGTCCATTTCTAGAGAGTCGGGAGTCCTCAAACCTATAAGAGCCGCCCTATCCCACATCGAAACTAAATTACGGGACCTGGAACGAGCCCACCCAGCCTTGATCAATTCAAGTGTCCTCTCCCAGATCAGTGAGGAGCTCAAAAACTTCAATGAACAGGCCACTAGGGAAGTACAAAACTTCAGTCGCCCACAGGCAGCACGTAAATACGGCGAGGGTGACAGACCCGGCAAAACTTTGACCGCGTTGGCAAGGGGGGAGTGGGGCCAAACCCAAATAACCTGTGTCAAGGACAGTCAAGGGGTTATACAGTGGCCCGACCAGCAAATCCTTGAAGTCTTTACAGGCTTCTACTCGGAATTATACTCCCAGCCCCCTGAGCATAGTGACTCCCAGATGCGGGAGCTCCTGGATCAAATACCCACCACCTTTGTCTCCCTTACCACTAGAGACTAATTCGATTCCCCTATTACCTTGAACGAAATAGTGGAGGCTATATCCAGTCTCCCTAAAGGTAAGGCACCGGGCCCCGACGGGCTAACGGCTGAATTTTATCAGGAGCATGTGGCAATATTGGCCCCCGAACTGCTCAAGGTGTGGAATGAGTCACTCAGGCTAGGATCCCTCCCCCCGACACTACGTGAGGCTGTCATCACGGTCCTGCTCAAGCCTGGTAAGCCTAGCAATGAATGCGGATCCTACCGGCCCCTTTCATTGATGAACTTGGACACAAAAGTTTTCGCTAAGGTGATCGCTAACCGCTTCCTGCCTGTCATGTCCTATATGGTACATGATGACCAGTCAGGCTTTGTGCCCGGGAAATCTACGTCCCACAATATCAGAAGGCTTCTTAACGTCATGGCGCGAATCGATCAGGGTGTGAGTGCGGTCGCGGTCACCTTGGACGCCCAGAAGGCCTTCGACATGGTGTCCTGGAAGTACATGTGTCTCGTCCTTGAGACCATGGGCATAGGACCCAGGATGATCACATACATTAAATTACTATACACCTCCCCGGTTGCCAGGGCCTGTGTCAACTCCCAAACTTCTGATCTGTTCCCTTTCTTCAGAGGCACCCGTCAGGGATTCCTGTTCTCCCCGATCTTGTTTGCCCTGACTATCGAGCCCATGGCAGACTATGTCAGGGAGCGTCACTCACATAAAGGGATACGGCTACAGGATACCCCTGAAATTATCTCGCTCTATGCGGATGACGTGCTGCTGTTCGTCAGAGACCCCAATGACCACCTCGACCCGATCTTGCGCGACATCACCCGCATCGGGACATATTCCAGTTTCACAATCAATTATACCAAGTCTGAACTCTTCCCTCTCACGAGCTCCAAAGCGCACCCTCCCACTGAGTACCCGCTCCTTTGGTCCCCCGACGGGATTAAATATCTGGGAATCCGGGTATCCCTGACCAGAGACACCCTCCTGGCTGACAACTACTTGGCCGCGGCAGAACAGGCTGAAGCCAAGATAACACGCTGGTGCCCCCTTCCACTGTCTCTAGCGGGGAGACTTTCACTGGTAAAAATGATACTACTCCCTAAGCTGCTGTATATATTCACTAATGTACCTATCTGGCCTGGTAAGAAATATTTTGCAGACCTACACAGGCTGTGCGCTCAGTTTCTGTGGCACTCAGGAGCACTGCATAAAAATGGCTTGCTATGACACTTCCCTATGAAAAAGGTGGTTTCACTGCCCCTGATATGCTGCGGTACTGGATCACAGGGCAGGCACAGTTTGCCACCTACTGGTATCCCGGACCCACCCCCACGCCCTCATGTCAAACTGGAGGCCCTTGCGGCATCTGGCACCAATATAATGTCCTTAATATTACATCGCCGATACGAACCGGACTCACCCGTTGATCCAGTTCGTACTACTGTGCAGGCTTCGGGATGGATATTCGCCACGAGTGGCGAGGAACACCCATATTACAAATGGCTCCCCGCCTGGCGTTTCCCCGGGCTGGAACCCACAAACGACATGGCCCTGGCACGACATTGGCAGACCCTGGAATACCTTGCCCTAAATGACTTCTACCCAGACGGGCAATTCATAACACTGCAGACCTGGAAGCCGGGCCACTCGGGGTCACCGTTGGAACTTTTACAATTTTATAGGCTCCGAGCTGCCTTTCGTGGTGCCTGGCCTGGGTTTCCCCGATTCCCCTGGGATTTCCTACATCGCCAACTCGAGTGGGGCCCGCGGGGTAGTATCCTCACTATACAAACTCCTTCTAACTTCTGCCCCACCACAGCCTTCTGGGGCCCGGGATGACTGGGCATCCGAACTGGAGCTGGAACTTACCGACCAACTGTGGACGAAAATGTGCTCCCACACTTATAGAGTCTCCTTGAACTTCTGCTACCCTACCATTCAGTACAAACTGTTGAACAGGTTGTATTATACCCCGCCAAATATCTCCAGATATGCTCACTCCGATCCAAGGCTCTGCCTTCGCTGCGGTGCAGAGGATGCGAGCATCTGCATATTTTCTGGGCCTTTCTGAGGCTAGCTGCATTTTGGGACGAGATCCTGAAAACTCTGTCAGAAATTTGTGACACTGTTGTTGAGCCTGACCCACTGGGGGTACTGTTTGGGGCGTGGGGGGCTGAGGGAGCCAGGGATGCCGCTAAATTCTTAAATGTGAGTTGTATAATTGCTAAGAAGTGGGTATTGCAGAGCTGGAAGTCCTCCTCACCCCCACACATTCCAGAAATGGTTGAACTCATTAACATGGTCTCGGAACTGTTAGGAGGAGTACCTCACCACCCTCCCGGCCCACTCCTGGCCTAAAAACATCTGGTCTCCCTTTAACAGCTATCTTAAAAGCTTGGACACACCCTCTTCTGGGGACAACTCATCGCAATCATCTCTATAAAGTGCCACAGCTTTGGACGCTCCATAATGCTGCATTCCTGACTTTCTGTATGTTACTGTTCATATGCACCACTGTATTCAGTTGATTATGTATTTTGCCACTCCTGGCCGTTCTGATGTATGTGTAAGCTATTCACCTGTGCCAACAAAAATAAAAGTAAAAAAAAAAAAAACTATCTCTGAAAGAACCTTTCATTCATTTCGACATTTGTATAGCACCTTTCACCAATAATTATGGCCCCAATGCGCTATTTGTTGAACGCCCTCAGAGGGAAGGAAGTTCTAAGTATGGGAAATTGGGAGGTGATATTATGTGTGTGTGCATTTGGCCATTAAAGTTATGAGAGCGTGGCCAATACCCTGCTCGTCACCCATGTCTGAATGGCATGTGGATGGGTGGCAGGAGATTTACTAAGAATTAAGCGGGAGGGTTGTGTGAGAGGATAGACGGTTATGTGTGAAGCTACAGTTCGAATTTAGGTAGCTAAATCACATTCTTATGGCAGGGGTGTTGTGCAAAAGTGATTGAGTTGTATGTGAAAGCAGACATGTGTGGGAGTGAGGCTGTGCCTTTGGCTAAGTTCCGAAGTTGCAGAGTTTGAGTGTTATACATGGGTTTGCTATACATTCAATATTGTTTCCCCCCTGGATTCCAACCAGCTGCCAGGAGCAGTACGTAATCTCACATACGATCTAAGTGCAATAAATACCCACCCTATTTGTGGATCTTGGAGTGATACATCGTCCATCCACAGGCGCTTCCAGTGCAATAAAGTTCCCACCTTAAGTGTCTAGGTGCAGCAACGAAGCCTGCCCTCATATGCAATAAAGTATGACCCATTGCTATGTCAATCAAATGCAGCTTTTTATTTATTTATATATCCTCCTCCTCCTCGCCAAACCAATTGCTTCCAATTTTAGCACAGTTCCTACCCCCGAAATCCATCTAATCATGGCACATGCCCTACCCCCAAAATCCTTCTGAGTGTAACACATTTCCTAAGCCTGACAATCCATGTAGAACGACACAGTTCCTACCCCTTGCTTTTCCTACCCCTAACAATCCATCTAAATGCTACTCGTTTCCTACCCCCAAAATCCATCTAAGTGCAAGTCATTTCCTACCCCCCAAAATCCATCTAACTGCAACTCATTTACCAGCCAGCACATTTCCTACCCCAATAATCCTTCTAAATGTAACACATTTCCTAACCCCAACAATCTGTCTAGATGTGAACCAGTTCCTACCCCCAAAATTCATCTAAGTGCAACTCATTTCCTACCCCCCAAATCCATCTAACTGCAACTCATTTCCCAACCCCCAAATCCATCTAAGTGTAGCACATTTCCTCTCCCCATCAGGATACGCGATTCTTCAATTACCGCGGAGCAAGGGCACTGCACGCTGCACAGGTTGGCCTCCTACACATCTGTCCACCAGGCCAAGGTGCAGTCCAGTCTAAAAATTAAATATGCTTGAGTTTCTGGTTTGGATCCTGTAACTCGTAACCAAGCAGATCACTTTAAAACGCTTGCTTTTGTATCTTGATGACAAGCATTTTCGGCTGCATCAAGGCTGCTGTTCATTACTGGCTTGGAGGCTAATTGGCCATCCTTATTGTTGTATTGCACTTTTAATAAGTACACTGTCAGGCAAGTCCTTAAGTAGGTCTTGCAGAACATCTCACTGTGAGAAGGCATATCTACCTATGAGGGCTGCAGCATTATTTACACATACATTGAATGCCACTGTAGTCCCCATCTGTTTACCCATAAAAAACAATCTTTACTCTATATCCTTGGGGGAAATCACTTATGGAAGCACCCAGTCGGCTCCCGCCTCACCTCAAACTACTCTATTACTACCACCTAGTCAACCTCGGCCAACTACACCCGGGTCTTACTCTGACCACCCATGGCAAACTTCTACTTAGCCACGCTCACCTTAACGGCTACACTCGCCCTGCTCCACCACAACAACACCACCCACCACAAACCCCGTCCGCAATCACTCCCAACCCAACATACTATGGGTTTTTTGGAGACCCAACATATTGACAAGCCTGACGCCCTCAGTCCTATAGAATGGATCCGCCGATTTGCTGCTCCGCCCACTCCTTGGAACCCATGCACATTGAAAGACAGAAACCTGAGACTCGGCTCTCGGTTCATAACCCCCAAGACACTCGCCAAAAAACACTCCTTTCATCCCACACACATTGCAAACTTTGAACATCACCCAATCAGCCCCCTTGAGCACATCTGAACAGCCACTAATCAAGGGCGCCCTCGTCAATGCCCGCTCCCTGGTCGCCCATGCGCTAGATATCGCAGACTTCATCTCTATCAACAATCTACACTTCCTGGCTATCACGGAAACCTGGCTGCACCAAGCAGCAGGCCCAGCCTTATCCCTCGCCATCCCAGAAGGTTATTCAATACTAAGGAAAGACCGGGACATAGGTAAAGGAGGAGGAGTAGCCTTCATCGCTAAAACATCCCTTGGACTTAGATTAATCCCTCCGCCCAGCTTCCGATCTGCAGAACTTCTGTCAGCTAAGCTCCAACTCTCTGCCACACAAACCATACTATTACACCTCCTTTACAGACCTCCAGGCCCCATCACCACATTTGAGGAAGAGATATCTGACCTCTTGACCACCAACACCAAAACAGGATCTCAAATTATCCTTCTTGGTGACCTCAACCTCGGTCTCGGCGACCCAAACGATACCAATGCACTCTCCCTGGAAAGCACCATCTCCCAACTAGGGTTCAAGCTCAGAATCACAGACCCTACCCACAACAAAGGCAGGACCTTGGACTGGCTAGCGGATCTCAACTGCTCTACGACCATCACAAAAAACGAGCAAACTGCTTGGTCTGACCACCACGCCATCTCCTTCTCCATCCAAGGGAAATCACAACCAAACTCTCCAACCCCTACCATCCCCCAAACCCTCACCAGAAACAACCGCAACATTACCTTACAAAACCTCTGCCCACTTATAGACAATATCTGTACCCCTACAAACTACGCCAACCTAGATGTGGAGAAACTCGCTGACCTCTACAACAAAACGTTAGAATCAGCAGTAGACACCATCGCCCCACTCAAACTCACCAAAGCCAAACCGGCAGCCCATATGAACAAATGGTTCACACCAGAGCTAAAAATCCTCCGAAACTCCAAACGAGCCGCAGAAGCCACCTGGAGAAAAACGCCCAACCTCTCCAACAAAACTCAACTCTCGATAGCAGCCACCACCTACAAAACTGCTATCCTTAAGGCCAAAAAAGAGACATATGATAACAGAATTGAGAGCGCCAAATCCAAAACAAAAGAGCTTTTCAATATCCTCAGGGAACTCGAATCCCCCCCCACTCTGGCTGAAACCTGCGTGAAAGATGCAGACTGGTGTGAGAGGATTCAAAAAGCCCTAGCAGACAAAATCACCATGTTACAATCCAAAATCGAACAGAAAAAGCTCAGCCTTTCCAAAAAAACAAACCATCCTCCGTCCACCACCCCAAAAACACCTACTTGCCCCCCCTTCTCCTTCTCACCAGTTTCCACTAAAGAAGTAGAAAGCATCATTAAGGGCCTCAAGCCCTCTAGATGCCAAGGGGACTCATGCCCAGCTCCCATCATCCAAGAAGGCGCCAACACTCTGGCCCCCTTCATAACAGCCCTCATCAATGCATCCTTCAAATCAAGCTCAGTGCCCAGCAGCCTCAAGGAGGCCTGGGTCATGCCACTTCTAAAAAAACCTAATCTAGACCCCAATAACCCAACTAATTACAGGCCAATCACCACCGTTCCCTACATCCTAAAGATCCTAGACAGAGTGGCCTACCTGCAAATACAGAAGCACCTGGAAGACAACAACCTCCTGGGTCTCAGACAATCCGGCTTCAGGCCAAGGCATGGAACAGAGTCAGCCCTACTGGACCTAAAAATCCAGATGGACGAGGCAAAGGACAAGGGTAATCTAGCCATTCTCCTACTGCTAGATCTATCAGCTGCCTTCGACCTCGTCGACCATCAGATCCTCACAGAACATCTGATGACCTCAGCGGCCTTCTCTAACCAGGCGACTGCCTGGATCCAGTCCTTCCTAACCAACCGAACCACCCGGGTCTTCTCCCCAGGGGCATCAGCACTCCCTGTCCCCATCACCTGCGGCGTTCCTCAAGGCTCATGCGTCTCGCCGACCCTATACAATATCTTCACAAAGCTATTGTTTGACCGCCTAGATAACCTAGGTGTCACTTACACAAACTATGCTGACGATACCCAGGTTCTCATCACCCTATCAGGGTGCTACGACGAGGACTCCACCAGAATCAACAACCTTTATTTAGAGATCCAAGCCTGGATGGCAGAGCACGGCCTATGCCTCAACGACGAGAAAACTGAGCTCCTCATTGTCGGCTCCCAACATCGACTAAACAAACTAGACCCCCGTTACGCGTCCATCAACATAGACGGTAACCTAATCACAGTAGCCAAAGAAATTAAAACCCTTGGGGTTTATCTAGACTCTACTCTCTCGCTCAAAAGACAGGTGAACGCAACTGCCTCTTCAACAGCTTACACCAATAAGCTCATCAACGCCTGCAAACCTTTCCTATCACCTTCCAGCTGCATTACACTAGCCAGAGCGTTAGTGCTCTCAAAAATTGATTACTGCAATACCCTCTTTCTTGGCTCATCAGAACACAACCTGAACAAACTACAGGTACTTCAAAATAATGCCATCAGAGCCGCCTTCAGTATCCCACGAAACGCCCACATCTCCAGCTTCAGACAAGATGCTCACTGGCTCCCAGTACGAGACAGAATCACCCTCAGATCCCTCGTCATCGTCCATAAATGCCGCTCTAATGACGCACCCAAATACCTGGCAGACAAGTTCCACAACCACACCTCAACTAGACCAACTAGAACACCATACGCACATTGCCTTTCCGTTCCCAAATTCTCCCTAAAAAAAGCAGGTGGCGCCAGCTTCCCGGTCCTAGCTGCCAAACTATGGAACGCTATGCCACCATACCTTAGAGCAGAACCCTCATTTTGGACTTTTAGAGCCAAAACAAAAACATGGCTTTCCAACAAAAACGCTGCTTAATGCACTTCCTCTCTGCATGCCTCTGTTGACCACCTGTAACCCGGTCTGCTACACCGTTGTTGTTTTATCACAGTCTGTATTGTATATTTTTGCCATGCTGTAACTGTTTCTAAGTCTCCGGCGCCCAGCTACCCCAGGGTTCGGTGCGCGGTACAAATAAATAAACTAAACTAAACTAAACTAAACTAAACATTGCTTTTGTAATGTAGTTATAGTCATACAGCCTGTGATTGTCTGTTAAGAACACAAAGGTCTAAAGGCTTGTACTTTCTCTTTTCTGGCATTTACCACCTTAATAGTGGCAGGGTTCTTTTTTTAAAAAGAACCTTTAGGTTACAAGATGGGGATAGCCTGAACTACTGGCTTGCACTCTTTTAATACATCTTCAATAAAGTTCCTCTCTTTAGTTTCTCACCACCATCTCCACACTAAAGGGTGGAGTTTAAGATGGATTTCAAGAATGTGGCCTGGTGCACAAATTGCAGGAGGCCACCCCAGTCATGAAGAACAGGGGACTCTGGGAGCTTAGTGTGAGAGGTCAGAAATGTGAGGCGGAGAACCTTTGGGTGATTTGTCAAAATACACCATTTTATTAAATCATAAATGTTATCAAACACCTCACTATCCAGATGATTTCCCTGCCTATCAAAACTAAAGGAGAAACACTCCAACATAGGATATCAGGCCCTGGCACTTAAACATCAAACACATAAAGAAATATATGGCATTCATAGTAACATCAACAATAATATTCACAGTCATTCTTGGCAACCTGGATGAACTTCCCTTCCACAGGTTTCAAGGTAATTCAGATCAATATTCAACAAAAAGTGAACAAGTCTCAATTCAGTTCTTGACTTCTTCAATGGCAAAGTCAAGTTCTGTTAACCAAAGTTCAAACAACAGAAAAGCTTCTCTTTTTGGTGAAATAAAAGACTTTCCACTTCCTCAAAATAGCATCCCAGCCACAATGCTTTGCCACAACTTCCAGTTGTCCAAGTGGAAATACCAGTTTATTGTTAGATTAAAGTAAATGCAACTTTTGCAAATGTTTATATAAAACACAGTTCTTCGTAAACACTTACTATGCTTTGCCTTACAAGATTAAGAGTCACAATAGGTATCTTTGTCAGGAAAGCTTCACATCACTTCTACTTGCACTTCAACAACTCTCAACTTCGTGCAACTTCTAAAAGAGTTCATCACGAGGGTCTACTCATCTGCCCCATGGTATTCCATCTTCATTTGTGCTACTGAAGTATCCATTCTACTGACAACCAATACACCACCACATCCTCAGTACTTTGTGACTTCTACAGTGTTCAGATAGGACAGGATTTCCTTTCTGGTACTTCAACACCTTCAAATTAGCAAGGAACTCTTCCTCTAGACATTCCTCTTCCGGAGGGGCAGCCCCTTTGCCTTTCTTTTCTGTCTGCAAAAATGCCAACCCAATGTAGTTTGAATCAACTTCATATTAACAATTATAAGTAGCAAGTTTCCCTTACCCAACCTTGCCTTTATTCCTCTGCCTACTGTTAGCCAGAATAATTACCCAGAAGCTTTGTTGACACGTTCTCAGCTTCATCTAATGCTTGCACATTCTTATCCTAAGGAACGCTGATGTTCTATTCGGCTCACAGTAACATTCAGACTGTTATTTAGCTCTGTGAAAGGCTGGTTTCAGTCTTAACTGGGGGCATACCTTGTTCACTCTTGGCTTGGGCAATGCTTTCTCTGCAACTTAAATAACAATGTTTTAAACACTTTGTGAAAACAAAGAAATTGATATGAGGCTGGGAAGCCCAAAGGAAACACACCAACACAGGTTACAAAGGACATACAAAGTGCTTTATTTAAAAGCTACAACAGTTACCAAAAATGTCAATTGACAAACGGATAGCTATTCGGCTCTCAGAGTAACGTAACGAACTTCAACGAAGGTTCGATGCATTAGTAGAGAGACCGTACATTGGAATACTTGTGCTTTTATATTCTTTATCCAGCCCTGGCCAACCCCCTCGCGGGTTAACCATTCTTGGGACCAGGCCTAGGGTTCCTTGACAGGTCAATCCCATAATGTATGCATTTTGATCAGTTCCGCTGATACAGTTGTTCATTTACACATAGGTCAGGGATAGGACAAGGTCTCAGTTCGCGACCCCGACAAGTGGCCTGCAGACATATTACTTATTCATGTGTGCGGAGGTCACAACGGCCAGAATTTCACTCAGAATGTCATTCGGCCTCCATTTTGATGTTCAGGGTGACTTCCACATTACAAGAGAACCTAAAATGGCGGCTAAATCCAAGATGGCGACTTACACAATTTTTCGTTAAGGTCAAGACCTTGCCGCGGAGTTTATTTACATGATATTTTAGACAACTTGGCGTAGGCCAACACACATTAAAATACTGCGATAGGAGGCATAATTACATTTCAATTCCAACAGACCCTCCTTTTGGCCTATGCCAAGTGCTAACATAATTTCTAATACTTTTGAAAATAACTCCATGTGTTGTCATCCATACATCCCGAATCATTGTCTGTAATATCTATAGCCATTAGGTCGTTCATCAGAACCTCTTGTACCACAAACTCTTTTGAAGCTGTATCTGGGGCATATATTCTATGCCCTATTGTGCTCACTGCTTGGGCACAACATCCCCCTAGCATTCCACATATACTCGGAAGACATTGAAAACAGCAACAAAGGAATAGCAGGATCCCCAAAATAACCAGAATAACAGAAAGCACCTTCCAACCCCAAGATCGTAAAGAATCCCAGAACCAGGTGCTAAGATTCCAATCTCCTACAGGGATATGTACTTCAGAACTAAGAGTATGCAAGATCTGTATTGCTTTAAAAATTGTCGGCGAGGAATCTGGTATGAAAACACAGCAAGCGGACCCCACTAATTTGCATACTCCACCTCGTTCTGCCAGAATGACATCTAATGCCATCCGATTTTGGAGTGCTACCAATCTTATTGCTTTTTGCTCTAAGGTCATATTGTAGAGTATGTCCGTGGTCCGGTTGATCGCTCTCTCCAGTACCCTTGCTAATCTCCTAATGTTCTCAGAGCTTGTTATTTGTCCCCAAAAGGGCACAACTGATTTCGCTACATCTCCCAATACTTGCCCAGGCGTATCTCCGTTCTTGTCCCGCCGTGGGCGAGCCTTAGAAACCTCCAATGTACTAGCTACAAATACCCCGGGTAACAGTATTCCTAAATAACAGGTTCCCTGCCAGTCCTTGGGCAACCAGGGAAACGCTAAACTACCACAAACAAAATAAACAGGCCCCCCTACATACAGAGGCCTGTTTTCTCCAGTCAAATTTACAATGTTTTTACAACCTTCAAAATCTCCCATTGGCCTAGTGCCATTTCTTTGTACACAAAAGGGGACAGAGTCAGGACTATGATTTATAGAGTAAGAAGGAGGCACGGCGTCCTTA
Organism: Ambystoma mexicanum; assembly: GCF_040938575.1. Taxonomy (NCBI): domain Eukaryota; kingdom Metazoa; phylum Chordata; class Amphibia; order Caudata; family Ambystomatidae; genus Ambystoma; species Ambystoma mexicanum. The sequence goes on from NC_090934.1 coordinate 1,249,202,187, forward strand.
TTGCCTATCAGAGCCATTTTAAAGGAAATTAGAGTTTGAAAAGGAAGAGATAGTTTATCAGACGGCCTAATAGAAGCGACATTAGGTTTACTTCTATTTGCAAAAGGCGAGCATCCCAGGGGAGTTAATTCACGTTTCTCGAAATCATTCAAATTAGTTCCATCAAAGTTCCCTGAGATGCTATCATTCCAACGGCCAAAGAATAGTGCTCTAAGAGAGGCATAGCAAGCAGTCGTTAAAGATAAAGGATGTATATACCATCCCAGTCCCTTGTTCCCATGTTGCGGTAAATGAGTACAAATCCAACAATTACTCTTATTAAAAATGGCATGAGTTGCATTCATTACTATCATTAGAGTGTTATTATGATACTTTTGTCTATGTTGGGAGTCTCTAGGGGACAAAGTGTGAAGGTGTACAGAGGGAGTCAAAGCAGTTGGTATAATCTCGGTCGGTAGTAAAGGTTTTAGAGGATAGATTTCTTCAAAATACCAAAGTCCTACAGCAGTAGTTGCAAAAATAACAATTATCATTATCAAAACACAGCAGTACGTTTTTCGGGGCCCAGGCACATTGTTCATTGTCCAAGTTGGTCACCCCCTTATTCACAAGTCCAGTGCGGGGAGCAGCAGTGGAGGTGGCAGGCATTGTAGTTCCTCAATCGACGACCCCAATGTTCGTTGCTGGCGACGCTACGGTCGCGCGATTTCTTAGTCCTTCCCAACCCTAGCCAGCAGAATCCCTTTTTGTTCAACAGAACTTTCTTATACAAAAGAAAACTTCCAATCACTTCCTTTTTCCAGATGCATGGAAAAACCCGTGCCGTAGTTCTATTTCCTTCGTCGAAGGTTGTACCTGGTGTTACCCAAGATTGTCTGATCCGGAAATAAAGTGTCGTCACTTCCTGAGGGAAGCGACGTATCGGAGGCGACGGAAGTCGCAGAGCTTGAAACAGTATTTTCCAGAAGTGATTTTTCAAGAGAGTGCAGAGACGAAATTGACTGTTCCCCAAGCTCCTCAGGCTCAGAGAAATTCTCCGACGTACTCACAGCGCTGTTTGCTACTCCAAGATCAGAGATTGTAGCATCAGCGAGGGGTTCTGCTTCTTCTGTAACGTGTGGCATCGGGTGAGGAAGTTTCTTGACATGCGTCGCGTGGATCCAGTGCTTCGTTCCAGCCACCCTCACTGCTGTCCGGGTGACCAGCAACACCTGGTAGGGTCCCTGCCAGGGAGGCGCGAGACAGGAAGACCTCTCGTAGGCCTTCACTAGGACCCAACTTCCAGGCTGTATATCGTGTCCTGGGCCCGTGAACCGTACAGGTAAAGCTGAGTGCACCTGGTGATAAATGAAATACAGGTTTTTAGTTAACTGTTTACAGTAGTCTACAAGCAATACATTTTCCACCTCTCTCAGGGCTTTAGGTTTTGAGAGACCCCAAATGTTAGCAGGTCTCCCCATCACTACCTCAAATGGAGAAAGCCCAGTCTTAGTCTGAGGTGTGGTACGCATAGCTAATAATACAATAGGTAAGGCATCTGGCCATTTCAGTTTGGTATCGGCACATGTTTTCGCAAGCTTATTCTTTAAGATACCATTGTGTCTTTCCACCAACCCAGCACTTTTAGGATGTCTAGCTGAGTGAAATCATTTTTCAATACGTAAGGCTGTGCATATCTGCAAAATTACTGCTGCAATAAAATGGGGACCATTATCCGACCAAATTACCTTTGGGAGCCCAAATCGAGGAAAGAATTCTTTTACCATAATCTTTGCAGTGGTCATGGCGGTAGCATCTTTAACGGGGAAAGCCTTGACCCATTTACTAAAGGCACAAATAATTACAAGAACATATTTCAGATTGTTACATCGTTCCATCTCAATAAAATCAAAATGAATGACCTTGAAGGGAACAGAAGGGGGCCCAAAGCTTCCCCTTGGAGTTACTGTCCCCTTACCCACATTGTGCTGTAAACAGATCATACAATTTTGGACGTATCTGTTCGCAGTCTCCAGAATCTTGTTATTCACCCAAACTTGTTCTAACATTTTCGTGATCTGCTGGGCACACACATGTGTAGGACCGTGTGCCATCGTAACCATTGCCAATACATATGAATCAGGGAGCAACCATTTTCCTTCAGATGTATCCATCCAACACCCTTCATCATCCAGTTTCCCCATTCCTTCAGCCCACCTTTTAGATTCTTCTACTGTGGCATCAGTTTGAATATCTCGCACAGACCCAATACCTTCATCCATTATATAAGCATCTCTCATTTCCCTCAAAGCATACATGTCCGTGCTAAGGTCTGTGGCCGTTTGTCTGGCTATCAGGTCCGCAAAAGCGTTCCCTTTCCCCACATCATCTATGACCTTACGATGTGCTGCACATTTCATAATCGCTAACTGTTTAGGGAGTGAGAGTGCCGAGAGTAATTGCACTATCAAGGGGCCATGCTGGATCTTGGTCCCATGTGAGGTCAGGAACCCTCTTTCCGACCAGAGCCTTCCAAAGTTGTGAGCCACCCCAAATGCGTACTGGCTATCAGTATATATATTTACTATACGCCCTTGGGAGAGTTCACAAGCTCGGGTCAACGCTATAATCTCTGCGGCCTGCGCGGAGTTATGCGAAATTCTCTTAGTTTCAACAACTTTACTTAATGTAGTGACTGCATAAGCAGCTGTAGATGTACCATCTGAAAGTTTGAAGCAGGAGCCATCACAAAACAGCTCCCCTTCTGCATTATCCAAAGGAGTATCTATGAGATCTATCCTGCCCTTCGTTTCTTGTTCAGTGGTATACAGGCAGTCATGTAATTCTTCGTCACCGCAAACAGTGTTTTGCGGGAAAGGTAAGAGTTCAGCCGGATTAAGAACACAACACCTCTTAATTTGGATGTGGGGGGCAAACAGAATTAATTCATACCTTGTTAACCGCGCAGAGGTGAGGTGTTGCGTTTGGGTTTTGTTCAATAAAATATCAACAGAGTGAGGTACCATCAAAATCAAATCATGGCCTAGGACCATTCCCTCACTCTGTTTTACAGACGTGGCAGCAGCAGCGACAGCGCGCAAACATCTTGGCAAAGCTCATGCGACAGGATCAAGGGCGGAGGAGTAGTAGCCGCACGGCCTATTCTTCCCTCCGTGTTTCTGTGTTAACACAGCCAAAGCACATCCATCACATTCATGCACAAACAACACAAAGGCCTTGTCATAATTTGGAGTACCCAGAACCGGTGCAGAGCATAACGCAGTTTTGAGAAGCTCAAATGATCGTTGATGTCCCGATTTCCATGGCAGTGGCAGAGAAATGCCCTTCTTCGTCAAAGCCAACATCGGTTTTATCACTAGCGAAAAGTTCGGGATCCACAACCTACAGTAGGAAGCCATGCCTATTAAGGCTCTGACTTCCTTCTGTGTATTTGGAACAGACATGCCAGAAATGTGTTTTATTCTTTCAGGTGTCAATCTTCTCCCCTCCTTTGACAGGAGGTAGCCTAAATAGGCGACCTCCTGACAACAATATTGAAATTTCTTGAGCGAAGCTTTATGACCATTTTTAGCTAAATGAACAAGCAACAGTACAGTGCCTTCTTTACAAGCACTCTCAGAGTCTGCAGCCAAAAGCAAATCATCAACATATTGAAGCAGCGTACAAGTAGGTGGCAATTCAAGGGTGTCCAGCTGCTCTTTCAAAGCTCTACTATAAATGCTTGGACTTTCAGTATACCCTTGAGGTGCCCTGGTAAATGTAAATGAGCGCCCCCCCAAGGTGAACGCAAACAGATATCTGCTTTCCTTATGCATAGGAATGCTAAAGAAAGCGTTTTTTAAATCCACAACGCTGAAGTGCGTAGCCGTAGCAGGGATCATTGTCAATATCGTTGTCACATCAGGCACAATTGGAAATTGTGGGGCGACAACTCTGTTAATAGCACGAAGATCAATTATGAACCGATATGGAATTGCATTGTCGCCTTTCTTATTTACAGGCAAGATCGGACTGTTACACAGACTACCTGTAATCTCCTCGATCACCCCACGATGCACAAAATCGGAGACAATGCATTTCAGAGCACGCTCGCCCTCAACTGATATTTTATACTGCGGAATGCGTGGTAGTTTCACTCCATGTTTCAAAACTATTTTAACGGGCTCAATCAGTAATACCCCGACATCATTGTCGTCTACCGCCCATAAACATTCCGGGACAATGCTAAACTCAGGAGGTAAAGGTCGAATCAGGAACTGAGAATTAGGAAGTTGCTGTGGTGAAACCTTCAGCCGTACTCCATCAGAAGAACAATGAATTACTGCATTCAATTTCTTTAACAAATTCAACCCCAGCAAATTCTCTCCACAGTTCGAGGTGAGAAGAAAAGGGCAATGGTCCGTAAAGGGACCCAAAGAAACAGACACCGGTGAAGAAACCGGACAAACAATTGGTATAGCAGAAAACCCTACGGAAACATTGGTTTGCCCTGACAGTGGAATGTTTGGAACCCGAGAATGATCAATGGAGCACTTCTGTGCTCCAGTGTCTATCAAAAACTGGTGTTTCCTATTCCCTACTAATAATTCAACGTAGAGGCCTTTCTGATTAACGGGAATAGGTGAAGGTTCCAAACCCTGCTTCGGGCAGTCCTAATGAAATAGAGCCTCGTCAGAAGGAAGCTCTTCAGAAAGGTAGGCAGCAGAAGGGTGATCAAATATGTTCCTCGAGTCCACACTCGAGATCTGATTTTCCCGTGAAAAAGGTTGCTGACGATCTTGTAAAAACTGACCTCTATCAGGGCCCCCTGCTCCAGGGCGGCCCCTAGGTCGTCTACCCATACTCCCAAACGCACTGTTTGACCTTTGGCGAAGGACGGGGCACTGTGCTCGCCAATGAACTTCCTGGCGGCAATAAGCACATTGATTAATATTCACAGGACTCAAAGGAGCATTTCCTTTTGGGACATACTGACCTCTGGTCTGTGTCGTGCCTCCTCTGGGGTTTCTAACAATTTGCTGTAATAATACTTTGGTTTTCAAATCTCCTTTCCTCTTTTCAATTTTTTCCTTCTCATTATTAACACGGTTCTCATAATACTGAGCCATGTGCAAAACCTCAGATTGAGATTTTGCCTGCCAAGCGCTCTCAGAGGACATTATCTGTGACTGGATGTCAGGCAACAATCCACGTACAAATTTGTCCACAAACAACCTTTTCCCAGACTCTGTACCCAAATCCTGTCCACTGAAGTCAGAAAATACCTGCTCAAATCTGTTAAAGAATTCGGTGGCGCCTTCAGTTTTTCCTTGAACACAGGCCGTAAGCTTGTCCCAAATAATTCTTTTCTCTGGAATTATAGTTTTTAATTTTTCAACAAATCAGGCAAAGTAAGTATTACCTGTGGTGGTTTCTCACCTGCTGGTCTTTCTCCATCAATCCTAATCATATTAGCCCACGTATCTCCCAACCCTGGCACATCGTCTATTGTCCGAACCTGTTTCCATACATCTACGGGTAGGAGTACAGGAAATAGCAAGTCAATATCACTTAAGGTGAACACAGAGGACTGCAAAACGGACTCTATTTCTTTGTAAAACCCCGTCGGGTTTTTCCTAATATCGGGAACTGATTGTCTAATAGTGTTCACTTCCTGTCGTGAAAACGGGACGTGAACGAATTGTGATACATAATGTGCAGGGATATCCACAGCGGGGGCACCAGTCCCAGCGTTGGCGGGAATCTCAACTTTTGGGACAAAGGTCGGGGGAACCTCTCTCATAGGCAACTGAGATATAGGTACCTCCGGCCGCTTACTAAGCAACAGAGCCAGGTCGAGCGCTAAGGCAGCTGAAGAAGTGTCGGGCGAAAAAGCCCTTTTACAAATCCCCAATAATTCTATGGGGCAACTAACCTCCTTTCTTACACATTCTTCTTGCAGGTACTGTACCATTACCTGAATTACCTTTCTTTGCATTTCTACTGTATACTGACTATACGTGTCATATATTTCATCTGGTGGAATCGATGAATCCGAGATCCATCGAATCGCATCTTTGGTACAAATTCGTATTTCCTCAGGTGCCGATCTACGACACGGAAGGAACCGTTTCTGTACATATATTCTATCGTCTTCGTCGTGCTCATCTCGTGACTTTTCAAAGTCTTTCCTAAACTCAAACAATTTTTCAACATGCCCATATACTTTCTGCTCTGTGTCCCTCGAAAGTGCCAAAGCATTCAGATCTCTCACTCCTTGTGGAAGATCCGAATTTTGTAATCTACCCCACATCACACATAAATGAGTCCCCAAACCTTCGATAAAAACATTTTTCTCGGGAAAACTATTCAAATTAGATAATGTGGAAAAAACATTAACTTGATCACCTTTCTCCATACAATGCTTAGCCCATGCAAACAATTCCTGTTTCTTATCTGCAGAAACAGTATTACGAGTGACGATCTTTGATCCTACACCTGGATCAACTTCAGTCAATACGGGGCCACTCGGGAGCGGAGGTGTAGGTAAATTTAATAAAGGTGCAACTATCGGTGCAGAAGGAAGGGGCGGTGCGATAGGTGGAGGAACAACAACTATGGGACTAGGAACAATAGGTTGTACAGGGGGAGCAGGAATAACGGCAGAAACAACAGCAGGAATGGGCAGAGCGCCCAAAATGGGAACATACGGAGGTGGCGCAGAGGCATCAGGCCTGCGTTGTTTAACAATTTCTCAATAAATTCCTCGGAAACATGGAAATCTTTAGAGGGGTAAATTTTCTGGATTCCAAGTGAAAAAGCCCTATCCATATTTTTAACTGATTCTGAATGTTTTTCTTTATCATATAACAACGCTTTTTTGGCGTTTGTTTTATGACGGCGTGCATGTTTGTCCCTACTTTTAAGCTGCTGTAACGCTTCTTTTTTCCAATTCTGTAAAACATCAAAGGCTGCAGGTCTAGCCTTCTTTTTCAACAAGACTGATTCTAGGTATTCAATACGGGGGATCTCGAAGCTGCCGTTGATTGGCCACTGAAATTCGGAGGCATGTCTGGTCTGTCTGTGCCAAATATCATTAAATACTATACTACCAATGCCATACTTACAGTACATAGTACTTGCCGGCGACCCCTCCTGTGGTGCCGGGCAGCTAAATTCCAAAGATTGTCGATCGCTGCGGAACAGAGCCCTAAAGCAGCTAGACAATTTCCCAGGCATTTCACAAAAAATTGTTGTTACCTGGTCAATAATTGTGTCTGCAGATACAATACGCCAAATTCAAATTGTCAGGGTTAAATTAAGAGCCGGGTCACGACTGCACCTGACCAAACCTAAGGAGGACCGTACGGTTTATCAAAGAACTTACCTAACGAATTTTACCTTGTGTTTGGTGGTTTCGACAAATCTGCCCGCCTCAAAAATGGACCCTCGTAAAGATGCCGTGTCAGACCACACGACTATCGTCCAAGGATCGGATCGTGCAGCGCTGCCGAGGTATCGCGTCTCGTTCAGTCGGGCCCGTAGAATCACACCGTCCGATCCCGGTTCGATAGTCTGCATCAACCTTCAATGATCCGGCATCAATCTTGAGGGTCCCTATTCGGGCGCCAACTGTGAAAACAAAGAAATTGATATGAGGCTGGGAAGCCCAAAGGAAACACACCAACACAGGTTACAAAGGACATACAAAGTGCTTTATTTAAAAGCTACAACAGTTACCAAAAAGTCAATTGACAAACGGATAGCTATTCGGCTCTCAGAGTAACGTAACGAACTTCAACGAAGGTTCGATGCATTAGTAGAGAGACCGTACATTGGAATACTTGTGCTTTTATATTCTTTATCCAGCCCTGGCCAACCCCCTCGCGGGTTAACCATTCTTGGGACCAGGCCTAGGGTTCCTTGCCAGGTCAATCCCATAATGTATGCATTTTGATCAGTTCCGCTGATACAGTTGTTCATTTACACATAGGTCAGGGGTAGGACAAGGTCTCAGTTCACGACCCCGACAAGTGGCCTGCAGGCATATTACTTATTCATGTGTGCGGAGGTCACAACGGCCAGAATTTCACTCAGAATGTCATTCGGCCTCCATTTTGATGTTCAGGGTGACTTCCACATTACAAGAGAACCTAAAATGGCGGCTAAATCCAAGATGGCGACTTACACAATTTTTCGTTAAGGTCAAGACCTTGCCGCGGAGTCTATTTACATGATATTTTAGACAACTTGGCGTAGGCCAACACACATTAAAATACTGCGATAGGAGGCATAATATCATTTCAATTCCAACAACTTGTCTTCTCTTCTTAGTTTTGCTGACTGCTTTAATAAACATTCAGAGGTCACTCTTCCTCTTTTATTAGGCACAAACAAACCAACACTTCTTTATATGCTTTGCAAGGATTTAAGTTCAGCAAGGCAATTTCACTGCATTTTCTCTTCACACAAGTGAAAGGAAGAATGCTTGGTTACTACTATTCACGTGTTCCATTGTCAAACACTTAATGATCAACTTTGCATCACTTCTACTCATATGCGATAGTGATTATTTTAGCTGGATACTGTTGCCGGCAGTGTTCGCGTAAGGAATCAGAATGCCGGTTCAACTCACCAGCTTCTGTGTTACTTTCTCTGCATAATGCACAACTTCTACTACTTCTGGCTTCATTTGGCACCCACACCCTTACTCGCTGAAGGCGTCTCCAGTCCAGTCACTCAATTAAGGAGCCCCTTTTGCTCCTGAGACTCACGTCTTCACAGCAACTTCTCACCGCGGTCTCTGACACTGTTCCTGCTGTGCAATCTCTGCAATTAGGCTCACATGGGGAAAAGCAGCCTTCTTGCATGCCTTCCTCTGCGCAGCCTCTGCACATCACAGTTTGGGGGAACAGGTTACAGGACCCTCACAGGACAATCAGGTGAAACCTGCTGCATCAAAGTCCCAGCGTGCCTTTGGTTCTCTCTCTTCTGCCTAGATGACCAACACTGTGCCTTCTTCCTTCTGCTTCTGCTACCGCTGTATACACTCCAGCCACACTTACAGCTCCTTCCAGTTGCCTGCACCTGAGTGGGCCTTTTAAACTCCCTTCAGGTGAGGGCCATCAGACATAATTGCCTGATCACTGCTGTAATATGCCTCTTCAGCCCAGTAGCGTAACACAAAATTTGAGGGGGCCCCTGTGAGCCATGCTGAGGCCCTCCCCAACTCGGCAACAAATCAGTAGTAGTGCCACACTCTGGGCCTGCTTAGATTACAATGCTTATGCAATAGGCACCAACATGCTGCTGCAGGCATATGCCACACACTGCACTAGGAGAAAGCTATAAATATGTGTTTTAATGCATTATACAGCACACTTTATGTGAAAAATTGGCTAAGATGCCATAGCGTTTGCAATTGTTTTGTAGGGTAACACCAATCCAAAAATCCAATACATGCAAGTCACCAACAGTGCATAGGAACATTAATGCTTTAATTAATATAATGCTTTGTTATTAAAAATGCCATGCCACAATGAAAACATGTCCAACTGGCTGCACAATGTAGACCAGTCTAGACACTTAATAACATATTACAGTAAAGCATGCCAGGCCACATTTAGACATACCTAGACTGGTTGCACCAAAATGCCAGTTGAAGCAATAAAACGTATCATGGTTATTTTATCACAGATGCCCAGAAAAATATACAATGCTGCCGTAAGAAATGGCTAGACTGGCAGCACCCAAATGCCAGTCTAGCCAGGTAATTACACTTAGCAGGACTGTTTTTATCAGAGATGTCCAGTTAATAAAAAGTCAAGCCAAACTAAGAAATGACTAGAATGGCTGCACCAAAATGCCTCTCTAGCCACGAATACCTCATATCATGCCTGCTTAACCTGGACATGGATGACCATTACGATTTATCGCACAATCCCTGTCCCAGCCCACCCCCAAAATCACTTTCTCAGCCCAGAATTACCCCCACATCCCTTTTACTTGTCCCAGTGCTCACGCATGAGGCTCCTTGCCTCATAGGTCAGTACTGGGATGAGGAAGAGTGGGACGAGAAAGAATAGGGCTATGAGTAATGAAGATTACCAATAAGTAACCAAGGGATTAAACAGTAGTGGCACAACACCATTAAGCTGACTGGGCTCAGCCCCCCCATAACGCCCTTGAAATTTAGGGCTATGTTGACTCGACCTGGCTGACCTCCAGAGCTGGGGCCGGACAGAACAGGACACAGATGGTAAATGACACCTGGGTTTCGCTGTTAACAAAGGCCCAGCAATTACTAACGTAAAGCATTTCACTGTTGGTACCTACATTCAAATGAATAATTCTTTAGGCAATTGAAATCTTGATGTGGTTTTAGTACTTGCATGCCAGTACTTGCATGCCAGGGAAGTGATAGGAAGGGTAGAGAGGGAACAGAAGACCGCTTATTCTCACAGCAGTCCATAAATGGGTGCTTTCAGACTTAAAGGAGAGTTAACTGCTTTTAACATTGAAGCCGCACTAGAATAGTCTCATTACAATGCATAAAGGAGTTAGTAGCCCCACACAAATAGGTTTGCCCCTCCCCCACCACCCTTGAATTGTGCACCTCTCCCAACATTTGGAGGGATAGCACCCCCACCCCAGAAATGTAGGTGTTGCTGCACCCCTGAACACAAGCACACACACCATTCTCCATACACACACATACATTTAACTGTGTACCTTTTCACCATACAGGCACACCCAGGCAGCCACCCATGTAAGTTGCACCCTTTCACCATACTGGCACACACAACGAGGGAGCCACCCATACATTTAAGTGTGCACCCTTTCACCATACACTCACACACACAGACAGCCACCAATACATTTAAGTGTGCACCCTTTCATCATTCAGGCACACCCAGGCAGCCACCCATACATTTAACTGTGCACACTTTCACCATACACTCGGCATGCACACAATTATCCATCTATACATTTAATTGTGCAGCCTTTCACCATAGACTCACACAGGCAGCCACCTATACATTTAAGTGTTCACCCTTTCACCATACACTCACACACACACACACGCGTCATGGGGCTGAGGGGAGCCCTATTACTTAAAAAAATGGTTTCTTTTTGAAGTCACTCTGACTTCAGAAAGAAATTATTTCCGTTAAGGACCGAACCATAATGGAAATAATTTCTTTATGTAGGCAGAGTGACTTCAAAAATAAACTATTTCTTTTTGAAGTCATAGAGCTCCCCCACCCCAAGACATAGAGGTCTCCAGTCTAGTGGCTTCCATGTCATGGGGTGGGGGAGCCCTCTTTCTTCAAAAAGAAATGGTTTATTTTTGTAGTCACTCTGCCTTCATAAAGAAAATATTTCTGTTATGTTTTAACAGAAATAATTTCTTTATGAAGGCAGTGTGACAAAAAAAAAAAAAAAAATATATATATATATATATATATATATATAATTTTTAGTCCAAGGGGGCTCCCTTCCCAGGACATGTAGTGGGGGGGACCCCCCATTGCTGGGGTGTGGAGGCCCCCGATACGCCAGTGCTTCAGCCCTCTTCCTCGTCCCAGTAATTATAGGATTATGGGACATGTAGTCCCTATCAGCAAAATTAGACTTTCTGATTTCTTTCGTTTGGCAAACAGCCATTAAAAGTGTGGGGTTACGGGGGAAAGTTAAACAGGCAGATTCCCAGTCTTCTTGGCCTGTCCCCTCCACCCCCCTATGTGATCCTCCTGCAGAACATCACCCCCAGGGTCGGGATCAGGAAGCATCTGCCTTTCCCTGGCCACATGAGCATTTTTGTATTTTACTGTATTGGTCCCAGGCCAGGTTTCTGGAGGGAATCATTACTGATTCATCATGTTAGCCAAACCCAATCAAGGCAAGCGTGGAGGGTGGGCAAGGTCAAGTCTCAGGAGAGGTGAGTGGGGCAGGAATCCACACAGTGAAATATACAAATAATCATATTCAGACAGTAAGTACAAAAATACTCTACTTATTATAGGCTATAAACTCACAGTTGTTTAATACAATGCATACCATTCACCATTACACCAAAAAGGAAAAGTAAGTATTTAAGTAATTGTATAACCAGTCCACAGGAACCGAAGCCCTAACTTTACGAGTCCAACCCCAAGCTGAATGGGGCCTGTGCCCAAAAGTTCACAAAGTACCTTTAGAAGATGGGACAAAGTTAGGAAATGTTCCTTTGGGTGTGAAGATTGTTCTAGGAGTCTTTCAAAGGGATTTACAGTTAAGTAAAGTACCTTTCCTAGCTTCTAGGTCAGCTTTTTCAACAAATGTTTATAAAACAATGTAATGGAATATACATCAACATTCTTCACAACTTTTCTTATGGAAGAAATAGGGGCACTGGTAAGCATTATGACTATTCGCTGTCCTTACTTGCATTTTCCCAAAGGACTTGGCAGGTCGAATGAGGGGGGGAGGGAGGTTTGCTGGAGGTAGGTTTTCCAGCTGTTGCATCCAGTAGAAGATGCCCAGAAGCTGCGGGTGTCGGGTAGTTCCTGGTCGGGTCCAGGAGCTCAGTGAAACCCTTTTCGGTGAAGAACTGCAGCAGGCGCTGATGCAGGACTCTTCAGGACACTCTACCAGACTGGGGTTGGCCGGTTCCATCGACAGTCCCCATACAAGGGCAACAGCAGGCGTCTCCCCAGTCACAAAAAAAGGAAGCCTTCTAGAACAGGACCCGTCGATACTGGGATGCTGAAACTTGGCAGGAAGGCGACCCGTAGGACCAGCTGGCGACTACCGAAGCTCTGGGCAAAAACTCAAAATGGCAATGCCTCTGGCATGGCAGCCCAAAAAAGAGCTGGTCAGTACACTGAGCGGTCCAGGGACACCTACGAAGGCGCCAGGCCGAAGGATCGTGAGATGGCGCTGAGACTGGTTGGTTCCACCAGTCCAAAGGGGTCTTGTTTGAACAAGGTATGTAAGTACCATTTACCCTGAGGATAGACTCCTTGTAAAGTCTAGTTAAAAATGCCAATTAGTTTGAACATTCAATAAACATGGTTCTTTAAGCTCGCGTTTTGGAAGCCGATCCATTCAATGGACACCCCTACCAGAAGCACTAATCTTGTCTATTTATCTAGTGAATATACGTCTTTAAAACATTTGGTTCCACTTAATTGATGCATTTACGCCCTGTGTCCATTGTTTTTAGTTCCCAAGTTCTTTCACTTACGAGTACCCATTTGTATCTCTCATAACGGTTTGGTGTACCCTTGACAGAGAGTTACCTGTGAGGAACAACTCCGCCCAATAGTGACTCAAGGCGCATGCATCCAACATGTCCTAACATAGCGCCAACCATTCACTTTTAGATGAGGGATTTGGGGTGTCTGCTGCTAGTCAATTGGTACAGCTCCCAAGCCAAGCGGTCTACATAAGGGCGGCAGGGCAGAGGACTGATGCTGTTTACCAAAAATCATTTATGTATTGAAAGTGACAACGCAGGACCTTTAACGTTCCATAAGACCTCAGGAAGTGACGTCACATGCCCTTTGACCAAGGTTGTAGGGCCATTGTATGTCTTTTCAAACAGTCTGGCGGCCATTATCTTCAATTTGTTTCTTTCCGATGTTAATGAAGTCTTTAATGGAGCTGCTATTTTTCCACCCAAAATCCATGGATCATACATTGATTACCTTATTTACACGGATGATCTAATCTTATTAGATTTTACGCCTATAGGGCTTCAGCCTAAACTTGGCATCCTCAAAACATATGTAACTTATGTAACAACAAGCGGTCTCTGTATCAACAATTGGCGGGAGATGCATCTTGATATGGAACCGTTGAAGATCGTAAAAAGTGTTACTTACCTAGGTATGAGGATTAGTGCTAACAGCAATGATGCTCCCTGGGCTGAAGTTACAAAGAGCAAGTGTCGACAGCTGGCATGCCAAGCTTCCATGATCAATAAGCAATACAGGAAATTCTCACTGAAGCCAACTGTCACCTTTTACCAACAAAAGGTTGTGCCGGCATTGATTCATGGTGCAGAAAACGCCTTTGGCTGCTCACATGATCTATGGAACTCACTCGAAAACATATTTTGGGTCAGAGTACTAAACTTGCCTAAGGGAACCTCAACGGTTTGTATACATAATGAACTGGGCCTCATCTCTATTCAAGCAAGAGTATGCTGGAACCTGTTAACTCTATTTAGGAAAACGATGTTAAAGGTGCCAGTGCCGCTAGTAAAAATACAGCATAAGCCAGACACTGATAAAGCATATACCATCCTTTCTAAGTGGAGCGATCAATCTCTGGAAGCGTTGAAAGATCATGATATCTCGATACAAACACTTATTGAAAATCCAGACTTGGCAAAGAGGAAACCATGGAGATCTGACTGGATCAACACATGTCACTTAAGATATAAATCAAAATTGATGAAGGAAGCCCCTGGTGAAACGAGAGCATATGGTCAGCTACAAGCTTATTTAGCACGCTTCACTGATCATAAAGCGAGAACTTTATACATGCAATTTAGGCTCAACGTGCAGGCAACTAAAGAACGTCTAAGCACCTGGACCCAATTCGCTGAGGTAGACCTCACATGTCGCTTTTGCAGAGAAAACAGAGAGACACTAAAACACTTAGGCCCTCATTACGACCCTGGCGGAAATCGAAAAACGATGGCGGAAATGCAATACCGCCATCGAATAGCGCTCGCTGCGATTACGACCCGTCACCGTAAAGTACGATGCCATTAGCGACACCGTAGCGAACGCCAACGCTAACTGCACCAAGTACGCGCACGCGCGCCATGCCAAACCGTAATTACCACCATGGCGCAACGGTACGTGAATTCCGACCCTAGCGGACATGTACCTAACGCCATCAAGCATGGCGGAAAGTACCATTCCGCCATGGTGAGAAGTACGGCATCGCGAATTAACCGTAAACGGCCCTACTGAGTGCCTGTACACCACTCCCTGGCCACATTGCACAACTCCTCGTAGGTGCAATGAAGTCACACTATGCAACCAGTGAAATGAACAAGTCACCCATGCATGCCAACAAACAAATGAATCCAGGGGCTCCAAGTGCCTTGTGAGTGGGCATCCATATCTGCCATGGCACCATTGCCGCACTGATGCAGCACAGGCATTTGAAGGTCCAAGTACAGCAACATGAGCAGAAAAATGAGACAAACAAAAACAGAATAGACATTTAATGCACCACAAAACCACCAAGGGCCATACAGCCATTAGGTCATGAACTCCTAAATACATTCCAGTATTGTGGGCTGCATCCGCAAGAAATGACCAGCTTCTGCTTGTGTGACGCCCTGTTCCATCATGGTACACAGGGGCTACATTCACGTCCAAAAAGGCAACACGGAAGCGCCTAGAACCGCAGGGCCGTCCCATCAGGTAGGCACTAGTCCAGCAGAAAGGACGATATGTTGCTCCTAGCCACTAGGACTGCGTAAGGGCATGTGGCCCATTGGCGATCGTCCCATAAGATCGTAATGGTGCTCCACTGATTGACACGAAGCAGCAGGTGTCGGGAGTAAAAGCCATCTGCAGGAGTGGCGTACAGATGGCAGCGGCAAAAGGGGAGGAGATACCTGTCACCCAAATGAAATGAAAAAGAATAGTATGGGCATCAGAACTACAATTGCATAACTCACTTCAATGATCACACTAAATCTACAGCCATATGCATGCTAGCCCACTCAAAAGGAATATACCCACCCAAAAATCACTTGCGAATCACAACCATAAAAATCGAGGTGAAAACAGCATTACAAACGAGTGTTTGTGTGCATGCGTCTGTGAAGACAGAATCCATCAGATGGGATTAGTAACGTGCATAGACACAAGTGCCTGAAGGCGCGTCGAGACAGGGAGGGTTCAACAAGGGCAGAAAGACGATGGTCCCACTATGGCAGCTCTGCATGACATAGCGCAGGGGAGGTGGATAGATTCCAAAAAGCCCTGTACATGGCAAACTCTCCATCAAATCATCTGTCCATGCATCCATACATCATTCCCTCATCCCGGTATGAAAACGCCTGATTATTTACTCACATCACATTTGAAACTTCCATTGAGTCTGTGCGTAATGCAGTCTGCAAAATCCACTGTTCTCCAGGCCGGAATTCTAGTGTTGTGAAGTAACATGTATTTGGGAACGTCCTGCCTTTTTGTCCACTACGCTATTGCGCATCCCATACTATCCATATCAATCATAGCATACTCGCCATGGCCCCTGTCCCAAGGACATTAAACAATAGAACGTTATATTTGCAGTCAGACCTGTGGGCGTCTCCTCGCCGCTAGCTGAAAACCGAAAGCGCTGTCCTTCGAATTCCTCATTTGCAACATCACGTCGAAAAGGCATCTGTGACCGCATGAAATCACAAATTCATCCATGTAGTGCGGCAGTGTGTGTAAATGGCAACTGGCTTCACTCACAAATGGGACGCCCCGCCCGTCGGTGAACCGCGGTACAGTGCTGCTTGAGGGTCCACCGTTAATCGAGTACTACATTCCACTGACCCTTCACAAGTATGTGAAACAATGGGACCATAGCAGAATGAACATATGAACCAATATTTCACTGCCATCGGGATCATATACATGATTGTAATAGCAAGATGCCATGCGTCGAATTGCAGCGTTGTGTGCGGGACGTGCTCGCCCAAAGGGGATTGCAGCTTGCACAGGTGGAATGAATCACCACAGGTGGAGGCAATACAGCTTGAAAACCCATAAATTGCACACCCAACCCCCTCCCACACCCACACCAAAATGCTACCGGCAGGACTAGCGATGTTGGCCCTGGGGGACCTGATAGCACTGCAAGTACTCCAACTTCAAGAAGAAGACGAACACCAACTACTACAACAACCGGCCGCACAGAGGAGACGCAGGAGGAGGAGGAGGGCAAGGCAGGGCCAGCAAGGCCCACCAGCACAGCCACTACCACCACGCAGGCAGCCCGCAATCCCACGCCTCCGAGCTCATCCGTTCAACCTCACTGCTGAGCAGATCCACACCCTCTACCGTTTGGACAGGGACACCATAATCTCCATTGTGGACATGACACACGCTGACCTTGTCAGAATGATAGATAGCCCAACCGCCATCCCACCCCTACTGAAGGTGGTGTCTGTACTCCACTTCCTGGCCACAGACACCTACCAGCACACAGTCGGACAGTTGCATGTCATTTCACAGCCACTGTTCTCACGGACACTATTGCAAGTGCTCGATGCCCTCCTGAAGCACGCAGACGACTACATCTCTCTACCACGCTCGGAGCAGGAAATTACGAACACAAAAGTGGGATTCCATGCACTTGGCGGCATACCGGGTTGCATTGGTGCCATCGACTGCACCCATGTGGAATTGGTCGTCCCACATGCCATGGAGGCCCAGTACCGCAACCGAAAACAATTTCATTCTCTTAATGTACAAATGGTGTCTGACTCCAACAGGATCATTACACATTGTTGTGCCCGATTTCCTGGATCAGCCCATGATTCTATGGTCTTGAGGAACTCTACAATACCACGCTACATGGAGCGACACGGGAACAGATCCTGGCTACTCGGTGAGTCTCATTTCATGCATGATGATGTGGGGTATGTGATGCGGCAATGACCTGGCAGGAAGGGGGGGAGGTGCGTACGTAGCAATGTCATTCCACAAACATCCTTTATTGTCCACATACAGGTGATGCCGGGTATCCACTGAAGAGATGGCTCCTTACACCACTCCGGAACCCACAGAACCAGCATGAGGAGGACTACAACCATGCCCACTCACGTACCCGTGTAGTCATAGAACAGGCATTCGGCCTACTGAAGACTCGTTTCCGCTGCCTCAGCAGGTCTGGCGGGGCACTCCTGTACCGCCATGAGAAGGTTGCAAAGATGGTCATGGCATGTGTCATGCTACACAACATGTGCGTACGTAGAAATGTGCCCATGCCCCCTGACGCAGAACTGCAAGCACCTGAAGATGGTCATGATGAGGGTGGGGATGTGGCAGCACCTCAAGGAGTCCGCGAGGCACAGGAGGGCCGTGACATTCGTCAGATGCTCATAGATTCATGCTTCTAGCACTCACGCCTGGTGGCTGATACATGGACACGGGACTTGTGGCACTGTGTGTGTCTGGAACATGCACAATATGGACTGTACGCCTATAAAGGCCTCGTACACAAAGATCAATGTCCACACATCTCATTGGATGATTGTGAAATGTTAATAGCATATGTGAAATTATGTTACACACCCCATCGACCCGCCACCCAAGTAAGCCCAACACACCCCCTCCACCCTCCTACCTCCCCCCCGAACACCAGTGTCCGCAGATGCTCATTGTCAGTGGGCAGACGCTATTGCAAGCCCCCTCTCCGGGTATCAGGGGCACCCCTGCCTGTGGAGCGCATGTTCCTCCCAGATCTACGTTGGGGGCTGCCCTGGACGGAACTTGCAACGGATGATGTCTCTGCCTGCTCACGTCCATGCATGTCCCTAAGGGTTTGTGAGAGCTCAGTGAGCACACGGCGCACAGCGGCAAGTTCAGCACATACGTCTTTGGACGTCGCATGCAGTTCCCCCCTCAGGCTCTCGGTGCTTCTCTCCATTTGTACTCTCAGGCTCTCGGTGCTTCTCTCCATTTCTGCCCTAAGCGTCTCAGTTGATGTTTCTATGGCTGCCTTAGTACCCCCACATTCATCAGCATGGTCCTTGAGGAGCGTGGCCAGTTGCTGCTGTTGCACGATCACCTGGTCGAGGGACTGTTGCCTCTGCTGTGCCATGGCCATTTGCGGTGGTGTCACAGAGGGGCTGGTCACCTCATGTTGCCTTGCCACAGGGCTTGTGGGGGATGGCCAGTCGTCGTCTTGTGGGTGCCCCTGCGTGGTATCCTCATGGTGTACGGGATGAAACAAACAGGGGGATTGAGACAGGTCATGGATGGATCTTACTTCGACATCCCCGTCTTCTGTGTCGGAGCATGCTGCCATTAATGGGGTGTCACCTATGGTGCTGCTGCCACCAGAGGCAGTGCCTTCTGTGGCATCCATTGGGGGGACCTGTGGTGGTGCTGTTGTGGGCATGCTGGCTGCTGGGGTGCCTGTTGATGTTCCCTCCTGTGTGCTGCCACTTGATTTGTGCTGCTGCCGTGTCTTGATGCGTGCAGCTGAGGTGGAGGGTCTTTGGCCGTTGGTCTTGGCCCTCTTTGCAGGTGTGCTGGTAGGGGTGTCCTGAAGCTCGTCGTTTGAATCGGACACTGTGGTGGAGTAAAGGAGGGCGAGCGTTATTTATGGGTCTGTGGAAATTGGAATGGCAATGTATCACATGCATTGGGGTGGTACCTGAGGGTGATTTGGGTCGGGGCCTTGGAGGTGGTTTCATTTTTGTGTGGATTGAGGATGCAGTTGTTTTGCAGCCTGCAGTTAGGGTGTGCCTGCTGCACGTGTAGAGGGTGTTTTTAGGGTTTTTAATTATTTATGTATTTAATGTGAGTTTTAAAGTGCGCTGTCAGGCCAATGTATGTGGACGTTCTCCTGGACATGTGTTACTGTTGCACTATGTGGACACATGGTACTTCACATGATTGGACATTGTGGATTTGGCATTGTATTAGTTGGCCCACCTACCGGATTCTTCGGATGTCTGCACTCCTTTCTCCATCCCTCCGACTCCCTCTATACTCTCCATTCCAATGGTGGAGGCACAGATTTCTTCCCAGGGGGTCAACTTGATGGGTGATTCCGATCCTCCCCCGGTAGCTGTGGCAATGTTGCGATTGGCGGATAGTATGCTCCGTACGCGTATCCGCAGGTCGTCCCATCGCTTTCTGCATTGCAGTGGGTTGCGGGGTGCGGTCCCCACCGCACCGCTGTGCCACCAGGGCCCATATGGCCTTCTTGTTCGCAAGTGCCGTCCTGGTCATTTGCATGGAGAAGACGACGGCAGCATTCTCCTGGAGGGTCTCTGTAAGCACGGTGAGTTCCTCACGGGAGAAGTGGACCTGCCGCTTGCGGTCGCACGCTTTTTTCGCTACTTTTCCCATTTCTATTGCTTTCACTGGGGTGGATGACGGGTTGGGATGTGTCTCAGGGTAGTATTTTTAATGGTTGTGTGGGAATTCTGATTTTATAGGTGTACGGCGTGCTGTTTCCCGTTCCGGGCCCATGTTTTTACTTCCGTTTCCGTATGTTTACGGTCACCGTACTTTCCGGTTGCCGCTCATTACGGTGACCGCTAAGATGGGTGGCGGAATTGCACCTAGGGCGCCGTACGACGGCGGTGAGGCGCGTTTTGGGGACATTTCCGCCATCGCGGACTTTGCACTTCCGCCATGGCGTAGTGCTCGTGCCCGATGGGTCGGAATTGGCCGCACTTTGCTCCGTCGTGCCATGGCGGAAACGCTATTTACGCTATGGCGGTCAGGTCAGTCACTTTCCGCCAGGGTCGTAATGAGGGCCTTAATGTTGTATTGCCCGGCGTTTCGGAATCAAAGAACAAAAATGTTTGGACCTATAATTACCAGACATCGAACACTGAACGCCGATGATTGGTGAAAAGCAATGTTTGATGGATCAAACAGATCAGCGCTCTTTGCATTAACTACTTTCTTGCGAGTCTTAAAAGAATGTCTGGACACTGAGCAAGCAAATTCAGAGCTTGATCATTAACGTGAAAATTCTTTCTTGAGTACTCGGAAAGGTCATATATTCCTATTGAATTAACAGAGGAGGGTAAGATGTGGGTTGTAAAAGAGTGTTTTTCTGTATCTTTTTGAAGGTTTGAATAAACCAAATAAAAAAATTAAAATAAAAAAAAAACAGTCTTTAATGAAAACTTGAGGCGTGCACCAGGTTAATACACCATGTTAATGAAGAGTGGTTAATAACCCACGCAAATACCCAGCCACTGAAAGTGGCAAAGTTAAAGGGGTTTTTGCTTTTAAGAAATCAGCCGTCTGATTGGTTCAATCACATGAGCTCCAAAGCAGAGGAGATAAGGAGGAGGTTTCAGCCTTGTTGGACCTGTGGCACTCTCTTCCACTATGTGCATGTAGAAAAAGGAAGAGAAGTGCTCAATGGTCACTTAAAAGGGTACACCTATGGTCAATTGGAGAGGCATCTAGCGGGTATCTGTCAGTTTATTAGCCACTAGATTCTCTTTCTGGCCATGGTGGACTCAGGTCTAAAAATGACACAGATACATTGACATACAATGTTCGACATAACAAACAACGAAGAAGACACCAAGTCCCATAGTCTGTCATGAAATGATGTAGATATGACGGGTCATGGGTAGTTGGTAAAAAGGAATGCTCAAACTACAAGGTAGGCGTGATTTGTGCCTCTTGTAAGTAGCAACCACTGTCGACCGGTTTCTGTGGCATGTGTGCGGTTGAAGCCACTATCATCAGGACAGTCTTCTGCTCACATCAATTGGTACAGTCTGGCATGGGTAATTAAAAGACTGACCATATTGAGGGAGGAAGGGTTCAACATATCACTTAGGAGATGATATAAAGGGAGCAGAGTGGGCAGAAACTCATCAACACGCTCAAAGGGATAAAAACCTTGTGCTCCTTTAGATCGTGTGCCGAGCTAGCATGAAGGTTTGCCAACTAGGGGATTGTCAGAGCTATCAGGATGATTTGTTTCCTGACCTAGCATAATTGCGAGCTCCCCAAGACTAGACTCTAATCTATCAGGATGACGACACCAGGATGATGTTCTAAGACAGCAGGAATGTGTAAGGTGTGTGTGCCCTTGCGTGATGAGGAAACCCAAACGGGATTTGCGCAACACTTTGAGGAGCAACCTGCAAGGATCAGGTGAACAAAATATAGGCACACCTCTTACTGCACCCGAGTGTGAATACGAAAGTCATCGGACAGCCTTTGGACCATAAGCATTAACCAGGGTCCTATGGCTTTGTTGAACTGTCACCACCAAGAGAGCGTTGCCATGGCAGAAAAAAAACATGCATGAAATAAAGACACTACTCCAAAATTTATAAACATTGAAAAGTGGCTTTTATATATTAGGCATACTCAAATAAATAAAATCACTTCTTCCACCATGGATGGGTAGCATTTATACCCCCTACATGAATTATTAAATAGATAAATAAATAACATCAATTCATCAATAATGGGTAGGTGGCATTTATATCCTGGACATGAATTAATAAATAAATAGCCTCAATGCTTGAACAATGGATTAGTTGTATTTGTATTCCGTAGACATAAATGAATAAATAAATAAATAACATCAATTCATCAATCCTACAATGTAAACCGAGGAATAACAATCTCTATGCACGTGGTTTATGAAGATCAAAGACACACTTACTTCATAACCATATTTCCAGACCAATCGTTAATTGCCTGAAACTACAATGCATAAATACGGTGCCTATTTACATAACCGGATGGTGTGCTCTGAATAGAGCTGATAGCTGGTCCTCCCGGGTCCGAGAGGACCAGCTAACAGCTCTGTCCAGAGCACACCATCCTACTCAATTGGCCCTGAAAAAGACTTAGGTCGAAACGCGCATCGGCTGTTTGCTCACAAAAATGTTGAACAACTGGCATTATCTGCCACTGTGATGTTTCTTATTTTGCTTTTGTGAATTTTCAAAAACAATAATAAAGTAAAAAAAAGTTACAAGCACCAATACGGCTCCTCTACCTGACCATGAACCAAAACCTAAGCAAACTTGCTAAATTCTTGGACTATTGAATCCCCCCAGTGCCTTTCATCATCCGCAGGTCTGTCGTCCCACCTACTCATTCAGCTAACTCAACCCCCTGGAGTTGGTCCCCAGACAAACCAGGAGCCAGGCTGCAGGCTGACTCACTAATTATCCCTCATGAAAGGTCTGCGGTGGGTAGGGAGTCCCGACCCAGACAACTCCAACCAACTGTAACCTACCCCGGAGAAATGTTGTTCAGAGGTGAAAAATAGAATTTACCACACGCCTAGTGGCAGCTGCAGTCTGCAACACACCCAAACAAGATCCCCCCAGACACAAACAATACATACATAGCTATCCAGGCAAGGAAGATAGGTCGAATAATCCCAACCGATCTATGACTGGACTGGCCAAGGTTATAACAATGCTCCCTGACATGCTAAGAGGAGTTTGTCCTTGCAATGAAAGTTTTACAGTAGGAGCCAAACTCCACCGGCTGCCCAGGCTCAAACCCTGAAATAAAGCCGAACATGAGCGTTCAGTTTCTTGTTTTACCAATCTACCTACATTAAGCAAGTGCTCTTTTCTCTGCTGATATTGGCTCAGATAAACAACAGCCCGGGTCACTAAACCCCACAACACTAAGCTAAGCGTTTATGAAGTCTGTCTGAGAAACAGACAACTGTGAGTGTTAGAAAACTGTACCCTACAGCAGAGAAGTCTCGAGAATGAGAGGGGACCAACAGAGCGTTCGCACATCCAAACCTGAACACTTCTGTGGCTCCAGAAGTATCCTGTGTAGGCCCCCTCCTCATGACACGCACACGTGGATGCGAGATGAGGTCATCCGCTCCAGTGTTATAGCGCATGATGTCTATGTTTAAACAGCAAACTATAGTGGCGGTGGGTGGAATAAACGTGTCACAGCCTGTATGCACTATAAATCCTATGGCATATGTCACAATGGCGGTGTCCCAGCCTGTATGCACTATAAATCCTAAGGCATATGTCACAATGGCTGTGCACCCGGATCAAACTCTCCCCTGTAAATGAAAAGTAGAAATGTTTCCACATCGGGAAAGTCTGAAACAATCCTTACCTCCCTAACTCTCTAGAAACGCCACGGTCTGGAGGAGGAGGGGCCCCCGCATAATGACCACCTTAGCAGGCTGTCAGAAATCACAGACCGAAGGTCCGTATGGGGTTTCCACTCCAAGTTCTTTATCCTTTCTTCCTTTGCAGGATGGCGGCCGGAAAGAAATACACCGGCACTGGGAAGCCAGCTAATATAACGGGTACTGAAAACTCTGCTCTCCCTTTCTGCATAGCTCTCAACCATTTGTCTCGCAAAGGCGGGTGAAATCACCCGATTTTGTTTCTGGCGGGTGAGACGCCCATTGGAATGAATGGGCGTGCAGGAGGCTTGGCGGGTGAGTCAGCCCTTTGCAAGGCGGGTGACACCCGCCAAAAGCGGGTGAGTTGAGAGCTATGCTTTCTGCTCCTACACCGGCACTCGCGTCACCGACACCGCGGATGCAAACTCACTGCCTGATGCTAAAGAAGGCAAAACAGGCCTAAAACCGGCATAGTGGCACCACGGAGGAACCCACCAGAGTGGTGTCCTCTCTCTTCCTCTCGTCATTCGCTCTTTTTTTTTGTAGAAAAGCCCGCCGGCTCTTTTATTCCTTCCCGAATTCCACCAAGGGCGGTCCCCCCAGGAGAATCCTTCAGACCTGTGAGGTGAAAATCACCTCAGGGACATGAACACACCCCTGTAGGCGGGCAACACCAAGCCCATCCATTTTGGCTTCCTCACTTGCCCAATCCAAAGCGACACCAAATGGCTGTGCCTATAGGAAATAGAAAGGGGACTAATAGTCCTGAAATTGCAGTAGACAAAAGACCAGTGATACCGACACTCGAATGGCTGGCAGAAAAGAGGAAAGTGATTTATGTCGAACTTCAGTGCAATGGACATTCTTCCGCCCTGAAGAGACACACACCTAAACAAAACAGTTTAAAGCACACAGTATAGCCATAACAACATGAAGGAACAGATTGCATTTTTTACGAACAACCCAGTACATATGAAGGGTTACAAACGCAACTCAAGGGAAGGATGATAGCTAGCAGTATAGCCAGTTGCATGAGACTGAACTTTAAGCTAGCAAGATGGCCTTCCCCTGGTGGTGTCATAAGCTAGCAGGCAGATTTGTCAACGTGGGATTGGCTAAAGCTAGCAGAATAGCCAGCCAGCCGCCAGGGTTTCAAAGGTAGCAGAATTCCAAGACCGTTTAGACATTGGCCCTCATTACGAGTTCGGCGGTAACCATGACGCTATTGGCGGCATGGCTGCTGCCGAAATCGCGTTGGGGTCCGTCCGGGTCCTCGGAATGAGGACTTACCGGGCCATTCAGAGTAATTCTTCGGTAATTCCTCCCTCCAAGGACCCGGACACGGTGCTTCCCCATTCCCCATTCCCATTTCAGCCCCAATAGGGCTGAATGGGAATGGGAGAGGGAGCAAACAACGGCCATTACGAGATGGCCCGTTGTTTGCTCCCTCTTCCCCTCGCGGGACCCGGTAAGCACGCCTGGTTTTCCCAGGCGTGCTTACCGTGTCCCGCGAGGGGAACTTGTAATGCGGCGGTACGGATTGAACGGTGCCGGCACCTTTTACGGCGCCGTTCACTCCGTACCGCCAGGGTCGTAATGAGGCCCATTGTCTAAGCTACATGGAGGCTTGTCACCCTAGGCATTATCTCCAACTCTTAGGGTAGCCTGCCCGCTGTGAAGGTTTCCTAAGCTAGCAGAATGTCCATCCCCTTGGGCCTGTGGTTAAAGCTAGTAGGTTGCCCATCACCTGTACTAAGATATCAGGAGGGGGGCAATATAACTCAGTAGAGAGTCCAAAGCTAGCGGACTGGCCATCTAACACTTAGGTTAGAAGGATAACAATACACTGCGGGTGTTCTAACACAGCAGTAAGGAATGCAACTCAGATGAGGGTCCTTATCCAGAAGAATACCCAGCTCCCTAAGACTGTGCTCTGAGCTAGTAGGATAGCTATGCCATGACATGTCCTATAATAGCCGGAAAGCATGTAACTCGGTGGACGGACCATAGCTGGTGGCGTTTCTTGCCTGTGCTGCCATTTGTAGTGTGGGTGTTTACAGTGCTGGCTTTGCCACACATGTGTTCACAGTGCCGCAGCAGCAGTGCAGCCCCTTATGTGAGTATGGGTGGGAGTTGGGGCGGGAATGGAAGGTGTTGAGAGGGTTGACTAAATGGATCAAGAGGAGGTGAGGGCCGCAGGGGAATCGAGGGGGAAGCGGGGAAGCAGCAAGGGCAAAACAGGAGGATGCCAGAGGGCAGAGAGTGGTGGGGGACCCCTCGTCAAGTCAAGGAAGCAGGTGAGACAAAGGGTGTGTGGTTGGCGCTTGTAGAGACTGTGTAGTAAAGGCAATGTGCTAAAAGTGTTGCGTTAAGATATGTAACCTCTTAGCTATCAGATTGCTGCCTGAGACTGCAGACTAAGCTAGCAAGATGCTCATTCCCTCATGGCGTTCTAATATAAGGCGTGTAGAGCGACCATAGGTTTCACATCTATCCAACCCTTACACAAGTTTCTTTTGTTCGCAGGTGACCATCCTCTTGGAACAGGGTCTTAAGCTTCTAGGTGGGCTGGTCCTTCAGGACAGTGTCCTTATCTGACATGGTAGTGGGAAAGTAGTAGTAACCTAGGGTCGTCATGTGTTCAGAGGTCACAGGATTGAAATACCCCAACTATACACAGGAAGGAATGCTCATAAAGTGTAAGGCTTGCAACCCTCTGGGGCAATGCTGCCCAAGGCGGGCATACACGACTTTCAGCGCAATATCCTAAGGCAGAATTTGGATGAGTAGCATTTCACCCCCTTCCGGGCAATGCTGCACAAGGTGGGCACACAAGACTTTCAGCACAATATCCTGAGGCAGAATTTGAATGGGTAACATTGCAACCCCCTGCGGGCAATGCTGCCCAAGACGGGCACACACGACTTTCAGCACAATATCCTAAGGCAGAATTTGGATGGGTAGCATTGTAAACCCCTGCGGGATATGATGCTCAAGGCGGGCACACAAGACTTTCAGCACACTATCCTGAGGCAGAATTTGGATGGGTAACATTGCAACCCCCTGTGGGCAATGCTGCCCAAGACAAGCACACACGACTTTCAGCACGATATCCGAAGGCAGAATTTGGATGGGTAGCATTGCAACCCCTGCGGGCAATGCTGCCCAAGTTGGGCACACACAACTTTCAGCACAATATCATAAGGCAGAATTTGGATGATTAGCATTTCACCCCGCTCCGGGCAATGCTGCACAAGGCGGGCACACAAGACTTTCAGCACAATATCCTGAGGCAGAATTTGGATGGGTAGCATTGCAACCCCCTGCGGGCAATGGTTCCCAAGACGGGCACATCAGACTTTCAGCAGAATATCCTGAGGCAGAATTTGGATGAGTAGCATTGCAACCCTCTGCGGGCAATGCTGCGCAAGGAGGGCACAAAAGACTTTCAGCACAAGATCCTAAGACAGAATTTGGATGGGTAGCATTGCAGCCCCCTGCGGGCAATGCTGCACAAGGCGGGCACACAAGAGTTTCAGCATGATATCCTGAGGCAGAATTTGGATGGGTAGCATTGCACCCCCCTGCGGACAATGCTGCGCAAGGCGGGCACACAAGACTTTCAGCACGATATCCTGAGGCAGAATTTGGATGGGTAGCATTGCAACCCCCTGCGGGCAATACTGTGCAAGGCAGGAACACAAGACTTTCAGCACGATATCTTGAGGCAGAATTTGGATGGGTAGCATTGCAACCCTCTGCAGGCAATGCTGTGCAGAGTGGGCACACAAGACTTTCAGCACAATATCCTGAGGCAGAATTTGGATGGGTAGCATTGCACCCCCCTGCAGGCAATGCTGCGCAAGGAGGGCACACAAGACTTTCAGCACGATATCCTGAGGCAGAATTTGGATGGGTAGCATTGCAACCTCCTGCGGGCAATGCTGCGCAAGGCAGCCACACAAGACTTTCCGCACAATATCCTGAGACAGAATTTGGATGGGTAGCATTGCACCCCCCCTGCGGGCAATGCTGCGCAAGGCGGGCACACAAGACTTTCAGCACGATATCCCGAGACAGAATTTGGATGGGTAGCATTACACCCCCCTGCGCCCAATGCGGCGCAAGCAGGGCACACAAGACTTTCAGCACGATATCCCGAGGCAGAATTTGGATGGGTAGCATTGCAACCCCCTTCAGGCAATGCTGTGCAAGACGGGCACACAGGACTTTCAGAACGATATCCTGAGACAGAATTTGGATGGGTAGCATTGCAACCCCCTGCAGCCAATGCTCCGCAAGGCGGCCACACAAGAATTTCAGAACAATATCCTGAGCCAGAATTTGGATGGGTAGCATTGCAACGGCCTGCGGGCAAGGCGGCCACACAAGACTTTCAGCACAATATCCCGAGGCAGAAATTGGATGGGTAGCATTGCAACCCCCTGTGGTCAATTCTGTGTAAGGCAGGCACACAAGACTTTCCGCACATTATCCCGAGACAGAATTTGGATGGGTAGCATTACAACGCCCTGCGGGTAATGCTGCGCAAGGCGGGCACAGAAGACTTTCTGCACGATATCCTGAGGCAGAATTTGGATGAGTAGCATTGCAACCCTCTGCGGGCAATGCTGCGCAAGGAGGGCACAAAAGACTTTCAGCACAAGATCCTAAGACAGAATTTGGATGGGTAGCATTGCAGCCCCCTGCGGGCAATGCTGCACAAGGCGGGCACACAAGAGTTTCAGCATGATATCCTGAGGCAGAATTTGGATGGGTAGCATTGCACCCCCCTGCGGACAATGCTGCGCAAGGCGGGCACACAAGACTTTCAGCACGATATCCTGAGGCAGAATTTGGATGGGTAGCATTGCAACCCCCTGCGGGCAATACTGTGCAAGGCAGGAACACAAGACTTTCAGCACGATATCTTGAGGCAGAATTTGGATGGGTAGCATTGCAACCCTCTGCAGGCAATGCTGTGCTGAGTGGGCACACAAGACTTTCAGCACAATATCCTGAGGCAGAATTTGGATGGGTAGCATTGCACCCCCCTGCAGGCAATGCTGCGCAAGGAGGGCACACAAGACTTTCAGCACGATATCCTGAGGCAGAATTTGGATGGGTAGCATTGCAACCTCCTGCGGGCAATGCTGCGCAAGGCAGCCACAGAAGACTTTCCGCACAATATCCTGAGACAGAATTTGGATGGGTAGCATTGCACCCCCCCTGAGGGCAATGCTGCGCAAGGCGGGCACACAAGACTTTCAGCACGATATCCCGAGACAGAATTTGGATGGGTAGCATTGCACCCCCCTGCGCCCAATGCGGCGCAAGCAGGGCACACAAGACTTTCAGCACGATATCCCGAGGCAGAATTTGGATGGGTAGCATTGCAACCCCCTTCAGGCAATGCTGTGCAAGACGGGCACACAGGACTTTCAGAACGATATCCTGAGACAGAATTTGGATGGGTAGCATTGCAACCCCCTGCAGCCAATGCTCCGCAAGGCAGCCACACAAGAATTTCAGAACAATATCCCGAGCCAGAATTTGGATGGGTAGCATTGCAACGGCCTGCGGGCAATGCTGCGCAATGCGGGAACACAAGACTTTCAGCATGATATCCCGAGACAGAATTTGGATGGGTAGTATTGCAACCCCCTGCGGGCAATTCTGCACAAGACAGGCACACAAGACTTTCAGCACAATATCCCGAGGCAGAAATTGGATGGGTAGCATTGCAACCCCCTGTGGTCAATTCTGTGTAAGGCAGGCACACAAGACTTTCCGCACATTATCCCGAGACAGAATTTGGATGGGTAGCATTACAACGCCCTGCGGGTAATGCTGCGCAAGGCGGGCACAGAAGACTTTCTGCACGATATCCTGAGATGGAATTTGGATGGGTAGCATTGCACCCCCCTGCGGGCAATGCTGCGCAATGCGGGCACACAAGACTTTCAGCATGATATCCCGAGACAGAATTTGGATGGGTAGTATTGCAACCCCCTGCGAGCCAAACTGCGCAAGGCCGGCACACAAGATTTTCAGCACAATATCCCGAGGCAGAATTTGGATGGGTAGCATTGCAATCCTCTGCGGGCAATCCTGCGCAAGGAGGGCACACAAGACTTTCAGCATAAGATCCAAAGACAGAATTTGGATCGGTAGCATTGCACCCCTCTGCGGGCAATGCTGTGCAAGGAGGGCACACAAGACATTCAGCACGATATCCTGAGGCAGAATTTGGATGGGTAGCATTGCAAACCCCTGTGCGCAATGCTGCCCAAGGCAGGCACACAATACTTTCAGCAAAATATCCTGAGGCAGAATTTGGATGGGTAGCATTGCACCCCCCTGCGGGCAATGCTGTGCAAGGAGGGCACACAAGACTTTCAGCACGATATCCTGAGGCAGAATTTGGATGGGTAGCATTGCAACCCCCTTCAGGCAATGCTGTGCAAGGCGGGCACACAGAACTTTCAGAACGATATCCTGAGACAGAATTTGGATGGGTAGCATTGCAACCCCCTGCAGCCAATGCTGCGCAAGGCGGCCACACAAGACTTTCAGAACAATATCCCAAGCCAGAATTTGGATGGGTTGCATTGCAACGGTCTGCGGGCAAGGTGGCCACACAAGACTTTCCGCACAATATCCCGATGCAGAAATTGGATGGGTAGCATTGCAACCCCCTGTGGTCAATGCTGCCCAAGGCGGGCAGACAAGACTGTCAGCACGATATCCTGAGGCAGAATTTGAATGGGTAGCATTGCAACCCTCTTAGGACAATGCTGCGCAAGGGGGGCACACAAGGCTTTCAGCACGAGATTCTGAGACAGAATTTGGATGGGTAGCATTGCAGCCCCCTGCGGGCAATGCTGCACAAGGCAGGCACACAAGACTTTCAGCACGATATCCCGAGGCAGAATTTGGATGGGTAGCATTGCAAGCCCCTGCGGGCAATGCTGCGCAAGTCGGGCACACAAGACTTTCAGCAAAATATCCTGAGGCAGAATTTGGATGGGTAGCATTGCACCCCCCTGCGGGCAATGCTGCGCAAGGAGGGCACACAAGACTTTCAGCACGATATCCTGAGGCAGAATTTGGATGGGTAGCATTGCAACCCCCTTCAGACAATGCTGTGCAAGGCGGGCACACAGGACTTTCAGAACGATATCCTGAGACAGAATTTGGATGGGTAGCGTTGCAACCCCCTGCAGCCAATGCTGCGCAAGGCGGCCACACAAGACTTTCAGAACAATATTCCGAGCCAGAATTTGGATGGATAGCATTGCAACGGCCTGCGGGCAAGGCGGCCACACAAGACTTTCAGCACGATATCCTGAGACAGAATTTGAATGGGTAGCGTTGCATCCCCCTGCGGGCAATGCTGCACAAGTTGGGCACCCAAGACTTTCCGCACATTTTCCCGAGACAGAATGTGGATGGGTAGCTTTGCAACACCCCTGTGAGATATGCTGCGCAAGGCGGGCACACAAGACTTTCAGCACGAGATCCTGAAGCAGAATTTGGATGCGTAGGGTAGCATTGCAACCCCCTGCGGGCAATGCTGCGCAAGGGGGGCACACAAGACTTTCAGAACGATATCCTGAGGCAGAATTTGGATGGGTAGCATTGCACCTCCCTACGGGCAATGCTGGCCAAAGCGGGCAGACAAGACTTTCAGCACGAGATCCTGAGGCAGAATTTAGATGGGTAGCATTGCAACCCTCTGCGGGCAATGCTGTGCAAGGCGGGCACACAAGACTTTCAGCACGAGATCCTGAGACAGAATTTGGATGGGTAACATTGCAGTCCCCTGCGGGCAATTCTGCACAAGACAGGCACACAAGACTTTCAGCACAATATCCTGAGGCAGAATTTGGATGGGTAGCATTGGAACCCCCTGCAGGCAATGCTGTGAAAGGCGGGCACACAAGACTTTCAGCACAATATCCTGAGGAAGAATTTGGATGAGTAGCATTGCACCCCCCTGAGGGCAATGCTGCGCAAGGCCGGCACATGAGACTTTCAGAATGATATCCTGAGACAGAATTTGGATGGGTAGCATTGCACCCCCCTGCAGCCAATGCTGCGCAAGGCGGCCACACAAGACTTTCAGAACAATATCCCAAGCCAGAATTTCGATGGGTAGCATTGCAACGGTCTGCGGGCAAGGCGGCCACACAAGACTTTCAGCACAATATCCCGAGGCAGAAATTGGATGGGTAGCATTGCAACCCCCTGTGGTCAATGCTGCCCAAGGCGGGCAGACAAGACTGTCAGCACGATATCCTGAGGCAGAATTTGAATGGGTAGCATTGCAACCCTCTGCGGACAATGCTGCGCAAGGCGGGCACACAAGGCTTTCAGCACGAGATCCTGAGACAGAATTTGGATGGGTAGCATTGCAGCCCCCTGCGGGCAATGCTGCACAAGGCAGGCACACAAGACTTTCAGCACGATATCCCGAGGCAGAATTTGGATGGGTAGCATTGCAAGCCCCTGCGGGCAATGCTGCGCAAGTCGGGCACACAAGACTTTCAGCAAAATATCCTGATGCAGAATTTGGATGGATAGCATTGCACCCCCCTGCGGGCAATGCTGCGCAAGGAGGGCACACAAGACTTTCAGCACGATATCCTGAGGCAGAATTTGGATGGGTAGCATTGCAACCCCCTTCAGGCAATGCTGTGCAAGGCGGGCACACAGGACTTTCAGAACGATATCCTGAGACAGAATTTGGATGGGTAGCGTTGCAACCCCCTGCAGCCAATGCTGCGCAAGGCGGCCACACAAGACTTTCAGAACCATATCCCGAGCCAGAATTTGGATGGGTAGCATTGCAACGGCCTGCGGGCAAGGCGGCCACACAAGACTTTCAGCACGATATCCTGAGACAGAATTTGAATGGGTAGCGTTGCATCCCCCTGCGGGCAATGCTGCACAAGTTGGGCACCCAAGACTTTCCGCACATTATCCCGAGACAGAATGTGGATGGGTAGCTTTGCAACACCCTTGCGAGCAATGCTGCGCAAGCCGGGCACACAAGACTTTCAGCACGAGATCCTGAAGCAGAATTTGGATGCGTAGGGTAGCATTGCAACCCCCTACGGGCAATGCTGCGCAAGTGGGGCACACAAGACTTTCAGAACGATATCCTGAGGCAGAATTTGGATGGGTAGCATTGCACCACCCTCCGGGCAATGCTGCCCAAGGCGGGCACACAAGAGTTTCAGCACAGGATCCTGAGACAGAATTTGGATGGGTAGCATTGCAACCCTCTGCGGGCAATGCTGTGCAAGGCGGGCACACGAGACTTTCAGCACGAGATCCTGAGACAGAATTTGGATGGGCAGCATTGCAGTCCCCTGCGGGCAATGCTGCACAAGACAGGCACACAAGACTTTCAGCACAATATCCTGAGGCAGAATTTGGATGGGTAGCATTGCACCCCCCTGCGGGCAATGCTGCGCAAGGAGGGCACACAAGACTTTCAGCACGATATCCTGAGGCAGAATTTGGATGGGTAGCATTGCAACCCCCTTCAGGCAATGCTGTGCAAGGCGGGCACACAGGACTTTCAGAATAATATCCTGGGACAGAATTTGGATGGGTAGCATTGCAACCCCCTGCAGCCAATGCTGCGCAAGGCGGCCACACAAGACTTTCAGAACAATATCCCGAGCCAGAATTTGGATGGGTAGCATTGCAACCCCCTGTGGTCAATGCTGTGTGAGGCATGCACACAAGACTTTCCGCACATTATCCCGACACAGAATTTGGATGAGTATCATTACAAGGCCCTGCGGGCAATGCTGCGCAAGGCGGGCACAGAAGACTTTCCGCACGATATCCTGAGATGGAATTTGGATGGGTAGCATTCCACCCCCCTGCGGGCAATGCTGCGCAATGCGGGCACACAAGACTTTCAGCATGATATCCCGAGACAGAATTTGGATGCGTAGCATTGCACCCCCCTGCGCGCAATGCTGCGCAAGCCGGGCACACAAGACTTTCAGCACGATATCCCGTGGCAGAATTTGTATGGGTAGCATTGCAATCCTCTGCGGGCAATCCTGCGCAAGGTGGGCACACAAGACTTTCAGCATAAGATCCAAAGACAGAATTTGGATGGGAAGCATTGCAACCCCATGTGGGCAATGCTGCGCAAGGCGGGCACACAAGACTTTCAGCACGATATCCTGAGGCAGAACTTGGATGGGTAGCATTGCACCCCTCTGCGGGCAATGCTGCGCAAGGCGGGCACACAAGACTTTCAGCACGATATCCTGAGACAGAATTTGGATGGGTAGCATTGCACCCCTCTGCGGGCAATGCTGCACAAGTTGGGCACCCAAGATTTTCCGCACATTATCCCGAGACAGAATGTGGATGGGTAGCTTTACAACACCCCTGCGAGCAATGCTGCGCAAGGCGGGCACACAAGACTTTCAACACGAGATCCTGAAGCAGAATTTGGATGCGTAGGGTAGCATTGCAACCCCCTGCGGGCAATGCTGCGCAAGGGTGGCACACAAGACTTTCAGAACGATATCCTGAGGCAGAATTTGGATGGGTAGCATTGCACCTCCCTCAGGGCAATTCTGGCCAAAGCGGGCAGACAAGACTTTCAGCACGAGATCCTGAGGCAGAATTTAGATGGGGTGCATTGCAATCCTCTGCGGGCAATGCTGTGCAAGGCAGGCACACGAGACTTTCAGCACGAGATCCTGAGACAGAATTTGGATGGGTAGCATTGCAGTCCCCTGCGGGCAATGCTGCACAAGACAGGCACACAAGACTTTCAGCACAATATCCTGAGGCAGAATTTGGATGGGTAGCATTGCACCTCCCTGCGGGCAATGCTGCGCAAGGCCGGCACATGAGACTTTCAGCACGATATCCTGAGACAGAATTTGGATCGGTAGCATTGGAACCCCCTGCAGGCAATGCTGTGAAAGGCGGGCACACAAGACTTTCAGCACGATATCCTGAGGCAGAATTTGGATGGGTAGCATTGCAACCCCCTGCGGGCAATGCTGCGCAAGGCAGGCAAACAAGACTTTCAGCACAATATCCTGAGGCAAAATTTAGACGGGTAGGGTAGCATTGCAACCCCCTGCGGGCAATGCTGCACAAGGGGGGCACACAAGACTTTCAGCACGATATCCAGAGGCAGAATTTGGATGGGTAGCATTGCAGCCCCCTGCAGGCAATGCTGCACAAGGCAGGCCCACAAGACTTTCAGCACAATATCCCGAGGCAGAATTTGGATGGGTAGCATTGCAACCCCCTGCGGGCAATGCTGCGCAAGGCGGGCACACAAGACTTTCAGCAAAATATCCTGAGGCAGAATTTGGATGGGTAGCATTGCACCCCCCTGCGGGCAATGCTGCGCAAGGAGGGCACACAAGACTTTCAGCACGATATCCTGAGGCAGAATTTGGATGGGTAGCATTGCAACCCCCTTCAGGCAATGCTGTGCAAGGCGGGCACACAGGACTTTCAGAACGATATCCTGAGACAGAATTTGGATGGGTAGCATTGCAACCCCCTGCAGCCAATGCTGCGCAAGGCGGCCACACAAGACTTTCCGAACAATATCCCAAGCCAGAAATTGGATGGGTAGCATTGCAACCCCCTGTGGTCAATGCTGTGTAAGGCATGCACACAAGACTTTCCGCACATTATCCAGAGACAGAATTTGGATAGGTAGCATTACAACGCCCTGCGGGCAATGCTGCGCAAGGCGGGCACAGAAGACTTTCCGCACGATATCCTGAAATGGAATTTGGATGGGTAGCATTGCACCCCCCTGCGGGCAATGCTGCGCAATGCGGGCACACAAGACTTTCAGCATGATATCCCGAGGCAGAATTTGGATGCGTAGCATTGCACCCCCCTGCGCGCAATGCTGCGCAAGCCGGGCACACAAGACTTTCAGCACGATATCCCGTCGCAGAATTTGGATGGGTAGCATTGCAATCCTCTGCGGGCAATCCTGCGCAAGGAGGGCACACAAGACTTTCAGCATAAGATCCAAAGACAGAATTTGGATGGGAAACATTGCAACCCCCTGTGGGCAATGCTGCGCAAGGCGGGCACACAAGACTTTCAGCACGATATCCTGAGGCAGAATTTGGATGGGTAGCATTGCACCCCTCTGCGGGCAATGCTGCGCAAGGCGGGCACACAAGACTTTCAGCACGATATCCTGAGCAGAATTTGGATGGGTAGCATTGCAACCCCCTGCGGGCAATGCTGTGGAAGGCGGGCACACAAGACATTCAGTACGATATCCTGAGGCAGAATTTGGATGGGTAGCATTGCAAACCCCTGCGGGCAATGCTGCCCAAGGCGGGCACACAATACTTTCAGCATGATATCCAGAGGCAGAATTTGGATGGGTAGCATTGCAACCCCCTGTGGGCAATGCTTTGTGGGCAATGCTGTGCAAGGCGGGCACACAAGACTTTCAGCACGATATCCTGAGACAGAATTTGAATGGGTAGCATTGCCTCCCCCTGAGGGCAATGCTGCACAAGTTGGGCACCCAAGACTTTCAGCACAATATCCTGAGACGGAATGTGGATGGGTAGCGTTGCAACCCCCTGCGAGCAATGCTGTGCAAGGCGGGCATACAAGACTTTCAGCACGATATCCTGAAGCAGAATTTGGATGCGTAGGGTAGCATTGCAACCCCCTGTGGGCAATGCTGCGCAAGGGGGGCACACAAGACTTTCAGAACGATATCCTGAGGCAGAATTCGGATGGGTAGCATTGCAAACCCCTGCGGGCAATGCTGGCCAAAGCAGGCAGACAAGACTTTCAGCACGAGATCCTGAGGCAGAATTTAGATGGGTAGCAGTGCAACCCTCTGCGGGCAATGCTGTGCAAGGCGGGCACACAAGACTTTCAGCACGAGATCCTGAGACAGAATTTGGATGGGTAGCATTGCAGTCCCCTGCGGGCAATGCTGCACAAGACAGGCACATAAGACTTTCAGCACAATATCCTGAGGCAGAATTTGGATGGGTAGCATTGCACCTCCCTGCGGGCAATGCTGCGCAAGGCCGGCACATGAGACTTTCAGCACGATATCCTGAGACAGAATTTGGATCGGTAGCATTGGAACCCCCTGCAGGCAATGCTGTGAAAGGCGGGCACACAAGACTTTCAGCACGATATCCTGAAGCAGAATTTGGATGGGTAGCATTGCAACCCCCTGCGGGCAATGCTGCGCAAGGCAGGCACCCAAACCTTTCAGCACAATATCCTGAGACGGAATGTGGATGGGTAGCATTGCACCCCCCAGTGAGCAATGCTGTGCAAGGCGGGCAAACAAGACTTTCAGCACAATATCCTGAGGCAAAATTTAGACGGGTAGGGTAGCATTGCAACCCCCTGCGGGCAATGCTGCACAAGGGGGGCACACAAGACTTTCAGCACGATATCCTGAGGCAGAATTTGGATGGGTAGCATTGCAAACCCCTGCGGGCAATGCTGCCCAAGGCGGGCAGACAAGACTGTCTGCACGATATCCTGAGGCAGAATTTGGATGGGTAGCATTGCAACCCTCTGCGGACAATGCTGCGCAGGGCAGGCACACAAGACTTTCAGCATGAGATCCTGAGACAGAATTTGGATGGGTAGCATTGCAGCCCCCTGCAGGCAGTGCTGCACAAGGTAGGCCCACAAGACTTTCAGCACAATATCCCGAGGCAGAATTTGGATGGGTAGCATTGCAACCCCCTGCGGGCAATGCTGCGCAAGGCGGGCACACAAGACTTTCAGCAAAATATCCTGAGGCAGAATTTGGATGGGTAGCATTGCACCCCCCTGCGGGCAATGCTGCGCAAGGAGGGCACACAAGACTTTCAGCACGATATCCTGAGGCAGAATTTGGATGGGTAGCATTGCAACCCCCTTCAGGCAATGCTGTGCAAGGCGGGCACACAGGACTTTCAGAACGATATCCTGAGACAGAATTTGGATGGGTAGCATTGCAACCCCCTGCAGCCAATGCTGCGCAAGGCGGCCACACAAGACTTTCAGAACAATATCCCAAGCCAGAAATTGGATGGGTAGCATTGCAACCCCCTGTGGTCAATGCTGTGTAAGGCATGCACACAAGACTTTCCGCACATTATCCCGAGACAGAATTTGGATGGGTAGCATTACAACGCCCTGCGGGCAATGCTGCGCAAGGCGGGCACAGAAGACTTTCCGCACGATATCCTGAAATGGAATTTGGATGGGTAGCATTGCACCCCCCTGCGGGCAATGCTGCGCAATGGGGGCACACAAGACTTTCAGCATGATATCCCGAGACAGAATTTGGATGCGTAGCATTGCACCCCCCTGCGCGCAATGCTGCGCAAGCCGGGCACACAAGACTTTCAGCACGATATCCCGTCGCAGAATTTGGATGGGTAGCATTGCAATCCTCTGCGGGCAATCCTGCGCCAGGAGGGCACACAAGACTTTCAGCATAAGACCCAAAGACAGAATTTGGATGGGAAACATTGCAACCCCCTGTGGGCAATGCTGCGCAAGGCGGGCACACAAGACTTTCAGCACGATATCCTGAGGCAGAATTTGGATGGGTAGCATTGCACCCCTCTGCGGGCAATGCTGCGCAAGGCGGGCACACAAGACTTTCAGCACGATAACCTGAGCAGAATTTGGATGGGTAGCATTGCAACCCCCTGCGGGCAATGCTGTGGAAGGCGGGCACACAAGACATTCAGTACGATATCCTGAGGCAGAATTTGGATGGGTAGCATTGCAAACCCCTGCGGGCAATGCTGCCCAAGGCGGGCACACAATACTTTCAGCATGATATCCAGAGGCAGAATTTGGATGGGTAGCATTGCAACCCCCTGTGGGCAATGCTGTGTGGGCAATGCTGTGCAAGGCGGGCACACAAGACTTTCAGCACGATATCCTGAGACAGAATTTGAATGGGTAGCATTGCATCCCCC
Source organism: Ambystoma mexicanum (assembly GCF_040938575.1). Taxonomy (NCBI): domain Eukaryota; kingdom Metazoa; phylum Chordata; class Amphibia; order Caudata; family Ambystomatidae; genus Ambystoma; species Ambystoma mexicanum. The sequence continues at coordinate 1,249,241,009 of NC_090934.1, forward strand.
TGAGGGCAATGCTGCACAAGTTGGGCACCCAAGACTTTCAGCACGATATCCTGAGACAGAATGTGGATGGGTAGCGTTGCAACCCCCTGCGAGCAATGCTGTGCAAGGCGGGCATACAAGACTTTCAGCACGATATCCTGAAGCAGAATTTGGATGCGTAGGGTAGCATTGCAACCCCCTGCGGGCAATGCTGCGCAAGGGGGGCACACAAGACTTTCAGAACGATATCCTGAGGCAGAATTCGGATGGGTAGCATTGCAAACCCCTGCGGGCAATGCTGGCCAAAGCGGGCAGACAAGACTTTCAGCACGAGATCCTGAGGCAGAATTTAGATGGGTAGCATTGCAACCCTCTGCGGGCAATGCTGTGCAAGGCGGGCACACAAGTCTTTCAGCACGAGATCCTGAGACAGAATTTGGATGGGTAGCATTGCAGTCCCCTGCAGGCAATGCTGCACAAGACAGGCACATAAGACTTTCAGCACAATATCCTGAGGCAGAATTTGGATGGGTAGCATTGCACCTCCCTGTGGGCAATGCTGCTCAAGGCCGGCACATGAGACTTTCAGCATGATATCCTGAGACAGAATTTGGATGGGTAGCATTGCAGCCCCCTGCGGGCAATGCTGCACAAGGCAGGCACACAAGACTTTCAGCACGATATCCCGAGGCAGAATTTGGATGGGTAGCATTGCAACCCCCTGCGGGCAATGCTATGCAAGGCGGGCACACAGGACTTTCAGAACGATATCCTGAGACAGAATTTGGATGGGTAGCATTGCAACCCCCTGCAGCCAATGCTGCGCAAGGCGGCCACACAAGACTTTCAGAACAATATCCCGAGCCAGAATTTGGATGGGTAGCATTGCAACGGCCTGCGGGCAAGGCGGCCACACAAGACTTTCAGCACAATATCCCGAGGCAGAAATTAGATGGGCAGCATTGCAACCCCCTGTGGTCAATGCTGTGTAAGGCAGGCACACAAGACTTTCCGCACATTATCCCGAGACAGAATTTGGATGGGTAGCATTACAACGCCCAGCGAGCAATGCTGCGCAAGGCGGGCACACAAGACTTTCAGCACGATATCCTGAGGCAGAATTTGGATGGGTAGCATTGCAAACCCCTGCGGGCAATGCTGCCCAAGGCGGGCAGACACGACTGTCAGCACGATATCCTGAGGCAGAATCTGGATGGGTAGCATTGCAACCCTCTGCGGACAATGCTGCGCAAGGCGGGCACACAAGACTTTCAGCACGAGATCCTGAGACAGAATTTGGATGGGTAGCATTGCAGCCCCCTGCGGACAATGCTGCGCAAGGCGGGCACACAAGACTTTCAGCACGAGATCCTGAGACAGAATTTGGATGGGTAGCATTGCAACCCTCTGCGGACAATGCTGCGCAAGGCGGGCACACAAGACTTTCAGCACGAGATCCTGAGACAGAATTTGGATGGGTAGCATTGCAGCCCCCTGCGGGCAATGCTGCACAAGACAGGCACACAAGACTTTCAGCACAATATCCTGAGGCAGAATTTGGATGGGTAGCATTGCACCTCCCTGCGGGCAATGCCGCACAAGGCCGGCATATGAGACTTTCAGAACGATATCCTGAGGCAGAATTTGGATGGGTAGCATTGCAAACCCCTGCGGGCAATGCTGCCCAAGGTGGGCAAACAAGACTGTCAGCACAATATCCTGAGGCAGAATTTAGATGGGTAGCATTGCAACCCATTGCGGGCAATGCTGTGCAACGCGGGCACACAAGACTTTCAGCACAATATCCTGAGGCAGAATTTGGATGGGTAGTATTGCAACCCTCTGCGGACAATGCTGTGCAAGGCGGGCACACAAGACTTTCAGCAAAATATCCTGAGGCAGAATTTGGATGGGTAGCATTGCACCCCCCTGCGGGCAATGCTGCAAAAGGAGGGCACACAAGACTTTCAGCACGATATCCTGAGGCAGAATTTGGATGGGTAGCATTGCAACCCCCTTCAGGCAATGCTGTGCAAGGCGGGCACACAGGACTTTCAGAACGATATCCTGAGACAGAATTTGGATGGGTAGCGTTGCAACCCTCTGCAGCCCATGCTGCGCAAGGCGGCCACACAAGACTTTCAGAACCATATCCCGAGCCAGAATTTGGATGGATAGCATTGCAACGGCCTGCGGGCAAGGCGGCCACACAAGACTTTCAGCACGATATCCTGAGACAGAATTTGAATGGGTAGCGTTGCATCCCCCTGCGGGCAATTCTGCACAAGTTGGGCACCCAAGACTTTCCGCACATTATCCCGAGACAGAATGTGGATGGGTAGCTTTGCAACACCCTTGCGAGCAATGCTGCGCAAGGCGGGCACACAAGACTTTCAGCACGAGATCCTGAAGCAGAATTTGAATGCGTAGGGTAGCATTGCAACCCCCTGCGGGCAATGCTGCGCAAGGGGGGCACACAAGACTTTCAGAACGATATCCTGAGGCAGAATTTGGATGGGTAGCATTGCACCTCCCTCCAGGCAATGCTGCCCAAGGCGGGCACACAAGACTTTCAGCACAGGATCCTGAGACAGAATTTGGATGGGTAGCATTGCAACCCTCTGCGGGCAATGCTGTGCAAGGCGGGCACAAGAGACTTTCAGCACGAGATCCTGAGACAGAATTTGGATGGGCAGCATTGCAGTCCCCTGCGGGCAATGCTGCACAAGACAGGCACACAAGACTTTCAGCACAATATCCTGAGGCAAAATTTGGATGGGTAGCATTGCACCCCCCTGCGGGCAATGCTGCGCAAGGAGGGCACACAAGACTTTCAGCACGATATCCTGAGGCAGAATTTGGATGGGTAGCATTGCAACCCCCTTCAGGCAATGCTGTGCAAGGCGGGCACACAGGACTTTCAGAACAATATCCTGGGACAGAATTTGGATGGGTAGCATTGCAACCCCCTGCAGCCAGTGCTGCTCAAGGCGGCCACACAAGACTTTCAGAACAATATCCCGAGCCAGAATTTGGATGGGTAGCATTGCAACCCCCTGTGGTCAATGCTGTGTAAGGCATGCACACAAGACTTTCCGCACATTATCCCGAGACAGAATTTGGATGAGTAGCATTACAAGGCCCTGCGGGCAATGCTGCGCAAGGCGGGCACAGAAGACTTTCCGGACGATATCCTGAGATGGAATTTGGATGGGTAGCATTCCACCCCCCTGTGGGCAATGCTGCGCAATGCGGGCACACAAGACTTTCAGCATGATATCCCGAGACAGAATTTGGATGCGTAGCATTGCACCCCCCTTCGCGCAATGCTGCGCAAGCCGGGCACACAAGACTTTCAGCACGATATCCCGTGGCAGAATTTGTAAGGGTAGCATTGCAATCCTCTGCGGGCAATCCTGCGCAAGGAGGGCACACAAGACTTTCAGCATAAGATCCAAAGACAGAATTTGGATGGGAAGCATTGCAACCCCCTGTGGGCAATGCTGCGCAAGGCGGGCACACAAGACTTTCAGCACGATATCCTGAGGCAGAATTTGGATGGGTAGCATTGCACCCCCCTGAGGGCAATGCTGCGCAAGGCCGGCACATGAGACTTTCAGCACGATATCCTGAGGCAGAATTTGGATGGGTAGCATTGCACCCCTCTGCGGGCAATGCTGCGCAAGGCGGGCACACAAGACTTTCAGCACGATATCCTGAGACAGAATTTGAATGGGTAGCGTTGCATCCCCCTGCGGGCAATGCTGCACAAGTTGGGCACCCAAGATTTTCCGCACATTATCCCGAGACAGAATTTGGATGGGTAGCTTTGCAACACCCCTGCGAGCAATGCTGCGCAAGGCGGGCACACAAGACTTTCAACACGAGATCCTGAAGCAGAATTTAGATGCGTAGGGTAGCATTGCAACCCCCTACGGGCAATGCTGCGCAAGGGTGCACACAAGACTTTCAGAACGATATCCTGAGGCAGAATTTGGATGGGTAGCATTGCACCTCCCTCCGGGCAATGCTGGCCAAAGCGGGCAGACAAGACTTTCAGCACGAGATCCTGAGGCAGAATTTAGATGGGGTGCATTGCAATCCTCTGCGGGCAATGCTGTGCAAGGCAGGCACACAAGACTTTCAGCACGAGATCCTGAGACAGAATTTGGATGGGTAGCATTGCAGTCCCCTGCGGGCAATGCTGCACAAGACAGGCACACAAGACTTTCAGCACAATATCCTGAGGCAGAATTTGGATGGGTAGCATTGCACCTCCCTGCGGGAAATGCTGCGCAAGGCCGGCACATGAGACTTTCAGCACGATATCCTGAGACAGAATTTGGATCGGTAGCATTGGAACCTCCTGCAGGCAATGCTGTGAAAGGCGGGCACACAAGACTTTCAGCACGATATCCTGAGGCAGAATTTGGATGGGTAGCATTGCACCCCCCTGAGGGCAATGCTGCGCAAGGCCGGCACATGAGACTTTCAGCACGATATCCTGAGGCAGAATTTGGATGGGTAGCATTGCAACCCCCTGTGGGCAATGCTGCGCAAGGCAGGCACCCAAACCTTTCAGCATAATATCCTGAGACGGAATGTGGATGGGTAGCATTGCACCCCCCAGTGAGCAATGCTGTGCAAGGCGGGCAAACAAGACTTTCCGCACAATATCCTGAGGCAAAATTTAGACGGGTAGGGTAGCATTGCAACCCCCTGCGGGCAATGCTGCACAAGGGGGGCACACAAGACTTTCAGCACGATATCCAGAGGCAGAATTTGGATGGGTAGCATTGCAAACCCCTGCGGGCAATGCTGCCCAAGGCGGGCAGACAAGACTGTCAGCACGATATCCTGAGGCAGAATTTGGATGGGTAGCATTGCAACCTTCTGCGGACAATGCTGCGCAGGGCGGGCACACAAGACTTTCAGCACGAGATCCTGAGACAGAATTTGGATGGGTAGCATTGCAGCCCCCTGCAGGCAATGCTACACAAGGCAGGCCCACAAGACTTTCAGCACAATATCCCGAGGCAGAATTTGGATGGGTAGCATTGCAACCCCCTGCGGGCAATGCTGCGCAAGGCGGGCACACAAGACTTTCAGCAAAATATCCTGAGGCAGAATTTGGATGGGTAGCATTGCACCCCCCTGCGGGCAATGCTGCGCAAGGAGGGCACACAAGACTTTCAGCACGATATCCTGAGGCAGAATTTGGATGGGTAGCATTGCAACCCCCTTCAGGCAATGCTGTGCAAGGCGGGCACACAGGACTTTCAGAACGATATCCTGAGACAGAATTTGGATGGGTAGCATTGCAACCCCCTGCAGCCAATGCTGCGCAAGGCGGCCACACAAGACTTTCAGAACAATATCCCGAGCCAGAAATTGGATTCGTAGCATTGCAACGGCCTGCGGGCAAGGCGGCCACACAAGACTTTCAGCACAATATCCCGAGACAGAAATTGGATGGGTAGCATTGCAACCCCCTGTGGTCAATGCTGTGTAAGGCATGCACACAAGACTTTCCGCACATTATCCCGAGACAGAATTTGGATGGGTAGCATTACAATGCCCTGCGGGCAAAGCTGCGCAAGGCGGGCACAGAAGACTTTCCGCACGATATCCTGAAATGGAATTTGGATGGGTAGCATTTCACCCCCCTGCGGGCAATGCTGCGCAATGCGGGCACACAAGACTTTCAGCATGATATCCCGAGACAGAATTTGGATGCTTAGCATTGCACCCCCCTGCGCGCAATACTGCGCAAGCCGGGCACACAAGACTTTCAGCACGATATCCCGTCGCAGAATTTGGATGGGTAGCATTACAATCCTCTGCGGGCAATCCTGCGCAAGGAGGGCACACAAGACTTTCAGCACGATATCCTGAGGCAGAATTTGGATGGGAAACATTGCAACCCCCTGTGGGCAATGCTGCGCAAGGCGGGCACACAAGACTTTCAGCACGATATCCTGAGCAGAATTTGGATGGGTAGCATTGCAACCCCCTGCGGGCAATGCTGTGGAAGGCGGGCACACAAGACATTCAGTACGATATCCTGAGGCAGAATTTGGATGGGTAGCATTGCAACCCCCTGCGGGAAATGCTGCCCAAGGCAGGCACACAATACTTTCAGCATGATATCCAGAGGCAGAATTTGGATGGGTAGCATTGCAACCCCCTGTGGGCAATGCTGTGTGGGCAATGCTGTGCAAGGCGGGCACACAAGACTTTCAGCACGATATCCTGAGACGGAATGTTGATGGGTAGCGTTGCAACCCCCTGCGAGCAATGCTGTGCAAGGCGGGCATCAAGACTTTCAGCACGATATCCTGAAGCAGAATTTGGATGCTTAGGGTAGCATTGCAACCCCCTGCGGGCAATGCTGCGCAAGGGGGGCACACAAGACTTTCAGAACGATATCCTGAGGCAGAATTCGGATGGGTAGCATTGCAAACCCCTGCGGGCAATGCTGGCCAAAGCGGGCAGACAAGACTTTCAGCACGAGATCCTGAGGCAGAATTTAGATGGGTAGCATTGCAACCCTCTGCGGGCAATGCTGTGCAAGGCGGGCACACGAGACTTTCAGCACGAGATCCTGAGACAGAATTTGGATGGGTAGCATTGCAGTCCCCTGCGGGCAATGCTGCACAAGACAGGCACACAAGACTTTCAGCACAATATCCTGAGGCAGAATTTGGATGGGTAGCATTGCACCTCCCTGCGGGCAATGCTGCGCAAGGCCGGCATATGAGACTTTCAGCACGATATCCTGAGACAGAATTTGGATCGGTAGCATTGGAACCCCCTGCAGGCAATGCTGTGAAAGGCGGGCACAGAAGACTTTCAGCACGATATATTCTGAGGCAGAATTTGGATGGGTAGCATTGCACCCCCTGAGGGCAATGCTGCGCAAGGCCGGCACATGAGACTTTCAGCACGATATCCTGAGACAGAATTTGGATGGGTAGCATTGCAACCCCCTGCGGGCAATGCTGCGCAAGGCAGGCACCCAAACCTTTCAGCACAATATCCTGAGACGGAATGTGGATGGGTAGCATTGCACCCCCCAGGGAGCAATGCTGTGCAAGGCGGGCAAACAAGACTTTCAGCACAATATCCTGAGGCAAAATTTAGATGGGTAGGGTAGCATTGCAACCCCCTGCGGGCAATGCTGCACAAGGGGGGCACACAAGACTTTCAGCACGATATCCTGAGGCAGAATTTGGATGGGTAGCATTGCAAACCCCTGCGGGCAATGCTGCCCAAGGCGGGCAGATAAGACTGTCAGCACGATATCCTGAGGCAGAATTTGGATGGGTAGCATTGCAACCCTCTGCGGACAATGCTGCGCAAGGCAGGCACACAAGACATTCAGCACGAAATCCTGAGACAGAATTTGGATGGGTAGCATTGCAGCCCCCTGCGGGCAATGCTGCACAAGGCAGGCACACAAGACTTTCAGCACGATATCCCGAGGCAGAATTTGGATGGGTAGCATTGCAACCCCCTGCGGGCAATGCTGTGCAAGGCGGGCACACAGGACTTTCAGAACGATATCCTGAGACAGAATTTGGATGGGTAGCATTGCAACCCCCTGCAGCCAATGCTGCGCAAGGCGGACACACAAGACTTTCAGAACAATATCCCGAGCCAGAATTTGGATGGGTAGCATTGCAACGGCCTGCGGGCAAGGCGGCCACACAAGACTTTCAGCACAATATCCCGAGGCAGAAATTAGATGGGTAGCATTGCAACCCCCTGTGGTCAATGCTGTGTAAGGCAGGCACACAAGACTTTCCGCACATTATCCCGAGACAGAATTTGGATGGGTAGCATTACAACGCCCAGCGAGCAATGCTGCGCAAGGCGGACACACAAGACTTTCAGCACGAGATCCTGAGACAGAATTTGGATGGGTAGCATTGCAGCCCCCTGCGGACAATGCTGCGCAAGGCGGGCACACAAGACTTTCAGCACGAGATCCTGAGACAGAATTTGGATGGGTAGCATTGCAGCCCCCTGCGGGCAATGCTGCGCAAGGCGGGCACACAAGACTTTCAGCACGAGATCCTGAGACAGAATTTGGATGGGTAGCATTGCAGCCCCCTGCGGGCAATGCTGCACAAGGCCGGCATATGAGACTTTCAGCACGATATCCTGAGGCAGAATTTGGATGGGTAGCATTGCAAACCCCTGCGGGCAATGCTGCCCAAGGTGTGCAAACAAGACTGTCAGCACAATATCCTGAGGCAGAATTTAGATGGGTAGCATTGCAACCCATTGCGGGCAATGCTGTGCAACGTGGGCACACAAGACTTTCAGCACAATATCCTGAGGCAGAATTTGGATGGGTAGTATTGCAACCCTCTGCGGACAATGCTGTGCAAGGCGGGCACACAAGACTTTCAGCACAAGATCCTGAGACAGAATTTGGATGGGTAGCATTGCTGCCCACTGCGGGCAATGCTGCACAAGACAGGCACACAAGACATTCAGCACGATATCCTGAGGCAGAATTTGGATGGGTAGCATTGCACCCCCCTGCGGGCAATGCTGTGCAAGGCGGGCACACAAGACTTTCAGCACAATATCTTGAGGCAGAATTTGGATGGGTAGAGTAGCATTGCAACCCCCTGCGGGCAATGCTGCACAAGGGGGGGCACACAAGACTTTCAGCACGATATCCTGAGGCAGAATTTGGATGGGTAGCATTGCACCCCCCTGCGGGCAATGCTGCGCAAGGCCGGCACATGAGACTTTCAGCACAATATCCTCAGACAGAATTTGGATGGGTAGCATTGCATCCCCCGGCAGGCAATGCTGCGCAAGGCGGACACCCCAATCTTTCAGCACAATATCCTGAGACGGAATGTGGATGGGTAGCATTGCACCCCCGAGCGAGCAATGCTGCGCCAGGCGGGCACACAAGACTTTCAGCACGATATCTTGAGGCAGAATTTGGATGGGTAGCATTGCAACCCTCTGCAGGCAATGCTGCGCAAGGCAGGCACACAACACTTTCAGCACAATATCCTGAGGCAGAATTTGGATGGGTAGCATTGCACCCCCCTGCGGGCAATGCTGCGCAAGGAGGGCACACAAGACTGTCAGCACGATATCCTGAGGCAGAATTTGGATGGGTAGCATTGCGACCCCCTGCGGGCAATGCTGCACAAGGCGGGCACACAAGACTTTCAGCACAATATCCTGAGGCAGAATTTGGATGGGTAGCATTGCAACCCCCTGCGGGAAATGCTGCCCAAGGCAGGCACACAATACTTTCAGCATGATATCCAGAGGCAGAATTTGGATGGGTAGCATTGCAACCCCCTGCGGGCAATGCTGTGTAGGCAATGCTTTGCAAGGCGGGCACACAAGACTTTCAGCACGATATCCTGAGACGGAATGTGGCTTGGTAGCGTTGCAACCCCCTGCGAGCAATGCTGCGCAAGGCGGGCACACAAGACTTTCAGCACGATATCCTGAAGCAGAATTTGGATGCGTAGGGTAGCATTGCAACCCCCTGCGGGCAATGCTGTGCAAGGGGGGCACACAAGACTTTCAGAACGATATCCTGAGGCAGAATTTGGATGGGTAGCTTTGCAAACCCCTGCGGGCAATGCTGGCCAAAGCGGGCAGACAAGACTTTCAGCACGATATCCTGAGACAGAATTTAGATGGGTAGCATTGCAACCCTCTGCGGGCAATGCTGCGCAAGGCGGGCACACGTGACTTTCAGCACGAGATCCTGAGACAGAATTTGGATGGCTAGCATTGCAACCCCCTGCAGGCAATGCTGAGCAAGGGGGGCACACAAGACTTTCAGAATGATATCCTGAGGCAGAATTTGGATGGGTAGCATTGCAAACCCCTGTGGGCAATGCTGGCCAAAGCGGGCAGACAAGACTTTCAGCACGATATCCTGGGACAGAATTTGGATGGGTAGCATTGCAACCCCCTGCAGCCAATGCTGCGCAAGGCGGCCACACAAGACTTTCAGAACAATATCCCGAGCCAGAATTTGGATGGGTAGCATTGCAACCCCCTGTGGTCAATGCTGTGTAAGGAATGCACACAAGACTTTCCGCACATTATCCCGAGACAGAATTTGGATGAGTAGCATTACAAGGCCCTGCGGGCAATGCTGCGCAAGGCGGGCACAGAAGACTTTCCGCACGATATCCTGAGATGGAATTTGGATGGGTAGCATTCCACCCCCCTGCGGGCAATGCTGCGCAATGCGGGCACACAAGACTTTCAGCATAAGATCCAAAGACAGAATTTGGATGGGAAGCATTGCAACCCCCTGTGAGCAATGCTGCGCAAGGCGGGCACACAAGACTTTCAGCACGATATCCTGAGGCAGAACTTGGATGGGTAGCATTGCACCCCTCTGCGGGCAATGCTGCGCAAGGCGGGCACACAAGACTTTCAGCACGATATCCTGAGACAGAATTTGAATGGGTAGCGTTGCATCCCCCTGCGGGCAATGCTGCACAAGTTGGGCACCCAAGATTTTCCGCACATTATCCCGAGACAGAATGTGGATGGGTAGCTTTGCAACACCCCTGCGAGCAATGCTGCGCAAGGCGGGCACACAAGACTTTCAACACGAGATCCTGAAGCAGAATTTGGATGCGTAGGGTAGCATTGCAACCCCCTGCGGGCAATGCTGCGCAAGGGTGGCACACAAGACTTTCAGAACGATATCCTGAGGCAGAATTTGGATGGGTAGCATTGCACCTCCCTCCGGGCAATGCTGGCCAAAGCGGGCAGACAAGACTTTCAGCACGAGATCCTGAGGCAGAATTTAGATGGGGTGCATTGCAATCCTCTGCGGGCAATGCTGTGCAAGGCAGGCACACGAGACTTTCAGCACGAGATCCTGAGACAGAATTTGGATGGGTAGCATTGCAGTCCCCTGTGGGCAATGCTGCACAAGACAGGCACACAAGACTTTCAGCACAATATCCTGAGGCAGAATTTGGATGGGTAGCATTGCACCTCCCTGCGGGCAATGCTGCGCAAGGCCGGCACATGAGACTTTCAGCACGATATCCTGAGACAGAATTTGGATCGGTAGCATTGGAACCCCCTGCAGGCAATGCTGTGAAAGGCGGGCACACAAGACTTTCAGCACGATATCCTGAGGCAGAATTTGGATGGGTAGCATTGCACCCCCCTGAGGGCAATGCTGTGCAAGGCCGGCACATGAGACTTTCAGCAAGATATCCTGAGACAGAATTTGGATGGGTAGCATTGCAACCCCCTGCGGGCAATGCTGCGCAAGGCAGGCACCCAAACCTTTCAGCACAATATCCTGAGACGGAATGTGGATGGGTAGCATTGCACCCCCCAGTGAGCAATGCTGTGCAAGGCGGGCAAACAAGACTTTCAGCACAATATCCTGAGGCAAAATTTAGACGGGTAGGGTAGCATTGCAACCTCCTGCGGGCAATGCTGCACAAGGGGGGCACACAAGACTTTCAGCACGATATCCAGAGGCAGAATTTGGATGGGTAGCATTGCAAACCCCTGCGGGCAATGCTGCCCAAGGCGGGCAGACAAGACTGTCAGCACAATATCCTGAGGCAGAATTTGGATGGGTAGCATTGCAACCCTCTGCGGACAATGCTGCGCAGGGCGGGCACACAAGACTTTCAGCACGAGATCCTGAGACAGAATTTGGATGGGTAGCATTGCAGCCCCCTGCAGGCAATGCTGCACAAGGCAGGCCCACAAGACTTTCAGCACAATATCCCGAGGCAGAATTTGGATGGGTAGCATTGCAACCCCCTGCGGGCAATGCTGCGCAAGGCGGGCACACAAGACTTTCAGCAAAATATCCTGAGGCAGAATTTGGATGGGTAGCATTGCACCCCCCTGCGGGCAATGCTGCGCAAGGAGGGCACACAAGACTTTCAGCACGATATCCTGAGGCAGAATTTGGATGGGTAGCATTGCAACCCCCTTCAGGCAATGCTGTGCAAGGCGGGCACACAGGACTTTCAGAACGATATCCTGAGACAGAATTTGGATGGGTAGCATTGCAACCCCCTGCAGCCAATGCTGCGCAAGGCGGCTACACAAGACTTTCAGAACAATATCCCAAGCCAGAAATTGGATTCGTAGCATTGCAACGGCCTGCGGGCAAGGCGGCCACACAAGACTTTCAGCACAATATCCCGAGGCAGAAATTGGATGGGTAGCATTGCAACCCCCTGTGGTCAATGCTGTGTAAGGCATGCACACAAGACTTTCCGCACATTATCCCAAGACAGAATTTGGATGGGTAGCATTACAACGCCCTGCGGGCAATGCTGCGCAAGGCGGGCACAGAAGACTTTCCGCACGATATCCTGAAATGGAATTTGGATGGGTAGCATTGCACCCCCCTGCGGGCAATGCTGCGCAATGCGGGCACACAAGACTTTCAGCATGATATCCCGAGACAGAATTTGGATGCCTAGCATTGCACCCCCCTGCGCGCAATGCTGCGCAAGCCGGGCACACAAGACTTTCAGCACGATATCCCGTCGCAGAATTTGGATGGGTAGCATTGCACCCCTCTGCGGGCAATGCTGCGCAAGGCGGGCACACAAGACTTTCAGCACGATATCCTGAGCAGAATTTGGATGGGTAGCATTGCAACCCCCTGCGGGCAATGCTGTGGAAGGCGGGCACACAAGACATTCAGTACGATATCCTGAGGCAGAATTTGGATGGGTAGCATTGCAAACCCCTGCGGGCAATGCTGCCCAAGGCGGGCACACAATACTTTCAGCATGATATCCAGAGGCAGAATTTGGATGGGTAGCATTGCAACCCCCTGTGGGCAATGCTGTGTGGGCAATGCTGTGCAAGGCGGGCACACAAGACTTTCAGCACGATATCCTGAGACAGAATTTGAATGGGTAGCATTGCATCCCCCTGAGGGCAATGCTGCACAAGTTGGGCACCCAAGACTTTCAGCACGATATCCTGAGACGGAATGTGGATGGGTAGCGTTGCAACCCCCTGCGGGCAATGCTGTGCAAGGGGGGCACACAAGACTTTCAGAACGATATCCTGAGGCAGAATTCGGATGGGTAGCATTGCAAACCCCTGCGGGCAATGCTGGCCAAAGCGGGCAGACAAGACTTTCAGCACGAGATCCTGAGGCAGAATTTAGATGGGTAGCATTGCAACCCTCTGCGGGCAATGCTGTGCAAGGCGGGCACACGAGACTTTCAGCACGAGATCCTGAGACAGAATTTGGATGGGTAGCATTGCAGTCCCCTGCGGGCAATGCTGCACAAGACAGGCACACAAGACTTTCAGCACAATATCCTGAGGCAGAATTTGGATGGGTAGCATTGCACCTCCCTGCGGGCAATGCTGCGCAAGGCCGGCACATGAGACTTTCAGCACGATATCCAGAGACAGAATTTGGATCGGTAGCATTGGAACCCCCTGCAGGCAATGCTGTGAAAGGCGGGCACAGAAGACTTTCAGCACGATATATTCTGAGGCAGAATTTGGATGGGTAGCATTGCACCCCCCTGAGGGCAATGCTGCGCAAGGCCTGCACATGAGACTTTCAGCACGATATCCTGAGACAGAATTTGGATGGGTAGCATTGCAACCCCCTGCGGGCAATGCTGCGCAAGGCAGGCACCCAAACCTTTCTGCACAATATCCTGAGACGGAATGTGGATGGGTAGCATTGCACCCCCCAGGGAGCAATGCTGTGCAAGGCGGGCAAACAAGACTTTCAGCACAATATCCTGATGCAAAATGTAGATGGGTAGGGTAGCATTGCAACCCCCTGCGAGCAATGCTGCACAAGGGGGGCACACAAGACTTTCAGCACGATATCCTGAGGCAGAATTTGGATGGGTAGCATTGCAACCCCCTGCGGGCAATGCTGTGCAAGGCGGGCACACAGGACTTTCAGAACGATATCCTGAGACAGAATTTGGATGGGTTGCATTGCAACCCCCTGCAGCCAATGCTGCGCAAGGCAGCCACACAAGACTTTCAGAACAATATCCCGAGCCAGAATTTGGATGGGTAGCATTGCAACGGCCTGCGGGCAAGGCGGCCACACAAGACTTTCAGCACAATATCCCGAGGCAGAAATTAGATGGGTAGCATTGCAACCCCCTGTGGTCAATGCTGTGTAAGGCAGGCACACAAGACTTTCCGCACATTATTCCGAGACAGAATTTGGATGGGTAGCATTACAACGCCCAGTGAGCAATGCTGCGCAAGGCGGGCACACAAGACTTTCAGCACGATATCCTGAGGCAGAATTTGGATGGGTAGCATTGCAAACCCCTGTGGGCAATGCTGCCCAAGGCAGGCAGACAAGACTGTCAGCACGATATCCTGAGGCAGAATCTGGATGGGTAGCATTGCAACCCTCTGCGGACAATGCTGCGCAAGGCGGGCACACAAGACTTTCAGCACGAGATCCTGAGACAGAATTTGGATGGGTAGCATTGCAGCCCCCTGCAGACAATGCTGCGCAAGGCGGGCACACAAGACTTTCAGCACGAGATCCTGAGACAGAATTTGGATGGGTAGCATTGCAAACCTCTGCGGACAATGCTGCGCAAGGTGGGCACACAAGACTTTCAGCACGAGATCCTGAGACAGAATTTGGATGGGTAGCATTGCAGCCCCCTGCGGGCAATGCTGCACAAGACAGGCACACAAGACTTTCAGCACAATATCCTGAGGCAGAATTTGGATGGGTAGCATTGCACCTCCCTGCGGGCAATGCCGCACAAGGCCGGCATATGAGACTTTCAGCACGATATCCTGAGGCAGAATTTGGATGGGTAGCATTGCAAACCCCTGCGGGCAATACTGCCCAAGGTGGGCAAACAAGACTGTCAGCACAATATCCTGAGGCAGAATTTAGATGGGTAGCATTGCAACCCATTGCGGGCAATGCTGTGCAACGCGGGCACACAAGACTTTCAGCACAATATCCTGAGGCAGAATTTGGATGGGAAACATTGCAACCCCCTGTGGGCAATGCTGCGCAAGGCGGGCACACAAGACTTTCAGCACGATATCCTGAGGCAGAATTTGGATGGGTAGCATTGCACCCCTCTGCGGGCAATGCTGCGCAAGGCGGGCACACAAGACTTTCAGCACGATATCCTAAGCAGAATTTGGATGGGTAGCATTGCAACCCCCTGCGGGCAATGCTGTGGAAGGCGGGCACACAAGACATTCAGTACGATATCCTGAGGCAGAATTTGAATGGGTAGCATTGCAAACCCCTGCGGGCAATGCTGCCCAAGGCGGGCACACAATACTTTCAGCATGATATCCAGAGGCAGAATTTGGATGGGTAGCATTGCAACCCCCTGTGGGCAATGCTGTGTGGGCAATGCTGTGCAAGGCGGGCACCCAAGACTTTCAGCACGATATCCTGAGACGGAATGTGGATGGGTAGCGTTGCAACCCCCTGCGAGCAATGCTGTGCAAGGCGGGCATACAAGACTTTCAGCACGATATCCTGAAGCAGAATTTGGATGCGTAGGGTAGCATTGCAACCCCCTGCGGGCATTGCTGCGCAAGGGGGGCACACAAGACTTTCAGAACGATATCCTGAGGCAGAATTCGGATGGGTAGCATTGCAAACCCCTGCGGGCAATGCTGGCCAAAGCGGGCAGACAAGACTTTCAGCACGAGATCCTGAGGCAGAATTTAGATGGGTAGCATTGCAACCCTCTGCGGACAATGCTGTGCAAGGCGGGCACACGAGACTTTCAGCACGAGATCCTGAGACCGAATTTGGATGGGTAGCATTGCAGTCCCCTGCGGGCAATGCTGCACAAGACAGGCACACAAGACTTTCAGCACAATATCCTGAGGCAGAATTTGGATGGGTAGCATTGCACCTCCCTGCGGGCAATGCTGCGCAAGGCTGGCACATGAGACTTTCAGCACGATATCCAGAGACAGAATTTGGATCGGTAGCATTGGAACCCCCTGCAGGCAATGCTGTGAAAGGCGGGCACAGAAGACTTTCAGCACGATATATTCTGAGGCAGAATTTGGATGGGTAGCATTGCACCCCCCTGAGGGCAATGCTGTGCAAGGCCGGCACATGAGACTTTCAGCACGATATCCTGAGACAGAATTTGGATGGGTAGCATTGCAACCCCCTGCGGGCAATGCTGCGCAAGGCAGGCACCCAAACCTTTCAGCACAATATCCTGAGACGGAATGTGGATGGGTAGCATTGCACCCCCCAGGGAGCAATGCTGTGCAAGGCGGGCAAACAAGACTTTCAGCACAATATCCTGATGCAAAATTTAGATGGGTAGGGTAGCATTGCAACCCCCTGCGGGCAATGCTGCACAAGGGGGGCACACAAGACATTCAGCACGATATCCTGAGGCAGAATTTGGATGGGTAGCATTGCAGCCCCCTGCGGGCAATGCTGCACAAGGCAGGCACACAAGACTTTCAGCACGATATCCCGAGGCAGAATTTGGATGGGTAGCATTGCAACCCCCTGCGGGCAATGCTGTGCAAGGCCGGCACACAGGACTTTCAGAACGATATCCTGAGACAGAATTTGGATGGGTAGCATTGCAACCCCCTGCAGCCAATGCTGCGCAAGGCGGCCACACAAGACTTTCAGAACAATATCCCGAGCCAGAATTTGGATGGGTAGCATTGCAACGGCCTGCGGGCAAGGCGGCCACACAAGACTTTCAGCACAATATCCCGAGGCAGAAATTAGATGGGTAGCATTGCAACCCCCTGTGGTCAATGCTGTGTAAGGCAGGCACACAAGACTTTCCGCACATTATCCCGAGACAGAATTTGGATGGGTAGCATTACAACGCCCAGTGAGCAATGCTGCGCAAGGTGGGCACACAAGACTTTCAGCACGATATCCTGAGGCAGAATTTGGATGGGTAGCATTGCAAACCCCTGCGGGCAATGCTGCCCAAGGCGGGCAGACAAGACTGTCAGCACGATATCCTGAGGCAGAATCTGGATGGGTAGCATTGCAACCCTCTGCGGACAATGCTGCGCAAGGCGGGCACACAAGACTTTCAGCACGAGATCCTGAGACAGAATTTGGATGGGTAGCATTGCAGCCCCCTGCAGGCAATGCTACACAAGGCAGGCCCACAAGACTTTCAGCACAATATCCCGAGGCAGAATTTGGATGGGTAGCATTGCAACCCCCTGCGGGCAATGCTGCGCAAGGCGGGCACACAAGACTTTCAGCAAAATATCCTGAGGCAGAATTTGGATGGGTAGCATTGCACCCCCCTGCGGGCAATGCTGCGCAAGGAGGGCACACAAGACTTTCAGCACGATATCCTGAAATGGAATTTGGATGGGTAGCATTGCACCCCCCTGTGGGCAATGCTGCGCAATGCGGGCACACAAGACTTTCAGCATGATATCCCGAGACAGAATTTGGATGCGTAGCATTGCACCCCCCTGCGCGCAATGCTGCGCAAGCCGGGCACACAAGACTTTCAGCACGATATCCCGTCGCAGAATTTGGAAGGGTAGCATTGCAATCCTCTGCGGGCAATCCTGCGCAAGGAGGGCACACAAGACTTTCAGCATAAGATCCAAAGACAGAATTTGGATGGGAAACATTGCAACCCCCTGTGGGCAATGCTGCGCAAGGCGGGCACACAAGACTTTCAGCACGATATCCTGAGGCAGAATTTGGATGGGTAGCATTGCACCCCTCTGCGGGCAATGCTGCGCAAGGCGGGCACACAAGACTTTCAGCACGATATCCTGAGCAGAATTTGGATGGGTAGCATTGCAACCCCCTGCGGGCAATGCTGTGGAAGGCGGGCACACAAGACATTCAGTACGATATCCTGAGGCAGAATTTGGATGGGTAGCATTGCAAACCCCTGCGGGCAATGCTGCACAAGACAGGCACACAAGACTTTCAGCACAATATCCTGAGGCAGAATTTGGATGGGTAGCATTGCAAACCCCTGCGGGCAATGCTGCCCAAGGTGGGCAAACAAGACTGTCAGCACAATATCCTGAGGCAGAATTTAGATGGGTAGCATTGCAACCCATTGCGGGCAATGCTGTGCAACGCGGGCACACAAGACTTTCAGCACGATATGCTGAGGTAGAGTTTGGATGGGTAGCATTGCAACCCCCTTCAGGCAATGCTGTGCAAGGCGGGCACACAGGACTTTCAGAACGATATCCTGAGACAGAATTTGGATGGGTAGCGTTGCAACCCCCTGCAGCCAATGCTGCGCAAGGCGGCCACACAAGACTTTCAGAACCATATCCCGAGCCAAAATTTGGATGGGTAGCATTGCAATGGCCTGCGGGCAAGGCGGCCACACAAGACTTTCAGCACGATATCCTGAGACAGAATTTGAATGGGTAGCTTTGCATCCCCCTGCGGGCAATGCTGCACAAGTTGGGCACCCAAGACTTTCCGCACATTATCCCGAGACAGAATGTGGATGGGTAGCTTTGCAACACCCTTGCGAGCAATGCTGCGCAAGGCGGGCACACAAGACTTTCAGCACGAGATCCTGAAGCAGAATTTGGATGCGTAGGGTAGCATTGCAACCCCCTGCGGGCAATGCTGCGCAAGGGGGGCACACAAGACTTTCAGAACGATATCCTGAGGCAGAATTCGGATGGGTAGCATTGCACCTCCCTCCGGGCAATGCTGCCCAAGGCGGGCACACAAGATTTTCAGCACAGGATCCTGAGACAGAATTTGGATGGGTAGCATTGCACCCCTCTGCGGGCAATGCTGCGCAAGGCGGGCACACAAGACTTTCAGCACGATATCCTGAGGCAGAATTTGGATGGGTAGCATTGCAAACCCCTGCGGGCAATACTGCCCAAGGTGGGCAAACAAGACTGTCAGCACAATATCCTGAGGCAGAATTTAGATGGGTAGCATTGCAACCCATTGCGGGCAATGCTGTGCAACGCGGGCACACAAGACTTTCAGCACAATATCCTGAGGCAGAATTTGGATGGGAAACATTGCAACCCCCTGTGGGCAATGCTGCGCAAGGCGGGCACACAAGACTTTCAGCACGATATCCTGAGGCAGAATTTGGATGGGTAGCATTGCACCCCTCTGCGGGCAATGCTGCGCAAGGCGGGCACACAAGACTTTCAGCACGATATCCTAAGCAGAATTTGGATGGGTAGCATTGCAACCCCCTGCGGGCAATGCTGTGGAAGGCGGGCACACAAGACATTCAGTACGATATCCTGAGGCAGAATTTGGATGGGTAGCATTGCAAACCCCTGCGGGCAATGCTGCCCAAGGCGGGCACACAATACTTTCAGCATGATATCCAGAGGCAGAATTTGGATGGGTAGCATTGCAACCCCCTGTGGGCAATGCTGTGTGGGCAATGCTGTGCAAGGCGGGCACACAAGACTTTCAGCACGATATCCTGAGACAGAATTTGAATGGGTAGCATTGCATCCCCCTGAGGGCAATGCTGCACAAGTTGGGCACCCAAGACTTTCACCACGATATCCTGAGACGGAATGTGGATGGGTAGCGTTGCAATCCCCTGCGAGCAATGCTGTGCAAGGCGGGCATACAAGACTTTCAGCACGATATCCTGAAGCAGAATTTGGATGCGTAGGGTAGCATTGCAACCCCCTGTGGTCAATGCTGTGTGGGCAATGCTGTGCAAGGCGGGCACCCAAGACTTTCAGCACGATATCCTGAGACGGAATGTGGATGGGTAGCGTTGCAACCCCCTGCGAGCAATGCTGTGCAAGGCGGGCATACAAGACTTTCAGCACGATATCCTGAAGCAGAATTTGGATGCGTAGGGTAGCATTGCAACCCCCTGCGGGCATTGCTGCGCAAGGGGGGCACACAAGACTTTCAGAACGATATCCTGAGGCAGAATTCGGATGGGTAGCATTGCAAACCCCTGCGGGCAATGCTGGCCAAAGCGGGCAGACAAGACTTTCAGCACGAGATCCTGAGGCAGAATTTAGATGGGTAGCATTGCAACCCTCTGCGGGCAATGCTGTGCAAGGCGGGCACACGAGACTTTCAGCACGAGATCCTGAGACCGAATTTGGATGGGTAGCATTGCAGTCCCCTGCGGGCAATGCTGCACAAGACAGGCACACAAGACTTTCAGCACAATATCCTGAGGCAGAATTTGGATGGGTAGCATTGCACCTCCCTGCGGGCAATGCTGCGCAAGGCTGGCACATGAGACTTTCAGCACGATATCCAGAGACAGAATTTGGATCGGTAGCATTGGAACCCCCTGCAGGCAATGCTGTGAAAGGCGGGCACAGAAGACTTTCAGCACGATATATTCTGAGGCAGAATTTGGATGGGTAGCATTGCACCCCCCTGAGGGCAATGCTGTGCAAGGCCGGCACATGAGACTTTCAGCACGATATCCTGAGACAGAATTTGGATGGGTAGCATTGCAACCCCCTGCGGGCAATGCTGCGCAAGGCAGGCACCCAAACCTTTCAGCACAATATCCTGAGACGGAATGTGGATGGGTAGCAATGCACCCCCCAGGGAGCAATGCTGTGCAAGGCGGGCAAACAAGACTTTCAGCACAATATCCTGATGCAAAATTTAGATGGGTAGGGTAGCATTGCAACCCCCTGCGGGCAATGCTGCACAAGGGGGGCACACAAGACATTCAGCACGATATCCTGAGGCAGAATTTGGATGGGTAGCATTGCAGCCCCCTGCGGGCAATGCTGCACAAGGCAGGCACACAAGACTTTCAGCACGATATCCCGAGGCAGAATTTGGATGGGTAGCATTGCAACCCCCTGCGGGCAATGCTGTGCAAGGCCGGCACACAGGACTTTCAGAACGATATCCTGAGACAGAATTTGGATGGGTAGCATTGCAACCCCCTGCAGCCAATGCTGCGCAAGGCGGCCACACAAGACTTTCAGAACAATATCCCGAGCCAGAATTTGGATGGGTAGCATTGCAACGGCCTGCGGGCAAGGCGGCCACACAAGACTTTCAGCACAATATCCCGAGGCAGAAATTAGATGGGTAGCATTGCAACCCCCTGTGGTCAATGCTGTGTAAGGCAGGCACACAAGACTTTCCGCACATTATCCCGAGACAGAATTTGGATGGGTAGCATTACAACGCCCAGTGAGCAATGCTGCGCGAGGTGGGCACACAAGACTTTCAGCACGATATCCTGAGGCAGAATTTGGATGGGTAGCATTGCAAACCCCTGCGGGCAATGCTGCCCAAGGCGGGCAGACAAGACTGTCAGCACGATATCCTGAGGCAGAATCTGGATGGGTAGCATTGCAACCCTCTGCGGACAATGCTGCGCAAGGCGGGCACACAAGACTTTCAGCACGAGATCCTGAGACAGAATTTGGATGGGTAGCATTGCAGCCCCCTGCAGGCAATGCTACACAAGGCAGGCCCACAAGACTTTCAGCACAATATCCCGAGGCAGAATTTGGATGGGTAGCATTGCACCCCTCTGCGGGCAATGCTGCGCAAGGCGGGCACACAAGACTTTCAGCAAAATATCCTGAGGCAGAATTTGGATGGGTAGCATTGCACCCCCCTGCGGGCAATGCTGCGCAAGGAGGGCACACAAGACTTTCAGCACGATATCCTGAAATGGAATTTGGATGGGTAGCATTGCACCCCCCTGTGGGCAATGCTGCGCAATGCGGGCACACAAGACTTTCAGCATGATATCCCGAGACAGAATTTGGATGCGTAGCATTGCACCCCCCTGCGCGCAATGCTGCGCAAGCCGGGCACACAAGACTTTCAGCACGATATCCCGTCGCAGAATTTGGAAGGGTAGCATTGCAATCCTCTGCGGGCAATCCTGCGCAAGGAGGGCACACAAGACTTTCAGCATAAGATCCAAAGACAGAATTTGGATGGGAAACATTGCAACCCCCTGTGGGCAATGCTGCGCAAGGCGGGCACACAAGACTTTCAGCACGATATCCTGAGGCAGAATTTGGATGGGTAGCATTGCACCCCTCTGCGGGCAATGCTGCGCAAGGCGGGCACACAAGACTTTCAGCACGATATCCTGAGCAGAATTTGGATGGGTAGCATTGCAACCCCCTGCGGGCAATGCTGTGGAAGGCGGGCACACAAGACATTCAGTACGATATCCTGAGGCAGAATTTGGATGGGTAGCATTGCAAACCCCTGCGGGCAATGCTGCACAAGACAGGCACACAAGACTTTCAGCACAATATCCTGAGGCAGAATTTGGATGGGTAGCATTGCAAACCCCTGCGGGCAATGCTGCCCAAGGTGGGCAAACAAGACTGTCAGCACAATATCCTGAGGCAGAATTTAGATGGGTAGCATTGCAACCCATTGCGGGCAATGCTGTGCAACGCGGGCACACAAGACTTTCAGCACAATATCCTGAGGCAGAATTTGGATGGGTAGTATTGCAACCCTCTGCGGACAATGCTGTGCAAGGCGGGCACACAAGACTTTCAGCAAAATATCCTGAGGCAGAATTTGGATGGGTAGCATTGCACCCCCCTGCGGGCAATGCTGCGCAAGGAGGGCACACAAGACTTTCAGCACGATATGCTGAGGTAGAGTTTGGATGGGTAGCATTGCAACCCCCTTCAGGCAATGCTGTGCAAGGCGGGCACACAGGACTTTCAGAACGATATCCTGAGACAGAATTTGGATGGGTAGCGTTGCAACCCCCTGCAGCCAATGCTGCGCAAGGCGGCCACACAAGACTTTCAGAACCATATCCCGAGCCAAAATTTGGATGGGTAGCATTGCAACGGCCTGCGGGCAAGGCGGCCACACAAGACTTTCAGCACGATATCCTGAGACAGAATTTGAATGGGTAGCTTTGCATCCCCCTGCGGGCAATGCTGCACAAGTTGGGCACCCAAGACTTTCCGCACATTATCCCGAGACAGAATGTGGATGGGTAGCTTTGCAACACCCTTGCGAGCAATGCTGCGCAAGGCGGGCACACAAGACTTTCAGCACGAGATCCTGAAGCAGAATTTGGATGCGTAGGGTAGCATTGCAACCCCCTGCGGGCAATGCTGCGCAAGGGGGGCACACAAGACTTTCAGAACGATATCCTGAGGCAGAATTTGGATGGGTAGCATTGCACCTCCCTCCGGGCAATGCTGCCCAAGGCGGGCACACAAGATTTTCAGCACAGGATCCTGAGACAGAATTTGGATGGGTAGCATTGCAACCCTCTGCGGGCAATGCTGTGCAAGGCGGGCACACGAGACTTTCAGCACGAGATCCTGAGACAGAATTTGGATGGGCAGCATTGCAGTCTCCTGCGGGCAATGCTGCACAAGACAGGCACACAAGACTTTCAGCACAATATCCTGAGGCAGAATTTGGATGGGTAGCATTGCACCCCCCTGCGGGCAATGCTGCACAAGGAGGGCACACAAGACTTTCAGCACGATATCCTGAGGCAGAATTTGGATGGGTAGAATTGCAACCCCCTTCAGGCAATGCTGTGCAAGGCGGGCACACAGGACTTTCAGAACAATATCCTGGGACAGAATTTGGATGGGTAGCATTGCAACCCCCTGCAGCCAATGCTGCGCAAGGCGGCCACACAAGACTTTCAGAACAATATCCCGAGCCAGAATTTGGATGGGTAGCATTGCAACCCCCTGTGGTCAATGCTGTGTAAGGCATGCACACAAGACTTTCCGCACATTATCCCGAGACAGAATTTGGATGAGTAGCATTACAAGGCCCTGCGGGCAATGCTGCGCAAGGCGGGCACAGAAGACTTTCCGCACGATATCCTGAGATGGAATTTGGATGGGTAGCATTCCACCCCCCTGCGGGCAATGCTGCGCAATGCGGGCACACAAGACTTTCAGCATGATATCCCGAGACAGAATTTGGATGCGTAGCATTGCACCCCCCTGCGCGCAATGCTGCGCAAGCCGGGCACACAAGACTTTCAGCCCGATATCCCGTGGCAGAATTTGTATGGGTAGCATTGCAATCCTCTGCGGGCAATCCTGCGCAAGGAGGGCACACAAGACTTTCAGCATAAGATCCAAAGACAGAATTTGGATGGGAAGCATTGCAACCCCCTGTGGGCATTGCTGCGCAAGGCGGGCACACAAGACTTTCAGCACGATATCCTGAGGCAGAATTTGGATGGGTAGCATTGCACCCCTCTGCGGGCAATGCTGCGCAAGGCGGGCACACAAGACTTTCAGCACGATATCCTGAGACAGAATTTGAATGGGTAGCGTTGCATCCCCCTGCGGGCAATGCTGCACAAGTTGGGCACCCAAGATTTTCCGCACATTATCCCGAGACAGAATTTGGATGGGTAGCTTTGCAACACCCCTGCGAGCAATGCTGCGCAAGGCGGGCACACAAGACTTTCAACACGAGATCCTGAAGCAGAATTTGGATGCGTAGGGTAGCATTGCAACCCCCTGCGGGCAATGCTGCGCAAGGGTGGCACACAAGACTTTCAGAACGATATCCTGAGGCAGAATTTGGATGGGTAGCATTGCACCTCCCTCCGGGCAATGCTGGCCAAAGCGGGCAGACAAGACTTTCAGCACGAGATCCTGAGGCAGAATTTAGATAGGGTGCATTGCAATCCTCTGCGGGCAATGCTGTGCAAGGCAGGCACACGAGACTTTCAGCACGAGATCCTGAGACAGAATTTGGATGGGTAGCATTGCAGTCCCCTGCGGGCAATGCTGCACAAGACAGGCACACAAGACTTTCAGCACAATATCCTGAGGCAGAATTTGGATGGGTAGCATTGCACCTCCCTGCGGGCAATGCTGCGCAAGGCCGGCACATGAGACTTTCAGCACGATATCCTGAGACAGAATTTGGATCGGTAGCATTGGAACCCCCTGCAGGCAATGCTGTGAAAGGCGGGCACACAAGACTTTCAGCACGATATCCTGAGGCAGAATTTGGATGGGTAGCATTGCACCCCCCTGAGGGCAATGCTGCGCAAGGCCGGCACATGAGACTTTCAGCACGATATCCTAAGACAGAATTTGGATGGGTAGCATTGCAACCCCCTGCGGGCAATGCTGCGCAAGGCAGGCACCCAAACCTTTCAGCACAATATCCTGAGACGGAATGTGGATGGGTAGCATTGCACCCCCCAGTGAGCAATGCTGTGCAAGGCGGGCAAACAAGACTTTCAGCACAATATCCTGAGGCAAAATTTAGACGGGTAGGGTAGCATTGCAACCCCCTGCGGGCAATGCTGCACAAGGGGGGCACACAAGACTTTCAGCACGATATCCAGAGGCAGAATTTGGATGGGTAGCATTGCAAACCCCTGCGGGCAATGCTGCCCAAGGCGGGCAGACAAGACTGTCAGCACGATATCCTGAGGCAGAATTTGGATGGGTAGCATTGCAACCCTCTG
The DNA here is from genome assembly GCF_040938575.1 of Ambystoma mexicanum. Taxonomy (NCBI): domain Eukaryota; kingdom Metazoa; phylum Chordata; class Amphibia; order Caudata; family Ambystomatidae; genus Ambystoma; species Ambystoma mexicanum. Next base: position 1,249,266,418 of record NC_090934.1, read on the forward strand.
CGGACAATGCTGCGCAGGGCGGGCACACAAGACTTTCAGCACGAGATCCTGAGACAGAATTTGGATGGGTAGCATTGCAGCCCCCTGCAGGCAATGCTACACAAGGCAGGCCCACAAGACTTTCAGCACAATATCCCGAGGCAGAATTTGGATGGGTAGCATTGCAACCCCCTGCGGGCAATGCTGCGCAAGGCGGGCACACAAGACTTTCAGCAAAATATCCTGAGGCAGAATTTGGATGGGTAGCATTGCACCCCCCTGCGGGCAATGCTGCGCAAGGAGGGCACACAAGACTTTCAGCACGATATCCTGAAATGGAATTTGGATGGGTAGCATTGCACCCCCCTGTGGGCAATGCTGCGCAATGCGGGCACACAAGACTTTCAGCATGATATCCCGAGACAGAATTTGGATGCGTAGCATTGCGCCCCCCTGCGTGCAATGCTGCGCAAGCCGGGCACACAAGACTTTCAGCACGATATCCCGTTGCAGAATTTGGAAGGGTAGCATTGCAATCCTCTGCGGGCAATCCTGCGCAAGGAGGGCACACAAGACTTTCAGCATAAGATCCAAAGACAGAATTTGGATGGGAAACATTGCAACCCCCTGTGGGCAATGCTGCGCAAGGCGGGCACACAAGACTTTCAGCACGATATCCTGAGGCAGAATTTGGATGGGTAGCATTGCACCCCTCTGCGGGCAATGCTGCGCAAGGCGGGCACACAAGACTTTCAGCACGATATCCTGAGCAGAATTTGGATGGGTAGCATTGCAACCCCCTGCGGGCAATGCTGTGGAAGGCGGGCACACAAGACATTCAGTACGATATCCTGAGGCAGAATTTGGATGGGTAGCATTGCAAACCCCTGCGGGCAATGCTGCCCAAGGCGGGCACACAATACTTTCAGCATGATATCCAGAGGCAGAATTTGGATGGGTAGCATTGCAACCCCCTGTGGGCAATGCTGTGTGGGCAATGCTGTGTAAGGCGGGCACAAAAGACTTTCAGCACGATATCCTGAGACAGAATTTGAATGGGTAGCATTGCATCCCCCTGAGGGCAATGCTGCACAAGTTGGGCACCCAAGACTTTCAGCACGATATCCTGAGACGGAATGTGGATGGGTAGCGTTGCAACCCCCTGCGAGCAATGCTGTGCAAGGCGGGCATACAAGACTTTCAGCACGATATCCTGAAGCAGAATTTGGATCCATAGGGTAGCATTGCAACCCCCTGCGGGCAATGCTGTGCAAGGGGGGCACACAAGACTTTCAGAACGATATCCTGAGGCAGAATTCGGAAGGGTAGCATTGCAAACCCCTCCGGGCAATGCTGGCCAAAGCGGGCAGACAAGACTTTCAGCACGAGATCCTGAGACAGAATTTGGATGGGTAGCATTGCAGTCCCCTACGGGCAATGCTGCACAAGACAGGCACACAAGACTTTCAGCACAATATCCTGAGGCAGAATTTGGAAGGGTAGCATTGCAATCCTCTGCGGGCAATCCTGCGCAAGGAGGGCACACAAGACTTTCAGCATAAGATCCAAAGACAGAATTTGGATGGGAAACATTGCAACCCCCTGTGGGCAATGCTGCGCAAGGCGGGCACACAAGACTTTCAGCACGATATCCTGAGGCAGAATTTGGATGGGTAGCATTGCACCCCTCTGCGGGCAATGCTGCGCAAGGCGGGCACACAAGACTTTCAGCACGATATCCTGAGCAGAATTTGGACGGGTAGCATTGCAACCCCCTGCGGGCAATGCTGTGGAAGGCGGGCACACAAGACATTCAGTACGATATCCTGAGGCAGAATTTGGATGGGTAGCATTGCAAACCCCTGCGGGCAATGCTGCCCAAGGCGGGCAGACAAGACTTTCAGCACGAGATCCTGAGACAGAATTTGGATGGGTAGCATTGCAACCCTCTGCGGACAATGCTGCGCAAGGCGGGCACACAAGACTTACAGCACGAGATCCTGAAACAGAATTTGGATGGGAAGCATTGCAGCCCCCTGCGGGCAATGCTGCACAAGACAGGCACACAAGACTTTCAGCACAATATCCTGAGGCAGAATTTGGATGGGTAGCATTGCAAACCCCTGCGGGCAATGCTGCCCAAGGTGGGCAAACAAGACTGTCAGCACAATATCCTGAGGCAGAATTTAGATGGGTAGCATTGCAACCCATTGCGGGCAATGCTGTGCAACGCGGGCACACAAGACTTTCAGCACAATATCCTGAGGCAGAATTTGGATGGGTAGTATTGCAACCCTCTGCGGACAATGCTGTGCAAGGCGGGCACACAAGACTTTCAGCAAAATATCCTGAGGCAGAATTTGGATGGGTAGCATTGCACCCCCCTGCGGGCAATGCTGCGCAAGGAGGGCACACAAGACTTTCAGCACGATATGCTGAGGTAGAGTTTGGATGGGTAGCATTGCAACCCCCTTCAGGCAATGCTGTGCAAGGCGGGCACACAGGACTTTCAGAACGATATCCTGAGACAGAATTTGGATGGGTAGCGTTGCAACCCCCTGCAGCCAATGCTGCGCAAGGCGGCCACACAAGACTTTCAGAACCATATCCCGAGTCAAAATTTGGATGGGTAGCATTGCAACGGCCTGCGGGCAAGGCGGCCACACAAGACTTTCAGCACGATATCCTGAGACAGAATTTGAATGGGTAGCTTTGCATCCCCCTGCGGGCAATGCTGCACAAGTTGGGCACCCAAGACTTTCCGCACATTATCCCGAGACAGAATGTGGATGGGTAGCTTTGCAACACCCTTGCGAGCAATGCTGCGCAAGGCGGGCACACAAGACTTTCAGCACGAGATCCTGAAGCAGAATTTGGATGCGTAGGGTAGCATTGCAACCCCCTGCGGGCAATGCTGCGCAAGGGGGGCACACAAGACTTTCAGAACGATATCCTGAGGCAGAATTTGGATGGGTAGCATTGCACCTCCCTCCGGGCAATGCTGCCCAAGGCGGGCACACAAGATTTTCAGCACAGGATCCTGAGACAGAATTTGGATGGGTAGCATTGCAACCCTCTGCGGGCAATGCTGTGCAAGGCGGGCACACGAGACTTTCAGCACGAGATCCTGAGACAGAATTTGGATGGGCAGCATTGCAGTCTCCTGCGGGCAATGCTGCACAAGACAGGCACACAAGACTTTCAGCACAATATCCTGAGGCAGAATTTGGATGGGTAGCATTGCACCCCCCTGCGGGCAATGCTGCACAAGGAGGGCACACAAGACTTTCAGCACGATATCCTGAGGCAGAATTTGGATGGGTAGAATTGCAACCCCCTTCAGGCAATGCTGTGCAAGGCGGGCACACAGGACTTTCAGAACAATATCCTGGGACAGAATTTGGATGGGTAGCATTGCAACCCCCTGCAGCCAATGCTGCGCAAGGCGGCCACACAAGACTTTCAGAACAATATCCCGAGCCAGAATTTGGATGGGTAGCATTGCAACCCCCTGTGGTCAATGCTGTGTAAGGCATGCACACAAGACTTTCCGCACATTATCCCGAGACAGAATTTGGATGAGTAGCATTACAAGGCCCTGCGGGCAATGCTGCGCAATGCGGGCACACAAGACTTTCAGCATGATATCCCGAGACAGAATTTGGATGCGTAGCATTGCACCCCCCTGCGCGCAATGCTGCGCAAGCCGGGCACACAAGACTTTCAGCCCGATATCCCGTGGCAGAATTTGTATGGGTAGCATTTCAATCCTCTGCGGGCAATCCTGCGCAAGGAGGGCACACAAGACTTTCAGCATAAGATCCAAAGACAGAATTTGGATGGGCAGCATTGCAACCCCCTGTGGGCATTGCTGCGCAAGGCGGGCACACAAGACTTTCAGCACGATATCCTGAGGCAGAATTTGGATGGGTAGCATTGCACCCCTCTGCGGGCAATGCTGCGCAAGGCGGGCACACAAGACTTTCAGCACGATATCCTGAGACAGAATTTGAATGGGTAGCGTTGCATCCCCCTGCGGGCAATGCTGCACAAGTTGGGCACCCAAGATTTTCCGCACATTATCCCGAGACAGAATTTGGATGGGTAGCTTTGCAACACCCCTGCGAGCAATGCTGCGCAAGGCGGGCACACAAGACTTTCAACACGAGATCCTGAAGCAGAATTTGGATGCGTAGGGTAGCATTGCAACCCCCTGCGGGCAATGCTGCGCAAGGGTGGCACACAAGACTTTCAGAACGATATCCTGAGGCAGAATTTGGATGGGTAGCATTGCACCTCCCTCCGGGCAATGCTGGCCAAAGCGGGCAGACAAGACTTTCAGCACGAGATCCTGAGGCAGAATTTAGATAGGGTGCATTGCAATCCTCTGCGGGCAATGCTGTGCAAGGCAGGCACACAAGACTTTCAGCACGAGATCCTGAGACAGAATTTGGATGGGTAGCATTGCAGTCCCCTGCGGGCAATGCTGCACAAGACAGGCACACAAGACTTTCAGCACAATATCCTGAGGCAGAATTTGGATGGGTAGCATTGCACCTCCCTGCGGGCAATGCTGCGCAAGGCCGGCACATGAGACTTTCAGCACGATATCCTGAGACAGAATTTGGATCGGTAGCATTGGAACCCCCTGCAGGCAATGCTGTGAAAGGCGGGCACACAAGACTTTCAGCACGATATCCTGAGGCAGAATTTGGATGGGTAGCATTGCACCCCCCTGAGGGCAATGCTGCGCAAGGCCGGCACATGAGACTTTCAGCACGATATCCTAAGACAGAATTTGGATGGGTAGCATTGCAACCCCCTGCGGGCAATGCTGCGCAAGGCAGGGACCCAAACCTTTCAGCACAATATCCTGAGACGGAATGTGGATGGGTAGCATTGCACCCCCCAGTGAGCAATGCTGTGCAAGGCGGGCAAACAAGACTTTCAGCACAATATCCTGAGGCAAAATTTAGACAGGTAGGGTAGCATTGCAACCCCCTGCGGGCAATGCTGCACAAGGGGGGCACACAAGACTTTCAGCACGATATCCTGAGGCAGAATTTGGATGGGTAGCATTGCAACCCTCTGCGGACAATGCTGCGCAGGGCGGGCACACAAGACTTTCAGCACGAGATCCTGAGACAGAATTTGGATGGGTAGCATTGCAGCCCCCTGCAGGCAATGCTACACAAGGCAGGCCCACAAGACTTTCAGCACAATATCCCGAGGCAGAATTTGGATGGGTAGCATTGCAACCCCCTGCGGGCAATGCTGCACAAGGCGGGCACACAAGACTTTCAGCAAAATATCCTGAGGCAGAATTTGGATGGGTAGCATTGCACCCCCCTGCGGGCAATGCTGCGCAAGGAGGGCACACAAGACTTTCAGCACGATATCCTGAGACGGAATGTGGATGGGTAGCATTGGACCCCCCAGGGAGCAATGCTGTGCAAGGCAGGCAAACAAGACTTTCAGCACAATATCCTGAGGCAGAATTTGGATGGGTAGCATTGCAAACCCCTGCGGGCAATGCTGCCCAAGGTGGGCAAACAAGACTGTCAGCACAATATCCTGAGGCAGAATTTAGATGGGTAGCATTGCAACCCATTGCGGGCAATGCTGTGCAACGCGGGCACACAAGACTTTCAGCACAATATCCTGAGGCAGAATTTGGATGGGTAGTATTGCAACCCTCTGCGGACAATGCTGTGCAAGGCGGGCACACAAGACTTTCAGCAAAATATCCTGAGGCAGAATTTGGATGGGTAGCATTGCACCCCCCTGCGGGCAATGCTGCGCAAGGAGGGCACACAAGACTTTCAGCACGATATGCTGAGGTAGAGTTTGGATGGGTAGCATTGCAACCCCCTTCAGGCAATGCTGTGCAAGGCGGGCACACAGGACTTTCAGAACGATATCCTGAGACAGAATTTGGATGGGTAGCGTTGCAACCCCCTGCAGCCAATGCTGCGCAAGGCGGCCACACAAGACTTTCAGAACCATATCCCGAGCCAAAATTTGGATGGGTAGCATTGCAACGGCCTGCGGGCAAGGCGGCCACACAAGACTTTCAGCACGATATCCTGAGACAGAATTTGAATGGGTAGCTTTGCATCCCCCTGCGGGCAATGCTGCACAAGTTGGGCACCCAAGACTTTCCGCACATTATCCCGAGACAGAATGTGGATGGGTAGCTTTGCAACACCCTTGCGAGCAATGCTGCGCAAGGCGGGCACACAAGACTTTCAGCACGAGATCCTGAAGCAGAATTTGGATGCGTAGGGTAGCATTGCAACCCCCTGCGGGCAATGCTGCGCAAGGGGGGCACACAAGACTTTCAGAACGATATCCTGAGGCAGAATTTGGATGGGTAGCATTGCACCTCCCTCCGGGCAATGCTGCCCAAGGCGGGCACACAAGATTTTCAGCACAGGATCCTGAGACAGAATTTGGATGGGTAGCATTGCAACCCTCTGCGGGCAATGCTGTGCAAGGCGGGCACACGAGACTTTCAGCACGAGATCCTGAGACAGAATTTGGATGGGCAGCATTGCAGTCTCCTGCGGGCAATGCTGCACAAGACAGGCACACAAGACTTTCAGCACAATATCCTGAGGCAGAATTTGGATGGGTAGCATTGCACCCCCCTGCGGGCAATGCTGCACAAGGAGGGCACACAAGACTTTCAGCACGATATCCTGAGGCAGAATTTGGATGGGTAGAATTGCAACCCCCTTCAGGCAATGCTGTGCAAGGCGGGCACACAGGACTTTCAGAACAATATCCTGGGACAGAATTTGGATGGGTAGCATTGCAACCCCCTGCAGCCAATGCTGCGCAAGGCGGCCACACAAGACTTTCAGAACAATATCCCGAGCCAGAATTTGGATGGGTAGCATTGCAACCCCCTGTGGTCAATGCTGTGTAAGGCATGCACACAAGACTTTCCGCACATTATCCCGAGACAGAATTTGGATGAGTAGCATTACAAGGCCCTGCGGGCAATGCTGCGCAATGCGGGCACACAAGACTTTCAGCATGATATCCCGAGACAGAATTTGGATGCGTAGCATTGCACCCCCCTGCGCGCAATGCTGCGCAAGCCGGGCACACAAGACTTTCAGCCCGATATCCCGTGGCAGAATTTGTATGGGTAGCATTTCAATCCTCTGCGGGCAATCCTGCGCAAGGAGGGCACACAAGACTTTCAGCATAAGATCCAAAGACAGAATTTGGATGGGCAGCATTGCAACCCCCTGTGGGCATTGCTGCGCAAGGCGGGCACACAAGACTTTCAGCACGATATCCTGAGGCAGAATTTGGATGGGTAGCATTGCACCCCTCTGCGGGCAATGCTGCGCAAGGCGGGCACACAAGACTTTCAGCACGATATCCTGAGACAGAATTTGAATGGGTAGCGTTGCATCCCCCTGCGGGCAATGCTGCACAAGTTGGGCACCCAAGATTTTCCGCACATTATCCCGAGACAGAATTTGGATGGGTAGCTTTGCAACACCCCTGCGAGCAAGGCTGCGCAAGGCGGGCACACAAGACTTTCAACACGAGATCCTGAAGCAGAATTTGGATGCGTAGGGTAGCATTGCAACCCCCTGCGGGCAATGCTGCGCAAGGGTGGCACACAAGACTTTCAGAACGATATCCTGAGGCAGAATTTGGATGGGTAGCATTGCACCTCCCTCCGGGCAATGCTGGCCAAAGCGGGCAGACAAGACTTTCAGCACGAGATCCTGAGGCAGAATTTAGATAGGGTGCATTGCAATCCTCTGCGGGCAATGCTGTGCAAGGCAGGCACACGAGACTTTCAGCACGAGATCCTGAGACAGAATTTGGATGGGTAGCATTGCAGTCCCCTGCGGGCAATGCTGCACAAGACAGGCACACAAGACTTTCAGCACAATATCCTGAGGCAGAATTTGGATGGGTAGCATTGCACCTCCCTGCGGGCAATGCTGCGCAAGGCCGGCACATGAGACTTTCAGCACGATATCCTGAGACAGAATTTGGATCGGTAGCATTGGAACCCCCTGCAGGCAATGCTGTGAAAGGCGGGCACACAAGACTTTCAGCACGATATCCTGAGGCAGAATTTGGATGGGTAGCATTGCACCCCCCTGCGGGCAATGCTGCGCAAGGAGGGCACACAAGACTTTCAGCACGATATCCTGAAATGGAATTTGGATGGGTAGCATTGCACCCCCCTGTGGGCAATGCTGCGCAATGCGGGCACACAAGACTTTCAGCATGATATCCCGAGACAGAATTTGGATGCGTAGCATTGCACCCCCCTGCGTGCAATGCTGCACAAGCCGGGCACACAAGACTTTCAGCACGATATCCCGTCGCAGAATTTGGAAGGGTAGCATTGCAATCCTCTGCGGGCAATCCTGCGCAAGGAGGGCACACAAGACTTTCAGCATAAGATCCAAAGACAGAATTTGGATGGGAAACATTGCAACCCCCTGTGGGCAATGCTGCGCAAGGCGGGCACACAAGACTTTCAGCACGATATCCTGAGGCAGAATTTGGATGGGTAGCATTGCACCCCTCTGCGGGCAATGCTGCGCAAGGCGGGCACACAAGACTTTCAGCACGATATCCTGAGCAGAATTTGGATGGGTAGCATTGCAACCCCCTGCGGGCAATGCTGTGCAAGGCGGGCACACAGGACTTTCAGAACGATATCCTGAGACAGAATTTGGATGGGTAGCATTGCAACCCCCTGCAGCCAATGCTGCGCAAGGCAGCCACACAAGACTTTCAGAACAATATCCCGAGCCAGAATTTGGATGGGTAGCATTGCAACGGCCTGCGGGCAAGGCGGCCACACAAGACTTTCAGCACAATATCCCGAGGCAGAAATTAGATGGGTAGCATTGCAACCCCCTGTGGTCAATGCTGTGTAAGGCAGGCACACAAGACTTTCCGCACATTATTCCGAGACAGATTTTGGATGGGTAGCATTACAACGCCCAGTGAGCAATGCTGCGCAAGGCGGGCACACAAGACTTTCAGCACGATATCCTGAGGCAGAATTTGGATGGGTAGCATTGCAAACCCCTGCGGGCAATGCTGCCCAAGGCAGGCAGACAAGACTGTCAGCACGATATCCTGAGGCAGAATCTGGATGGGTAGCATTGCAACCCTCTGCGGACAATGCTGCGCAAGGCGGGCACACAAGACTTTCAGCACAAGATCCTGAGACAGAATTTGGATGGGTAGCATTGCAGCCCCCTGCAGACAATGCTGCGCAAGGCGGGCACACAAGACTTTCAGCACGAGATCCTGAGACAGAATTTGGATGGGTAGCATTGCAAACCTCTGCGGACAATGCTGCGCAAGGTGGGCACACAAGACTTTCAGCACGAGATCCTGAGACAGAATTTGGATGGGTAGCATTGCAGCCCCCTGCGGGCAATGCTGCACAAGACAGGCACACAAGACTTTCAGCACAATATCCTGAGGCAGAATTTGGATGGGTAGCATTGCACCTCCCTGCGGGCAATGCCGCACAAGGCCGGCATATGAGACTTTCAGCACGATATCCTGAGGCAGAATTTGGATGGGTAGCATTGCAAACCCCTGCGGGCAATACTGCCCAAGGTGGGCAAACAAGACTGTCAGCACAATATCCTGAGGCAGAATTTAGATGGGTAGCATTGCAACCCATTGCGGGCAATGCTGTGCAACGCGGGCACACAAGACTTTCAGCACAATATCCTGAGGCAGAATTTGGATGGGAAACATTGCAACCCCCTGTGGGCAATGCTGCGCAAGGCGGGCACACAAGACTTTCAGCACGATATCCTGAGGCAGAATTTGGATGGGTAGCATTGCACCCCTCTGCGGGCAATGCTGCGCAAGGCGGGCACACAAGACTTTCAGCACGATATCCTAAGCAGAATTTGGATGGGTAGCATTGCAACCCCCTGCGGGCAATGCTGTGGAAGGCGGGCACACAAGACATTCAGTACGATATCCTGAGGCAGAATTTGGATGGGTAGCATTGCAAACCCATGCGGGCAATGCTGCCCAAGGCGGGCACACAATACTTTCAGCATGATATCCAGAGGCAGAATTTGGATGGGTAGCATTGCAACCCCCTGTGGGCAATGCTGTGTGGGCAATGCTGTGCAAGGCGGGCACACAAGACTTTCAGCACGATATCCTGAGACAGAATTTGAATGGGTAGCATTGCATCCCCCTGAGGGCAATGCTGCACAAGTTGGGCACCCAAGACTTTCAGCACGATATCCTGAGACGGAATGTGGATGGGTAGCGTTGCAATCCCCTGCGAGCAATGCTGTGCAAGGCGGGCATACAAGACTTTCAGCACGATATCCTGAAGCAGAATTTGGATGCGTAGGGTAGCATTGCAACCCCCTGTGGTCAATGCTGTGTGGGCAATGCTGTGCAAGGCGGGCACCCAAGACTTTCAGCACGATATCCTGAGACGGAATGTGGATGGGTAGCGTTGCAACCCCCTGCGAGCAATGCTGTGCAAGGCGGGCATACAAGACTTTCAGCACGATATCCTGAAGCAGAATTTGGATGCGTAGGGTAGCATTGCAACCCCCTGCGGGCATTGCTGCGCAAGGGGGGCACACAAGACTTTCAGAACGATATCCTGAGGCAGAATTCGGATGGGTAGCATTGCAAACCCCTGCGGGCAATGCTGGCCAAAGCGGGCAGACAAGACTTTCAGCACGAGATCCTGAGGCAGAATTTAGATGGGTAGCATTGCAACCCTCTGCGGACAATGCTGTGCAAGGCGGGCACACGAGACTTTCAGCACGAGATCCTGAGACCGAATTTGGATGGGTAGCATTGCAGTCCCCTGCGGGCAATGCTGCACAAGACAGGCACACAAGACTTTCAGCACAATATCCTGAGGCAGAATTTGGATGGGTAGCATTGCACCTCCCTGCGGGCAATGCTGCGCAAGGCTGGCACATGAGACTTTCAGCACGATATCCAGAGACAGAATTTGGATCGGTAGCATTGGAACCCCCTGCAGGCAATGCTGTGAAAGGCGGGCACAGAAGACTTTCAGCACGATATATTCTGAGGCAGAATTTGGATGGGTAGCATTGCACCCCCCTGAGGGCAATGCTGTGCAAGGCCGGCACATGAGACTTTCAGCACGATATCCTGAGACAGAATTTGGATGGGTAGCATTGCAACCCCCTGCGGGCAATGCTGCGCAAGGCAGGCACCCAAACCTTTCAGCACAATATCCTGAGACGGAATGTGGATGGGTAGCATTGCACCCCCCAGGGAGCAATGCTGTGCAAGGCGGGCAAACAAGACTTTCAGCACAATATCCTGATGCAAAATTTAGATGGGTAGGGTAGCATTGCAACCCCCTGCGGGCAATGCTGCACAAGGGGGGCACACAAGACATTCAGCACGATATCCTGAGGCAGAATTTGGATGGGTAGCATTGCAGCCCCCTGCGGGCAATGCTGCACAAGGCAGGCACACAAGACTTTCAGCACGATATCCCGAGGCAGAATTTGGATGGGTAGCATTGCAACCCCCTGCGGGCAATGCTGTGCAAGGCCGGCACACAGGACTTTCAGAACGATATCCTGAGACAGAATTTGGATGGGTAGCATTGCAACCCCCTGCAGCCAATGCTGCGCAAGGCGGCCACACAAGACTTTCAGAACAATATCCCGAGCCAGAATTTGGATGGGTAGCATTGCAACGGCCTGCGGGCAAGGCGGCCACACAAGACTTTCAGCACAATATCCCGAGGCAGAAATTAGATGGGTAGCATTGCAACCCCCTGTGGTCAATGCTGTGTAAGGCAGGCACACAAGACTTTCCGCACATTATCCCGAGACAGAATTTGGATGGGTAGCATTACAACGCCCAGTGAGCAATGCTGCGCAAGGTGGGCACACAAGACTTTCAGCACGATATCCTGAGGCAGAATTTGGATGGGTAGCATTGCAAACCCCTGCGGGCAATGCTGCCCAAGGCGGGCAGACAAGACTGTCAGCACGATATCCTGAGGCAGAATCTGGATGGGTAGCATTGCAACCCTCTGCGGACAATGCTGCGCAAGGCGGGCACACAAGACTTTCAGCACGAGATCCTGAGACAGAATTTGGATGGGTAGCATTGCAGCCCCCTGCAGGCAATGCTACACAAGGCAGGCCCACAAGACTTTCAGCACAATATCCCGAGGCAGAATTTGGATGGGTAGCATTGCAACCCCCTGCGGGCAATGCTGCGCAAGGCGGGCACACAAGACTTTCAGCAAAATATCCTGAGGCAGAATTTGGATGGGTAGCATTGCACCCCCCTGCGGGCAATGCTGCGCAAGGAGGGCACACAAGACTTTCAGCACGATATCCTGAAATGGAATTTGGATGGGTAGCATTGCACCCCCCTGTGGGCAATGCTGCGCAATGCGGGCACACAAGACTTTCAGCATGATATCCCGAGACAGAATTTGGATGCGTAGCATTGCACCCCCCTGCGCGCAATGCTGCGCAAGCCGGGCACACAAGACTTTCAGCACGATATCCCGTCGCAGAATTTGGAAGGGTAGCATTGCAATCCTCTGCGGGCAATCCTGCGCAAGGAGGGCACACAAGACTTTCAGCATAAGATCCAAAGACAGAATTTGGATGGGAAACATTGCAACCCCCTGTGGGCAATGCTGCGCAAGGCGGGCACACAAGACTTTCAGCACGATATCCTGAGGCAGAATTTGGATGGGTAGCATTGCACCCCTCTGCGGGCAATGCTGCGCAAGGCGGGCACACAAGACTTTCAGCACGATATCCTGAGCAGAATTTGGATGGGTAGCATTGCAACCCCCTGCGGGCAATGCTGTGGAAGGCGGGCACACAAGACATTCAGTACGATATCCTGAGGCAGAATTTGGATGGGTAGCATTGCAAACCCCTGCGGGCAATGCTGCACAAGACAGGCACACAAGACTTTCAGCACAATATCCTGAGGCAGAATTTGGATGGGTAGCATTGCAAACCCCTGCGGGCAATGCTGCCCAAGGTGGGCAAACAAGACTGTCAGCACAATATCCTGAGGCAGAATTTAGATGGGTAGCATTGCAACCCATTGCGGGCAATGCTGTGCAACGCGGGCACACAAGACTTTCAGCACAATATCCTGAGGCAGAATTTGGATGGGTAGTATTGCAACCCTCTGCGGACAATGCTGTGCAAGGCGGGCACACAAGACTTTCAGCAAAATATCCTGAGGCAGAATTTGGATGGGTAGCATTGCACCCCCCTGCGGGCAATGCTGCGCAAGGAGGGCACACAAGACTTTCAGCACGATATGCTGAGGTAGAGTTTGGATGGGTAGCATTGCAACCCCCTTCAGGCAATGCTGTGCAAGGCGGGCACACAGGACTTTCAGAACGATATCCTGAGACAGAATTTGGATGGGTAGCGTTGCAACCCCCTGCAGCCAATGCTGCGCAAGGCGGCCACACAAGACTTTCAGAACCATATCCCGAGCCAAAATTTGGATGGGTAGCATTGCAATGGCCTGCGGGCAAGGCGGCCACACAAGACTTTCAGCACGATATCCTGAGACAGAATTTGAATGGGTAGCTTTGCATCCCCCTGCGGGCAATGCTGCACAAGTTGGGCACCCAAGACTTTCCGCACATTATCCCGAGACAGAATGTGGATGGGTAGCTTTGCAACACCCTTGCGAGCAATGCTGCGCAAGGCGGGCACACAAGACTTTCAGCACGAGATCCTGAAGCAGAATTTGGATGCGTAGGGTAGCATTGCAACCCCCTGCGGGCAATGCTGCGCAAGGGGGGCACACAAGACTTTCAGAACGATATCCTGAGGCAGAATTTGGATGGGTAGCATTGCACCTCCCTCCGGGCAATGCTGCCCAAGGCGGGCACACAAGATTTTCAGCACAGGATCCTGAGACAGAATTTGGATGGGTAGCATTGCACCCCTCTGCGGGCAATGCTGCGCAAGGCGGGCACACAAGACTTTCAGCACGATATCCTGAGGCAGAATTTGGATGGGTAGCATTGCAAACCCCTGCAGGCAATACTGCCCAAGGTGGGCAAACAAGACTGTCAGCACAATATCCTGAGGCAGAATTTAGATGGGTAGCATTGCAACCCATTGCGGGCAATGCTGTGCAACGCGGGCACACAAGACTTTCAGCACAATATCCTGAGGCAGAATTTGGATGGGAAACATTGCAACCCCCTGTGGGCAATGCTGCGCAAGGCGGGCACACAAGACTTTCAGCACGATATCCTGAGGCAGAATTTGGATGGGTAGCATTGCACCCCTCTGCGGGCAATGCTGCGCAAGGCGGGCACACAAGACTTTCAGCACGATATCCTAAGCAGAATTTGGATGGGTAGCATTGCAACCCCCTGCGGGCAATGCTGTGGAAGGCGGGCACACAAGACATTCAGTACGATATCCTGAGGCAGAATTTGGATGGGTAGCATTGCAAACCCCTGCGGGCAATGCTGCCCAAGGCGGGCACACAATACTTTCAGCATGATATCCAGAGGCAGAATTTGGATGGGTAGCATTGCAACCCCCTGTGGGCAATGCTGTGTGGGCAATGCTGTGCAAGGCGGGCACACAAGACTTTCAGCACGATATCCTGAGACAGAATTTGAATGGGTAGCATTGCATCCCCCTGAGGGCAATGCTGCACAAGTTGGGCACCCAAGACTTTCAGCACGATATCCTGAGACGGAATGTGGATGGGTAGCGTTGCAATCCCCTGCGAGCAATGCTGTGCAAGGCGGGCATACAAGACTTTCAGCACGATATCCTGAAGCAGAATTTGGATGCGTAGGGTAGCATTGCAACCCCCTGTGGTCAATGCTGTGTGGGCAATGCTGTGCAAGGCGGGCACCCAAGACTTTCAGCACGATATCCTGAGACGGAATGTGGATGGGTAGCGTTGCAACCCCCTGCGAGCAATGCTGTGCAAGGCGGGCATACAAGACTTTCAGCACGATATCCTGAAGCAGAATTTGGATGCGTAGGGTAGCATTGCAACCCCCTGCGGGCATTGCTGCGTAAGGGGGGCACACAAGACTTTCAGAACGATATCCTGAGGCAGAATTCGGATGGGTAGCATTGCAAACCCCTGCGGGCAATGCTGGCCAAAGCGGGCAGACAAGACTTTCAGCACGAGATCCTGAGGCAGAATTTAGATGGGTAGCATTGCAACCCTCTGCGGGCAATGCTGTGCAAGGCGGGCACACGAGACTTTCAGCACGAGATCCTGAGACCGAATTTGGATGGGTAGCATTGCAGTCCCCTGCGGGCAATGCTGCACAAGACAGGCACACAAGACTTTCAGCACAATATCCTGAGGCAGAATTTGGATGGGTAGCATTGCACCTCCCTGCGGGCAATGCTGCGCAAGGCTGGCACATGAGACTTTCAGCACGATATCCAGAGACAGAATTTGGATCGGTAGCATTGGAACCCCCTGCAGGCAATGCTGTGAAAGGCGGGCACAGAAGACTTTCAGCACGATATATTCTGAGGCAGAATTTGGATGGGTAGCATTGCACCCCCCTGAGGGCAATGCTGTGCAAGGCCGGCACATGAGACTTTCAGCACGATATCCTGAGACAGAATTTGGATGGGTAGCATTGCAACCCCCTGCGGGCAATGCTGCGCAAGGCAGGCACCCAAACCTTTCAGCACAATATCCTGAGACGGAATGTGGATGGGTAGCAATGCACCCCCCAGGGAGCAATGCTGTGCAAGGCGGGCAAACAAGACTTTCAGCACAATATCCTGATGCAAAATTTAGATGGGTAGGGTAGCATTGCAACCCCCTGCGGGCAATGCTGCACAAGGGGGGCACACAAGACATTCAGCACGATATCCTGAGGCAGAATTTGGATGGGTAGCATTGCAGCCCCCTGCGGGCAATGCTGCACAAGGCAGGCACACAAGACTTTCAGCACGATATCCCGAGGTAGAATTTGGATGGGTAGCATTGCAACCCCCTGCGGGCAATGCTGTGCAAGGCCGGCACACAGGACTTTCAGAACGATATCCTGAGACAGAATTTGGATGGGTAGCATTGCAACCCCCTGCAGCCAATGCTGCGCAAGGCGGCCACACAAGACTTTCAGAACAATATCCCGGGCCAGAATTTGGATGGGTAGCATTGCAACGGCCTGCGGGCAAGGCGGCCACACAAGACTTTCAGCACAATATCCCGAGGCAGAAATTAGATGGGTAGCATTGCAACCCCCTGTGGTCAATGCTGTGTAAGGCAGGCACACAAGACTTTCCGCACATTATCCCGAGACAGAATTTGGATGGGTAGCATTACAACGCCCAGTGAGCAATGCTGCGCGAGGTGGGCACACAAGACTTTCATCACGATATCCTGAGGCAGAATTTGGATGGGTAGCATTGCAAACCCCTGCGGGCAATGCTGCCCAAGGCGGGCAGACAAGACTGTCAGCACGATATCCTGAGGCAGAATCTGGATGGGTAGCATTGCAACCCTCTGCGGACAATGCTGCGCAAGGCGGGCACACAAGACTTTCAGCACGAGATCCTGAGACAGAATTTGGATGGGTAGCATTGCAGCCCCCTGCAGGCAATGCTACACAAGGCAGGCCCACAAGACTTTCAGCACAATATCCCGAGGCAGAATTTGGATGGGTAGCATTGCAACCCCCTGCGGGCAATGCTGCGCAAGGCGGGCACACAAGACTTTCAGCAAAATATCCTGAGGCAGAATTTGGATGGGTAGCATTGCACCCCCCTGCGGGCAATGCTGCGCAAGGAGGGCACACAAGACTTTCAGCACGATATCCTGAAATGGAATTTGGATGGGTAGCATTGCACCCCCCTGTGGGCAATGCTGCGCAATGCGGGCACACAAGACTTTCAGCATGATATCCCGAGACAGAATTTGGATGCGTAGCATTGCACCCCCCTGCGCGCAATGCTGCGCAAGCCGGGCACACAAGACTTTCAGCACGATATCCCGTCGCAGAATTTGGAAGGGTAGCATTGCAATCCTCTGCGGGCAATCCTGCGCAAGGAGGGCACACAAGACTTTCAGCATAAGATCCAAAGACAGAAATTGGATGGGAAACATTGCAACCCCCTGTGGGCAATGCTGCGCAAGGCGGGCACACAAGACTTTCAGCACGATATCCTGAGGCAGAATTTGGATGGGTAGCATTGCACCCCTCTGCGGGCAATGCTGCGCAAGGCGGGCACACAAGACTTTCAGCACGATATCCTGAGCAGAATTTGGATGGGTAGCATTGCAACCCCCTGCGGGCAATGCTGTGGAAGGCGGGCACACAAGACATTCAGTACGATATCCTGAGGCAGAATTTGGATGGGTAGCATTGCAAACCCCTGCGGGCAATGCTGCACAAGACAGGCACACAAGACTTTCAGCACAATATCCTGAGGCAGAATTTGGATGGGTAGCATTGCAAACCCCTGCGGGCAATGCTGCCCAAGGTGGGCAAACAAGACTGTCAGCACAATATCCTGAGGCAGAATTTAGATGGGTAGCATTGCAACCCATTGCGGGCAATGCTGTGCAACGCGGGCACACAAGACTTTCAGCACAATATCCTGAGGCAGAATTTGGATGGGTAGTATTGCAACCCTCTGCGGACAATGCTGTGCAAGGCGGGCACACAAGACTTTCAGCAAAATATCCTGAGGCAGAATTTGGATGGGTAGCATTGCACCCCCCTGCGGGCAATGCTGCGCAAGGAGGGCACACAAGACTTTCAGCACGATATGCTGAGGTAGAGTTTGGATGGGTAGCATTGCAACCCCCTTCAGGCAATGCTGTGCAAGGCGGGCACACAGGACTTTCAGAACGATATCCTGAGACAGAATTTGGATGGGTAGCGTTGCAACCCCCTGCAGCCAATGCTGCGCAAGGCGGCCACACAAGACTTTCAGAACCATATCCCGAGCCAAAATTTGGATGGGTAGCATTGCAACGGCCTGCGGGCAAGGCGGCCACACAAGACTTTCAGCACGATATCCTGAGACAGAATTTGAATGGGTAGCTTTGCATCCCCCTGCGGGCAATGCTGCACAAGTTGGGCACCCAAGACTTTCCGCACATTATCCCGAGACAGAATGTGGATGGGTAGCTTTGCAACACCCTTGCGAGCAATGCTGCGCAAGGCGGGCACACAAGACTTTCAGCACGAGATCCTGAAGCAGAATTTGGATGCGTAGGGTAGCATTGCAACCCCCTGCGGGCAATGCTGCGCAAGGGGGGCACACAAGACTTTCAGAACGATATCCTGAGGCAGAATTTGGATGGGTAGCATTGCACCTCCCTCCGGGCAATGCTGCCCAAGGCGGGCACACAAGATTTTCAGCACAGGATCCTGAGACAGAATTTGGATGGGTAGCATTGCAACCCTCTGCGGGCAATGCTGTGCAAGGCGGGCACACGAGACTTTCAGCACGAGATCCTGAGACAGAATTTGGATGGGCAGCATTGCAGTCTCCTGCGGGCAATGCTGCACAAGACAGGCACACAAGACTTTCAGCACAATATCCTGAGGCAGAATTTGGATGGGTAGCATTGCACCCCCCTGCGGGCAATGCTGCACAAGGAGGGCACACAAGACTTTCAGCACGATATCCTGAGGCAGAATTTGGATGGGTAGAATTGCAACCCCCTTCAGGCAATGCTGTGCAAGGCGGGCACACAGGACTTTCAGAACAATATCCTGGGACAGAATTTGGATGGGTAGCATTGCAACCCCCTGCAGCCAATGCTGCGCAAGGCGGCCACACAAGACTTTCAGAACAATATCCCGAGCCAGAATTTGGATGGGTAGCATTGCAACCCCCTGTGGTCAATGCTGTGTAAGGCATGCACACAAGACTTTCCGCACATTATCCCGAGACAGAATTTGGATGAGTAGCATTACAAGGCCCTGCGGGCAATGCTGCGCAAGGCGGGCACAGAAGACTTTCCGCACGATATCCTGAGATGGAATTTGGATGGGTAGCATTCCACCCCCCTGCGGGCAATGCTGCGCAATGCGGGCACACAAGACTTTCAGCATGATATCCCGAGACAGAATTTGGATGCGTAGCATTGCACCCCCCCTGCGCGCAATGCTGCGCAAGCCGGGCACACAAGACTTTCAGCCCGATATCCCGTGGCAGAATTTGTATGGGTAGCATTGCAATCCTCTGCGGGCAATCCTGCGCAAGGAGGGCACACAAGACTTTCAGCATAAGATCCAAAGACAGAATTTGGATGGGAAGCATTGCAACCCCCTGTGGGCATTGCTGCGCAAGGCGGGCACACAAGACTTTCAGCACGATATCCTGAGGCAGAATTTGGATGGGTAGCATTGCACCCCTCTGCGGGCAATGCTGCGCAAGGCGGGCACACAAGACTTTCAGCACGATATCCTGAGACAGAATTTGAATGGGTAGCGTTGCATCCCCCTGCGGGCAATGCTGCACAAGTTGGGCACCCAAGATTTTCCGCACATTATCCCGAGACAGAATTTGGATGGGTAGCTTTGCAACACCCCTGCGAGCAATGCTGCGCAAGGCGGGCACACAAGACTTTCAACACGAGATCCTGAAGCAGAATTTGGATGCGTAGGGTAGCATTGCAACCCCCTGCGGGCAATGCTGCGCAAGGGTGGCACACAAGACTTTCAGAACGATATCCTGAGGCAGAATTTGGATGGGTAGCATTGCACCTCCCTCCGGGCAATGCTGGCCAAAGCGGGCAGACAAGACTTTCAGCACGAGATCCTGAGGCAGAATTTAGATAGGGTGCATTGCAATCCTCTGCGGGCAATGCTGTGCAAGGCAGGCACACGAGACTTTCAGCACGAGATCCTGAGACAGAATTTGGATGGGTAGCATTGCAGTCCCCTGCGGGCAATGCTGCACAAGACAGGCACACAAGACTTTCAGCACAATATCCTGAGGCAGAATTTGGATGGGTAGCATTGCACCTCCCTGCGGGCAATGCTGCGCAAGGCCGGCACATGAGACTTTCAGCACGATATCCTGAGACAGAATTTGGATCGGTAGCATTGGAACCCCCTGCAGGCAATGCTGTGAAAGGCGGGCACACAAGACTTTCAGCACGATATCCTGAGGCAGAATTTGGATGGGTAGCATTGCACCCCCCTGAGGGCAATGCTGCGCAAGGCCGGCACATGAGACTTTCAGCACGATATCCTAAGACAGAATTTGGATGGGTAGCATTGCAACCCCCTGCGGGCAATGCTGCGCAAGGCAGGCACCCAAACCTTTCAGCACAATATCCTGAGACGGAATGTGGATGGGTAGCATTGCACCCCCCAGTGAGCAATGCTGTGCAAGGCGGGCAAACAAGACTTTCAGCACAATATCCTGAGGCAAAATTTAGACGGGTAGGGTAGCATTGCAACCCCCTGCGGGCAATGCTGCACAAGGGGGGCACACAAGACTTTCAGCACGATATCCAGAGGCAGAATTTGGATGGGTAGCATTGCAAACCCCTGCGGGCAATGCTGCCCAAGGCGGGCAGACAAGACTGTCAGCACGATATCCTGAGGCAGAATTTAGATGGGTAGCATTGCAACCCTCTGCGGACAATGCTGCGCAGGGCGGGCACACAAGACTTTCAGCACGAGATCCTGAGACAGAATTTGGATGGGTAGCATTGCAGCCCCCTGCAGGCAATGCTACACAAGGCAGGCCCACAAGACTTTCAGCACAATATCCCGAGGCAGAATTTGGATGGGTAGCATTGCAACCCCCTGCGGGCAATGCTGCGCAAGGCGGGCACACAAGACTTTCAGCAAAATATCCTGAGGCAGAATTTGGATGGGTAGCATTGCACCCCCCTGCGGGCAATGCTGCGCAAGGAGGGCACACAAGACTTTCAGCACGATATCCTGAAATGGAATTTGGATGGGTAGCATTGCACCCCCCTGTGGGCAATGCTGCGCAATGCGGGCACACAAGACTTTCAGCATGATATCCCGAGACAGAATTTGGATGCGTAGCATTGCGCCCCCCTGCGTGCAATGCTGCGCAAGCCGGGCACACAAGACTTTCAGCACGATATCCCGTCGCAGAATTTGGAAGGGTAGCATTGCAATCCTCTGCGGGCAATCCTGCGCAAGGAGGGCACACAAGACTTTCAGCATAAGATCCAAAGACAGAATTTGGATGGGAAACATTGCAACCCCCTGTGGGCAATGCTGCGCAAGGCGGGCACACAAGACTTTCAGCACGATATCCTGAGGCAGAATTTGGATGGGTAGCATTGCACCCCTCTGCGGGCAATGCTGCGCAAGGCGGGCACACAAGACTTTCAGCACGATATCCTGAGCAGAATTTGGATGGGTAGCATTGCAACCCCCTGCGGGCAATGCTGTGGAAGGCGGGCACACAAGACATTCAGTACGATATCCTGAGGCAGAATTTGGATGGGTAGCATTGCAAACCCCTGCGGGCAATGCTGCCCAAGGCGGGCACACAATACTTTCAGCATGATATCCAGAGGCAGAATTTGGATGGGTAGCATTGCAACCCCCTGTGGGCAATGCTGTGTGGGCAATGCTGTGTAAGGCGGGCACAAAAGACTTTCAGCACGATATCCTGAGACAGAATTTGAATGGGTAGCATTGCATCCCCCTGAGGGCAATGCTGCACAAGTTGGGCACCCAAGACTTTCAGCACGATATCCTGAGACGGAATGTGGATGGGTAGCGTTGCAACCCCCTGCGAGCAATGCTGTGCAAGGCGGGCATACAAGACTTTCAGCACGATATCCTGAAGCAGAATTTGGATCCGTAGGGTAGCATTGCAACCCCCTGCGGGCAATGCTGTGCAAGGGGGGCACACAAGACTTTCAGAACGATATCCTGAGGCAGAATTCGGAAGGGTAGCATTGCAAACCCCTGCGGGCAATGCTGGCCAAAGCGGGCAGACAAGACTTTCAGCACGAGATCCTGAGACAGAATTTGGATGGGTAGCATTGCAGTCCCCTACGGGCAATGCTGCACAAGACAGGCACACAAGACTTTCAGCACAATATCCTGAGGCAGAATTTGGAAGGGTAGCATTGCAATCCTCACAGGGCAATCCTGCGCAAGGAGGGCACACAAGACTTTCAGCATAAGATCCAAAGACAGAATTTGGATGGGAAACATTGCAACCCGCTGTGGGCAATGCTGCGCAAGGCGGGCACACAAGACTTTCAGCACGATATCCTGAGGCAGAATTTGGATGGGTAGCATTGCACCCCTCTGCGGGCAATGCTGCGCAAGGCGGGCACACAAGACTTTCAGCACGATATCCTGAGCAGAATTTGGACGGGTAGCATTGCAACCCCCTGCGGGCAATGCTGTGGAAGGCGGGCACACAAGACATTCAGTACGATATCCTGAGGCAGAATTTGGATGGGTAGCATTGCAAACCCCTGCGGGCAATGCTGCCCAAGGCGGGCAGACAAGACTTTCAGCACGAGATCCTGAGACAGAATTTGGATGGGTAGCATTGCAACCCTCTGCGGACAATGCTGCGCAAGGCGGGCACACAAGACTTACAGCACGAGATCCTGAAACAGAATTTGGATGGGAAGCATTGCAGCCCCCTGCGGGCAATGCTGCACAAGACAGGCACACAAGACTTTCAGCACAATATCCTGAGGCAGAATTTGGATGGGTAGCATTGCAAACCCCTGCGGGCAATGCTGCCCAAGGTGGGCAAACAAGACTGTCAGCACAATATCCTGAGGCAGAATTTAGATGGGTAGCATTGCAACCCATTGCGGGCAATGCTGTGCAACGCGGGCACACAAGACTTTCAGCACAATATCCTGAGGCAGAATTTGGATGGGTAGTATTGCAACCCTCTGCGGACAATGCTGTGCAAGGCGGGCACACAAGACTTTCAGCAAAATATCCTGAGGCAGAATTTGGATGGGTAGCATTGCACCCCCCTGCGGGCAATGCTGCGCAAGGAGGGCACACAAGACTTTCAGCACGATATGCTGAGGTAGAGTTTGGATGGGTAGCATTGCAACCCCCTTCAGGCAATGCTGTGCAAGGCGGGCACACAGGACTTTCAGAACGATATCCTGAGACAGAATTTGGATGGGTAGCGTTGCAACCCCCTGCAGCCAATGCTGCGCAAGGCGGCCACACAAGACTTTCAGAACCATATCCCGAGTCAAAATTTGGATGGGTAGCATTGCAACGGCCTGCGGGCAAGGCGGCCACACAAGACTTTCAGCACGATATCCTGAGACAGAATTTGAATGGGTAGCTTTGCATCCCCCTGCGGGCAATGCTGCACAAGTTGGGCACCCAAGACTTTCCGCACATTATCCCGAGACAGAATGTGGATGGGTAGCTTTGCAACACCCTTGCGAGCAATGCTGCGCAAGGCGGGCACACAAGACTTTCAGCACGAGATCCTGAAGCAGAATTTGGATGCGTAGGGTAGCATTGCAACCCCCTGCGGGCAATGCTGCGCAAGGGGGGCACACAAGACTTTCAGAACGATATCCTGAGGCAGAATTTGGATGGGTAGCATTGCACCTCCCTCCGGGCAATGCTGCCCAAGGCGGGCACACAAGATTTTCAGCACAGGATCCTGAGACAGAATTTGGATGGGTAGCATTGCAACCCTCTGCGGGCAATGCTGTGCAAGGCGGGCACACGAGACTTTCAGCACGAGATCCTGAGACAGAATTTGGATGGGCAGCATTGCAGTCTCCTGCGGGCAATGCTGCACAAGACAGGCACACAAGACTTTCAGCACAATATCCTGAGGCAGAATTTGGATGGGTAGCATTGCACCCCCCTGCGGGCAATGCTGCACAAGGAGGGCACACAAGACTTTCAGCACGATATCCTGAGGCAGAATTTGGATGGGTAGAATTGCAACCCCCTTCAGGCAATGCTGTGCAAGGCGGGCACACAGGACTTTCAGAACAATATCCTGGGACAGAATTTGGATGGGTAGCATTGCAACCCCCTGCAGCCAATGCTGCGCAAGGCGGCCACACAAGACTTTCAGAACAATATCCCGAGCCAGAATTTGGATGGGTAGCATTGCAACCCTCTGTGGTCAATGCTGTGTAAGGCATGCACACAAGACTTTCCGCACATTATCCCGAGACAGAATTTGGATGAGTAGCATTACAAGGCCCTGCGGGCAATGCTGCGCAATGCGGGCACACAAGACTTTCAGCATGATATCCCGAGACAGAATTTGGATGCGTAGCATTGCACCCCCCTGCGCGCAATGCTGCGCAAGCCGGGCACACAAGACTTTCAGCCCGATATCCCGTGGCAGAATTTGTATGGGTAGCATTTCAATCCTCTGCGGGCAATCCTGCGCAAGGAGGGCACACAAGACTTTCAGCATAAGATCCAAAGACAGAATTTGGATGGGCAGCATTGCAACCCCCTGTGGGCATTGCTGCGCAAGGCGGGCACACAAGACTTTCAGCACGATATCCTGAGGCAGAATTTGGATGGGTAGCATTGCACCCCTCTGCGGGCAATGCTGGGCAAGGCGGGCACACAAGACTTTCAGCACGATATCCTGAGACAGAATTTGAATGGGTAGCGTTGCATCCCCCTGCGGGCAATGCTGCACAAGTTGGGCACCCAAGATTTTCCGCACATTATCCCGAGACAGAATTTGGATGGGTAGCTTTGCAACACCCCTGCGAGCAATGCTGCGCAAGGCGGGCACACAAGACTTTCAACACGAGATCCTGAAGCAGAATTTGGATGCGTAGGGTAGCATTGCAACCCCCTGCGGGCAATGCTGCGCAAGGGTGGCACACAAGACTTTCAGAACGATATCCTGAGGCAGAATTTGGATGGGTAGCATTGCACCTCCCTCCGGGCAATGCTGGCCAAAGCGGGCAGACAAGACTTTCAGCACGAGATCCTGAGGCAGAATTTAGATAGGGTGCATTGCAATCCTCTGCGGGCAATGCTGTGCAAGGCAGGCACACGAGACTTTCAGCACGAGATCCTGAGACAGAATTTGGATGGGTAGCATTGCAGTCCCCTGCGGGCAATGCTGCACAAGACAGGCACACAAGACTTTCAGCACAATATCCTGAGGCAGAATTTGGATGGGTAGCATTGCACCTCCCTGCGGGCAATGCTGCGCAAGGCCGGCACATGAGACTTTCAGCACGATATCCTGAGACAGAATTTGGATCGGTAGCATTGGAACCCCCTGCAGGCAATGCTGTGAAAGGCGGGCACACAAGACTTTCAGCACGATATCCTGAGGCAGAATTTGGATGGGTAGCATTGCACCCCCCTGAGGGCAATGCTGCGCAAGGCCGGCACATGAGACTTTCAGCACGATATCCTAAGACAGAATTTGGATGGGTAGCATTGCAACCCCCTGCGGGCAATGCTGCGCAAGGCAGGCACCCAAACCTTTCAGCACAATATCCTGAGACGGAATGTGGATGGGTAGCATTGCACCCCCCAGTGAGCAATGCTGTGCAAGGCGGGCAAACAAGACTTTCAGCACAATATCCTGAGGCAAAATTTAGACGGGTAGGGTAGCATTGCAACCCCCTGCGGGCAATGCTGCACAAGGGGGGCACACAAGACTTTCAGCACGATATCCTGAGGCAGAATTTGGATGGGTAGCATTGCAACCCTCTGCGGACAATGCTGCGCAGGGCGGGCACACAAGACTTTCAGCACGAGATCCTGAGACAGAATTTGGATGGGTAGCATTGCAGCCCCCTGCAGGCAATGCTACACAAGGCAGGCCCACAAGACTTTCAGCACAATATCCCGAGGCAGAATTTGGATGGGTAGCATTGCAACCCCCTGCGGGCAATGCTGCACAAGGCGGGCACACAAGACTTTCAGCAAAATATCCTGAGGCAGAATTTGGATGGGTAGCATTGCACCCCCCTGCGGGCAATGCTGCGCAAGGAGGGCACACAAGACTTTCAGCACGATATCCTGAGACGGAATGTGGATGGGTAGCATTGCACCCCCCAGGGAGCAATGCTGTGCAAGGCAGGCAAACAAGACTTTCAGCACAATATCCTGAGGCAGAATTTGGATGGGTAGCATTGCCAACCCCTGCGGGCAATGCTGCCCAAGGTGGGCAAACAAGACTGTCAGCACAATATCCTGAGGCAGAATTTAGATGGGTAGCATTGCAACCCATTGCGGGCAATGCTGTGCAACGCGGGCACACAAGACTTTCAGCACAATATCCTGAGGCAGAATTTGGATGGGTAGTATTGCAACCCTCTGCGGACAATGCTGTGCAAGGCGGGCACACAAGACTTTCAGCAAAATATCCTGAGGCAGAATTTGGATGGGTAGCATTGCACCC
This sequence comes from Ambystoma mexicanum, assembly GCF_040938575.1. Classification (NCBI taxonomy): domain Eukaryota; kingdom Metazoa; phylum Chordata; class Amphibia; order Caudata; family Ambystomatidae; genus Ambystoma; species Ambystoma mexicanum. The sequence continues at coordinate 1,249,292,796 of NC_090934.1, forward strand.
CCCTGCGGGCAATGCTGCGCAAGGAGGGCACACAAGACTTTCAGCACGATATGCTGAGGTAGAGTTTGGATGGGTAGCATTGCAACCCCCTTCAGGCAATGCTGTGCAAGGCGGGCACACAGGACTTTCAGAACGATATCCTGAGACAGAATTTGGATGGGTAGCGTTGCAACCCCCTGCAGCCAATGCTGCGCAAGGCGGCCACACAAGACTTTCAGAACCATATCCCGAGCCAAAATTTGGATGGGTAGCATTGCAACGGCCTGCGGGCAAGGCGGCCACACAAGACTTTCAGCACGATATCCTGAGACAGAATTTGAATGGGTAGCTTTGCATCCCCCTGCGGGCAATGCTGCACAAGTTGGGCACCCAAGACTTTCCGCACATTATCCCGAGACAGAATGTGGATGGGTAGCTTTGCAACACCCTTGCGAGCAATGCTGCGCAAGGCGGGCACACAAGACTTTCAGCACGAGATCCTGAAGCAGAATTTGGATGCGTAGGGTAGCATTGCAACCCCCTGCGGGCAATGCTGCGCAAGGGGGGCACACAAGACTTTCAGAACGATATCCTGAGGCAGAATTTGGATGGGTAGCATTGCACCTCCCTCCGGGCAATGCTGCCCAAGGCGGGCACACAAGATTTTCAGCACAGGATCCTGAGACAGAATTTGGATGGGTAGCATTGCAACCCTCTGCGGGCAATGCTGTGCAAGGCGGGCACACGAGACTTTCAGCACGAGATCCTGAGACAGAATTTGGATGGGCAGCATTGCAGTCTCCTGCGGGCAATGCTGCACAAGACAGGCACACAAGACTTTCAGCACAATATCCTGAGGCAGAATTTGGATGGGTAGCATTGCACCCCCCTGCGGGCAATGCTGCACAAGGAGGGCACACAAGACTTTCAGCACGATATCCTGAGGCAGAATTTGGATGGGTAGAATTGCAACCCCCTTCAGGCAATGCTGTGCAAGGCGGGCACACAGGACTTTCAGAACAATATCCTGGGACAGAATTTGGATGGGTAGCATTGCAACCCCCTGCAGCCAATGCTGCGCAAGGCGGCCACACAAGACTTTCAGAACAATATCCCGAGCCAGAATTTGGATGGGTAGCATTGCAACCCCCTGTGGTCAATGCTGTGTAAGGCATGCACACAAGACTTTCCGCACATTATCCCGAGACAGAATTTGGATGAGTAGCATTACAAGGCCCTGCGGGCAATGCTGCGCAATGCGGGCACACAAGACTTTCAGCATGATATCCCGAGACAGAATTTGGATGCGTAGCATTGCACCCCCCTGCGCGCAATGCTGCGCAAGCCGGGCACACAAGACTTTCAGCCCGATATCCCGTGGCAGAATTTGTATGGGTAGCATTTCAATCCTCTGCGGGCAATCCTGCGCAAGGAGGGCACACAAGACTTTCAGCATAAGATCCAAAGACAGAATTTGGATGGGCAGCATTGCAACCCCCTGTGGGCATTGCTGCGCAAGGCGGGCACACAAGACTTTCAGCACGATATCCTGAGGCAGAATTTGGATGGGTAGCATTGCACCCCTCTGCGGGCAATGCTGCGCAAGGCGGGCACACAAGACTTTCAGCACGATATCCTGAGACAGAATTTGAATGGGTAGCGTTGCATCCCCCTGCGGGCAATGCTGCACAAGTTGGGCACCCAAGATTTTCCGCACATTATCCCGAGACAGAATTTGGATGGGTAGCTTTGCAACACCCCTGCGAGCAATGCTGCGCAAGGCGGGCACACAAGACTTTCAACACGAGATCCTGAAGCAGAATTTGGATGCGTAGGGTAGCATTGCAACCCCCTGCGGGCAATGCTGCGCAAGGGTGGCACACAAGACTTTCAGAACGATATCCTGAGGCAGAATTTGGATGGGTAGCATTGCACCTCCCTCCGGGCAATGCTGGCCAAAGCGGGCAGACAAGACTTTCAGCACGAGATCCTGAGGCAGAATTTAGATAGGGTGCATTGCAATCCTCTGCGGGCAATGCTGTGCAAGGCAGGCACACGAGACTTTCAGCACGAGATCCTGAGACAGAATTTGGATGGGTAGCATTGCAGTCCCCTGCGGGCAATGCTGCACAAGACAGGCACACAAGACTTTCAGCACAATATCCTGAGGCAGAATTTGGATGGGTAGCATTGCACCTCCCTGCGGGCAATGCTGCGCAAGGCCGGCACATGAGACTTTCAGCACGATATCCTGAGACAGAATTTGGATCGGTAGCATTGGAACCCCCTGCAGGCAATGCTGTGAAAGGCGGGCACACAAGACTTTCAGCACGATATCCTGAGGCAGAATTTGGATGGGTAGCATTGCACCCCCCTGCGGGCAATGCTGCGCAAGGAGGGCACACAAGACTTTCAGCACGATATCCTGAAATGGAATTTGGATGGGTAGCATTGCACCCCCCTGTGGGCAATGCTGCGCAATGCGGGCACACAAGACTTTCAGCATGATATCCCGAGACAGAATTTGGATGCGTAGCATTGCACCCCCCTGCGTGCAATGCTGCACAAGCCGGGCACACAAGACTTTCAGCACGATATCCCGTCGCAGAATTTGGAAGGGTAGCATTGCAATCCTCTGCGGGCAATCCTGCGCAAGGAGGGCACACAAGACTTTCAGCATAAGATCCAAAGACAGAATTTGGATGGGAAACATTGCAACCCCCTGTGGGCAATGCTGCGCAAGGCGGGCACACAAGACTTTCAGCACGATATCCTGAGGCAGAATTTGGATGGGTAGCATTGCACCCCTCTGCGGGCAATGCTGCGCAAGGCGGGCACACAAGACTTTCAGCACGATATCCTGAGCAGAATTTGGATGGGTAGCATTGCAACCCCCTGCGGGCAATGCTGTGGAAGGCGGGCACACAAGACATTCAGTACGATATCCTGAGGCAGAATTTGGATGGGTAGCATTGCAAACCCCTGCGGGCAATGCTGCCCAAGGCGGGCACACAATACTTTCAGCATGATATCCAGAGGCAGAATTTGGATGGGTAGCATTGCAACCCCCTGTGGGCAATGCTGTGTGGGCAATGCTGTGTAAGGCGGGCACAAAAGACTTTCAGCACGATATCCTGAGACAGAATTTGAATGGGTAGCATTGCATCCCCCTGAGGGCAATGCTGCACAAGTTGGGCACCCAAGACTTTCAGCACGATATCCTGAGACGGAATGTGGATGGGTAGCGTTGCAACCCCCTGCGAGCAATGCTGTGCAAGGCGGGCATACAAGACTTTCAGCACGATATCCTGAAGCAGAATTTGGATCCGTAGGGTAGCATTGCAACCCCCTGCGGGCAATGCTGTGCAAGGGGGGCACACAAGACTTTCAGAACGATATCCTGAGGCAGAATTCGGAAGGGTAGCATTGCAAACCCCTGCGGGCAATGCTGGCCAAAGCGGGCAGACAAGACTTTCAGCACGAGATCCTGAGACAGAATTTGGATGGGTAGCATTGCAGTCCCCTACGGGCAATGCTGCACAAGACAGGCACACAAGACTTTCAGCACAATATCCTGAGGCAGAATTTGGATGGGTAGCATTGCACCTCCCTGCGGGCAATGCTGCGCAAGGCCGGCACATGAGACTTTCAGCACAATATCCTGAGGCAGAATTTGGATGGGTAGCATTGCAACCCTCTGCGGACAATGCTGCGCAAGGCAGGCACACAAGACTTTCAGCACGAGATCCTGAGACAGAATTTGGATGGGTAGCATTGCAGCCCCCTGCGGGCAATGCTGCACAAGGCAGGCACACAAGACTTTCAGGACGATATCCCGAGGCAGAATTTGGATGGGTAGCATTGCAACCCCCTGCACGCAATGCTGTGCAAGGCGGGCACACAGGACTTTCAGAACGATATCCTGAGACAGAATTTGGATGGGTAGCATTGCAACCCCCTGCAGCCAATGCTGCGCAAGGCAGCCACACAAGACTTTCAGAACAATATCCCGAGGCAGAAATTAGATGGGTAGCATTGCAACCCCCTGTGGTCAATGCTGTGTAAGGCAGGCACACAAGACTTTCCGCACATTATCCCGAGACAGAATTTGGATGGGTAGCATTACAACGCCCAGCGAGCAATGCTGCGCAAGGCGGGCACACAAGACTTTCAGCACGATATCCTGAGGCAGAATTTGGATGGATAGCATTGCAAACCCCTGCGGGCAATGCTGCCCAAGGCGGGCAGACAAGACTGTCAGCACGATATCCTGAGGCAGAATCTGGATGGGTAGCATTGCAACCCTCTGCGGACAATGCTGCGCAAGGCGGGCACACAAGACTTTCAGCACGAGATCCTGAGACAGAATTTGGATGGGTAGCATTGCAGCCCCCTGCGGACAAGGCTGCGCAAGGGGGGCACACAAGACTTTCAGCACGAGATCCTGAGACAGAATTTGGATGGGTAGCATTGCAACCCTCTGCGGACAATTCTGCGCAAGGCGGGCACACAAGACTTTCAGCACGAGATCCTGAGACAGAATTTGGATGGGTAGCATTGCAGCCCCCTGCGGGCAATGCTGCACAAGACAGGCACACAAGACTTTCAGCACAATATCCTGAGGCAGAATTTGGATGGGTAGCATTGCACCTCCCTGCGGGCAATGCCGCACAAGGCCGGCATATGAGACTTTCAGCACGATATCCTGAGGCAGAATTTGGATGGGTAGCATTGCAAACCCCTGCGGGCAATGCTGCCCAAGGTGGGCAAACAAGACTGTCAGCACAATATCCTGAGGCAGAATTTAGATGGGTAGCATTGCAACCCATTGCGGGCAATGCTGTGCAACGCGGGCACACAAGACTTTCAGCACAATATCCTGAGGCAGAATTTGGATGGGTAGTATTGCAACCCTCTGTGGACAATGCTGTGCAAGGCGGGCACACAAGACTTTCAGCAAAATATCCTGAGGCAGAATTTGGATGGGTAGCATTGCACCCCCCTGCGGGCAATGCTGCGCAAGGAGGGCACACAAGACTTTCAGCACGATATCCTGAGGCAGAATTTGGATGGGTAGCATTGCAACCCCCTTCAGGCAATGCTGTGCAAGGCGGGCACACAGGACTTTCAGAACGATATCCTGAGACAGAATTTGGATGGGTAGCGTTGCAACCCCCTGCAGCCAATGCTGCGCAAGGCGGCCACACAAGACTTTCAGAACCATATCCCGAGCCAGAATTTGGATGGGTAGCATTGCAACGGCCTGCGGGCAAGGCGGCCACACAAGACTTTCAGCACGATATCCTGAGACAGAATATGGATGGGTAGCTTTGCAACACTCTTGCGAGCAATGCTGCGCAAGGCGGGCACACAAGACTTTCAGCACGAGATCCTGAAGCAGAATTTGGATGCGTAGGGTAGCATTGCAACCCCCTGCGGGCAATGCTGCGCAAGGGGGGCACACAAGACTTTCAGAACGATATCCTGAGGCAGAATTTAGATGGGTAGCATTGCACCTCCCTCCGGGCAATGCTGCCCAAGGCGGGCACACAAGACTTTCAGCACAGGATCCTGAGACAGAATTTGGATGGGTAGCATTGCAACCCTCTGCGGGCAATGCTGTGCAAGGCGGGCATACGAGACTTTCAGCACGAGATCCTGAGACAGAATTTGGATGGGCAGCATTGCAGTCTCCTGCGGGCAATGCTGCACAAGACAGGCACACAAGACTTTCAGCACAATATCCTGAGGCAGAATTTGGATGGGTAGCATTGCACCCCCCTGCGGGCAATGCTGCGCAAGGAGGGCACACAAGACTTTCAGCACGATATCCTGAGGCAGAATTTGGATGGGTAGCATTGCAACCCCCTTCAGGCAATGCTGTGCAAGGCGGGCACACAGGACTTTCAGAACAATATCCTGAGGCAGAATTTGGATGGGTAGCATTGCAACCCCCTGCAGCCAATGCTGCGCAAGGCGGCCACACAAGACTTTCAGAACAATATCCCGAGCCAGAATTTGGATGGGTAGCATTGCAACCCCCTGTGGTCAATGCTGTGTAAGGCATGCACACAAGACTTTCCGCACAATATCCCGAGACAGAATTTGGATGAGTAGCATTACAAGGCCCTGCGGGCAATGCTGCGCAAGGCGGGCACAGAAGACTTTCCGCACGATATCCTGAGATGGAATTTGGATGGGTAGCATTCCACCCCCCTGCGGGCAATGCTGCGCAATGCAGGCACACAAGACTTTCAGCATGATATCCCGAGACAGAATTTGGATGCGTAGCATTGCACCCCCCTGCGCGCAATGCTGCGCAAGCCGGCACACAAGACTTTCAGCACGATATCCTGAGGCAGAATTTGGATGGGTAGCATTGCACCCCTCTGCGGGCAATGCTGCGCAAGGCGGGCACACAAGACTTTCAGCACGATATCCTGAGACAGAATTTGAATGGGTAGCGTTGCATCCCCCTGCGGGCAATGCTGCACAAGTTGGGCACCCAAGATTTTCCGCACATTATCCCGAGACAGAATTTGGATGGGTAGCTTTGCAACACCCCTGCGAGCAATGCTGCGCAAGGCGGGCACACAAGACTTTCAACACGAGATCCTGAAGCAGAATTTGGATGCGTAGGGTAGCATTGCAACCCCCTGCGGGCAATGCTGCGCAAGGGTGGCACACAAGACTTTCAGAACGATATCCTGAGGCAGAATTTGGATGGGTAGCATTGCACCTCCCTCCGGGCAATGCTGGCCAAAGCGGGCAGACAAGACTTTCAGCACGAGATCCTGAGGCAGAATTTAGATGGGGTGCATTGCAATCCTCTGCGGGCAATGCTGTGCAAGGCAGGCACACGAGACTTTCAGCACGAGATCCTGAGACAGAATTTGGATGGGTAGCATTGCAGTCCCCTGCGGGCAATGCTGCACAAGACAGGCACACAAGACTTTCAGCACAATATCCTGAGGCAGAATTTGGATGGGTAGCATTGCACCTCCCTGCGGGCAATGCTGCGCAAGGCCGGCACATGAGACTTTCAGCACGATATCCTGAGACAGAATTTGGATCGGTAGCATTGGAACCCCCTGCAGGCAATGCTGTGAAAGGCGGGCACACAAGACTTTCAGCACGATATCCTGAGGCAGAATTTGGATGGGTAGCATTGCACCCCCCTGAGGGCAATGCTGCGCAAGGCAGGCACATGAGACTTTCAGCACGATATCCTGAGACAGAATTTGGATGGGTAGCATTGCAACCCCCTGCGGGCAATGCTGCGCAAGGCAGGCACCCAAACCTTTCAGCACAATATCCTGAGACGGAATGTGGATGGGTAGCATTGCACCCCCCAGTGAGAAATGCTGTGCAAGGCGGGCAAACAAGACTTTCAGCACAATATCCTGAGGCAAAATTTAGACGGGTAGGGTAGCATTGCAACCCCCTGCGGGCAATGCTGCACAAGGGGGGCACACAAGACTTTCAGCACGATATCCAGAGGCAGAATTTGGATGGGTAGCATTGCAAACCCCTGCGGGCAATGCTGCCCAAGGCGGGCAGACAAGACTGTCAGCACGATATCCTGAGGCAGAATTTGGATGGGTAGCATTGCAACCCTCTGCGGACAATGCTGCGCAGGGCAGGCACACAAGACTTTCAGCACGAGATCCTGAGATAGAATTTGGATGGGTAGCATTGCAGCCCTCTGCAGGCAATGCTACACAAGGCAGGCCCACAAGACTTTCAGCACAATATCCCGAGGCAGAATTTGGATGGGTAGCATTGCAACCCCCTGCGGGCAATGCTGCGCAAGGCGGGCAGACAAGACTTTCAGCAAAATATCCTGAGGCAGAATTTGGATGGGTAGCATTGCACCCCCCTGCGGGCAATGCTGCGCAAGGAGGGCACACAAGACTTTCAGCACGATATCCTGAGGCAGAATTTGGATGGGTAGCATTGCAACCCCCTTCAGGCAATGCTGTGCAATGCGGGCACACAGGACTTTCAGAACGATATCCTGAGACAGAATTTGGATGGGTAGCATTGCAACCCCCTGCAGAAAATGCTGCGCAAGGCGGCCACACAAGACTTTCAGAACAATATCCCGAGCCAGAAATTGGATTCGTAGCATTGCAACGGCCTGCGGGCAAGGCGGCCACACAAGACTTTCAGCACAATATCCCGAGGCAGAAATTGGATGGGTAGCATTGCAACCCCCTGTGGTCAATGCTGTGTAAGGCATGCACACAAGACTTTCCGCACATTATCCCGAGACAGAATTTGGATGGGTAGCATTACAATGCCCTGCGGGCAAAGCTGCGCAAGGCGGGCACAGAAGACTTTCCGCACGATATCCTGAAATGGAATTTGGATGGGTAGCATTGCACCCCCCTGCGGGCAATGCTGCGCAATGCGGGCACACAAGACTTTCAGCACGATATCCCGTCGCAGAATTTGGATGGGTAGCATTGCAATCCTCTGCGGGCAATCCTGCGCAATGAGGGCACACAAGACTTTCAGCATAACATCCAAAGACAGAATTTGGATGGGAAACATTGCAACCCCCTGTGGGCAATGCTGCGCAAGGCGGGCACACAAGACTTTCAGCACGATATCCTGAGCAGAATTTGGATGGGTAGCATTGCAACCCCCTGCAGGCAATGCTGTGCAAGGCGGGCACACAAGACATTCAGTACGATATCTTGAGGCAGAATTTGGATGGGTAGCATTGCAAACCCCTGCGGGCAATGCTGCCCAAGGCGGGCACACAATACTTTCAGCATGATATCCAGAGGCAGAATTTGGATGGGTAGCATTGCAACCCCCTGTGGGCAATGCTGTGTGGGCAATGCTGTGCAAGGCGGGCACACAAGACTTTCAGCACGATATCCTGAGACAGAATTTGAATGGGTAGCATTGCATCCCCCTGAGGGCAATGCTGCACAAGTTGGGCACCCAAGACTTTCAGCACGATATCCTGAGACGGAATGTGGATGGGTAGCGTTGCAACCCCCTGCGAGCAATGCTGTGCAAGGCGGGCATACAAGACTTTCAGCACGATATCCTGAAGCAGAATTTGGATGCGTAGGGTAGCATTGCAACCCCCTGGGGGCAATGCTGCGCAAGGGGGGCACACAAGACTTTCAGAACGATATCCTGAGGCAGAATTCGGATGGGTAGCATTGCAAACCCCTGCGGGAAATGCTGGCCAAAGCGGGCAGACAAGACTTTCAGCACGAGATCCTGAGGCAGAATTTAGATGGGTAGCATTGCAACCCTCTGCGGGCAATGCTGTGCAAGGCGGGCACACGAGACTTTCAGCACGAGATCCTGAGACAGAATTTGGATGGGTAGCATTGCAGTCCCCTGCGGGCAATGCTGAACAAGACAGGCACACAAGACTTTCAGCACAATATCCTGAGGCAGAATTTGGATGGGTAGCATTGCACCTCCCTGCGGGCAATGCTGCGCAAGGCTGGCATATGAGACTTTCAGCACGATATCCTGAGACAGAATTTGGATCGGTAGCATTGGAACCCCCTGCAGGCAATGCTGTGAAAGGCGGGCACAGAAGACTTTCAGCACGATATATTCTGAGGCAGAATTTGGATGGGTAGCATTGCACCCCCCTGAGGGCAATGCTGCGCAAGGCCGGCACATGAGACTTTCAGCACGATATCCTGAGACAGAATTTGGATGGGTAGCATTGCAACCCCCTGCGGGCAATGCTGCGCAAGGCAGGCACCCAAATCTTTCAGCACAATATCCTGAGACGGAATGTGGATGGGTAGCATTGCACCCCCCAGGGAGCAATGCTGTGCAAGGCAGGCAAACAAGACTTTCAGCACAATATCCTGAGGCAAAATTTAGATGGGTAGGGTAGCATTGCAACCCCCTGCGGGCAATGCTGCACAAGGGGGGCACACAAGACTTTCAGCACGATATCCTGAGGCAGAATTTGGATGGGTAGCATTGCAAACCCCTGCGGGCAATGCTGCCCAAGGCAGGCAGATAAGACTGTCAGCACGATATCCTGAGGCAGAATTTGGATGGGTAGCATTGCAACCCTCTGCGGACAATGCTGCGCAAGGCAGGCACACAAGACTTTCAGCACGAGATCCTGAGACAGAATTTGGATGGGTAGCATTGCAGCCCCCTGCGGGCAATGCTGCACAAGGCAGGCACACAAGACTTTCAGCACGATATCCCGAGGCAGAATTTGGATGGGTAGCATTGCAACCCCCTGCGGGCAATGCTGTGCAAGGCGGGCACACAGGACTTTCAGAACAATATCCTGAGACAGAATTTGGATGGGTAGCATTGCAACCCCCTGCAGCCAATGCTGCGCAAGGCGGCCACACAAGACTTTCAGAACAATATCCCGAGCCAGAATTTGGATGGGTAGCATTGCAACGGCCTGCGGGCAAGGCGGCCACACAAGACTTTCAGCACAATATCCCGAGGCAGAAATTAGATGGGTAGCATTGCAACCCCCTGTGGTCAATGCTGTGTAAGGCAGGCACACAAGACTTTCGGCACATTATCCCGAGACAGAATTTGGATGGGTAGCATTACAACGCCCAGCGAGCAATGCTGCGCAAGGCGGGCACACAAGACTTTCAGCACGATTTCCTGAGGCAGAATTTGGATGGGTAGCATTGCAAACCCCTGCGGGCAATGCTGCCCAAGGCGGGCAGACAAGACTGTCAGCATGATATCCTGAGGCAGAATCTGGATGGGTAGCATTGCAACCCTCTGCGGACAATGCTGCGCAAGGCGGGCACACAAGACTTTCAGCACGAGATCCTGAGACAGAATTTGGATGGGTAGCATTGCAGCCCCCTGCGGACAATGCTGCGCAAGGCGGGCACACAAGACTTTCAGCACGAGATCCTGAGACAGAATTTGAATGGGTAGCATTGCAACCCTCTGCGGACAATGCTGCGCAAGGCGGGCACACAAGACTTTCAGCACGAGATCCTGAGACAGAATTTGGATGGGTAGCATTGCAGCCCCCTGCGGGCAATGCTGCACAAGACAGGCACACAAGACTTTCAGCACAATATCCTGAGGCAGAATTTGGATGGGTAGCATTGCACCTCCCTGCGGGCAATGCTGCACAAGGCCGGCACATGAGACTTTCAGCACGATATCCTGAGGCAGAATTTGGATGGGTAGCATTGCAAACCCTTTCAGGCAATGCTGCCCAAGGTGGGCAAACAAGACTGTCAGCACAATATCCTGAGGCAGAATTTAGATGGGTAGCATTGCAACTCATTGCGGGCAATGCTGTGCAACGCGGGCACACAAGACTTTCAGCACAATATCCTGAGGCAGAATTTCGATGGGTAGTATTGCAACCCTCTGCGGACAATGCTGTGCAAGGCGGGCACACAAGACTTTCAGCACAAGATCCTGAGACAGAATTTGGATGGGTAGCATTGCTGCCCCCTGCGGGCAATGCTGCACAAGACAGGCACACAAGACATTCAGCACGATATCCTGAGGCAGAATTTGGATGGGTAGCATTGCACCCCCCTGCGGGCAATGCTGTGCAAGGCGGGCACACAAGACTTTCAGCACAATATCTTGAGGCAGAATTTGGATGGGTAGAGTAGCATTGCAACCCCCTGCGGGCAATGCTGCTCAAGGGGGGGCACACAAGACTTTCAGCACGATATACTGAGGCAGAATTTGGATGGGTAGCATTGCACCCCCCTGCGGGCAATGCTGCGCAAGGCCGGCACATGAGACTTTCAGCACAATATCCTCAGACAGAATTTGGATGGGTAGCATTGCACCCCCCTGCAGGCAATGCTGCACAAGGCGGACACCCCAATCTTTCAGCACAATATCCTGAGACGGAATGTGGATGGGTAGCATTGCACCCCCCCAGCGAGCAATGCTGCGCCAGGCGGGCACACAAGACTTTCAGCACGATATTTTGAGGCAGAATTTGGATGGGTAGCATTGCAACCCTCTGCAGGAAATGCTACGCAAGGCAGGCACACAACACTTTCAGCACAATATCCTGAGGCAGAATTTGGATGGGTAGCATTGCACCCCCCTGCGGGCAATGCTGCGCAAGGAGGGCACACAAGACTGTCAGCACGATATCCTGAGGCAGAATTTGGATGGGTAGCATTGCGACCCCCTGCGGGCAATGCTGCACAAGGCAGGCACACAAGCTTTCAGCACAATATCCTGAGGCAGAATTTGGATGGGTAGCATTGCAACCCCCTGCAGGAAATGCTGCCCAAGGCAGGCACACAATACTTTCAGCATGATATCCAGAGGCAGAATTTGGATGGGTAGCATTGCAACCGCCTGCGGGCAATGCTGTGTGGGCAATGCTTTGCAAGGCGGGAACACAAGACTTTCAGCACGATATCCTGAGACGGAATGTGGCTTGGTAGCGTTGCAACCCCCTGCGAGCAATGCTGCGCAAGGCGGGCACACAAGACTTTCAGCACGATATCCTGAAGCAGAATTTGGATGCGTAGGGTAGCATTGCAACCCCCTGCGGCCAATGCTGTGCAAGGGGGGCACACAAGACTTTCAGAACGATATCCTGAGGCAGAATTTGGATGGGTAGCTTTGCAAACCCCTGCGGGCAATGCTGGCCAAAGCGGGCAGACAAGACTTTCAGCACGATATCCTGAGGCAGAATTTAGATGGGTAGCATTGCAACCCTCTGCGGGCAATGCTGCGCAAGGCGGGCACACGAGACTTTCAGCACGAGATCCTGAGACAGAATTTGGATGGGTAGCTGTCATGATCTCTGCTTCCAAAAGGTCAGGGTTTTCCCAACTCCCTTGGAAGCAGATCCATAACCCAGGTTCCGAGTGCCAACCAGTCCCAATTGGGACCTTTTGGACCCAGTCCTGGCGCCAGTGGCACCAGGCTCATAAATACGCCCAGTCCCAGCGCTGGAAGCGCCGGGCTCATAATGCTTGGGTGGATTTACCTGCAGCAGACCATGCTGCTTACTTGCCTGCCAGTTGAGCCTCTGATCCTCTTCTGTTTGGAACTACTTTTCCTGTTGGGTGGGGCAGGAGCCACTCCCTAGATTCAGAACACTGGAACTCTTCTGGAAAGCAGGAACTCTTTTCTTACCTAGGCGTGGCTGTGGAAGGAGACACCTAAGCACTACAGGAGGCTATTTAAACCACACCCGATGGATGAATCTTGCTTTGCGTTATTCTGCATCCTCTGCAGCAGAACGCTCATCGTGTCTTCTGCATCTGATCCTGGGCCTAAGGAAAAAGGCTTACCATCCTGAATCCAGTCTTCAGCAACACCTATAAAGACAAGAAAGAACAGGTTAGCATTACGGTCTTCAGTGACAGCTCTTCACTTACCTGGTCCATCGGCTGTCACCAACACCTCGCGCTGCATTCCGGCATCTGAAAGACAAAAACTTACCAACTCTTCGCACGCTCCGGAGGCCTTCGGCGCTGCATCCCGCATCTGAAAGACAAAACAAGGTGCGTTTAAAGACATTGGGGAACTTTCATACTCACGTGCCATTACTCCTTTCCACATCTAACCCAGTGGGTATTCCGGCACCCTGCAGCCGCTCCGAACTTGTACCTGCAAAATAAAAAGACAGTTAGAGCGCATCGTGAAGCAGGCAACAAGCGCTTACTTACGTGCTTCCAGGCGCTTCTATTCATCACACGGGCTCCATCTTCAACTCACTTCAGCCCGTCATCCGCCATCGCCGGAACCCTGCAAAACAAGAGACATCATTACTAAAGACTTTAAAGACATTAGAATTACTCGAAACTTACCGTTCGTGCAGTAAACGACGGACAGCAGTCCTCTGAAGTCAAGAGGCCTGCTCCCCTTATCCAGTGAAGAAACTGGTTACAGCACCCTGCCCCGAGGCAGATGGAGAGCACAGCGTTCACTTACCTAAGGTGAGAGCGTTAACCTTTGGGGTTCTACAGGAGAAGAGAAAGGGAAGAAGAGAGAGACATTCAATAACCCAGTTCCTTAATCCCACATTTTCTATCTGCAAACATCTTACCCTTCAAGTCAGACATACAGTGCACAGAGGTCCAGCCCAAAGAGCCAGCCGTGTGTTACACATCACCTTTGAAGATACGGTATACGCCCAGTCAAGACCGGCGCCTCTACGGGAATCAGGTGAGCGTTACAGAACGCAAAGCCTACCACAAAACTCCCGTCCAGGCGCTATGGAAACCTCGGATACCGACCAGCTAGCCCAGTTACTTGGGGAACTAAGGGCAGAAGTGCATGCAGCCCGTCAGGAAACGAACGCTCTAAGAAGGGAACTGATTATTTCCAAGGAGCGAACAGATGATCTCGCTAGACAATTGCTACAGTCACAAGCCGGACAGACCCCGTTACCCGCATCTGGGGGAAATCTTCCTTCTACATCCTCTATGAATCCAGTGCAGATCAACCTACCTGGGGATGTACCTCTGGCTCCGCCCGAACGATTTTCTGGTGACCCAAAGAGGTTTGCAGTATTTATCAATCAGTGCCGGTTGCATTTCTTATGCCGGCCAGCAGCCTTTGCAACTGATCAAGCTAAAGTAGCTTTCGTGCTTTTGTACCTTAGTGGCAATGGGGCAGACTGGTCGATCCCTCTAGTAAATCAAGATGATCCGGTCCTCCATGATTTTCAAGCTTTTCAGCTCAGTATGGAAAAACTGTTCGCAAGACATTCACAGGGGCAGGCCTTGGACAATGAGCTTCTTTCGTTGCGACAAGGTAATCAAGACCTTTTGGCTTATATTGCGTCTTTCAACAGACTGATATTGGAAACTCAATGGCCTGAGGACAAAAGGATTACGCTGTTTTACAGAGGTCTACGTGGAGAGCTCAAAGATGTGTTAGCCCAAGTAGTGAATCCCCCACAAGATTGTTCGGACTATATAGACTTAGTCGTTCAAATAGATCACAGACTGCAGAACAGGAAGGCCGATCGTTCCAAGTTTGATGCTCGAGTATTTTCCAAACCGCCAACTCCTTCCAAAGGAGTAGACTCCGGGGAACCCATGCAAATAGGGGGTCTGAAAGGTCCTCTAACACAAAAGGAGCGGGAAAGGAGAAAACAGTTGCAATTATGCCTCTATTGCGGAAACTCAGGGCACTTTCTTCGAGACTGTCTGGTGAAACCTGCCAAGAAGGCAGTAGGAGCTGCAGTTACCAAAGTTACAAACTCTGAGCAGGGAAACGACCTCGCCCGACAAGAATAGAGGTCCTCTTGCCGAGCGTGAAAACCAGTTCCGTGACCTCGCATTTCGTGATACCTATGGTCCTCATTAGCCCTGATAATCCGGATCGATTACATGCAATTGAAGCTTACGTCGACAGCGGTGCCATCGGCAATTATGTGGATCATGAAATGGTTTTGAGGATGAATCTAACTCTTTGTCCCAAGGCTGTAAAGGACGTCATTACTACGGTGGATGGTACGGAGATAGCCTCCGGGCCAGTAACGCATACCACTCAAGAGGTGACGCTAGTAAGTCAAGATGGACACCATGAGAAGATCGTGTTCGATGTGATCAAGGCCCCTCAGTTTCAGATTATTCTAGGAATACCTTGGTTAGAGAAACACAATCCTCTGATCGATTGGCGAGCAAGAACGGTCCAGTTTCCAGAATGTGTCTCTACTTGTCACCCTCCACCTGGTGTTGCACTGGCAGCAATTTCTTCAGAGACTCCCCAGTTACCTCCCGAATACCTAGAATACCAAGATGTTTTCCGGAAGGATCAGGCTAACTCTCTACCTCCTCATAGGTCTTATGACTGCCAGATAGACCTGATACCTGGATCTACTCCTCCTTGTAGTAGAATTTATGCCCTCACCGAGCCTGAGAACCTTCACCTTCGACAATACCTGGATCAATACCTGGCAAATGGGTTTATTCGTCCTTCCAAGTCCCCTGCTTCTTCAGCTTTGTTCTTCGTTCCAAAAAAGGAAGGAGACCTTAGAACTTGTATAGATTATCGCTCCCTGAACCAGATCACCATTAAGAATAGATATCCGTTACCTTTGATCCCTGAACTCCTGGACCAAGTCAGAAAAGCATGCATATATACAAAGCTGGATCTTAGAGGAGCTTACCACTTGGTACGAGTAAAAGAGGGCGATGAATGGAAGACGGCCTTCCGCACCAAGTATGGGCTATTTGAATATCAGGTCATGCCCTTCGGACTTTGCAATGCCCCGGCCGCCTTTCAATATTTTATGAACGATGTCCTCAGAGAGCTCATAGATGTGTGTGTTGTTGTTTACATTGACGACATCCTCGTTTATTCTTCATCGGAATCTGAACATCGGAAACACGTGAAAATGGTCCTCGAAAGATTGCGTCAACACAAACTTTTCGCTAAGTTGGAAAAATGTGTTTTCAACGTGACTGAAGTTGAATTCTTGGGATTCATATTATCACCTGGCGGAGTGCGTATGGATTCAAAGAAGGTCGATGCAGTTCTCAAATGGCCATCACCATCCTCCGTAAAAGGTGTGCAAAGCATGTTAGGCTTCGCTAACTTTTACCGCAGGTTTATCCCCGAATTCTCTCGAATAGTCCAGCCCATCACTGCCTTGTTAAAGAAAAACAAACGTTTTGAATGGTCTACCGAGGCGGAACAAGCTTTCCAGGATTTGAAGACTAAATTTATCTCTGCACCAATCTTAAAACACCCTCGCCCCGAACTCCCCTACATCGTGGAAACTGATGCTTCAAGCCTTGCCCTGGGGGCAGTTCTATCACAAAAGGACCCGGTAACCAATCAGTTGCATCCCGTGGCATTTTGGTCCCGCAAATTCTCGCCTCCTGAAATCAATTACACGATTACTGACAAGGAACTTCTGGCTATCAAGTCTGCCTTTAAGGCTTGGCGGCATTATCTGCTGGGGGCCCGACACACCGTTACTGTGATTACGGATCACCGAAACCTGCAATATTTGAAAACGGCAAAAGCCCAATCCTCTAGACAACTCTGTTGGGCATTATTCTTTGCCGAGTTTGACTTCATAATTACCTATCGACCTGGTACAAAGAACGGTAAAGCTGATGCCCTTTCTCGGATGGGAGTGGAAGAACACTTGATCAACCCTAAACCTGTACCAATCATTCCCGAACAAAGAATTTTGGGTGTAATCGCCACAGAATCCATAGAGGAAGTTAAGGATAAAGCCAGGCAACTTGTAACTCCAGCAGACATACAGAATTGGCATCTGCAGGGAAAGGACTTTGCAGTAAAGGACAACTTATTGTATTTCCAAGAACGATTATACCTACCCAGCACAGATTTACAGAAAAAAGTAATCTCTTGTTATCACGATTCTTTAATGGAAGGACATCCCGGTATGGCCAAGACCTCAGAAAAGATCAAGCGCTACTTCTGGTGGCCGTCTTGGAAAAAAGATATCAGAGACTTTATAATGTCCTGTGGAGTATGCGCCCAAAACAAGAGTCAAAAGGAAAGACCAGCAGGCCTCTTACACCCTATTGACATCCCACCTCGCCCTTGGCATACGCTTTCTATGGACTTCATCACCGATCTACCTCCATGCTCCGGATACAATACGATTCTAGTAATCGTGGACTTATTCTCCAAGATGGCGCATTTCATTCCACTCAAAGGCTTGCCAACAGCAGCAACTCTGGCCCGAGAATTTCTCGAAAACATCGTCCGACTGCACGGTTTTCCTTCGGTTCTAATTTCGGATCGAGGTAGTCAATTTATTTCTCATTTTTGGCGAAGTTGCTGTCGGTCGGCTCAAATTGATGTGAGACTATCGACCAGTCACCACCCTCAGACCGACGGACAAACCAAGAGGACCAATCAAACTCTGGAACAGTATTTACGCTGCATGCTGCAACAAACTGAAAAAACTTGGAAAGACATCCTTTGGATAACCGAATATGCCTACAATAACTCTGTCCATTCGGGAACTGGGAAAACCCCGTTTTTTCTTTTGTACGGCAGTCACCCTCGAACTTCGGAGTTGGATCCCCTCCAAGATCTTGAAACACCAGCAGTAGACTACCTGCATTCTACAATCACCCAAGCCTTTAAGGAAGCTGTTTCTCACCTTCAAAGGGCTAAAGAACAATACAAGAAAGGAGCAGATCAACATCGGAAGGAAGCCCCTCAATATCAAGTAGGGGATCAAGTCTGGTTATCCACCAAATATCTACCTCTAAAAGGGCCACGCACATTCAACCCAAGATACCTTGGTCCCTATTCCATCACTACCATAGTAAACCCAGTAGCGGTCAAGTTGGACTTGCCCCCGCACATGAAGATACATCCGGTCTTCCATGTCTCTCTATTAAAACCCGTGCAACCTCAAACCCGACTAACTAAATCTCCAAAACCTATCCTAGTTGATGGAGAACTCGAGTTTGAAGTCAAAAGCATTCTGGACTCCAAGATCTCCAAATCTAAACTATTTTACCTAATTGACTGGAAAGGCTACGGCCCCCAAGAGAGATCCTGGGAACCTGCTGAATATGTCCACGCTCCTCGCCTAATCAAAAGATTTCACCGAACATTTCCTGACAAGCCAAAACCCCCGAAGAAGCCCGGTTTGGGAGGGGCCTTGAGGGGGGGTACTGTCATGATCTCTGCTTCCAAAAGGTCAGGGTTTTCCCAACTCCCTTGGAAGCAGATCCATAACCCAGGTTCCGAGTGCCAACCAGTCCCAATTGGGACCTTTTGGACCCAGTCCTTGCGCCAGTGGCACCAGGCTCATAAATATGCCCAGTCCCAGCGCTGGAAGCACCGGGCTCATAATGCTTGGGTGGACTTACCTGCAGCAGACCATGCTGCTTACTTGCCTTCCAGTTGAGCCTCTGATCCTCTTCTGTTTGGAACTACTTTTCCTGTTGGGTGGGGCAGGAGCCACTCCCTAGATTCAGAACACTGGAACTCTTCTGGAAAGCAGGAACTCTTTTCTTACCTAGGCGTGGCTGTGGAAGGAGACACCTAAGCACTACAGGAGGCTATTTAAACCACACCCGATGGATGAATCTTGCTTTGCGTTATTCTGCATCCTCTGCAGCAGAACGCTCATCGTGTCTTCTGCATCTGATCCTGGGCCTAAGGAAAAAGGCTTACCATCCTGAATCCAGTCTTCAGCAACACCTATAAAGACAAGAAAGAACAGGTTAGCATTACGGTCTTCAGTGACAGCTCTTCACTTACCTGGTCCATCGGCTGTCACCAACGCCTCGCGCTGCATTCCGGCATCTGAAAGACAAAGGCTTACCTACTCTTCGTGCGCTCCGGAGGTCTTCACACTGCATCCCGCATCTGAAAGACAAAACAAGGTGCGTTTAAAGACATTGGGGAACTTTAATACTCACGTGCCATTACTCCTTTCCACATCTAACCCAGTGGGTATTCCGGCACCCTGCAGCCGCTCCGAACTTGTACCTGCAAAATAAAAAGACAGTTAGAGCGCATCGTGAAGCAGGCAACAAGCGCTTACTTACGTGCTTCCAGGCGCTTCTATTCATTACACGGGCTCCATCTTCAACTCACTTCAGCCCGTCATCCGCCATCGCCGGAACCCTGCAAAACAAGAGACATCATTACTAAAGACTTTAAAGACATTAGAATTACTCGAAACTTACCGTTCGTGCAGTAAACGACGGACAGCAGTCCTCTGAAGTCAAGAGGCCTGCTCCCCTTATCCAGTGAAGAAACTGGTTACAGCACCCTGCCCCGAGGCAGATGGAGAGCACAGCGTTCACTTACCTAAGGTGAGAGCGTTAACCTTTGGGGTTCTACAGGAGAAGAGAAAGGGAAGAAGAGAGAGACATTCAATAACCCAGTTCCTTAATCCCATATTTTCTATCTGCAGACATCTTACCCTTCAAGTCAGACATACAGTGCACAGAGGTCCAGCCCAAAGAGCCAGCCGTGTGTTACACATCACCTTTGAAGATAAAGTATACGCCCAGTCAAGACCGGCGCCTCTACGGGAATCAGGTGAGCGTTACAGTAGCATTGCAGTCCCCTGCGGGCAATCCTGCACAAGACAGGCACACAAGACTTTCAGCACGATATCCTGAGGCAGAATTTGGATGGGTAGCATTGCAAACCCCTGTGGGCAATGCTGGCCAAAGCGGGCAGACAAGACTTTCAGCACGATATCCTGAGGCAGAATTTAGATGGGTAGCATTGCAACCCTCTGCGGGCAATGCTGCGCAAGGCGGGCACACGAGACTTTCAGCACGAGATCCTGAGACAGAATTTGGATGGGTAGCATTGCAACCCCCTGCGGGCAATGCTGCGCAAGGGGGGCACACAAGACTTTCAGAATGATATCCTGAGGCAGAATTTGGATGGGTAGCATTGCAAACCCCTGTGGGCAATGCTGGCCAAAGCGGGCAGACAAGACTTTCAGCACGATATCCTGAGGCAGAATTTAGATGGGTAGCATTGCAACCCTCTGCGGGCAATCCTGCACAAGACAGGCACACAAGACTTTCAGCACGATATCCTGAGGCAGAATTTGGATGGGTAGCATTTCACCTCCCTGCGGGCAATGCTTTGCAAGGCCGGCACATGACACTTTCAGCACAATATCCTGAGACAGAATTTGTATGGGTAGCATTGGAACACCCTGCAGGCAATGCTGTGCAAGGCGGGCACACAAGACTTTCAGCACGATATCCTGAGGCAAAATTAGATGGGTAGGGTAGCATTGCAACCCCCTGCGGGCAATGCTGCACAAGGGGGGCACACAAGACTTTCAGCACGATATCCTGAGGCAGAATTTGGATTGGTAGCATTGCAAACCCCTGCGGGCAATGCTGCCCAAGACGGGCAGACAAGACACTTCAGCACGATATCCTGAGGCAGAATTTGGATGGGTAGCATTGCAACCCTCTGCGGACAATGCTGCGCAAGGCGGGCACACAAGACTTTCAGCACGAGATCCTGAGACAGAATTTGGATGGGTAGCATTGCAGCACCCTGCGGGCAATGCTGCACAAGACAGGCACACAAGACTGTCAGCACGATATCCTGAGGCAGAATTTAGATGGGTAGCATTGCAACCCATTGCGGGCAATGCTGCGCAAGGTGGGCACACAAGACTTTCAGCACAATATCCTGAGGCAGAATTTGGATGGGTAGCATTGCAACCCTCTGCGGACAATGCTGCGCAAGGCGGGCACACAAGACTTTCAGCACGAGATCCTGAGACAGAATTTGGATGGGTAGCATTGCAGCCCCCTGTGGGCAATGCTGCACAAGACAGGCACACAAGACTTTCAGCACAATATCCTGAGGCAGAATTTGGATGGGTAGCATTGCACCTCCCTCCGGGCAATGCTGCACAAGGCCGGCACATGAGACTTTCAGCACGATATCCTGAGACAGAATTTGGATGGATAGCATTGCATCCCCCTGAGGGCAATGCTACGCAAGGCGGGCCCACAAGACTTTCAGCACGATATCCTGAGGCAGAATTTGGATGGGTAGCATTGCACCCCCCCTGCGGGCAATGCTGTGCAAGGCGGGCACACAAGACTTTCAGCAAAATATCCTGAGGCAGAATTTGGATGGGTAGCATTGCACCCCCCTGCGGGCAATGCTGCGCAAGGAGGGCACACAAGACTTTCAGCACGATATCCTGAGGCAGAATTTGGATGGGTAGCATTGCAACCCCCTTCAGGCAATGCTGTGCAAGGCGGGCACACAGGACTTTCAGAACGATATCCTGAGACAGAATTTGGATGGGTAGCGTTGCAACCCCCTGCAGCCAATGCTGCGCAAGGCGGCCACACAAGACTTTCAGAACCATATCCCGAGCCAGAATTTGGATGGGTAGCATTGCAACGGCCTGCGGGCAAGGCGGCCACACAAGACTTTCAGCACGATATCCTGAGACAGAATATGGATGGGTAGCTTTGCAACACTCTTGCGAGCAATGCTGCGCAAGGCGGGCACACAAGACTTTCAGCACGAGATCCTGAAGCAGAATTTGGATGCGTAGGGTAGCATTGCAACCCCCTGCGGGCAATGCTGCGCAAGGGGGGCACACAAGACTTTCAGAACGATATCCTGAGGCAGAATTTAGATGGGTAGCATTGCACCTCCCTCCGGGCAATGCTGCCCAAGGCGGGCACACAAGACTTTCAGCACAGGATCCTGAGACAGAATTTGGATGGGTAGCATTGCAACCCTCTGCGGGCAATGCTGTGCAAGGCGGGCATACGAGACTTTCAGCACGAGATCCTGAGACAGAATTTGGATGGGCAGCATTGCAGTCTCCTGCGGGCAATGCTGCACAAGACAGGCACACAAGACTTTCAGCACAATATCCTGAGGCAGAATTTGGATGGGTAGCATTGCACCCCCCTGCGGGCAATGCTGCGCAAGGAGGGCACACAAGACTTTCAGCACGATATCCTGAGGCAGAATTTGGATGGGTAGCATTGCAACCCCCTTCAGGCAATGCTGTGCAAGGCGGGCACACAGGACTTTCAGAACAATATCCTGAGGCAGAATTTGGATGGGTAGCATTGCAACCCCCTGCAGCCAATGCTGCGCAAGGCGGCCACACAAGACTTTCAGAACAATATCCCGAGCCAGAATTTGGATGGGTAGCATTGCAACCCCCTGTGGTCAATGCTGTGTAAGGCATGCACACAAGACTTTCCGCACATTATCCCGAGACAGAATTTGGATGAGTAGCATTACAAGGCCCTGCGGGCAATGCTGCGCAAGGCGGGCACAGAAGACTTTCCGCACGATATCCTGAGATGGAATTTGGATGGGTAGCATTCCACCCCCCTGCGGGCAATGCTGCGCAATGCAGGCACACAAGACTTTCAGCATGATATCCCGAGACAGAATTTGGATGCGTAGCATTGCACCCCCCTGCGCGCAATGCTGCGCAAGCCGGCACACAAGACTTTCAGCACGATATCCTGAGGCAGAATTTGGATGGGTAGCATTGCACCCCTCTGCGGGCAATGCTGCGCAAGGCGGGCACACAAGACTTTCAGCACGATATCCTGAGACAGAATTTGAATGGGTAGCGTTGCATCCCCCTGCGGGCAATGCTGCACAAGTTGGGCACCCAAGATTTTCCGCACATTATCCCGAGACAGAATTTGGATGGGTAGCTTTGCAACACCCCTGCGAGCAATGCTGCGCAAGGCGGGCACACAAGACTTTCAACACGAGATCCTGAAGCAGAATTTGGATGCGTAGGGTAGCATTGCAACCCCCTGCGGGCAATGCTGCGCAAGGGTGGCACACAAGACTTTCAGAACGATATCCTGAGGCAGAATTTGGATGGGTAGCATTGCACCTCCCTCCGGGCAATGCTGGCCAAAGCGGGCAGACAAGACTTTCAGCACGAGATCCTGAGGCAGAATTTAGATGGGGTGCATTGCAATCCTCTGCGGGCAATGCTGTGCAAGGCAGGCACACGAGACTTTCAGCACGAGATCCTGAGACAGAATTTGGATGGGTAGCATTGCAGTCCCCTGCGGGCAATGCTGCACAAGACAGGCACACAAGACTTTCAGCACAATATCCTGAGGCAGAATTTGGATGGGTAGCATTGCACCTCCCTGCGGGCAATGCTGCGCAAGGCCGGCACATGAGACTTTCAGCACGATATCCTGAGACAGAATTTGGATCGGTAGCATTGGAACCCCCTGCAGGCAATGCTGTGAAAGGCGGGCACACAAGACTTTCAGCACGATATCCTGAGGCAGAATTTGGATGGGTAGCATTGCACCCCCCTGAGGGCAATGCTGCGCAAGGCAGGCACATGAGACTTTCAGCACGATATCCTGAGACAGAATTTGGATGGGTAGCATTGCAACCCCCTGCGGGCAATGCTGCGCAAGGCAGGCACCCAAACCTTTCAGCACAATATCCTGAGACGGAATGTGGATGGGTAGCATTGCACCCCCCAGTGAGCAATGCTGTGCAAGGCGGGCAAACAAGACTTTCAGCACAATATCCTGAGGCAAAATTTAGACGGGTAGGGTAGCATTGCAACCCCCTGCGGGCAATGCTGCACAAGGGGGGCACACAAGACTTTCAGCACGATATCCAGAGGCAGAATTTGGATGGGTAGCATTGCAAACCCCTGCGGGCAATGCTGCCCAAGGCGGGCAGACAAGACTGTCAGCACGATATCCTGAGGCAGAATTTGGATGGGTAGCATTGCAACCCTCTGCGGACAATGCTGCGCAGGGCAGGCACACAAGACTTTCAGCACGAGATCCTGAGATAGAATTTGGATGGGTAGCATTGCAGCCCTCTGCAGGCAATGCTACACAAGGCAGGCCCACAAGACTTTCAGCACAATATCCCGAGGCAGAATTTGGATGGGTAGCATTGCAACCCCCTGCGGGCAATGCTGCGCAAGGCGGGCAGACAAGACTTTCAGCAAAATATCCTGAGGCAGAATTTGGATGGGTAGCATTGCACCCCCCTGCGGGCAATGCTGCGCAAGGAGGGCACACAAGACTTTCAGAACGATATCCTGAGACAGAATTTGGATGGGTAGCATTGCAACCCCCTGCAGAAAATGCTGCGCAAGGCGGCCACACAAGACTTTCAGAACAATATCCCGAGCCAGAAATTGGATTCGTAGCATTGCAACGGCCTGCGGGCAAGGCGGCCACACAAGACTTTCAGCACAATATCCCGAGGCAGAAATTGGATGGGTAGCATTGCAACCCCCTGTGGTCAATGCTGTGTAAGGCATGCACACAAGACTTTCCGCACATTATC
This sequence comes from Ambystoma mexicanum, assembly GCF_040938575.1. Lineage (NCBI taxonomy): Eukaryota > Metazoa > Chordata > Amphibia > Caudata > Ambystomatidae > Ambystoma > Ambystoma mexicanum. Next base: position 1,249,317,543 of record NC_090934.1, read on the forward strand.
CCGAGACAGAATTTGGATGGGTAGCATTACAATGCCCTGCGGGCAAAGCTGCGCAAGGCGGGCACAGAAGACTTTCCGCACGATATCCTGAAATGGAATTTGGATGGGTAGCATTGCACCCCCCTGCGGGCAATGCTGCGCAATGCGGGCACACAAGACTTTCAGCACGATATCCCGTCGCAGAATTTGGATGGGTAGCATTGCAATCCTCTGCGGGCAATCCTGCGCAATGAGGGCACACAAGACTTTCAGCATAACATCCAAAGACAGAATTTGGATGGGAAACATTGCAACCCCCTGTGGGCAATGCTGCGCAAGGCGGGCACACAAGACTTTCAGCACGATATCCTGAGCAGAATTTGGATGGGTAGCATTGCAACCCCCTGCAGGCAATGCTGTGCAAGGCGGGCACACAAGACATTCAGTACGATATCTTGAGGCAGAATTTGGATGGGTAGCATTGCAAACCCCTGCGGGCAATGCTGCCCAAGGCGGGCACACAATACTTTCAGCATGATATCCAGAGGCAGAATTTGGATGGGTAGCATTGCAACCCCCTGTGGGCAATGCTGTGTGGGCAATGCTGTGCAAGGCGGGCACACAAGACTTTCAGCACGATATCCTGAGACAGAATTTGAATGGGTAGCATTGCATCCCCCTGAGGGCAATGCTGCACAAGTTGGGCACCCAAGACTTTCAGCACGATATCCTGAGACGGAATGTGGATGGGTAGCGTTGCAACCCCCTGCGAGCAATGCTGTGCAAGGCGGGCATACAAGACTTTCAGCACGATATCCTGAAGCAGAATTTGGATGCGTAGGGTAGCATTGCAACCCCCTGGGGGCAATGCTGCGCAAGGGGGGCACACAAGACTTTCAGCACGAGATCCTGAGGCAGAATTTAGATGGGTAGCATTGCAACCCTCTGCGGGCAATGCTGTGCAAGGCGGGCACACGAGACTTTCAGCACGAGATCCTGAGACAGAATTTGGATGGGTAGCATTGCAGTCCCCTGCGGGCAATGCTGAACAAGACAGGCACACAAGACTTTCAGCACAATATCCTGAGGCAGAATTTGGATGGGTAGCATTGCACCTCCCTGCGGGCAATGCTGCGCAAGGCCGGCATATGAGACTTTCAGCACGATATCCTGAGACAGAATTTGGATCGGTAGCATTGGAACCCCCTGCAGGCAATGCTGTGAAAGGCGGGCACAGAAGACTTTCAGCACGATATATTCTGAGGCAGAATTTGGATGGGTAGCATTGCACCCCCCTGAGGGCAATGCTGCGCAAGGCCGGCACATGAGACTTTCAGCACGATATCCTGAGACAGAATTTGGATGGGTAGCATTGCAACCCCCTGCGGGCAATGCTGCGCAAGGCAGGCACCCAAATCTTTCAGCACAATATCCTGAGACGGAATGTGGATGGGTAGCATTGCACCCCCCAGGGAGCAATGCTGTGCAAGGCAGGCAAACAAGACTTTCAGCACAATATCCTGAGGCAAAATTTAGATGGGTAGGGTAGCATTGCAACCCCCTGCGGGCAATGCTGCACAAGGGGGGCACACAAGACTTTCAGCACGATATCCTGAGGCAGAATTTGGATGGGTAGCATTGCAAACCCCTGCGGGCAATGCTGCCCAAGGCAGGCAGATAAGACTGTCAGCACGATATCCTGAGGCAGAATTTGGATGGGTAGCATTGCAACCCTCTGCGGACAATGCTGCGCAAGGCAGGCACACAAGACTTTCAGCACGAGATCCTGAGACAGAATTTGGATGGGTAGCATTGCAGCCCCCTGCGGGCAATGCTGCACAAGGCAGGCACACAAGACTTTCAGCACGATATCCCGAGGCAGAATTTGGATGGGTAGCATTGCAACCCCCTGCGGGCAATGCTGTGCAAGGCGGGCACACAGGACTTTCAGAACAATATCCTGAGACAGAATTTGGATGGGTAGCATTGCAACCCCCTGCAGCCAATGCTGCGCAAGGCGGCCACACAAGACTTTCAGAACAATATCCCGAGCCAGAATTTGGATGGGTAGCATTGCAACGGCCTGCGGGCAAGGCGGCCACACAAGACTTTCAGCACAATATCCCGAGGCAGAAATTAGATGGGTAGCATTGCAACCCCCTGTGGTCAATGCTGTGTAAGGCAGGCACACAAGACTTTCGGCACATTATCCCGAGACAGAATTTGGATGGGTAGCATTACAACGCCCAGCGAGCAATGCTGCGCAAGGCGGGCACACAAGACTTTCAGCACGATTTCCTGAGGCAGAATTTGGATGGGTAGCATTGCAAACCCCTGCGGGCAATGCTGCCCAAGGCGGGCAGACAAGACTGTCAGCATGATATCCTGAGGCAGAATCTGGATGGGTAGCATTGCAACCCTCTGCGGACAATGCTGCGCAAGGCGGGCACACAAGACTTTCAGCACGAGATCCTGAGACAGAATTTGGATGGGTAGCATTGCAGCCCCCTGCGGACAATGCTGCGCAAGGCGGGCACACAAGACTTTCAGCACGAGATCCTGAGACAGAATTTGAATGGGTAGCATTGCAACCCTCTGCGGACAATGCTGCGCAAGGCGGGCACACAAGACTTTCAGCACGAGATCCTGAGACAGAATTTGGATGGGTAGCATTGCAGCCCCCTGCGGGCAATGCTGCACAAGACAGGCACACAAGACTTTCAGCACAATATCCTGAGGCAGAATTTGGATGGGTAGCATTGCACCTCCCTGCGGGCAATGCTGCACAAGGCCGGCACATGAGACTTTCAGCACGATATCCTGAGGCAGAATTTGGATGGGTAGCATTGCAAACCCTTTCAGGCAATGCTGCCCAAGGTGGGCAAACAAGACTGTCAGCACAATATCCTGAGGCAGAATTTAGATGGGTAGCATTGCAACTCATTGCGGGCAATGCTGTGCAACGCGGGCACACAAGACTTTCAGCACAATATCCTGAGGCAGAATTTCGATGGGTAGTATTGCAACCCTCTGCGGACAATGCTGTGCAAGGCGGGCACACAAGACTTTCAGCACAAGATCCTGAGACAGAATTTGGATGGGTAGCATTGCTGCCCCCTGCGGGCAATGCTGCACAAGACAGGCACACAAGACATTCAGCACGATATCCTGAGGCAGAATTTGGATGGGTAGCATTGCACCCCCCTGCGGGCAATGCTGTGCAAGGCGGGCACACAAGACTTTCAGCACAATATCTTGAGGCAGAATTTGGATGGGTAGAGTAGCATTGCAACCCCCTGCGGGCAATGCTGCTCAAGGGGGGGCACACAAGACTTTCAGCACGATATACTGAGGCAGAATTTGGATGGGTAGCATTGCACCCCCCTGCGGGCAATGCTGCGCAAGGCCGGCACATGAGACTTTCAGCACAATATCCTCAGACAGAATTTGGATGGGTAGCATTGCACCCCCCTGCAGGCAATGCTGCGCAAGGCGGACACCCCAATCTTTCAGCACAATATCCTGAGACGGAATGTGGATGGGTAGCATTGCACCCCCCAGCGAGCAATGCTGCGCCAGGCGGGCACACAAGACTTTCAGCACGATATTTTGAGGCAGAATTTGGATGGGTAGCATTGCAACCCTCTGCAGGAAATGCTACGCAAGGCAGGCACACAACACTTTCAGCACAATATCCTGAGGCAGAATTTGGATGGGTAGCATTGCACCCCCCTGCGGGCAATGCTGCGCAAGGAGGGCACACAAGACTGTCAGCACGATATCCTGAGGCAGAATTTGGATGGGTAGCATTGCGACCCCCTGCGGGCAATGCTGCACAAGGCGGGCACACAAGCTTTCAGCACAATATCCTGAGGCAGAATTTGGATGGGTAGCATTGCAACCCCCTGCAGGAAATGCTGCCCAAGGCAGGCACACAATACTTTCAGCATGATATCCAGAGGCAGAATTTGGATGGGTAGCATTGCAACCGCCTGCGGGCAATGCTGTGTGGGCAATGCTTTGCAAGGCGGGAACACAAGACTTTCAGCACGATATCCTGAGACGGAATGTGGCTTGGTAGCGTTGCAACCCCCTGCGAGCAATGCTGCGCAAGGCGGGCACACAAGACTTTCAGCACGATATCCTGAAGCAGAATTTGGATGCGTAGGGTAGCATTGCAACCCCCTGCGGCCAATGCTGTGCAAGGGGGGCACACAAGACTTTCAGAACGATATCCTGAGGCAGAATTTGGATGGGTAGCTTTGCAAACCCCTGCGGGCAATGCTGGCCAAAGCGGGCAGACAAGACTTTCAGCACGATATCCTGAGGCAGAATTTAGATGGGTAGCATTGCAACCCTCTGCGGGCAATGCTGCGCAAGGCGGGCACACGAGACTTTCAGCACGAGATCCTGAGACAGAATTTGGATGGGTAGCTGTCATGATCTCTGCTTCCAAAAGGTCAGGGTTTTCCCAACTCCCTTGGAAGCAGATCCATAACCCAGGTTCCGAGTGCCAACCAGTCCCAATTGGGACCTTTTGGACCCAGTCCTGGCGCCAGTGGCACCAGGCTCATAAATACGCCCAGTCCCAGCGCTGGAAGCGCCGGGCTCATAATGCTTGGGTGGATTTACCTGCAGCAGACCATGCTGCTTACTTGCCTGCCAGTTGAGCCTCTGATCCTCTTCTGTTTGGAACTACTTTTCCTGTTGGGTGGGGCAGGAGCCACTCCCTAGATTCAGAACACTGGAACTCTTCTGGAAAGCAGGAACTCTTTTCTTACCTAGGCGTGGCTGTGGAAGGAGACACCTAAGCACTACAGGAGGCTATTTAAACCACACCCGATGGATGAATCTTGCTTTGCGTTATTCTGCATCCTCTGCAGCAGAACGCTCATCGTGTCTTCTGCATCTGATCCTGGGCCTAAGGAAAAAGGCTTACCATCCTGAATCCAGTCTTCAGCAACACCTATAAAGACAAGAAAGAACAGGTTAGCATTACGGTCTTCAGTGACAGCTCTTCACTTACCTGGTCCATCGGCTGTCACCAACACCTCGCGCTGCATTCCGGCATCTGAAAGACAAAAACTTACCAACTCTTCGCACGCTCCGGAGGCCTTCGGCGCTGCATCCCGCATCTGAAAGACAAAACAAGGTGCGTTTAAAGACATTGGGGAACTTTCATACTCACGTGCCATTACTCCTTTCCACATCTAACCCAGTGGGTATTCCGGCACCCTGCAGCCGCTCCGAACTTGTACCTGCAAAATAAAAAGACAGTTAGAGCGCATCGTGAAGCAGGCAACAAGCGCTTACTTACGTGCTTCCAGGCGCTTCTATTCATCACACGGGCTCCATCTTCAACTCACTTCAGCCCGTCATCCGCCATCGCCGGAACCCTGCAAAACAAGAGACATCATTACTAAAGACTTTAAAGACATTAGAATTACTCGAAACTTACCGTTCGTGCAGTAAACGACGGACAGCAGTCCTCTGAAGTCAAGAGGCCTGCTCCCCTTATCCAGTGAAGAAACTGGTTACAGCACCCTGCCCCGAGGCAGATGGAGAGCACAGCGTTCACTTACCTAAGGTGAGAGCGTTAACCTTTGGGGTTCTACAGGAGAAGAGAAAGGGAAGAAGAGAGAGACATTCAATAACCCAGTTCCTTAATCCCACATTTTCTATCTGCAAACATCTTACCCTTCAAGTCAGACATACAGTGCACAGAGGTCCAGCCCAAAGAGCCAGCCGTGTGTTACACATCACCTTTGAAGATACGGTATACGCCCAGTCAAGACCGGCGCCTCTACGGGAATCAGGTGAGCGTTACAGAACGCAAAGCCTACCACAAAACTCCCGTCCAGGCGCTATGGAAACCTCGGATACCGACCAGCTAGCCCAGTTACTTGGGGAACTAAGGGCAGAAGTGCATGCAGCCCGTCAGGAAACGAACGCTCTAAGAAGGGAACTGATTATTTCCAAGGAGCGAACAGATGATCTCGCTAGACAATTGCTACAGTCACAAGCCGGACAGACCCCGTTACCCGCATCTGGGGGAAATCTTCCTTCTACATCCTCTATGAATCCAGTGCAGATCAACCTACCTGGGGATGTACCTCTGGCTCCGCCCGAACTATTTTCTGGTGACCCAAAGAGGTTTGCAGTATTTATCAATCAGTGCCGGTTGCATTTCTTATGCCGGCCAGCAGCCTTTCCAACTGATCAAGCTAAAGTAGCTTTCGTGCTTTCGTACCTTAGTGGCAATGCGGCAGACTGGTCGATCCCTCTAGTAAATCAAGATGATCCGGTCCTCCATGATTTTCAAGCTTTTCAGCTCAGTATGGAAAAACTGTTCGCAAGACATTCACAGGGGCAGGCCTTGGACAATGAGCTTCTTTCGTTGCGACAAGGTAATCAAGACCTTTTGGCTTATATTGCGTCTTTCAACAGACTGATATTGGAAACTCAATGGCCTGAGGACAAAAGGATTACGCTGTTTTACAGAGGTCTACGTGGAGAGCTCAAAGATGTGTTAGCCCAAGTAGTGAATCCCCCACAAGATTGTTCGGACTATATAGACTTAGTCGTTCAAATAGATCACAGACTGCAGAACAGGAAGGCCGATCGTTCCAAGTTTGATGCTCGAGTATTTTCCAAACCGCCAACTCCTTCCAAAGGAGTAGACTCCGGGGAACCCATGCAAATAGGGGGTCTGAAAGGTCCTCTAACACAAAAGGAGCGGGAAAGGAGAAAACAGTTGCAATTATGCCTCTATTGCGGAAACTCAGGGCACTTTCTTCGAGACTGTCTGGTGAAACCTGCCAAGAAGGCAGTAGGAGCTGCAGTTACCAAAGTTACAAACTCTGAGCAGGGAAACGACCTCGCCCGACAAGAATAGAGGTCCTCTTGCCGAGCGTGAAAACCAGTTCCGTGACCTCGCATTTCGTGATACCTATGGTCCTCATTAGCCCTGATAATCCGGATCGATTACATGCAATTGAAGCTTACGTCGACAGCGGTGCCATCGGCAATTATGTGGATCATGAAATGGTTTTGAGGATGAATCTAACTCTTTGTCCCAAGGCTGTAAAGGACGTCATTACTACGGTGGATGGTACGGAGATAGCCTCCGGGCCAGTAACGCATACCACTCAAGAGGTGACGCTAGTAAGTCAAGATGGACACCATGAGAAGATCGTGTTCGATGTGATCAAGGCCCCTCAGTTTCAGATTATTCTAGGAATACCTTGGTTAGAGAAACACAATCCTCTGATCGATTGGCGAGCAAGAACGGTCCAGTTTCCAGAATGTGTCTCTACTTGTCACCCTCCACCTGGTGTTGCACTGGCAGCAATTTCTTCAGAGACTCCCCAGTTACCTCCCGAATACCTAGAATACCAAGATGTTTTCCGGAAGGATCAGGCTAACTCTCTACCTCCTCATAGGTCTTATGACTGCCAGATAGACCTGATACCTGGATCTACTCCTCCTTGTAGTAGAATTTATGCCCTCACCGAGCCTGAGAACCTTCACCTTCGACAATACCTGGATCAATACCTGGCAAATGGGTTTATTCGTCCTTCCAAGTCCCCTGCTTCTTCAGCTTTGTTCTTCGTTCCAAAAAAGGAAGGAGACCTTAGAACTTGTATAGATTATCGCTCCCTGAACCAGATCACCATTAAGAATAGATATCCGTTACCTTTGATCCCTGAACTCCTGGACCAAGTCAGAAAAGCATGCATATATACAAAGCTGGATCTTAGAGGAGCTTACCACTTGGTACGAGTAAAAGAGGGCGATGAATGGAAGACGGCCTTCCGCACCAAGTATGGGCTATTTGAATATCAGGTCATGCCCTTCGGACTTTGCAATGCCCCGGCCGCCTTTCAATATTTTATGAACGATGTCCTCAGAGAGCTCATAGATGTGTGTGTTGTTGTTTACATTGACGACATCCTCGTTTATTCTTCATCGGAATCTGAACATCGGAAACACGTGAAAATGGTCCTCGAAAGATTGCGTCAACACAAACTTTTCGCTAAGTTGGAAAAATGTGTTTTCAACGTGACTGAAGTTGAATTCTTGGGATTCATATTATCACCTGGCGGAGTGCGTATGGATTCAAAGAAGGTCGATGCAGTTCTCAAATGGCCATCACCATCCTCCGTAAAAGGTGTGCAAAGCATGTTAGGCTTCGCTAACTTTTACCGCAGGTTTATCCCCGAATTCTCTCGAATAGTCCAGCCCATCACTGCCTTGTTAAAGAAAAACAAACGTTTTGAATGGTCTACCGAGGCGGAACAAGCTTTCCAGGATTTGAAGACTAAATTTATCTCTGCACCAATCTTAAAACACCCTCGCCCCGAACTCCCCTACATCGTGGAAACTGATGCTTCAAGCCTTGCCCTGGGGGCAGTTCTATCACAAAAGGACCCGGTAACCAATCAGTTGCATCCCGTGGCATTTTGGTCCCGCAAATTCTCGCCTCCTGAAATCAATTACACGATTACTGACAAGGAACTTCTGGCTATCAAGTCTGCCTTTAAGGCTTGGCGGCATTATCTGCTGGGGGCCCGACACACCGTTACTGTGATTACGGATCACCGAAACCTGCAATATTTGAAAACGGCAAAAGCCCAATCCTCTAGACAACTCTGTTGGGCATTATTCTTTGCCGAGTTTGACTTCATAATTACCTATCGACCTGGTACAAAGAACGGTAAAGCTGATGCCCTTTCTCGGATGGGAGTGGAAGAACACTTGATCAACCCTAAACCTGTACCAATCATTCCCGAACAAAGAATTTTGGGTGTAATCGCCACAGAATCCATAGAGGAAGTTAAGGATAAAGCCAGGCAACTTGTAACTCCAGCAGACATACAGAATTGGCATCTGCAGGGAAAGGACTTTGCAGTAAAGGACAACTTATTGTATTTCCAAGAACGATTATACCTACCCAGCACAGATTTACAGAAAAAAGTAATCTCTTGTTATCACGATTCTTTAATGGAAGGACATCCCGGTATGGCCAAGACCTCAGAAAAGATCAAGCGCTACTTCTGGTGGCCGTCTTGGAAAAAAGATATCAGAGACTTTATAATGTCCTGTGGAGTATGCGCCCAAAACAAGAGTCAAAAGGAAAGACCAGCAGGCCTCTTACACCCTATTGACATCCCACCTCGCCCTTGGCATACGCTTTCTATGGACTTCATCACCGATCTACCTCCATGCTCCGGATACAATACGATTCTAGTAATCGTGGACTTATTCTCCAAGATGGCGCATTTCATTCCACTCAAAGGCTTGCCAACAGCAGCAACTCTGGCCCGAGAATTTCTCGAAAACATCGTCCGACTGCACGGTTTTCCTTCGGTTCTAATTTCGGATCGAGGTAGTCAATTTATTTCTCATTTTTGGCGAAGTTGCTGTCGGTCGGCTCAAATTGATGTGAGACTATCGACCAGTCACCACCCTCAGACCGACGGACAAACCGAGAGGACCAATCAAACTCTGGAACAGTATTTACGCTGCATGCTGCAACAAACTGAAAAAACTTGGAAAGACATCCTTTGGATAACCGAATATGCCTACAATAACTCTGTCCATTCGGGAACTGGGAAAACCCCGTTTTTTCTTTTGTACGGCAGTCACCCTCGAACTTCGGAGTTGGATCCCCTCCAAGATCTTGAAACACCAGCAGTAGACTACCTGCATTCTACAATCACCCAAGCCTTTAAGGAAGCTGTTTCTCACCTTCAAAGGGCTAAAGAACAATACAAGAAAGGAGCAGATCAACATCGGAAGGAAGCCCCTCAATATCAAGTAGGGGATCAAGTCTGGTTATCCACCAAATATCTACCTCTAAAAGGGCCACGCACATTCAACCCAAGATACCTTGGTCCCTATTCCATCACTACCATAGTAAACCCAGTAGCGGTCAAGTTGGACTTGCCCCCGCACATGAAGATACATCCGGTCTTCCATATCTCTCTATTAAAACCCGTGCAACCACAAACCCGACTAACTAAATCTCCAAAACCTATCCTAGTTGATGGAGAACTCGAGTTTGAAGTCAAAAGCATTCTGGACTCCAAGATCTCCAAATCTAAACTATTTTACCTAATTGACTGGAAAGGCTACGGCCCCCAAGAGAGATCCTGGGAACCTGCTGAATATGTCCACGCTCCTCGCCTAATCAAAAGATTTCACCGAACATTTCCTGACAAGCCAAAACCCCCGAAGAAGCCCGGTTTGGGAGGGGCCTTGAGGGGGGGTACTGTCATGATCTCTGCTTCCAAAAGGTCAGGGTTTTCCCAACTCCCTTGGAAGCAGATCCATAACCCAGGTTCCGAGTGCCAACCAGTCCCAATTGGGACCTTTTGGACCCAGTCCTTGCGCCAGTGGCACCAGGCTCATAAATATGCCCAGTCCCAGCGCTGGAAGCGCCGGGCTCATAATGCTTGGGTGGACTTACCTGCAGCAGACCATGCTGCTTACTTGCCTTCCAGTTGAGCCTCTGATCCTCTTCTGTTTGGAACTACTTTTCCTGTTGGGTGGGGCAGGAGCCACTCCCTAGATTCAGAACACTGGAACTCTTCTGGAAAGCAGGAACTCTTTTCTTACCTAGGCGTGGCTGTGGAAGGAGACACCTAAGCACTACAGGAGGCTATTTAAACCACACCCGATGGATGAATCTTGCTTTGCGTTATTCTGCATCCTCTGCAGCAGAACGCTCATCGTGTCTTCTGCATCTGATCCTGGGCCTAAGGAAAAAGGCTTACCATCCTGAATCCAGTCTTCAGCAACACCTATAAAGACAAGAAAGAACAGGTTAGCATTACGGTCTTCAGTGACAGCTCTTCACTTACCTGGTCCATCGGCTGTCACCAACGCCTCGCGCTGCATTCCGGCATCTGAAAGACAAAGGCTTACCTACTCTTCGTGCGCTCCGGAGGTCTTCACACTGCATCCCGCATCTGAAAGACAAAACAAGGTGCGTTTAAAGACATTGGGGAACTTTAATACTCACGTGCCATTACTCCTTTCCACATCTAACCCAGTGGGTATTCCGGCACCCTGCAGCCGCTCCGAACTTGTACCTGCAAAATAAAAAGACAGTTAGAGCGCATCGTGAAGCAGGCAACAAGCGCTTACTTACGTGCTTCCAGGCGCTTCTATTCATTACACGGGCTCCATCTTCAACTCACTTCAGCCCGTCATCCGCCATCGCCGGAACCCTGCAAAACAAGAGACATCATTACTAAAGACTTTAAAGACATTAGAATTACTCGAAACTTACCGTTCGTGCAGTAAACGACGGACAGCAGTCCTCTGAAGTCAAGAGGCCTGCTCCCCTTATCCAGTGAAGAAACTGGTTACAGCACCCTGCCCCGAGGCAGATGGAGAGCACAGCGTTCACTTACCTAAGGTGAGAGCGTTAACCTTTGGGGTTCTACAGGAGAAGAGAAAGGGAAGAAGAGAGAGACATTCAATAACCCAGTTCCTTAATCCCATATTTTCTATCTGCAGACATCTTACCCTTCAAGTCAGACATACAGTGCACAGAGGTCCAGCCCAAAGAGCCAGCCGTGTGTTACACATCACCTTTGAAGATAAAGTATACGCCCAGTCAAGACCGGCGCCTCTACGGGAATCAGGTGAGCGTTACAGTAGCATTGCAGTCCCCTGCGGGCAATCCTGCACAAGACAGGCACACAAGACTTTCAGCACGATATCCTGAGGCAGAATTTGGATGGGTAGCATTGCAAACCCCTGTGGGCAATGCTGGCCAAAGCGGGCAGACAAGACTTTCAGCACGATATCCTGAGGCAGAATTTAGATGGGTAGCATTGCAACCCTCTGCGGGCAATGCTGCGCAAGGCGGGCACACGAGACTTTCAGCACGAGATCCTGAGACAGAATTTGGATGGGTAGCATTGCAACCCCCTGCGGGCAATGCTGCGCAAGGGGGGCACACAAGACTTTCAGAATGATATCCTGAGGCAGAATTTGGATGGGTAGCATTGCAAACCCCTGTGGGCAATGCTGGCCAAAGCGGGCAGACAAGACTTTCAGCACGATATCCTGAGGCAGAATTTAGATGGGTAGCATTGCAACCCTCTGCGGGCAATCCTGCACAAGACAGGCACACAAGACTTTCAGCACGATATCCTGAGGCAGAATTTGGATGGGTAGCATTTCACCTCCCTGCGGGCAATGCTTTGCAAGGCCGGCACATGACACTTTCAGCACAATATCCTGAGACAGAATTTGTATGGGTAGCATTGGAACACCCTGCAGGCAATGCTGTGCAAGGCGGGCACACAAGACTTTCAGCACGATATCCTGAGGCAAAATTAGATGGGTAGGGTAGCATTGCAACCCCCTGCGGGCAATGCTGCACAAGGGGGGCACACAAGACTTTCAGCACGATATCCTGAGGCAGAATTTGGATTGGTAGCATTGCAAACCCCTGCGGGCAATGCTGCCCAAGACGGGCAGACAAGACACTTCAGCACGATATCCTGAGGCAGAATTTGGATGGGTAGCATTGCAACCCTCTGCGGACAATGCTGCGCAAGGCGGGCACACAAGACTTTCAGCACGAGATCCTGAGACAGAATTTGGATGGGTAGCATTGCAGCACCCTGCGGGCAATGCTGCACAAGACAGGCACACAAGACTGTCAGCACGATATCCTGAGGCAGAATTTAGATGGGTAGCATTGCAACCCATTGCGGGCAATGCTGCGCAAGGTGGGCACACAAGACTTTCAGCACAATATCCTGAGGCAGAATTTGGATGGGTAGCATTGCAACCCTCTGCGGACAATGCTGCGCAAGGCGGGCACACAAGACTTTCAGCACGAGATCCTGAGACAGAATTTGGATGGGTAGCATTGCAGCCCCCTGTGGGCAATGCTGCACAAGACAGGCACACAAGACTTTCAGCACAATATCCTGAGGCAGAATTTGGATGGGTAGCATTGCACCTCCCTCCGGGCAATGCTGCACAAGGCCGGCACATGAGACTTTCAGCACGATATCCTGAGACAGAATTTGGATGGATAGCATTGCATCCCCCTGAGGGCAATGCTACGCAAGGCGGGCCCACAAGACTTTCAGCACGATATCCTGAGGCAGAATTTGGATGGGTAGCATTGCACCCCCCTGCGGGCAATGCTGTGCAAGGCGGGCACACAAGACTTTCAGCACGATATCTTGAGGCAGAATTTGGATGGGTAGAGTAGCATTGCAACCCCCTGCGGGCAATGCTGCACAAGGGGGGCACACAAGACTTTCAGCACGATATCCTGAGGCAGAATTTGGATGGGTAGCATTGCAACCCCCTGCGGGCGATACTGCGCAAGGCAGGCACACAAAACTTTCAGCACGATATCCTGAGGCAGAATTTGGATGGGTAGCATTGCACCCCCCTAAGGGCAATGCTGCGCAAGGCCGGCACATGAGACTTTCAGCATGATCTCCTGAGACAGAATTTGGATGGGTAGCATTGCAACCCCCAGCGGGCAATGCTGCGCAAGGCAGGCACCCAAACCTTTCAGCACAATATCCTGAGACGGAATGTGGATGGGTAGCATTGCACCCCCCAGTGAGCAATGCTGTGCAAGGCGGGCAAACAAGACTTTCAGCACAATATCCTGAGGCAAAATTTAGATGGGTAGGGTAGCATTGCAACCCCCTGCGGGCATTGCTGCACAAGGGGGGCACACAAGACTTTCAGCACAATATCCTGAGGCAGAATGTGGATGGGTAGCATTGCAAACCCCTGCGGGCAATGCTGCCCAAGGCGGGCAGACAAGACTGTTAGCACGAGATCCTGAGACAGAATTTGGATGGGTAGCATTGCAGCCCCCTGCGGGCAATGCTGCACAAGGCAGGCACACAAGACTTTCAGCACGATATCCCGAGGCAGAATTCGCATGGGTAGCATTGCAACCCCCTGCGGGCAATGCTGCACAAGGCGGGCACAAAAGACTTTCAGCAAAATATCCTGAGGCAGAATTTGGATGGGTAGCATTGCACCACCCTGCGGGCAATGCTGCGCAAGGAGGGCACACAAGACTTTCAGCACGGTATCCTGAGGCAGAATTTGGATGGGTAGCATTGCAACCCCCTGCAGCCAATGCTGCGCAAGGCGGCCACACAAGACTTTCAGAACAATATCCCGAGCCAGAATTTGGATGGGTAGCATTGCAAGGGCCTGCGGGCAAGGCGGCCACACAAGACTTTCAGCACAATATCCCGAGGCAGAAATTGGATGGGTAGCATTGCAACCCCCTGTGGTCAATGCTGCCCAAGGCGGGCAGACAAGACTGTCAGCACGATTTCCTGAGGCAGAATTTGGATGGGTAGCATTGCAACCCTCTGCGGACAATGCTGCGCAAGGCGGGCACACAAGACTTTCAGCACGAAATCCTGAGACAGAATTTGGATGGGTAGCATTGCAGCCCCCTGCGGGCAATGCTGCACAAGGCAGGCACACAAGACTTTCAGCACGATATCCCGAGGCAGAATTTGGATGGGTAGCATTGCAACCCCCTGCGGGCAATGCTGCGCAAGTCAGGCGCACAAGACTTTCAGCAAAATATCCTAAGGCAGAATTTGGATGGGTAGCATTGCACCCCCCTGCGGGCAATGCTGCGCAAGGAGGGCACACAAGACTTTCAGCACGATATCCTGAGGCAGAATTAGGATGGGTAGCATTGCAACCCCCTTCAGGCAATGCTGTGCAAGGCGGGCACACAGGACTTTCAGAACGATATCCTGAGACAGAATTTGGATGGGTAGCATTGCAACCCCCTGCAGCCAATGCTGCGCAAGGCGGCCACACAAGACTTTCAGAACAATATCCCGAGCCAGACTTTGGATGGGTAGCATTGCAACGGCCTGCGGGCAAGGCGGCCACACAAGACTTTCAGCACGATATCCTGAGACAGAATTTGAATGGGTAGCGTTGCATCCCCCTGCGGGCAATGCTGCACAAGTTGGGCACCCAAGACTTTCCGCACATTATCCCGAGACAGAATGTGGATGGGTAGCATTGCAAACCCCTGCAGGCAATGCTGGCCAAAGCGGGCAGACAAGACTTTCAGCACGAGATCCTGAGGCAGAATTTGGATGGGTAGCATTGCATCCCCCAGAGGGCAATGCTGCGCAAGGCCGGTACATGAGACTTTCAGCACGATATCCTGAGACAGAATTTGGATGGGTAGCATTGCAACCCCCTGTGGGCAATGCTGTGGGAGGCAGGCACCCAAACCTTTCAGCATAATGTCCTGAGACGGAATGTGGATGGGTAGCATTGCACCCCCCAGTGAGCAATGCTGTGCAAGGAGGGCAAACAAGACTTTCAGCACAATATCCTGAGGCAGAATTTGGATGGGTAGCATTACACCCCCCTGCGGGCAAAGCTGCGCAAGGCTGGCACACAAGAATTTCAGCACGATATCCCGAGGCAGAATTTGGATGGGTAGCATTGCAATCCTCTGCAGGCAATCCTGCGCAAGGAGGGCACACAAGACTTTCAGCATAAGATCCAAAGACAGAATTTGGATGGGTAGCATTGCAGCCCCCTGCGGGCAATGCTGCACAAGGCAGGCACACAAGACTTTCAGCACGATATCCCGAGGCAGAATTTGGATGGGTAGCATTGCAATCCTCTGCAGGCAATCCTGCGCAAGGAGGGCACACAAGACTTTCAGCATAAGATCCAAAGACAGAATTTGGATGGGTAGCATTGCAGCCCCCTGCGGGCAATGCCGCGCAAGGCGGGCACACAAGACTTTCAGCAAAATATCCTGAGGCAGAAATTGGATGGGTAGCATTGCACCCCCCTGCGGGCAATGCTGCGCAAGGAGGGCACACAAGACTTTCAGCACGATATCCTGAGGCAGAATTTGGATGGGTAGCATTGCAACCCCCTTCAGGCAATGCTGTGCAAGGCGGGCACACAGGACTTTCAGAACGATATCCTGAGACAGAATTTGGATGGATAGCATTGCAACCCCCTGCGGCCAATGCTGCGCAAGTCAGCCACACAAGACTTTCCTCACACTATCCCGAGACAGAATTTGGATGGGTAGCATTACAACGCCCTGCGGGCAATGCTGCGCAAGGCGGGCACCGAAGACTTTCCGCACGATATCCTGAGATGGAATTTGGATGGGTAGCATTGCACCCCCCTGCGGGCAATGCTGTGCAATGCGGGCACACAAGACTTTCCGCATGATATCCCGAGACAGAATTTGGATGGGTAGCATTGCACCCCCCTGCGCGCAATGCTGCGCAAGCCGGGCACACAAGACTTTCAGCACGATATCCCGTGGCAGAATTTGGATGGGTAGTATTGCAATCCCCTGCGGGCAAACCTGCGCAAGGCTGGCACA
Source organism: Ambystoma mexicanum (assembly GCF_040938575.1). NCBI lineage: Eukaryota > Metazoa > Chordata > Amphibia > Caudata > Ambystomatidae > Ambystoma > Ambystoma mexicanum. The sequence continues at coordinate 1,249,333,927 of NC_090934.1, forward strand.
CAAGACTTTCAGCACGATATCCCGAGGCAGAATTTGGATGGGTAGCATTGCAATCCTCTGCAGGCAATCCTGCGCAAGGAGGGCACACAAGACTTTCAGCACGATATCCTGAGGCAGAATTTGGAAGGGTAGCATTGCAACCCCCTGCGGGCAATGCTGCGCAAGGCGGGCACACAAGACATTCAGCACGATATCCTGAGGCAGAATTTTGATGGGTAGCATTGCAAACCCCTGCGGGCAATGCTGCCCCAGGCGGGCACACAATACTTTCAGCATGATATCCAGCGGCAGAATTTGGATGGGTAGCATTGCAACCCCCTGTGGGCAATGCTGTGTGGGCAATGCTGTGCAAGGCGGGCACACAAGACTTTCAGCACAATATCCTGAGACAGAATTTGAATGGGTAGCCTTGCATCCCCCTGTGGGCAAAGCTGCACAAGTTGGGCACCCAAGACTTTCAGCACGATATCCTGAGATGGAATGTGGATGGGTAGCGTTGCAACCCCCTGCGAGCAATGCTGCGCAAGGCGGGCACACAAGACTTTCAGCACGACATCTTGAGACAGAATTTGGATGGGTAGCATTGCAGCCCCCTGCGGGCAATGCTGCACAAGGCAGGCACACAAGACTTTCAGCACGATATCCCGAGGCTGAATTTGGATGGGTAGCATTGCAACCCCCTGCGGGCAATGCTGCGCAAGGCGGGCACACAAGACTTTCAGCAAAATATCCTGAGGCAGAATTTGGATGGGTAGCATTGCACCCCCCTGCGGGCAATGCTGCGCAAGGAGGGCACACAAGACTTTCAGCACGATATCCTGAGGCAGAATTTGGATGGGTAGCATTGCAACCCCCTTCAGGCAATGCTGTGCACGGCGGGCACACAGGACTTTCAGAACGATATCCTGAGACAGAATTTGGATGGATAGCATTGCAACCCCCTGCAGCCAATGCTGCGCAAGGCGGCCACACAAGACTTTCAGAACAATATCCCGAGCCAGAATTTGGATGGGTAGCATTGCAACGGCCTGCGGGCAAGGCGGCCACACAAGACTTTCAGCACAATATCCCGAGGCAGAAATTGGATGGGTAGCATTGCAACCCCCTGTGGTCAATGCTGTGTAAGGCAGGCACACAAGACTTTCCTCACATTATCCCGAGACAGAATTTGGATGGGTAGCATTACAACGCCCTGCGGGCAATGCTGCGCAAGGCAGGCACAGAAGACTTTCAGCATGATATCCCGAGACAGAATTTGGATGGGTAGCATTGCACCCCCCTGCGCGCAATGCTGCGCAATGCGGGCACACAAGACTTTCAGCATGATATCCCGAGACAGAATTTGGATGGGTAGCATTGCACCCCCCTGCGCGCAATGCTGCGCAAGCCGGGCACACAAGACTTTCTGCACGATATCCCGTGGCAGAATTTGGATGGGTAGTATTGCAATCCCCTGCGGGCAAAGCTGCGCAAGGCTGGCACACAAGACTTTCAGCACGATATCCCGAGGCAGAATTTGGATGGGTAGCATTGCAATCCTCTGCAGGCAATCCTGCGCAATGAGGGCACACAAGACTTTCAGCATAAGATCCAAAGACAGAATTTGGATGGGTAGCATTGCAGCCCCCTGCGGGCAATGCTGCACAAGGCAGGCACACAAGACTTTCAGAACGATATCCCGAGGCAGATTTGGATGGGTAGCATTGCAATCCTCTGCAGGCAATCCTGCACAAGGAGGGCACACAAGACTTTCAGCATAAGATCCAAAGACAGAATTTGGATGGGTAGCATTGCAGCCCCCTGCGGGCAATGCTGCGCAAGGCGGGCACACAAGACTTTCAGCAAAATATCCTGAGGCAGAATTTGGATGGGTATCATTGCACCCCCCTGCGGGCAATGCTGCGCAAGGAGGGCACACAAGACTTTCAGCACGATATCCTGAGGCAGAATTTGGATGGGTAGCATTGCAACCCCCTTCAGGCAATGCTGTGCAAGGCGGGCACACAGGACTTTCAGAACGATATCCTGAGACAGAATTTGGATGGATAGCATTGCAACCCCCTGCAGCCAATGCTGCGCAAGGCAGCCACACAAGACTTTCAGAACAATATCCCGAGCCAGAATTTGGATGGGTAGCATTGCAACGGCCTGCGGGCAAGGCGGCCACACAAGACTTTCAGCACTATATCCCGAGGCAGAAATTGGATGGGTAGCATTGCAACCCCCTGTGGTCAATGCTGTGTAAGGCAGGCACACAAGACTTTCCTCACATTATCCCGAGACAGAATTTGGATGGGTAGCATTACAACGCCCTGCGGGCAATGCTGCGCAAGGCAGGCACAGAAGACTTTCCGCACGATATCCTGAGATGGAATTTGGATGGGTAGCATTGCACCCCCCTGCAGGCAATGCTGGGCAATGCGGGCACACAAGACTTTCAGCATGATATCCCGAGACAGAATTTGGATGGGTAGCATTGCAACCCCCTGCAGCCAATGCTGCGCAAGGCAGCCACACAAGACTTTCAGAACAATATCCCGAGCCAGAATTTGGATGGGTAGCATTGCAACGGCCTGCGGGCAAGGCGGCCACACAAGACTTTCAGCACAATATTCCGAGGCAGAAATTGGATGGGTAGCATTGCAACCCCCTGTGGTCAATGCTGTGTAAGGCAGCCACACAAGACTTTCCTCACATTATCCCGAGACAGAATTTGGATGGGTAGCATTACAACGCCTTGCGGGCAATGCTGCGCAAGGCGGGCACAGAAGACTTTCCGCACGATATCCTGAGATGGAATTTGGATGGGTAGCATTGCACCCCCCTGCGGGCAATGCTGCGCAAGCCGGGCACACACGACTTTCAGCACGATATCCCGTGGCAGAATTTGGATGGGTAGTATTGCAATCCCCTGCGGGCAAAGCTGCGCAAGGCTGGCACACAAGACTTTCAGCACGATATCCCGAGGCAGAATTTGGATGGGTAGCATTGCAATCCTCTGCAGGCAATCCTGCGCAAGGAGGGCACACAAGACTTTCAGCATAAGATCCAAAGACAGAATTTGGATGGGTAGCATTGCAACACCCTGCGGGCAATGCTACGCAAGGCGGGCACACAAGACTTTCAGCACGATATCCTGAGGCAGAATTTTGATGGGTAGCATTGCAACCCCCTGCGGGCAATGCTGCGCAAGGCGGGCACACAAGACATTCAGCACGATATCCTGAGGCAGAATTTTGATGGGTAGCATTGCAAACCCCTGCGAGCAATGCTGCCCCAGGCGGGCACACAATACTTTCAGCATGATATCCAGCGGCAGAATTTGGATGGGTAGCTTTCACCCCTCTGCGGGCAATGCTGCGCAAGGCGGGCACACAAGACTTTCAGCACGATATTCTGAGGCAGAATTTGGATGGGTAGCATTGCAACCCCCTGCGGGCAATGCTGCGCAAGGCGGGCACACAAGACATTCAGTACGATATCCTGAGGCAGAATTTTGATGGGTAGCATTGCAAACCCCTGCGGGCAATGCTGCCCCAGGCGGGCACACAAGACTTTCAGCACGATATCCTGAGGCAGAATTTGGATGGGTAGCTTGCACCCCTCTGCGGGCAATGCTGCGCAAGGCGGGCACACAAGACTTTCAGCACGATATCCTGAGGCAGAATTTGGATGGGTAGCATTGCAACCCCCTGCGGGCAATGCTGCGCAAGGCGGGCACACAAGACATTCAGCACGATATCCTGAGGCAGAATTTTGATGGGTAGCATTGCAAACCCCTGCGGGCAATGCTGCCCCAGGCGGGCACACAATACTTTCAGCATGAAATCCAGCGGCAGAATTTGGATGGGTAGCATTGCAACCCCCTGTGGGCAATGCTGTGTGGGCAATGCTGTGCAAGGCGGGCACACAAGACTTTCAGCACGATATCCTGAGACATAATTTGAATGGGTAGCCTTGCATCCCCCTGCGGGCAATGCTGCACAAGTTGGGCACCCAAGACTTTCAGCACTATATCCTGAGATGGAATGTGGATGGGTAGCGTTGCAACCCCCTGCGAGCAATGCTGCGCAAGGCGGGCACACAAGACTTTCAGCATGATATCCTGAAGCAGAATTTGGATGCGTAGGGTAGCATTGCAACCCCCTGCGGGCAATGCTGCGCAAGGGGGGCACACAAGACTTTCAGAATGATATCCTGAGGCAGAATCTGAATGGGTAGCATTGTAAACCCCTGGCGGCAATGCTGTCCAAGGCGGGCACACAATACTTTCAGCATGATATCCAGCGGCAGAATTTGGATGGGTAGCATTGCAACCCCCTGTGGGCAATGCTGTGTGGGCAATGCTGTGCAAGGCGGGCACACGAGACTTTCCGCACGGTACCTTGAGATGGAATTTGGATGGGTAGCATTGCACCCCCCTGCGGGCAATGCTGCGCAATGCGGGCACACAAGACTTTCAGCATGATATCCCGAGACAGAATTTGGATGGGTAGCATTGCACCCCCCTGCACGCAATGCTGCGCAAGCCGGGCACACAATACTTTCAGCACGATACCCAGTGGCAGAATTTGGATGGGTAGTATTGCAACCCCCTGCGGGCAAAGCTGCGCAAGGCGGGCACACAAGACATCAGCACGATATCCTGAGGCAGAATTTGGATGGGTAGCATTGCACACCTCTGCGGGCAATGCTGCGCAAGGCGGGCACAAAAGAGTTTCAGCACGATATCCTGAGGCAGAATTTGGATGGGTAGCATTGCAACCCCCTGCGGAGCAATGTTGCGCAACGCGGGCACACAAGACATTCAGCACAATATCCTGAGGCAGAATTTGGATGGGTAGCATTGCAAACCCCTGCGGGCAATGCTGCCCAAGGCGGGCATACAATACTTTCAGCATGATATCCAGCGGCAGAAAGCGGGCAGACAAGACTTTCAGCACGAGATCCTGAGGCAGAATTTAGATGGGTAGCATTGCAACCCTCTGCGGGCAATGCTGTGCAAGGCGGGCACACGAGACTTTCAGCACGAGATCCTGAGACAGAATTTGGATGGGTAGCATTGCAGTCCCCTGCGGGCAATGCTGCACAAGACAGGCACACAAGACTTTCAGCACAATATCCTGAGGCAGAATTTGGATGGGTAGCATTGCACCTCCCTGCGGGCAATGCTGCGCAAGGCCGGCACATGAGACTTTCAGCACGATATCCTGAGACAGAATTTGGATCGGTAGCATTGGAACCCCCTGCAGGCAATGCTGTGAAAGGAGGGCACACAAGACTTTCAGCACGATATATCCTGAGGCAGAATTTGGATGGGTAGCATTGCACCCCCCTGAGGGCAATGCTGCGCAAGGCCAGTACATGAGACTTTCAGCACGATATCCTGAGACAGAATTTGGATGGGTAGCATTGCAACCCCCTGCGGGCAATGCTGCGCAAGGCAGGCACCCAAACCTTTCAGCACAATATCCTGAGACAGAATGTGGATGGGTAGCATTGCACCCCCCTGAGGGCAATGCTGCGCAAGGCCAGTACATGAGACTTTCAGCACATTATCCTGATGCAAAATTTAGATGGGTAGGCTAGCATTGCAACCCCCTGCGGGCAATGCTGCACAAGGGGGGCACACAAGACTTTCAGCACGATATCCTGAGGCAGAATTTGGATGGGTAGCATTGCAAACCCCTGCGGGCAATGCTGCCCAAGGCGGGCAGACAAGACTGTCAGCACGATATCCTGAGGCAGAATTTGGATGGGTAGCATTGCAACCCTCTGCAGACAATGCTGCGCAAGGCGGGCACACAAGACTTTAAGCACGAGATCCTGAGACAGAATTTGGATGGGTAGCATTGCAGCCCCTGCAGGCAATGCTGCACAAGACAGGCACACAAGACTTTCAGCACAATATCCTGAGGCAGAATTTGGATGGGTAGCATTGCACCTCCCTGCGGGCAATGCTGCACAAGGCCGGCACATGAGACTTTCAGCACGATATCCTGAGGCAGAATTTGGATGGGTAGCATTGCAAACCCCTGCGCGCAATGCTACCCAAGGCAGGCAGACAAGACTGCCAGCACAATATCCTGAGGCAGAATTTAGATGGGTAGCATTGCAACCCATTGCGGGCAATGCTGCGCAAGGCGGGCACACAAGACTTTCAGCACAATATCCTGAGGCAGAATTTGGATGAGTAGCATTGCACCCCTCTGCAGACAATGCTGCGTAAGGCAGGCACACAAGACTTTCCGCACGAGATCCTGAGACAGAATTTGGATGGGTAGCATTGCTGCCCCCTGCGGGCAATGCTGCACAAGACAGGCACACAAGACATTCAGCACGATATACTGAGGCAGAATTTGGATGGGTAGCATTGCACCCCCCTGCGGGCAATGCTGTGCAAGGCGGGCACACAAGACTGTCAGCACAATATCTTGAGGCAGAATTTGGATGGGTAGAGTAGCATTGCAACCCCCTGTGGGCAATGCTGCACAAGCGGGGGCACACAAGACTTTCAGCATGATATTCTGAGGCAGAATTTGGATGGGTAGCATTGCAACCCCCTGCGGGCAATGCTGCGCAAGGCGGGCACACAAGACTTTCAGCACGATATCCTGAGGCAGAATTTGGATGGGTAGCATTGCACCCCCCTGCGGGCAATGCTGCCCAAGGCCGGCACATGAGACTTTCAGCACAATATCCAGAGACAGAATTTGGATGGGTAGAATTGCAACCCCCTGCAGGCAATGCTGCGCAAGGCGGGCACCCAAATCTTTCAGCACAATATCCTGAGACGGAATGTGGATGGGTAGCATTGCACCCCCCAGCGAGCAATGCTGCGCCAGGCGGGCACACAAGACTTTCAGCACGATATCTTGAGGCAGAATTTGGATGGGTAGCATTGCAACCCTCTGCAGGCAATGCTGCGCAAGGCAGGCACACAAGACTTTCAGCACAATATCCTGAGGCAGAATTTGGATGGGTAGCATTGCACCCCCCTGCGGGCAATGCTGCGCAAGGAGGGCACACAAGACTGTCAGCACGATATCCTGAGGCAGAATTTGGATGGGTAGCATTGCGACCCCCTGCGGGCAATGCTGCACAAGGCAGGCACACAAGACTTTCAGCACAATATCCTGAGGCAGAATTTGGATGGGTAGCATTGCAACCCCCTGCGGGCAATGCTGCGCAAGGCGGGCACACAAGACTTTCAGCACGATATCCTGAGGCAGAATTTGGATGGGTACCATTGCAAACCCCTGCGGGAAATGCTGCCCAAGGCGGGCACCCAATACTTTCAGCATGATATCCAGAGGCAGAATTTGGATGGGTAGCATTGCAACCCCCTGTGGGCAATGCTGTGTGGGCAATGCTGTGCAAGGCGGGCACACAAGACTTTCAGCACGACATCCTGAGACAGAATTTGAATGGGTAGCGTTGCATCCCCCTGCGGGCCATGCTGCACAAGGTGGGCACCCAAGACTTTCAGCACGATATCCTGAGACGGAATGTGGATGGGTAGCGTTGCAACCCCCTGCGAGCAATGCTGCGCAAGGCGGGCACACAAGACTTTCAGCACGATATCCTGAAGCAGACTTTGGATGCGTAGGGTAGCATTGCAACCCCCTGCGGGCAATGCTGCGCAAGGGGGGCACACAAGACTTTCAGAACGATATCCTGAGGCAGAATTTGGATGGGTAGCATTGCAAACCCCTTTGGGCAATGCTGGCCAAAGCGGGCAGACAAGATTTTCAGCACGATATCCTGAGGCAGAATTTAGATGGGTAGCATTGCAACCCTCTGCGGGCAATCCTGCACAAGACAGGCACACAAGACTTTCAGCACGATATCCTGAGGCAGAATTTGGATGGGTAGCATTTCACCTCCCTGCGGGCAATGCTTTGCAAGACCGGCACATGAGACTTTCAGCACAATATCCTGAGACAGAATTTGTATGGGTAGCATTGGAACACCCTGCAGGCAATGCTGTGCAAGGCGGGCACACAAGACTTTCAGCACGATATCCTGAGGCAGAATTTGGATGGGTAGCATTGCACCCCCCTGAGGGCAATGCTGCGCAAGGCCGGCACATGAGACTTTCAGCAAAATATCCTGAGACAGAGTTTGGATGGGTAGCATTGCAACCCCCTGCGGGCAATGCTGCGCAAGGCAGGCACCCAAACCTTTCAGCACAATATCCTGAGAAGGAATGTGGATGGGTAGTATTGCACCCCCCAGCGAGCAATGCTGTGCAAGGCAGGCACACAAGACTTTCAGCACGATATCCTGAGGCAAAATTAGATGGGTAGGGTAGAATTGCAACCCCTTGCGGGCTATGCTGCACAAGGGGGGCACACAAGACTTTCAGCACGATATCCTGAGGCAGAATTTGGATGGGTAGCATTGCAAACCCCTGTGGGCAATGCTGCCCAAGGCGGGCAGACAAGACTGTCAGCACGATATCCTGAGGCAGAATTTGGATGGGTAGCATTGCAACCCTCTGCGGACAATGCTGCGCAAGGCGGGCACACAAGACTTTCAGCACGATATCCTGAAGCAGAATTTGGATGCGTAGGGTAGCATTGCAACCCCCTGCGGGCAATGCTGCGCAAGGGGGGCACACAAGACTTTCATAATGATATCCTGAGGCAGAATCTGGATGGATAGCATTGTAAACCCCTGCGGGCAATGCTGCCCAAGGCAGGCACACAATACTTTCAGCATGATATCCAGCGGCAGAATTTGGATGGGTAGCATTGCAACCCCCTGTGGGCAATGCTGTGTGGGCAATGCTGTGCAAGGCGGGCACACAAGACTTTCAGCACGATATCCTGAGACAGAATTTGAATGGGTAGCATTGCATCCCCCTGCGGGCAATGCTGCACAAGGTGGGCACCCAAGACTTTCAGCACGATATCCTGAGACGGAATGTGGATGGGTAGCGTTGCAACCCCCTGCGAGCAATGCTGCGCAAGGCGGGCACAAAAGACTTTCAGCACGATATCCTGAAGCAGAATTTGGATGCGTAGGGTAGCATTGCAACCCCCTGCGGGCAATGCTGCGCAAGGGGGGCACACAAGACTTTCATAATGATATCCTGAGGCATAATCTGGATGGGTAGCATTGTAAACCCCTGCGGGCAATGCTGCCCAAGGCAGGCACACAATACTTTCAGCATGATATCCAGCGGCAGAATTTGGATGGGTAGCATTGCAACCCCCTGTGGGCAATGCTGTGTGGGCAATGCTGTGCAAGGCGGGCACACAAGACTTTCCGCACGATATCCTGAGATGGAATTTGGATGGGTAGCATTGCACCCCCCTGCGGGCAATGCTGCGCAATGCGGGCACACAAGACTTTCAGCATGATATCCCGAGACAGAATTTGGATGGGTAGCATTGCACCCCCCTGCACGCAATGCTGCGCAAGCCGGGCACACAAGACTTTCAGCACGATATCCCGTGGCAGAATTTGGATGGGTAGTATTGCAACCCCCTGAGGGCAAAGCTGCGCAAGGCTGGCACACAAGACTTTCAGCACGATATCCCGAGGCAGAATTTGGATGGGTAGCATTGCAATCCTCTGCAGGCAATCCTGCGCAAGGAGGGCACACAAGACTTTCAGCATAAGATCCAGAGACAGAATTTCGATGGGGAGCATTGCAAACCCCTGCGGGCAATGCTGCGCAAGGCGGGCACACAAGACATCAGCACGATATCCTGAGGCAGAATTTGGATGGGTAGCATTGCACCCCTCTGCGGGCAATGCTGCGCAAGGCGGGCACACAAGACTTTCAGCACGATATCCTGAGGCAGAATTTGGATGGGTAGCATTGCAACCCCCTGCGGGCAATGCTGCGCAAGGCGGGCACACAATACTTTCAGCATGATATCCAGCGGCAGAAAGCGGGCAGACAAGACTTTCAACACGAGATCCTGAGGCAGAATTTAGATGGGTAGCATTGCAACCCTCTGCGGGCAATGCTGTGCAAGGCGGGCACACGAGACTTTCAGCACGAGATCCTGAGACAGAATTTGGATGGGTAGCATTGCAGTCCTCTGCGGGCAATGCTGCACAAGACAGGCACACAAGACTTTCAGCACAAAATCCTGAGGCAGAATTTGGATGGGTAGCATTGCACCTCCCTGAGGGCAATGCTGCGCAAGGCCGGCACATGAGACTTTCAGCACGATATCCTGAGACAGAATTTGGATCGGTAGCATTGGAACCCCCTGCAGGCAATGCTGTGAAAGGCGGGCACACAAGACTTTCAGCACGATATATCCTGAGGCAGAATTTGGATGGGTAGCATTGCACCCCCCTGAGGGCAATGCTGCGCAAGGCCGGTACATGAGACTTTCAGCACGATATCCTGAGACAGAATTTGGATGGGTAGCATTGCAACCCCCTGCGGGCAATGCTGCGCAAGGCAGGCACCCAAACCTTTCAGCACAATATCCTGAGACGGAATGTGGATGGGTAGCATTGCACCCCCCAGTGAGCAATGCTGTGCAAGGCGGGCAAACAAGACTTTCAGCACATTATCCTGAGGCAAAATTTAGATGGGTAGGGTAGCATTGCAACCCCCTGCGGGCAATGCTGCACAAGGGGGGCACACAAGACTTTCAGCACGATATCCTGAGGCAGAATTTGGATGGGTAGCATTGCAAACCCAAGCGGGCAATGCTGCCCAAGGCGGGCAGACAAGACTGTCAGCACGATATCCTGAGGCAGAATTTGGATGGGTAGCATTGCAACCCTCTGCGGACAATGCTGCGCAAGGCGGGCACACAAGACTTTCAGCACGAGATCCTGAGGCAGAATTTGGATGGGTAGCATTGCACCTCCCTGCGGGCAATGCTGCACAAGGCCGGCACATGAGACTTTCAGCACAATATCCTGAGGCAGAATTTGGATGGGTAGCATTGCAAACCCCTGCGGGCAATGCTGCCCAAGGCAGGCAGACAAGAATGTCAGCAAAATATCCTGAGGCAGAATTTGGATGGGTAGCATTGCTGCCCCCTGCGGGCAATGCTGCACAAGACAGGCACACAAGACATTCAGCACGATATCCTGAGGCAGAATTTGGATCGGTAGCATTGCACCCCCCTGCGGGCAATGCTGTGCAAGGCAGGCACACAAGACTTTCAGCACAATATCTTGAGGCAGAATTTGGATGGGTAGAGTAGCATTGCAACCCCCTGCGGGCAATGCTGCACAAGGGGGGGCACACAAGACTTTCAGCACGATATTCTCAGGCAGAATTCGGATGGGTAGCATTGCAACCCCCTGCGGGCAATGCTGCACAAGGCGGGCACACAAGACTTTCAGCACGATATCCTGAGGCAGAATTTGGACTGGTAGCATTGCACCCCCCTGCGGGCAATGCTGCGCAAGGCCGGCACATGAGACTTTCAGCACAATATCCTGAGACAGAATTTGGATGGGTAGCATTGCAACCCCCTGCAGGCAATGCTGTGCAAGGCGGGCACCCAAATCTTTCAGCACAATATCCTGAGACGGAATGTGGATGGGTAGCATTGCACCCCCCAGCGAGCAATGTTGCGCCAGCCGGGCACACAAGACTTTCAGCACGATATCTTGAGGCAGAATTTGGATGGGTAGCATTGCAACCCTCTGCAAGCAATGCTGCGCAAGGCAGGCACACAAGACTTTCAGCACAATATCCTGAGCCAGAATTTGGATGGGTAGCATTGCACCCCCCTGCGGGCAATGCTGCGCAAGGAGGGCACACAAGACTGTCAGCACGATATCCTGAGTCAGAATTTGGATGGGTAGCATTGCGACCCCCTGCGGGCAATGCTGCACAAGGCGGGCACACAAGACTTTCAGCACAATATCCTGAGGCAGAATTTGGATGGGTAGCATTGCAACCCCCTGCGGGCAATGCTGCGCAAGGCGGGCACACAAGACTTTCAGCACGATATCCTGAGGCAGAATTTGGATGGGTACCATTGCAAACCCCTGCGGGAAATGCTGCCCAAGGCGGGCACCCAATACTTTCAGCATGATATCCAGAGGCAGAATTTGGATGAGTAGCATTGCAACCCCCTGTGGGCAATGCTGTGTGGGCAATGCTGTGCAAGGCGGGCACACAAGACTTTCAGCACGATATCCTGAGACAGAATTTGAATGTGTAGCATTGCATCCCCCTGCGGGCAATGCTGCACAAGGTGGGCACCCAAGACTTTCAGCACGATATCCTGAGACGGAATGTGGATGGGTAGCGTTGCAACCCCCTGCGAGCAATGCTGCGCAAGGCGGGCACAAAAGACTTTCAGCACGATATCCTGAAGCAGAATTTGGATGCGTAGGGTAGCATTGCAACCCCCTGCGGGCAATGCTGCGCAAGGGGGGCACACAAGACTTTCAGCACGATATCCTGAGGCAGAATTTAGATGGGTAGCATTGCAACCCTCTGCGGGCAATCCTGCACAAGACAGGCATACAAGACTTTCAGCACGATACCCTGAGGCAGAATTTGGATGGGTAGCATTTCACCTCCCTGCGGGCAATGCTTTGCAAGGCCGGCACATGAGACTTTCAGCACAATATCCTGAGACAGAATTTGTATGGGTAGCATTGGAACACCCTGCAGGCAATGCTGTGCAAGGCGGGCACACAAGACTTTCAGCACGATATCCTGAGGCAGAATTTGGATGGGTAGCATTGCACCCCCCTGAGGGCAATGCTGCGCAAGGCCGGCACATGAGACTTTCAGCACAATATCCTGAGACAGAGTTTGGATGGGTAGCATTGCAACCCCCTGCGGGCAATGCTGCGCAAGGCAGGCACCCAAATCTTTCAGCACAATATCCTGAGACGGAATGTGGATGGGTAGTATTGCACCCCCCAGTGAGCAATGCTGTGCAAGGCGGGCACACAAGACTTTCAGCACGATATCCTGAGGCAAAATTAGATGGGTAGGGTAGCATTGCAACCCCCTGCGGGCAATGCTGCACAAGGGGGGCACACAAGACTTTCAGCACGATATCCTGAGGCAGAATTTGGATGGGTAGCATTGCAGACCCCTGTGGGCAATGCTGCCCAAGGCGGACAGACAAGACTGTCAGCACGATATCCTGAGGCAGAATTTGGATAGGTAGCATTGCAACCCTCTGCGGACAATGCTGCGCAAGGCGGGCACACAAGACTTTCAGCACGATATCCTGAAGCAGAATTTGGATGCGTAGGGTAGCATTGCAACCCCCTGCGGGCAATGCTGCGCAAGGGGGGCACACAAGACTTTCAGAATGATATCCTGAGGCAGAATCTGGATGGGTAGCATTGTAAACCCCTGCGGGCAATGCTGCCCAAGGCGGGCACACAATACTTTCAGCATGATATCCAGCGGCAGAATTTAGATGGGAGCATTGCAACCCCCTGTGGGCAATGCTGTGTGGGCAATGCTGTGCAAGGCGGGCACACAAGACTTTCCGCACGATATCCTAAGATGGAATTTGGATGGGTAGCATTGCACCCCCCTGCGGGCAATGCTGCGCAATGCGGGCACACAGGATTTCAGCATGATATCCCGAGACAAAATTTGGATGGGTAGCATTGCACCCCCCTGCGCGCAATGCTGCGCAGGTCGGGCACACAAGACTTTCAGCACGATATCCCGTGGCAGTATTTGGATGGGTAATATTGCAACCCCCTGCGGGCAAAGCTGCGCAAGGCTGGCACACAAGACTTTCAGCACGATATCCCGAGGCAGGATTTGGATGGGTAGCATTGCAATCCTCTGCAGGCAATCCTGCGCAAGGAGGGCACACAAGACTTTCAGCATAAGATCCAAAGACAGAATTTGGATGGGTAGCATTGCAACCCCCTGCGGGCAATGCTGCGCAAGGCGGGCACACAAGACATCAGCACGATATCCTGAGGCAGAATTTGGATGGGTAGCATTGCACCACTCTGCGGGCAATGCTGCGCAAGGCGGGCACACAAGACTTTCAGCACGATATCCTGAGGCAGAATTTGGATGGGTAGCATTGCACCCCCCTGCGGGCAATGCTGCGCAAGGCCGGCACATGAGACTTTCAGCACAATATCCTGAGACAGAATTTGGATGGGTAGCATTGCAACCCCCTGCAGGCAATGCTGCGCAAGGCGGGCACCCAAATCTTTCAGCACAATATCCTGAGACGGAATGTGGATGGGTAGCATTGCACCCCCCAGCGAGCAATGCTGCGCCAGGCGGGCACACAAGACTTTCAGCACGATATCTTGAGGCAGAATTTGGATGGGTAGCATTGCAACCCTCTGCAAGCAATGCTGCGCAAGGCAGGCACACAAGACTTTCAGCTTAATATCCTGAGCCAGAATTTGGATGGGTAGCATTGCACCCCCCTGCGGGCAATGCTGCGCAAGGAGGGCACACAAGACTGTCAGCACGATATCCTGAGTCAGAATTTGGATGGGTAGCATTGCGACCCCCTGCGGGCAATGCTGCACAAGGCGGGCACACAAGACTTTCAGCACAATATCCTGAGGCAGAATTTGGATGGGTAGCATTGCAACCCCCTGCGGGCAATGCTGCGCAAGGCGGGCACACAAGACTTTCAGCACGATATCCTGAGGCAGAATTTGGATGGGTGCCATTGCAAACCCCTGCGGGAAATGCTGCCCAAGGCGGGCACCCAATACTTTCAGCATGATATCCAGAGGCAGAATTTGGATGAGTAGCATTGCAACCCCCTGTGGGCAATGCTGTGTGGGCAATGCTGTGCAAGGCGGGCACACAAGACTTTCAGCACGATATCCTGAGACAGAATTTGAATGTGTAGCATTGCATCCCCCTGCGGGCAATGCTGAACAAGGTGGGCACCCAAGACTTTCAGCACGATATCCTGAGACGGAATGTGGATGGGTAGCGTTGCAACCCCCTGCGAGCAATGCTGCGCAAGGCGGGCACAAAAGACTTTCAGCACGATATCCTGAAGCAGAATTTGGATGCGTAGGGTAGCATTGCAACCCCTTGCGGGCAATGCTGCGCAAGGGGGGCACACAAGACTTTCAGAACGATATCCTGAGGCAGAATTTGGATGGGTAGCATTGCAAACCCCTGTGGGCAATGCTGGCCAAAGCGGGCAGACAAGACTTTCAGCACGATATCCTGAGGCAGAATTTAGATGGGTAGCATTGCAACCCTCTGCGGGCAATCCTGCACAAGACAGGCATACAAGACTTTCAGCACGATATCCTGAGGCAGAATTTGGATGGGTAGCATTTCACCTCCCTGCGGGCAATGCTTTGCAAGGCCGGCACATGAGACTTTCAGCACAATATCCTGAGACAGAATTTGTATGGGTAGCATTGGAACACCCTGCAGGCAATGCTGTGCAAGGCGGGCACACAAGACTTTCAGCACAATATCCTGAGGCAGAATTTGGATGGGTAGCATTGCACCCCCCTGAGGGCAATGCTGCGCAAGGCCGGCACATGAGACTTTCAGCACAATATCCTGAGACAGAGTTTGGATGGGTAGCATTGCAACCCCCTGCGGGCAATGCTGCGCAAGGCAGGCACCCAAATCTTTCAGCACAATATCCTGAGACGGAATGTGGATGGGTAGTATTGCACCCCCCAGTGAGCAATGCTGTGCAAGGCGGGCACACAAGACTTTCAGCACGATATCCTGAGGCAAAATTAGATGGGTAGGGTAGCATTGCAACCCCCTGCGGGCAATGCTGCACAAGGGGGGCACACAAGACTTTCAGCACGATATCCTGAGGCAGAATTTGGATGGGTAGCATTGCAGACCCCTGTGGGCAATGCTGCCCAAGGCGGACAGACAAGACTGTCAGCACGATATCCTGAGGCAGAATTTGGATAGGTAGCATTGCAACCCTCTGCGGACAATGCTGCGCAAGGCGGGCACACAAGACTTTCAGCACGATATCCTGAAGCAGAATTTGGATGCGTAGGGTAGCATTGCAACCCCCTGCGGGCAATGCTGCGCAAGGGGGGCACACAAGACTTTCAGAATGATATCCTGAGGCAGAATCTGGATCGGTAGCATTGTAAACCCCTGCGGGCAATGCTGCCCAAGGCGGGCACACAATACTTTCAGCATGATATCCAGCGGCAGAATTTGGATGGGAGCATTGCAACCCCCTGTGGGCAATGCTGTGTGGGCAATGCTGTGCAAGGCGGGCACACAAGACTTTCCGCACGATATCCTAAGATGGAATTTGGATGGGTAGCATTGCACCCCCCTGCGGGCAATGCTGCGCAATGCGGGCACACAGGATTTCAGCATGATATCCCGAGACAAAATTTGGATGGGTAGCATTGCACCCCCCTGCGCGCAATGCTGCGCAGGTCGGGCACACAAGACTTTCAGCACGATATCCCGTGGCAGTATTTGGATGGGTAATATTGCAACCCCCTGCGGGCAAAGCTGCGCAAGGCTGGCACACAAGACTTTCAGCACGATATCCCGAGGCAGGATTTGGATGGGTAGCATTGCAATCCTCTGCAGGCAATCCTGCGCAAGGAGGGCACACAAGATTTTCAGCATAAGATCCAAAGACAGAATTTGGATGGGTAGCATTGCAACCCCCTGCGGGCAATGCTGCGCAAGGCGGGCACACAAGGCATCAGCACGATATCCTGAGGCAGAATTTGGATGGGTAGCATTGCACCACTCTGCGGGCAATGCTGCGCAAGGCGGGCACACAAGACTTTCAGCACGATATCCTGAGGCAGAATTTGGATGGGCAGCATTGCAACCCCCTTTCGGGCAATGCTCCGCAAGGCGGGCACACAAGACATTCAGCACAATATCCTGAGGCAGAATTTGGATGGGTAGCATTGCAAACCCCTGCGGGCAATGCTGCCCAAGGCGGGCACACAATACTTTCAGCATGATATCCAGCGGCAGAAAGCGGGCAGACAAGACTTTCAGCATGAGATCCTGAGGCAGAATTTAGATGGGTAGCATTGCAACCCTCTGCGGGCAATGCTGTGCAAGGCGGGCACACGAGACTTTCAGCACGAGATCCTGAGACAGAATTTGGATGGGTAGCATTGCACCTCCCTGCGGGCAATGCTGCGCAAGACAGGCACACAAGACTTTCAGCACGATATATCCTGAGGCAGAATTTGGATGGGTAGCATTGCACCTCCCTGTGGGCAATGCTGCGCAAGGCCGGTACATGAGACTTTCAGCACGATATCCTGAGACAGAATTTGGATGGGTAGCATTGCAAACCCCTGCGGGCAATGCTGCCCAAGGCGGGCAGACAAGACTGTCAGCACGATATCCTGAGGCAGAATTTGGATGGGTAGCATTGACACCCCCTGCGGGCAATGCTGCGCAAGGCAGGCACCCAAACCTTTCAGCACAATATCCTGAGACGGAATGTGGATGGGTAGCATTGCACCCCCCAGGGAGCAATGCTGTGCAAGGCGGGCAAACAAGACTTTCAGCACATTATCCTGAGGCAAAATTTAGATGGGTAGGGTAGCATTGCAACCCCCTGCGGGCAATTCTGCACAAGGGGGGCACACAAGACTTTCAGCACGATATCCTGAGGCAGAATTTGGATGGGTAGCAATGCAACCCTCTGCGGACAATGCTGCGCAAGGCAGGCACACAAGACTTTCAGCACGAGATCCTGAGACAGAATTTCGATGGGTAGCATTGCAGCCCCCTCCAGGCAATGCTGCACAAGACAGGCACACAAGACTTTCAGCACAATATCCTGAGGCAGAATTTGGATGGGTAGCATTGCACCTCCCTGCGGGCAATGCTGCACAAGGCCGGCACATGAGACTTTCCGCACGATATCCTGAGGCAGAATTTGGATGGGTAGCATTGCAAACCCCTGCGGGCAATGCTGCCCATGGCAGGCAGACAAGACTGTCAGCACAATATCCTGAGGCAGAATTTAGATGGGTAGCATTGCAACCCATTGCGGGCAATGCTGCGCAAGGCAGGCAGACAAGACTGTCAGCACAATATCCTGAGACGGAATGTGGATGGGTAGCATTGCACCCCCCAGGGAGCAATGCTGCACAAGGGGGGCACACAAGACTTTCAGCACGATATCCTGAGGCAGAATTTGGATGGGTAGCATTGCAACCCTCTGCGGACAATGCTGCGCAAGGCAGGCACACAAGACTTTCAGCACGAGATCCTGAGACAGAATTTGGATGGGTAGCATTGCAGCCCCCTGCAGGCAATGCTGCACAAGACAGGCACACAAGACTTTCAGCACAATATCCTGAGGCAGAATTTGGATGGGTAGCATTGCACCTCCCTGCGGGCAATGCTGCACAAGGCCGGCACATGAGACTTTCAGCACGATATCCTGAGGCAGAATTTGGATGGGTAGCATTGCAAACCCCTGCGGGCAATGCTGCCCAAGGCAGGCAGACAAGACTGTCAGCACAATATCCTGAGGCAGAATTTAGATGGGTAGCATTGCAACCCATTGCGGGCAATGCTGCGCAAGGCGGGCACACAAGACTTTCAGCACAATATCCTGAGGCAGAATTTGGATGGGTAGCATTGCAAACCTCTGCGGACAATGCTGCGCAAGGCGGGCACACAAGACTTTCAGCACGAGATCCTGAGATAGAATTTGGATGGGTAGCATTGCTGCCCCCTGCGGGCAATGCTGCACAAGACAGGCACACAAGACATTCAGCACGATATCCTGAGGCAGACTTTGGATGGGTAGCATTGCACCCCCCTGCGGGCAATGCTGTGCAAGGCGGGCACACAAGACTTTCAGCACAATATCTTGAGGCAGAATTTGGATGGGTAGAGTAGCATTGCAACCCCCTGCGGGCAATGCTGCGCAAGGCGGGCACACAAGACTTTCAGCACAATATCCAGAGGCAGAATTTAGATGGGTAGCATTGCAACCCATTGCGGGCAATGCTGCGCAAGGCGGGCACACAAGACTTTCAGCACAATATCCTGAGGCAGAATTTGGATGGGTAGCATTGCTGCCCCCTGCGGGCAATGCTGCACAAGGGGGGCACACAAGACTTTCAGCACGATATTCTGAGGCAGAATTTGGATGGGTAGCATTGCAACCCCCTGCGGGCAATGCTGCGCAAGGCGGGCACACAAGACTTTCAGCACAATATCCTGAGGCAGAATTTGGATGGGTAGCATTGCACCCCCCTGCGGGCAATGCTGCGCAAGGCCGGCACATGAGACTTTCAGCACAATATCCTGAGACAGAATTTGGATGGGTAGCATTGCAACTCCCTGCAGGCAATGCTGTGCAAGGCGGGCACCCAAGACTTTCAGCACGATATCCTGAGACGGAATGTGGATGGGTAGCGTTGCAACCCCCTGCGAGCAATGCTGCGCAAGGCGGGCACAAAAGACTTTCAGCACGATATCCTGAAGCAGAATTTGGATGCGTAGGGTAGCATTGCAACCCCCTGCGGGCAATGCTGCGCAAGGGGGGCACACAAGACTTTCATAATGATATCCTGAGGCAGAATCTGGATGGGTAGCATTGTAAACCCCTGCGGGCAATGCTGCCCAAGGCAGGCACACAATACTTTCAGCATGATATCCAGCGGCAGAATTTGGATGGGTAGCATTGCAACCCCCTGTGGGCAATGCTGTGTGGGCAATGCTGTGCAAGGCGGGCACACAAGACTTTCCGCACGATATCCTGAGATGGAATTTGGATGGGTAGCATTGCATCCCCCTGCGGGCAATGCTGCGCAATGCGGGCACACAAGACTTTCAGCATGATATCCCGAGACAGAATTTGGATGGGTAGCATTGCACCCCCCTGCGCGCAATGCTGCGCAAGCCGGGCACACAAGACTTTCAGCACGATATCCCGTGGCAGAATTTGGATGGGTAGTATTGCAACCCCCTGAGGGCAAAGCTGCGCAAGGCTGGCACACAAGACTTTCAGCACGATATCCCGAGGCAGAATTTGGATGGGTAGCATTGCAATCCTCTGCAGGCAATCCTGCGCAAGGAGGGCACACAAGACTTTCAGCATAAGATCCAGAGACAGAATTTCGATGGGGAGCATTGCAAACCCCTGCGGGCAATGCTGCGCAAGGCGGGCACACAAGACATCAGCACGATATCCTGAGGCAGAATTTGGATGGGTAGCATTGCACCCCTCTGCGGGCAATGCTGCGCAAGGCGGGCACACAAGACTTTCAGCACGATATCCTGAGGCAGAATTTGGATGGGTAGCATTGCAACCCCCTGCGGGCAATGCTGCGCAAGGCGGGCACACAATACTTTCAGCATGATATCCAGCGGCAGAAAGCGGGCAGACAAGACTTTCAACACGAGATCCTGAGGCAGAATTTAGATGGGTAGCATTGCAACCCTCTGCGGGCAATGCTGTGCAAGGCGGGCACACGAGACTTTCAGCACGAGATCCTGAGACAGAATTTGGATGGGTAGCATTGCAGTCCTCTGCGGGCAATGCTGCACAAGACAGGCACACAAGACTTTCAGCACAAAATCCTGAGGCAGAATTTGGATGGGTAGCATTGCACCTCCCTGAGGGCAATGCTGCGCAAGGCCGGCACATGAGACTTTCAGCACGATATCCTGAGACAGAATTTGGATCGGTAGCATTGGAACCCCCTGCAGGCAATGCTGTGAAAGGCGGGCACACAAGACTTTCAGCACGATATATCCTGAGGCAGAATTTGGATGGGTAGCATTGCACCCCCCTGAGGGCAATGCTGCGCAAGGCCGGTACATGAGACTTTCAGCACGATATCCTGAGACAGAATTTGGATGGGTAGCATTGCAACCCCCTGCGGGCAATGCTGCGCAAGGCAGGCACCCAAACCTTTCAGCACAATATCCTGAGACGGAATGTGGATGGGTAGCATTGCACCCCCCAGTGAGCAATGCTGTGCAAGGCGGGCAAACAAGACTTTCAGCACATTATCCTGAGGCAAAATTTAGATGGGTAGGGTAGCATTGCAACCCCCTGCGGGCAATGCTGCACAAGGGGGGCACACAAGACTTTCAGCACGATATCCTGAGGCAGAATTTGGATGGGTAGCATTGCAAACCCAAGCGGGCAATGCTGCCCAAGGCGGGCAGACAAGACTGTCAGCACGATATCCTGAGGCAGAATTTGGATGGGTAGCATTGCAACCCTCTGCGGACAATGCTGCGCAAGGCGGGCACACAAGACTTTCAGCACGAGATCCTGAGGCAGAATTTGGATGGGTAGCATTGCACCTCCCTGCGGGCAATGCTGCACAAGGCCGGCACATGAGACTTTCAGCACGATATCCTG
Organism: Ambystoma mexicanum; assembly: GCF_040938575.1. Lineage (NCBI taxonomy): Eukaryota > Metazoa > Chordata > Amphibia > Caudata > Ambystomatidae > Ambystoma > Ambystoma mexicanum. The sequence goes on from NC_090934.1 coordinate 1,249,355,214, forward strand.
AGGCAGAATTTGGATGGGTAGCATTGCAAACCCCTGCGGGCAATGCTGCCCAAGGCAGGCAGACAAGAATGTCAGCAAAATATCCTGAGGCAGAATTTGGATGGGTAGCATTGCTGCCCCCTGCGGGCAATGCTGCACAAGACAGGCACACAAGACATTCAGCACGATATCCTGAGGCAGAATTTGGATCGGTAGCATTGCACCCCCCTGCGGGCAATGCTGTGCAAGGCAGGCACACAAGACTTTCAGCACAATATCTTGAGGCAGAATTTGGATGGGTAGAGTAGCATTGCAACCCCCTGCGGGCAATGCTGCACAAGGGGGGGCACACAAGACTTTCAGCACGATATTCTGAGGCAGAATTCGGATGGGTAGCATTGCAACCCCCTGCGGGCAATGCTGCACAAGGCGGGCACACAAGACTTTCAGCACGATATCCTGAGGCAGAATTTGGACTGGTAGCATTGCACCCCCCTGCGGGCAATGCTGCGCAAGGCCGGCACATGAGACTTTCAGCACAATATCCTGAGACAGAATTTGGATGGGTAGCATTGCAACCCCCTGCAGGCAATGCTGCGCAAGGCGGGCACCCAAATCTTTCAGCACAATATCCTGAGACGGAATGTGGATGGGTAGCATTGCACCCCCCAGCGAGCAATGCTGCGCCAGCCGGGCACACAAGACTTTCAGCACGATATCTTGAGGCAGAATTTGGATGGGTAGCATTGCAACCCTCTGCAAGCAATGCTGCGCAAGGCAGGCACACAAGACTTTCAGCACAATATCCTGAGCCAGAATTTGGATGGGTAGCATTGCACCCCCCTGCGGGCAATGCTGCGCAAGGAGGGCACACAAGACTGTCAGCACGATATCCTGAGTCAGAATTTGGATGGGTAGCATTGCGACCCCCTGCGGGCAATGCTGCACAAGGCGGGCACACAAGACTTTCAGCACAATATCCTGAGGCAGAATTTGGATGGGTAGCATTGCAACCCCCTGCGGGCAATGCTGCGCAAGGCGGGCACACAAGACTTTCAGCACGATATCCTGAGGCAGAATTTGGATGGGTACCATTGCAAACCCCTGCGGGAAATGCTGCCCAAGGCGGGCACCCAATACTTTCAGCATGATATCCAGAGGCAGAATTTGGATGAGTAGCATTGCAACCCCCTGTGGGCAATGCTGTGTGGGCAATGCTGTGCAAGGCGGGCACACAAGACTTTCAGCACGATATCCTGAGACAGAATTTGAATGTGTAGCATTGCATCCCCCTGCGGGCAATGCTGCACAAGGTGGGCACCCAAGACTTTCAGCACGATATCCTGAGACGGAATGTGGATGGGTAGCGTTGCAACCCCCTGCGAGCAATGCTGCGCAAGGCGGGCACAAAAGACTTTCAGCACGATATCCTGAAGCAGAATTTGGATGCGTAGGGTAGCATTGCAACCCCCTGCGGGCAATGCTGCGCAAGGGGGGCACACAAGACTTTCAGAACGATATCCTGAGGCAGAATTTGGATGGGTAGCATTGCAAACCCCTGTGGGCAATGCTGGCCAAAGCGGGCAGAGAAGACTTTCAGCACGATATCCTGAGGCAGAATTTAGATGGGTAGCATTGCAACCCTCTGCGGGCAATCCTGCACAAGACAGGCATACAAGACTTTCAGCACGATACCCTGAGGCAGAATTTGGATGGGTAGCATTTCACCTCCCTGAGGGCAATGCTTTGCAAGGCCGGCACATGAGACTTTCAGCACAATATCCTGAGACAGAATTTGTATGGGTAGCATTGGAACACCCTGCAGGCAATGCTGTGCAAGGCGGGCACACAAGACTTTCAGCACGATATCCTGAGGCAGAATTTGGATGGGTAGCATTGCACCCCCCTGAGGGCAATGCTGCGCAAGGCCGGCACATGAGACTTTCAGCACAATATCCTGAGACAGAGTTTGGATGGGTAGCATTGCAACCCCCTGCTGGCAATGCTGCGCAAGGCAGGCACCCAAATCTTTCAGCACAATATCCTGAGACGGAATGTGGATGGGTAGTATTGCACCCCCCAGTGAGCAATGCTGTGCAAGGCGGGCACACAAGACTTTCAGCCCGATATCCTGAGGCAAAATTAGATGGGTAGGGTAGCATTGCAACCCCCTGCGGGCAATGCTGCACAAGGGGGGCACACAAGACTTTCAGCACGATATCCTGAGGCAGAATTTGGATGGGTAGCATTGCAGACCCCTGTGGGCAATGCTGCCCAAGGCGGACAGACAAGACTGTCAGCACGATATCCTGAGGCAGAATTTGGATAGGTAGCATTGCAACCCTCTGCGGACAATGCTGCGCAAGGCGGGCACACAAGACTTTCAGCACGATATCCTGAAGCAGAATTTGGATGCGTAGGGTAGCATTGCAACCCCCTGCGGGCAATGCTGCGCAAGGGGGGCACACAAGACTTTCAGAATGATATCCTGAGGCAGAATCTGGATGGGTAGCATTGTAAACCCCTGCGGGCAATGCTGCCCAAGGCGGGCACACAATACTTTCAGCATGATATCCAGCGGCAGAATTTGGATGGGAGCATTGCAACCCCCTGTGGGCAATGCTGTGTGGGCAATGCTGTGCAAGGCGGGCACACAAGACTTTCCGCACGATATCCTAAGATGGAATTTGGATGGGTAGCATTGCACCCCCCTGCGGGCAATGCTGCGCAATGCGGGCACACAGGATTTCAGCATGATATCCCGAGACAAAATTTGGATGGGTAGCATTGCACCCCCCTGCGCGCAATGCTGCGCAGGTCGGGCACACAAGACTTTCAGCACGATATCCCGTGGCAGTATTTGGATGGGTAATATTGCAACCCCCTGCGGGCAAAGCTGCGCAAGGCTGGCACACAAGACTTTCAGCACGATATCCCGAGGCAGGATTTGGATGGGTAGCATTGCAATCCTCTGCAGGCAATCCTGCGCAAGGAGGGCACACAAGACTTTCAGCATAAGATCCAAAGACAGAATTTGGATGGGTAGCATTGCAACCCCCTGCGGGCAATGCTGCGCAAGGCGGGCACACAAGACATCAGCACGATATCCTGAGGCAGAATTTGGATGGGTAGCATTGCACCACTCTGCGGGCAATGCTGCGCAAGGCGGGCACACAAGACTTTCAGCACGATATCCTGAGGCAGAATTTGGATGGGCAGCATTGCAACCCCCTGCGGGCAATGCTGCGCAAGGCCGGTACATGAGACTTTCAGCACGATATCCTGAGACAGAATTTGGATGGGTAGCATTGCACCCCTCTGCGGGCAATGCTGCGCAAGGCCGGCACATGAGACTTTCAGCACAATATCCTGAGACAGAATTTGGATGGGTAGCATTGCAACCCCCTGCAGGCAATGCTGCGCAAGGCGGGCACCCAAATCTTTCAGCACAATATCCTGAGACGGAATGTGGATGGGTAGCATTGCACCCCCCAGCGAGCAATGCTGCGCCAGGCGGGCACACAAGACTTTCAGCACGATATCTGTAGGCAGAATTTGGATGGGTAGCATTGCAACCCTCTGCAAGCAATGCTGCGCAAGGCAGGCACACAAGACTTTCAGCACAATATCCTGAGCCAGAATTTGGATGGGTAGCATTGCACCCCCCTGCGGGCAATGCTGCGCAAGGAGGGCACACAAGACTGTCAGCACGATATCCTGAGTCAGAATTTGGATGGGTAGCATTGCGACCCCCTGCGGGCAATGCTGCACAAGGCGGGCACACAAGACTTTCAGCACAATATCCTGAGGCAGAATGTGGATGGGTAGCATTGCAACCCCCTGCGGGTAATGCTGCGCAAGGCGGGCACACAAGACTTTCAGCACGATATCCTGAGGCAGAATTTGGATGGGTGCCATTGCAAACCCCTGCGGGAAATGCTGCCCAAGGCGGGCACCCAATACTTTCAGCATGATATCCAGAGGCAGAATTTGGATGAGTAGCATTGCAACCCCCTGTGGGCAATGCTGTGTGGGCAATGCTGTGCAAGGCGGGCACACAAGACTTTCAGCACGATATCCTGAGACAGAATTTGAATGTGTAGCATTGCATCCCCCTGCGGGCAATGCTGCACAAGGTGGGCACCCAAGACTTTCAGCACGATATCCTGAGACGGAATGTGGATGGGTAGCGTTGCAACCCCCTGCGAGCAATGCTGCGCAAGGCGGGCACAAAAGACTTTCAGCACGATATCCTGAAGCAGAATTTGGATGCGTAGGGTAGCATTGCAACCCCTTGCGGGCAATGCTGCGCAAGGGGGGCACACAAGACTTTCAGAACGATATCCTGAGGCAGAATTTGGATGGGTAGCATTGCAAACCCCTGTGGGCAATGCTGGCCAAAGCGGGCAGACAAGACTTTCAGCACGATATCCTGAGGCAGAATTTAGATGGGTAGCATTGCAACCCTCTGCGGGCAATCCTGCACAAGACAGGCATACAAGACTTTCAGCACGATATCCTGAGGCAGAATTTGGATGGGTAGCATTTCACCTCCCTGCGGGCAATGCTTTGCAAGGCCGGCACATGAGACTTTCAGCACAATATCCTGAGACAGAATTTGTATGGGTAGCATTGGAACACCCTGCAGGCAATGCTGTGCAAGGCGGGCACACAAGACTTTCAGCACAATATCCTGAGGCAGAATTTGGATGGGTAGCATTGCACCCCCCTGAGGGCAATGCTGCGCAAGGCTGGCACATGAGACTTTCAACACAATATCCTGAGACAGAGTTTGGATGGGTAGCATTGCAACCCCCTGCGGGCAATGCTGCGCAAGGCAGGCACCCAAATCTTTCAGCACAATATCCTGAGACGGAATGTGGATGGGTAGTATTGCACCCCCCAGTGAGCAATGCTGTGCAAGGCGGGCACACAAGACTTTCAGCACGATATCCTGAGGCAAAATTAGATGGGTAGGGTAGCATTGCAACCCCCTGCGGGCAATGCTGCACAAGGGGGGCACACAAGACTTTCAGCACGATATCCTGAGGCAGAATTTGGATGGGTAGCATTGCAGACCCCTGTGGGCAATGCTGCCCAAGGCGGACAGACAAGACTGTCAGCACGATATCCTGAGGCAGAATTTGGATAGGTAGCATTGCAACCCTCTGCGGACAATGCTGCGCAAGGCGGGCACACAAGACTTTCAGCACGATATCCTGAAGCAGAATTTGGATGCGTAGGGTAGCATTGCAACCCCCTGCGGGCAATGCTGCGCAAGGGGGGCACACAAGACTTTCAGAATGATATCCTGAGGCAGAATCTGGATGGGTAGCATTGTAAACCCCTGCGGGCAATGCTGCCCAAGGCGGGCACACAATACTTTCAGCATGATATCCAGCGGCAGAATTTGGATGGGAGCATTGCAACCCCCTGTGGGCAATGCTGTGTGGGCAATGCTGTGCAAGGCGGGCACACAAGACTTTCCGCACGATATCCTAAGATGGAATTTGGATGGGTAGCATTGCACCCCCCTGCGGGCAATGCTGCGCAATGCGGGCACACAGGATTTCAGCATGATATCCCGAGACAAAATTTGGATGGGTAGCATTGCACCCCCCTGCGCGCAATGCTGCGCAGGTCGGGCACACAAGACTTTCAGCACGATATCCCGTGGCAGTATTTGGATGGGTAATATTGCAACCCCCTGCGGGCAAAGCTGCGCAAGGCTGGCACACAAGACTTTCAGCACGATATCCCGAGGCATTATTTGGATGGGTAGCATTGCAATCCTCTGCAGGCAATCCTGCGCAAGGAGGGCACACAAGACTTTCAGCATAAGATCCAAAGACAGAATTTGGATGGGTAGCATTGCAACCCCCTGCGGGCAATGCTGCGCAAGGCGGGCACACAAGGCATCAGCACGATATCCTGAGGCAGAATTTGGATGGGTAGCATTGCACCACTCTGCGGGCAATGCTGCGCAAGGCGGGCACACAAGACTTTCAGCACGATATCCTGAGGCAGAATTTGGATGGGCAGCATTGCAACCCCCTTTCGGGCAATGCTCCGCAAGGCGGGCACACAAGACATTCAGCACAATATCCTGAGGCAGAATTTGGATGGGTAGCATTGCAAACCCCTGCGGGCAATGCTGCCCAAGGCGGGCACACAATACTTTCAGCATGATATCCAGCGGCAGAAAGCGGGCAGACAAGACTTTCAGCATGAGATCCTGAGGCAGAATTTAGATGGGTAGCATTGCAACCCTCTGCGGGCAATGCTGTGCAAGGCGGGCACACGAGACTTTCAGCACGAGATCCTGAGACAGAATTTGGATGGGTAGCATTGCACCTCCCTGCGGGCAATGCTGCGCAAGACAGGCACACAAGACTTTCAGCACGATATATCCTGAGGCAGAATTTGGATGGGTAGCATTGCACCTCCCTGTGGGCAATGCTGCGCAAGGCCGGTACATGAGACTTTCAGCACGATATCCTGAGACAGAATTTGGATGGGTAGCATTGCAAACCCCTGCGGGCAATGCTGCCCAAGGCGGGCAGACAAGACTGTCAGCACGATATCCTGAGGCAGAATTTGGATGGGTAGCATTGACACCCCCTGCGGGCAATGCTGCGCAAGGCAGGCACCCAAACCTTTCAGCACAATATCCTGAGACGGAATGTGGATGGGTAGCATTGCACCCCCCAGGGAGCAATGCTGTGCAAGGCGGGCAAACAAGACTTTCAGCACATTATCCTGAGGCAAAATTTAGATGGGTAGGGTAGCATTGCAACCCCCTGCGGGCAATTCTGCACAAGGGGGGCACACAAGACTTTCAGCACGATATCCTGAGGCAGAATTTGGATGGGTAGCATTGCAACCCTCTGCGGACAATGCTGTGCAAGGCAGGCACACAAGACTTTCAGCACGAGATCCTGAGACAGAATTTGGATGGGTAGCATTGCAGCCCCCTGCAGGCAATGCTGCACAAGACAGGCACACAAGACTTTCAGCACAATATCCTGAGGCAGAATTTGGATGGGTAGCATTGCACCTCCCTGCGGGCAATGCTGCACAAGGCCGGCACATGAGACTTTCAGCACGATATCCTGAGGCAGAATTTGGATGGGTAGCATTGCAAACCCCTGCGGGCAATGCTGCCCAAGGCAGGCAGACAAGACTGTCAGCACAATATCCTGAGGCAGAATTTAGATGGGTAGCATTGCAACCCATTGCGGGCAATGCTGCGCAAGGCGGGCACACAAGACTTTCAGCACAATATCCTGAGGCAGAATTTGGATGGGTAGCATTGCAAACCTCTGCGGACAATGCTGCGCAAGGCGGGCACACAAGACTTTCAGCACGAGATCCTGAGATAGAATTTGGATGGGTAGCATTGCTGCCCCCTGCGGGCAATGCTGCACAAGACAGGCACACAAGACATTCAGCACGATATCCTGAGGCAGACTTTGGATGGGTAGCATTGCACCCCCCTGCGGGCAATGCTGTGCAAGGCGGGCACACAAGACTTTCAGCACAATATCTTGAGGCAGAATTTGGATGGGTAGAGTAGCATTGCAACCCCCTGCGGGCAATGCTGCGCAAGGCGGGCACACAAGACTTTCAGCACGATATCCTGAGGCAGAATTTGGATGGGTAGCATTGCACCCCCCTGCGGGCAATGCTGCGCAAGGCCGGCACATGAGACTTTCAGCACAATATCCTGAGACAGAATTTGGATGTGTAGCATTGCAACCCCCTGCGGGCAATGCTGCGCAAGGCAGGCACCCAAACCTTTCAGCACAATATCCTGAGACGGAATGTGGATGGGTAGCATTGCACCCCCCAGTGAGCAATGCTGTGCAAGGCGGGCAAACAAGACTTTCAGCACATTATCCTGAGGCAAAATTTACATGGGTAGGGTAGCATTGCAACCCCCTGCGGGCAATGCTGCACAAGGGGGGCACACAAGACTTTCAGCACGATATCCTGAGGCAGAATTTGGATGGGTAGCAATGCAAACCCCTGCGGGCAATGCTGCCCAAGGCGGGCAGACAAGACTGTCAGCACGATATCCTGAGGCAGAATTTGGATGGGTAGCATTGCAACCCTCTGCGGACAATGCTGCGCAAGGCAGGCACACAAGACTTTCAGCACGAGATCCTGAGACAGAATTTGGATGGGTAGCATTGCAGCCCCCTGCAGGCAATGCTGCACAAGACAGGCACACAAGACTTTCAGCACAATATCCTGAGGCAGAATTTGGTTGGTAGCATTGCACCTCCCTGCGGGCAACGCTGCACAAGGCCGGCACATGAGACTTTCAGCACGATATCCTGAGGCAGAATTTGGATGGGTAGCATTGCAAACCCCTGCGGGCAATGCTGCCCAAGGCAGGCAGACAAGACTGTCAGCACAATATCCTGAGGCAGAATTTAGATGGGTAGCATTGCAACCCATTGCGGGCAATGCTGCGCAAGGCGGGCACACAAGACTTTCAGCACAATATCCTGAGGCAGAATTTGGATGGGTAGCATTGCTGCCCCCTGCGGGCAATGCTGCACAAGGGGGGCACACAAGACTTTCAGCACGATATTCTGAGGCAGAATTTGGATGGGTAGCATTGCAACCCCCTGCGGGCAATGCTGCGCAAGGCGGGCACACAAGACTTTCAGCACAATATCCTGAGGCAGAATTTGGATGGGTAGCATTGCACCCCCCTGCGGGCAATGCTGCGCAAGGCCGGCACATGAGACTTTCAGCACAATATCCTGAGACAGAATTTGGATGGGTAGCATTGCAACTCCCTGCAGGCAATGCTGTGCAAGGCGGGCACCCAAATCTTTCAGCACAATATCCTGAGACGGAATGTGGATGGGTAGCATTGTACCCCCCAGCGAGCAATGCTGCGCCAGGCGGGCACACAAGACTTTCAGCACGATATCTTGAGGCAGAATTTGGATGGGTAGCATTGCAACCCTCTGCAGGCAATGCTGCGCAAGGCAGGCACACAAGACTTTCAGCACAATATCCTGAGGCAGAATTTGGATGGGTAGCATTGCACCCCCCTGCGGGCAATGCTGCGCAAGGAGGGCACACAAGACTGTCAGCACGATATCCTGAGGCAGAATTTGGATGGGTAGCATTGCGACCCCCTGCGGGCAATGCTGCGCAAGGCGGGCACACAAGACTTTCAGCACGATATGCTGAGGCAGAATTTGGATGGGTAGCATTGCAACCCCCTGTGGGCAATGCTGTGTGGGCAATGCTGTGCAAGGCGGGCACACAAGACTTTCAGCATGATATCCTGAGACAGAATTTGAATGGGTAGCGTTGCATCCCCCTGCGGGCAATGCTGCACAAGGTGGGCACCCAAGACTTTCAGCACGATATCCTGAGACGGAATGTGGATGGGTAGCGTTGCAACCCCCTGCGAGCAATGCTGCGCAAGGCGGGCACACAAGACTTTCAGCACGATATCCTGAAGCAGAATTTGGATGCGTAGGGTACCATTGCAAACCCCTGCGGGAAATGCTGCCCAAGGCGGGCACCCAATACTTTCAGCATGATATCCAGAGGCAGAATTTGGATGGGTAGCATTGCAACCCCCTGTGGGCAATGCTGTGTGGGCAATGCTGTGCAAGGCGGGCACACAAGACTTTCAGCATGATATCCTGAGACAGAATTTGAATGGGTAGCGTTGCATCCCCCTGCGGGCAATGCTGCACAAGGTGGGCACCCAAGACTTTCAGCACGATATCCTGAGACGGAATGTGGATGCGTAGGGCAGCATTGCAACCCCCTGCGGGCAATGCTGTGCAAGAGGGGCACACAAGACTTTCAGAACGATATCCTGAGGCAGAATTTGGATGGGTAGCATTGCAAACCCCTGTGGGCAATGCTGCGCAAGGCGGGCACCCAAATCTTTCAGCACAATATCCTGAGACGGAATGTGGATGGGTAGCATTGCACCCCCCAGCGAGCAATGCTGCGCCAGGCGGGCACACAAGACTTTCAGCACGATATCTTGAGGCAGAATTTGGATGGGTAGCATTGCAACCCTCTGCAAGCAATGCTGCGCAAGGCAGGCACACAAGACTTTCAGCACAATATCCTGAGGCAGAATTTGGATGGGTAGCATTGCACCCCCCTGCGGGCAATGCTGCGCCAGGCGGGCACACAAGACTTTCAGCACGATATCTTGAGGCAGAATTTGGATGGGTAGCATTGCAACCCTCTGCAAGCAATGCTGCGCAAGGCAGGCACACAAGACTTTCAGCACAATATCCTGAGGCAGAATTTGGATGGGTAGCATTGCACCCCCCTGCGGGCAATGCTGCGCAAGGAGGGCACACAAGACTATCAGCACGATATCCTGAGGCAGAATTTGGATGGGTAGCATTGCGACCCCCTGTGGGCAATGCTGCACAAGGCGGGCACACAAGACTTTCAGCACAATATCCTGAGGCAGAATTTGGATGGGTACCATTGCAAACCCCTGCGGGAAATGCTGCGCAAGGCGGGCACACAAGACTTTCAGCACGATATCCTGAGGCAGAATTTGGATGGGTAGCATTGCACCCCCCTGCGGGCAATGCTGCGCAAGGAGGGCACACAAGACTGTCAGCACGATATCCTGAGGCAGAATTTGGATGGGTAGCATTGCACCCCCCTGTGGGCAATGCTGCACAAGGCGGGCACCCAATACTTTCAGCATGATATCCAGAGGCAGAATTTGGATGAGTAGCATTGCATCCCCCTGTGGGCAATGCTGTGTGGACAATGCTGTGCAAGGCGGGCACACAAGACTTTCAGCACGATATCCTGAGACAGAATTTGAATGGGTAGCGTTGCATCCCCCTGCGGGCAATGCTGCACAAGGTGGGCACCCAAGACTTTCAGCACGATATCCTGAGACGGAATGTGGATGGGTAGCGTTGCAACCCCCTGCGAGCAATGCTGCGCAAGGCGGGCACAAAAGACTTTCAGCACGATATCCTGAAGCAGAATTTGGATGCGTAGGGTAGCATTGCAACCCCCTGCGGGCAATGCTGCGCAAGGGGGGCACACAAGACTTTCAGAACGATATCCTGAGGCAGAATTTGGATGGGTAGCATTGCAAACCCCTGTGGGCAATGCTGGCCAAAGCGGGCAGACAAGACTTTCAGCACGATATCCTGAGGCAGAATTTAGATGGGTAGCATTGCAACCCTCTGCGGGCAATCCTGCACAAGACAGGCATACAAGACTTTCAGCACGATATCCTGAGGCAGAATTTGGATGGGTAGCATTTCACCTCCCTGCGGGCAATGCTTTGCAAGGCCGGCACATGAGACTTTCAGCACAATATCCTGAGACAGAATTTGTATGGGTAGCATTGGAACACCCTGCAGGCAATGCTGTGCAAGGCGGGCACACAAGACTTTCAGCACGATATCCTGAGGCAGAATTTGGATGTGTAGCAGTGCAACCCCCTGCAGGCAATGCTGCGCAAGGCGGGCAGCCAAATCTTTCAGCACAATATCCTGAGACGGAATGTGGATGGGTAGCATTGTACCCCCCAGCGAGCAATGCTGCGCCAGGCGGGCACACAAGACTTTCAGCACGATATCTTGAGGCAGAATTTGGATGGGTAGCATTGCAACCCTCTGCAGGCAATGCTGCGCAAGGCAGGCACACAAGACTTTCAGCACAATATCCTGAGGCAGAATTTGGATGGGCAGCATTGCAACTCCCTGCGGGCAATGCTGCGCAAGGCGGGCACACAAGACATTCAGCACAATATCCTGAGGCAGAATTTGGATGGGTAGCATTGCAAACCCCTGCGGGCAATGCTGCCCAAGGCGGGCACACAATACTTTCAGCATGATATCCAGCGGCAGAAAGCGGGCAGACAAGACTTTCAGCATGAGATCCTGAGGTAGAATTTAGATGGGTACCATTGCAACCCTCTGCGGGCAATGCTGTGCAAGGCGAGCACACGACTTTCAGCACGAGATCCTGAGACAGAATTTGGATGGGTAGCATTGCACCTCCCTGCGGGCAATGCTGCGCAAGACAGGCACACAAGACTTTCAGCACAATATCCTGAGGCAGAATTTGGATGGGTAGCATTGCACCTCCCTGCGGGCAATGCTGCGCATGGCCGGCACATGAGACTTTCAGCACGATATCCTGAGTCAGAATTTGGATCGGTAGCATTGGAACCCCCTGCAGGCAATGCTGTGAAAGGCGGGCACACAAGACTTTCAGCACGATATATCCTGAGGCAGAATTTGGATGGGTAGCATTGCACCCCCCTGAGGGCAATGCTGCGCAAGGCCGGCACATGAGACTTTCAGCAAAATATCCTGAGACAGAGTTTGGATGGGTAGCATTGCAACCCCCTGCGGGCAATGCTGCGCAAGGCAGGCACCCAAACCTTTCAGCACAATATCCTGAGACGGAATGTGGATGGGTAGTATTGCACCCCCCAGCGAGCAATGCTGTGCAAGGCAGGCACACAAGACTTTCAGCACGATATCCTGAGGCAAAATTAGATGGGTAGGGTAGAATTGCAACCCCCTGCGGGCTATGCTGCACAAGGGGGGCACACAAGACTTTCAGCACAATATCCTGAGGCAGAATTTGGATGGGTAGCATTGCAAACCCCTGTGGGCAATGCTGCCCAAGGCAGGCACACAAGACTTTCAGCACGATATCCTGAAGCAGAATTTGGATGCGTAGGGTAGCATTGCAACCCCCTGCGGGCAATGCTGCGCAAGGGGGGCACACAAGACTTTCATAATGATATCCTGAGGCAGAATCTGGATGGGTAGCATTGTAAACCCCTGCGGGCAATGCTGCCCAAGGCAGGCACACAATACTTTCAGCATGATATCCAGCGGCAGAATTTGGATGGGTAGCATTGCAACCCCCTGTGGGCAATGCTGTGTGGGCAATGCTGTGCAAGGCGGGCACACAAGACTTTCAGCACGATATCCTGAGACAGAATTTGAATGGGTAGCATTGCATCCCCCTGCGGGCAATGCTGCACAAGGTGGGCACCCAAGACTTTCAGCACGATATCCTGAGACGGAATGTGGATGGTAGCGTTGCAACCCCCTGCGAGCAATGCTGCGCAAGGCGGGCACAAAAGACTTTCAGCACGATATCCTGAAGCAGAATTTGGATGCGTAGGGTAGCATTGCAACCCCCTGCGGGCAATGCTGCGCAAGGGGGGCACACAAGACTTTCATAATGATATCCTAAGGCAGAATCTGGATGGGTAGCATTGTAAACCCCTGCGGGCAATGCTGCCCAAGGCAGGCACACAATACTTTCAGCATGATATCCAGCGGCAGAATTTGGATGGGTAGCATTGCAACCCCCTGTGGGCAATGCTGTGTGGGCAATGCTGTGCAAGGCGGGCACACAAGACTTTCCGCACGATATCCTGAGATGGAATTTGGATGGGTAGCATTGCACCCCCCTGCGGGCAATGCTGCGCAATGCGGGCACACAAGACTTTCAGCATGATATCCCGAGACAGAATTTGGATGGGTAGCATTGCACCCCCCTGCGCGCAATGCTGCGCAAGCCGGGCACACAAGACTTTCAGCACGATATCCCGTGGCAGAATTTGGATGGGTAGTATTGCAACCCCCTGAGGGCAAAGCTGCGCAAGGCTGGCACACAAGACTTTCAGCATGATATCCCGAGACAGAATTTGGATGGGTAGCATTGCACCCCCCTGCGCGCAATGCTGCGCAAGCCGGGCACACAAGACTTTCAGCACGATATCCCGAGGCAGAATTTGGATGGGTAGCATTGCAATCCTCTGCAGGCAATCCTGCGCAAGGAGGGCACACAAGACTTTCAGCATAAGATCCAGAGACAGAATTTCGATGGGGAGCATTGCAAACCCCTGCGGGCAATGCTGCGCAAGGCGGGCACACAAGACATCAGCACGATATCCTGAGGCAGAATTTGGATGGGTAGCATTGCACCCCTCTGCGGGCAATGCTGCGCAAGGCGGGCACACAAGACTTTCAGCACGATATCCTGAGGCAGAATTTGGATGGGTAGCATTGCAACCCCCTGCGGGCAATGCTGCGCAAGGCGGGCACACAATACTTTCAGCATGATATCCAGCGGCAGAAAGCGGGCAGACAAGACTTTCAACACGAGATCCTGAGGCAGAATTTAGATGGGTAGCATTGCAACCCTCTGCGGGCAATGCTGTGCAAGGCGGGCACACGAGACTTTCAGCACGAGATCCTGAGACAGAATTTGGATGGGTAGCATTGCAGTCCTCTGCGGGCAATGCTGCACAAGACAGGCACACAAGACTTTCAGCACAAAATCCTGAGGCAGAATTTGGATGGGTAGCATTGCACCTCCCTGAGGGCAATGCTGCGCAAGGCCGGCACATGAGACTTTCAGCACGATATCCTGAGACAGAATTTGGATCGGTAGCATTGGAACCCCCTGCAGGCAATGCTGTGAAAGGCGGGCACACAAGACTTTCAGCACGATATATCCTGAGGCAGAATTTGGATGGGTAGCATTGCACCCCCCTGAGGGCAATGCTGCGCAAGGCCGGTACATGAGACTTTCAGCACGATATCCTGAGACAGAATTTGGATGGGTAGCATTGCAACCCCCTGCGGGCAATGCTGCGCAAGGCAGGCACCCAAACCTTTCAGCACAATATCCTGAGACGGAATGTGGATGGGTAGCATTGCACCCCCCAGTGAGCAATGCTGTGCAAGGCGGGCAAACAAGACTTTCAGCACATTATCCTGAGGCAAAATTTAGATGAGTAGGGTAGCATTGCAACCCCCTGCGGGCAATGCTGCACAAGGGGGGCACACAAGACTTTCAGCACGATAGCCTGAGGCAGAATTTGGATGGGTAGCATTGCAAACCCAAGCGGGCAATGCTGCCCAAGGCGGGCAGACAAGACTGTCAGCACGATATCCTGAGGCAGAATTTGGATGGGTAGCATTGCAACCCTCTGCGGACAATGCTGCGCAAGGCGGGCACACAAGACTTTCAGCACGAGATCCTGAGACAGAATTTGGATGGGTAGCATTGCAGCCCCCTGCAGGCAATGCTGCACAAGACAGGCACACAAGACTTTCAGCACAATATCCTGAGGCAGAATTTGGATGGGTAGCATTGCACCTCCCTGCGGGCAATGCTGCACAAGGCCGGCACATGAGACTTTCAGCACGATATCCTGAGGCAGAATTTGGATGGGTAGCATTGCAAACCCCTGCGGGCAATGCTGCCCAAGGCAGGCAGACAAGAATGTCAGCAAAATATCCTGAGGCAGAATTTAGATGGGTAGCATTGCAACCCATTGCGGGCAATGCTGCGCAAGGCGGGCACACAAGACTTTCAGCACGAGATCCTGAGACAGAATTTGGATGGGTAGCATTGCTGCCCCCTGCGGGCAATGCTGCACAAGACAGGCACACAAGACATTCAGCACGATATCCTGAGGCAGAATTTGGATCGGTAGCATTGCACCCCCCTGCGGGCAATGATGTGCAAGGCAGGCACACAAGACTTTCAGCACAATATCTTGAGGCAGAATTTGGATGGGTAGAGTAGCATTGCAACCCCCTGCGGGCAATGCTGCACAAGGGGGGGCACACAAGACTTTCAGCACGATATTCTGAGGCAGAATTCGGATGGGTAGCATTGCAACCCCCTGCGGGCAATGCTGCACAAGGCGGGCACACAAGACTTTCAGCACGATATCCTGAGGCAGAATTTGGATGGGTAGCATTGCACCCCCCTGCGGGCAATGCTGCGCAAGGCCGGCACATGAGACTTTCAGCACAATATCCTGAGACAGAATTTGAATGGGTAGCATTGCAACCCCCTGCAGGCAATGCTGCGCAAGGCGGGCACCCAAATCTTTCAGCACAATATCCTGAGACGGAATGTGGATGGGTAGCATTGCACCCCCCAGCGAGCAATGCTGCGCCAGGCGGGCACACAAGACTTTCAGCACGATATCTTGAGGCAGAATTTGGATGGGTAGCATTGCAACCCTCTGCAAGCAATGCTGCGCAAGGCAGGCACACAAGACTTTCAGCACAATATCCTGAGCCAGAATTTGGATGGGTAGCATTGCACCCCCCTGCGGGCAATGCTGCGCAAGGAGGGCACACAAGACTGTCAGCACGATATCCTGAGTCAGAATTTGGATGGGTAGCATTGCGACCCCCTGCGGGCAATGCTGCACAAGGCGGGCACACAAGACTTTCAGCACAATATCCTGAGGCAGAATTTGGATGGGTAGCATTGCAACCCCCTGCGGGCAATGCTGCGCAAGGCGGGCACACAAGACTTTCAGCACGATATCCTGAGGCAGAATTTGGATGGGTACCATTGCAAACCCCTGCGGGAAATGCTGCCCAAGGCGGGCACCCAATACTTTCAGCATGATATCCAGAGGCAGAATTTGGATGAGTAGCATTGCAACCCCCTGTGGGCAATGCTGTGTGGGCAATGCTGTGCAAGGCGGGCACACAAGACTTTCAGCACGATATCCTGAGACAGAATTTGAATGTGTAGCATTGCATCCCCCTGCGGGCAATGCTGCACAAGGTGGGCACCCAAGACTTTCAGCACGATATCCTGAGACGGAATGTGGATGGGTAGCGTTGCAACCCCCTGCGAGCAATGCTGCGCAAGGCGGGCACAAAAGACTTTCAGCACGATATCCTGAAGCAGAATTTGGATGCGTAGGGTAGCATTGCAACCCCCTGCGGGCAATGCTGCGCAAGGGGGGCACACAAGACTTTCAGAACGATATCCTGAGGCAGAATTTGGATGGGTAGCATTGCAAACCCCTGTGGGCAATGCTGGCCAAAGCGGGCAGACAAGACTTTCAGCACGATATCCTGAGGCAGAATTTAGATGGGTAGCATTGCAACCCTCTGCGGGCAATCCTGCACAAGACAGGCATACAAGACTTTCAGCACGATATCCTGAGGCAGAATTTGGATGGGTAGCATTTCACCTCCCTGCGGGCAATGCTTTGCAAGGCCGGCACATGAGACTTTCAGCACAATATCCTGAGACAGAATTTGTATGGGTAGCATTGGAACACCCTGCAGGCAATGCTGTGCAAGGCGGGCACACAAGACTTTCAGCACGATATCCTGAGGCAGAATTTGGATGGGTAGCATTGCACCCCCCTGAGGGCAATGCTGCGCAAGGCCGGCACATGAGACTTTCAGCACAATATCCTGAGACAGAGTTTGGATGGGTAGCATTGCAACCCCCTGCGGGCAATGCTGCGCAAGGCAGGCACCCAAATCTTTCAGCACAATATCCTGAGACGGAATGTGGATGGGTAGTATTGCACCCCCCAGTGAGCAATGCTGTGCAAGGCGGGCACACAAGACTTTCAGCACGATATCCTGAGGCAAAATTAGATGGGTAGGGTAGCATTGCAACCCCCTGCGGGCAATGCTGCACAAGGGGGGCACACAAGACTTTCAGCACGATATCCTGAGGCAGAATTTGGATGGGTAGCATTGCAGACCCCTGTGGGCAATGCTGCCCAAGGCGGACAGACAAGACTGTCAGCACGATATCCTGAGGCAGAATTTGGATAGGTAGCATTGCAACCCTCTGCGGACAATGCTGCGCAAGGCGGGCACACAAGACTTTCAGCACGATATCCTGAAGCAGAATTTGGATGCGTAGGGTAGCATTGTAAACCCCTGCGGGCAATGCTGCCCAAGGCGGGCACACAATACTTTCAGAATGATATCCAGCGGCAGAATTTGGATGGGAGCATTGCAACCCCCTGTGGGCAATGCTGTGTGGGCAATGCTGTGCAAGGCGGGCACACAAGACTTTCCGCACGATATCCTAAAATGGAATTTGGATGGGTAGCATTGCACCCCCCTGCGGGCAATGCTGCGCAATGCGGGCACACAGGATTTCAGCATGATATCCCGAGACAAAATTTGGATGGGTAGCATTGCACCCCCCTGCGCGCAATGCTGCGCAGGTCGGGCACACAAGACTTTCAGCACGATATCCCGTGGCAGTATTTGGATGGGTAATATTGCAACCCCCTGCGGGCAAAGCTGCGCAAGGCTGGCACACAAGACTTTCAGCACGATATCCCGAGGCAGGATTTGGATGGGTAGCATTGCAATCCTCTGCAGGCAATCCTGCGCAAGGAGGGCACACAAGACTTTCAGCATAAGATCCAAAGACAGAATTTGGATGGGTAGCATTGCAACCCCCTGCGGGCAATGCTGCGCAAGGCGGGCACACAAGACATCAGCACGATATCCTGAGGCAGAATTTGGATGGGTAGCATTGCACCACTCTGCGGGCAATGCTGCGCAAGGCGGGCACACAAGACTTTCAGCACGATATCCTGAGGCAGAATTTGGATGGGCAGCATTGCAACCCCCTGCGGGCAATGCTCCGCAAGGCGGGCACACAAGACATTCAGCACAATATCCTGAGGCAGAATTTGGATGGGTAGCATTGCAAACCCCTGCGGGCAATGCTGCCCAAGGCAGGCACACAATACTTTCAGCATGATATCCAGCAGCAGAAAGCGGGCAGACAAGACTTTCAGCATGAGATCCTGAGGCAGAATTTAGATGGGTAGCATTGCAACCCTCTGCGGGCAATGCTGTGCAAGGCGGGCACACGAGACTTTCAGCACGAGATCCTGAGACAGAATTTGGATGGGTAGCATTGCACCTCCCTGCGGGCAATGCTGCGCAAGACAGGCACACAAGACTTTCAGCACGATATATCCTGAGGCAGAATTTGGATGGGTAGCATTGCACCTCCCTGTGGGCAATGCTGCGCAAGGCCGGTATATGAGACTTTCAGCACGATATCCTGAGACAGAATTTGGATGGGTAGCATTGCAACCCCCTGCGGGCAATGCTGTGCAAGGCAGGCACCCAAACCTTTCAGCACAACGTCCTGAGACGGAATGTGGATGGGTACCATTGCACCCCCCAGTGAGCCATGCTGTGCAAGGCGGGCAAACAAGACTTTCAGCACATTATCCTGAGGCAAAATTTAGATGGGTAGGGTAGCATTGCAACCCCCTGCGGGCAATGCTGCACAAGGGGGGCACTCAAGACTTTCAGCACGATATCCTGAGGCAGAATTTGGATGGGTAGCATTGCAAACCCCTGCGGGCAATGCTGCCCAAGGCGGGCAGACAAGACTGTCAGCACGATATCCTGAGGCAGAATTTGGATGGGTAGCATTGACACCCCCTGCGGGCAATGCTGCGCAAGGCAGGCACCCAAACCTTTCAGCACAATATCCTGAGACGGAATGTGGATGGGTAGCATTGCACCCCCCAGGGAGCAATGCTGTGCAAGGCGGGCAAACAAGACTTTCAGCACATTATCCTGAGGCAAAATTTAGATGGGTAGGGTAGCATTGCAACCCCCTGCGGGCAATGCTGCACAAGGGGGGCACACAAGACTTTCAGCACGATATCCTGAGGCAGAATTTGGATGGGTAGCATTGCAAACCCCTGCGGGCAATGCTGCCCAAGGCGGGCAGACAAGACTGTCAGCACGATATCCTGAGGCAGAATTTGGATGGGTAGCATTGCAACCCTCTGCGGACAATGCTGCGCAAGGCAGGCACACAAGACTTTCAGCACGAGATCCTGAGACAGAATTTGGATGGGTAGCATTGCAGCCCCCTGCAGGCAATGCTGCACAAGACAGGCACACAAGACTTTCAGCACAATATCCTGAGGCAGAATTTGGATGGGTAGCATTGCACCTCCCTGCGGGCAATGCTGCACAAGGCCGGCACATGAGACTTTCAGCACGATATCCTGAGGCAGAATTTGGATGGGTAGCATTGCAAACCCCTGCGGGCAATGCTGCCCAAGGCAGGCAGACAAGACTGTCAGCACAATATCCTGAGGCAGAATTTAGATGGGTAGCATTGCAACCCATTGCGGGCAATGCTGCGCAAGGCGGGCACACAAGACTTTCAGCACAATATCCTGAGGCAGAATTTGGATGGGTAGCATTGCAAACCTCTGCGGACAATGCTGCGCAAGGCGGGCACACAAGACTTTCAGCACGAGATCCTGAGACAGAATTTGGATGGGTAGCATTGCTGCCCCCTGCGGGCAATGCTGCACAAGACAGGCACACAAGACATTCAGCACGATATCCTGAGGCAGACTTTGGATGGGTAGCATTGCACCCCCCTGCGGGCAATGCTGTGCAAGGCGGGCACACAAGACATTCAGCACGATATCCTGAGGCAGACTTTGGATGGGTAGCATTGCACCCCCCTGTGGGCAATGCTGCGCAAGGCCGGCACATGAGACTTTCAGCACAATATCCTGAGACAGAATTTGGATGTGTAGCATTGCAACCCCCTGCGGGCAATGCTGCGCAAGGCAGGCACCCAAACCTTTCAGCACAATATCCTGAGACGGAATGTGGATGGGTAGCATTGCACCCCCCAGTGAGCAATGCTGTGCAAGGCGGGCAAACAAGACTTTCAGCACATTATCCTGAGGCAAAATTTACATGGGTAGGGTAGCATTGCAACCCTCTGCGGGCAATGCTGCACAAGGGGGGCACACAAGACTTTCAGCACGATATCCTGAGGCAGAATTTGGATGGGTAGCATTGCAAACCCCTGCGGCAATGCTGCCCAAGGCGGGCAGACAAGACTGTCAGCACGATATCCTGAGGCAGAATTTGGATGGGTAGCATTGCAACCCTCTGCGGACAATGCTGCGCAAGGCAGGCACACAAGACTTTCAGCACGAGATCCTGAGACAGAATTTGGATGGGTAGCATTGCAGCCCCCTGCAGGCAATGCTGCACAAGACAGGCACACAAGACTTTCAGCACAATATCCTGAGGCAGAATTTGGTTGGTAGCATTGCACCTCCCTGCGGGCAACGCTGCACAAGGCCGGCACATGAGACTTTCAGCACGATATCCTGAGGCAGAATTTGGATGGGTAGCATTGCAAACCCCTGCGGGCAATGCTGCCCAAGGCAGGCAGACAAGACTGTCAGCACAATATCCTGAGGCAGAATTTAGATGGGTAGCATTGCAACCCATTGCGGGCAATGCTGCGCAAGGCGGGCACACAAGACTTTCAGCACAATATCCTGAGGCAGAATTTGGATGGGTAGCATTGCTGCCCCCTGCGGGCAATGCTGCACAAGGGGGGGCACACAGGACTTTCAGCACGATATTCTGAGGCAGAATTTGGATGGGTAGCATTGCAACCCCCTGCGGGCAATGCTGCGCAAGGCGGGCACACAAGACTTTCAGCACAATATCCTGAGGCAGAATTTGGATGGGTAGCATTGCACCCCCCTGCGGGCAATGCTGCGCAAGGCCGGCACATGAGACTTTCAGCACAATATCCTGAGACAGAATTTGGATGGGTAGCATTGCAACTCCCTGCAGGCAATGCTGTGCAAGGCGGGCACCCAAATCTTTCAGCACAATATCCTGAGACGGAATGTGGATGGGTAGCATTGTACCCCCCAGCGAGCAATGCTGCGCCAGGCGGGCACACAAGACTTTCAGCACGATATCTTGAGGCAGAATTTGGATGGGTAGCATTGCAACCCTCTGCAGGCAATGCTGCGCAAGGCAGGCACACAAGACTTTCAGCACAATATCCTGAGGCAGAATTTGGATGGGTAGCATTGCACCCCCCTGCGGGCAATGCTGCGCAAGGAGGGCACACAAGACTGTCAGCACGATATCCTGAGGCAGAATTTGGATGGGTAGCATTGCGACCCCCTGCGGGCAATGCTGCGCAAGGCGGGCACACAAGACTTTCAGCACGATATGCTGAGGCAGAATTTGGATGGGTAGCATTGCAACCCCCTGTGGGCAATGCTGTGTGGGCAATGCTGTGCAAGGCGGGCACACAAGACTTTCAGCATGATATCCTGAGACAGAATTTGAATGGGTAGCGTTGCATCCCCCTGCGGGCAATGCTGCACAAGGTGGGCACCCAAGACTTTCAGCACGATATCCTGAGACGGAATGTGGATGGGTAGCGTTGCAACCCCCTGCGAGCAATGCTGCGCAAGGCGGGCACACAAGACTTTCAGCACGATATCCTGAAGCAGAATTTGGATGCGTAGGGTACCATTGCAAACCCCTGCGGGAAATGCTGCCCAAGGCGGGCACCCAATACTTTCAGCATGATATCCAGAGGCAGAATTTGGATGGGTAGCATTGCAACCCCCTGTGGGCAATGCTGTGTGGGCAATGCTGTGCAAGGCGGGCACACAAGACTTTCAGCATGATATCCTGAGACAGAATTTGAATGGGTAGCGTTGCATCCCCCTGCGGGCAATGCTGCACAAGGTGGGCACCCAAGACTTTCAGCACGATATCCTGAGACGGAATGTGGATGGGTAGCGTTGCAACCCCCTGCGAGCAATGCTGCGCAAGGCGGGCACACAAGACTTTCAGTACGATATCCTGAAGCAGAATTTGGATGCGTAGGGCAGCATTGCAACCCCCTGCGGGCAATGCTGTGCAAGAGGGGCACACAAGACTTTCAGAACGATATCCTGAGGCAGAATTTGGATGGGTAGCATTGCAAACCCCTGTGGGCAATGCTGCGCAAGGCGGGCACCCAAATCTTTCAGCACAATATCCTGAGACGGAATGTGGATGGGTAGCATTGCACCCCCCAGCGAGCAATGCTGCGCCAGGCGGGCACACAAGACTTTCAGCACGATATCTTGAGGCAGAATTTGGATGGGTAGCATTGCAACCCTCTGCAAGCAATGCTGCGCAAGGCAGGCACACAAGACTTTCAGCACAATATCCTGAGGCAGAATTTGGATGGGTAGCATTGCACCCCCCTGCGGGCAATGCTGCGCCAGGCGGGCACACAAGACTTTCAGCACGATATCTTGAGGCAGAATTTGGATGGGTAGCATTGCAACCCTCTGCAAGCAATGCTGCGCAAGGCAGGCACACAAGACTTTCAGCACAATATCCTGAGGCAGAATTTGGATGGGTAGCATTGCAGCCCCCTGCGGGCAATGCTGCGCAAGGAGGGCACACAAGACTGTCAGCACGATATCCTGAGGCAGAATTTGGATGGGTAGCATTGCGACCCCCTGTGGGCAATGCTGCACAAGGCGGGCACACAAGACTTTCAGCACAATATCCTAAGGCAGAATTTGGATGGGTAGCATTGCAACCCCCTGCGGGCAATGCTGCGCAAGGCGGGCACACAAGACTTTCAGCACGATATCCTACGGCAGAATTTGGATGGGTACCATTGCAAACCCCTGCGGGAAATGCTGCCCAAGGCGGGCACCCAATACTTTCAGCATGATATCCAGAGGCAGAATTTGGATGAGTAGCATTGCAACCCCCTGTGGGCAATGCTGTGTGGGCAATGCTGTGCAAGGCGGGCACACAAGACTTTCAGCACGATATCCTGAGACAGAATTTGAATGGGTAGCGTTGCATCCCCCTGCGGGCAATGCTGCACAAGGTGGGCACCCAAGACTTTCAGCACGATATCCTGAGACGCAATGTGGATGGGTAGCGTTGCAACCCCCTGCGAGCAATGCTGCGCAAGGCGGGCACAAAAGACTTTCAGCACGATATCCTGAAGCAGAATTTGGATGCGTAGGGTAGCATTGCAACCCCCTGCGGGCAATGCTGCGCAAGGGGGGCACACAAGACTTTCAGAACGATATCCTGAGGCCAAATTTGGATGGGTAGCATTGCAAACCCCTGTGGGCAATGCTGGCCAAAGCGGGCAGACAAGACTTTCAGCACGATATCCTGAGGCAGAATTTAGATGGGTAGCATTGCAACCCTCTGCAAGCAATGCTGCGCAAGGCAGGCACACAAGACTTTCAGCACAATATCATGAGGCAGAATTTGGATGGGTAGCATTGCACCCCCCTGCGGGCAATGCTGCGCAAGACCGGCACATGAGACTTTCAGCACAATATCCTGAGACAGAATTTGGATGTGTAGCATTGCAACCCCCTGCAGGCAATGCTGCGCAAGGCGGGCACCCAAATCTTTCAGCACAATATCCTGAGACGGAATGTGGATGGGTAGCATTGTACACCCCAGCGAGCAATGCTGCGCCAGGCGGGAACACAAGACTTTCAGCACGATATCTTGAGGCAGAATTTGGATGGGTAGCATTGCAACCCTCTGCAGGCAATGCTGCGCAAGGCAGGCACACAAGACTTTCAGCACAATATCCTGAGGCAGAATTTGGATGGGCAGCATTGCAACTCCCTGCGGGCAATGCTGCGCAAGGCGGGCACACAAGACATTCAGCACAATATCCTGAGGCAGAATTTGGATGGGTAGCATTGCAAACCCCTGCGGGCAATGCTGCCCAAGGCGGGCACACAATACTTTCAGCATGATATCCAGCGGCAGAAAGCGGGCAGACAAGACTTTCAGCATGAGTACCAGAGGTAGAATTTAGATGGGTAGCATTGCAACCCTCTGCGGGCAATGCTGTGCAAGGCGGGCACACGAGACTTTCAGCACGAGATCCTGAGACAGAATTTGGATGGGTAGCATTGCACCTCCCTGCGGGCAATGCTGCGCAAGACAGGCACACAAGACTTTCAGCACAATATCCTGAGGCAGAATTTGGATGGGTAGCATTGCACCTCCCTGCGGGCAATGCTGCGCAAGGCCGGCACATGAGACTTTCAGCACGATATCCTGAGTCAGAATTTGGATCGGTAGCATTGGAACCCCCTGCAGGCAATGCTGTGAAAGGGGGGCACACAAGACTTTCAGCACGATATATCCTGAGGCAGAATTTGGATGGGTAGCATTGCACCCCCCTGAGGGCAATGCTGCGCAAGGCCGGTACATGAGACTTTCAGCACGATATCCTGAGACAGAATTTGGATGGGTAGCATTGCAACCCCCTGCGGGCAATGCTGCGCAAGGCAGACACCCAAACTTTTCAGCACAATATCCTGAGACGGAATGTGGATGGGTAGCATTGCACCCCCAGTGAGCAATGCTGTGCAAGGCGGGCAAACAAGACTTTCAGCACATTATCCTGAGGCAAAATTTAGATGGGTAGGGTAGCATTGCAACCCCCTGCGGGCAATGCTGCACAAGGGGGGCACACAAGACTTTCAGCACGATATCCTGAGGCAGAATTTGGATGGGTAGCATTGCAAACCCCTGCGGGCAATGCTGCCCAAGGCGGGCAGACAAGACTGTCAGCACGATATCCTGAGGCAGAATTTGGATGGGTAGCATTGCAACCCCCTGCGGGCAATGCTGCGCAAGGCAGGCACCCAAACCTTTCAGCACAATATCCTGAGACGGAATGTGGATGGGTAGCATTGCACCCCCCAGTGAGCAATGCTGTGCAAGGCGGGCAAACAAGACTTTCAGCACATTATCCTGAGGCAAAATTTAGATGGGTAGGGTAGCATTGCAACCCCCTGCAGGCAATGCTGCACAAAGGGGGCACACAAGACTTTCAGCACGATATCCTGAGGCAGAATTTGGATGGGTAGCATTGCAAACCCCTGCGGGCAATGCTGCCCAAGGCGGGCAGACAAGACTGTCAGTACGATATCCTGAGGCAGAATTTGGATGGGTAGCATTGCAACCCTCTGCGGACAATGCTGCGCAAGGCAGGCACACAAGACTTTCAGCACGAGATCCTGAGACAGAATTTGGATGGGTAGCATTGCAGCCCCCTGCAGGCAATGCTGCACAAGACAGGCACACAAGACTTTCAGCACAATATCCTGAGGCAGAATTTGGATGGGTAGCATTGCACCTCCCTGCAGGCAATGCTGCACAAGACAGGCACACAAGACTTTCAGCACAATATCCTGAGGCAGAATTTGGATGGGTAGCATTGCTGCCCCCTGCGGGCAATGCTGCACAAGGGGGGGCACACAAGACTTTCAGCACGATATTCTGAGGCAGAATTTGGATGGGTAGCATTGCAACCCCCTGCGGGCAATGCTGCGCAAGGCGGGCACACAAGACTTTCAGCACAATATCCTGCGGCAGAATTTGGATGGGTAGCATTGCACCCCCCTGCGGGCAATGCTGCGCAAGGCCGGCACATGAGACTTTCAGCACAATATCCTGAGACCGAATTTGGATGGGTAGCATTGCAACCCCCTGCGGGCAATGCTGCGCAAGGCAGGCACCCAAACCTTTCAGCACAATATCCTGAGACGGAATGTGGATGGGTAGCATTGCACCCCCCAGTGAGCAATGCTGTGCAAGGCGGGCAAACAAGACTTTCAGCACATTATCCTGAGGCAAAATTTAGATGGGTAGGGTAGCATTGCAACCCCCTGCAGGCAATGCTGCACAAAGGGGGCACACAAGACTTTCAGCACGATATCCTGAGGCAGAATTTGGATGGGTAGCATTGCAAACCCCTGCGGGCAATGCTGCCCAAGGCGGGCAGACAAGACTGTCAGTACGATATCCTGAGGCAGAATTTGGATGGGTAGCATTGCAACCCTCTGCGGACAATGCTGCGCAAGGCAGGCACACAAGACTTTCAGCACGAGATCCTGAGACAGAATTTGGATGGGTAGCATTGCAGCCCCCTGCAGGCAATGCTGCACAAGACAGGCACACAAGACTTTCAGCACAATATCCTGAGGCAGAATTTGGATGGGTAGCATTGCACCTCCCTGCAGGCAATGCTGCACAAGACAGGCACACAAGACTTTCAGCACAATATCCTGAGGCAGAATTTGGATGGGTAGCATTGCTGCCCCCTGCGGGCAATGCTGCACAAGGGGGGGCACACAAGACTTTCAGCACGATATTCTGAGGCAGAATTTGGATGGGTAGCATTGCAACCCCCTGCGGGCAATGCTGCGCAAGGCGGGCACACAAGACTTTCAGCACAATATCCTGCGGCAGAATTTGGATGGGTAGCATTGCACCCCCCTGCGGGCAATGCTGCGCAAGGCCGGCACATGAGACTTTCAGCACAATATCCTGAGACCGAATTTGGATGGGTAGCATTGCGACCCCATGCGGGCAATGCTGCGCAAGGCGGGCACAGAAGACTTTCAGCACGATATGCTGAGGCAGAATTTGGATGGGTAGCATTGCAACTCCCTGCAGGCAATGCTGTGCAAGGCGGGCATCCAAATCTTTCAGCACAATATCCTGAGACGGAATGTGGATGGGTAGCATTGTACCCCCCAGCAAGCAATGCTGCGCCAGGCGGGCACACAAGACTTTCAGCACAATATCTTGAGGCAGAATTTGGATGGGTAGCATTGCAACCCTCTGCAGGCAATGCTGTGCAAGGCAGGCACACAAGACTTTCAGCACAATATCCTGAGGCAGAATTTGGATGGGTAGCATTGCACCCCCCTGCGGGCAATGCTGCGCAAGGAGGGCACACAAGACTGTCAGCACGATATCCTGAGGCAGAATTTGGATGGGTAGCATTGCGACCCCCTGCGGGCAATGCTGCGCAAGGCGGGCACAGAAGACTTTCAGCACGATATGCTGAGGCAGAATTTGGATGGGTAGCATTGCAACCCCCTGTGGGCAATGCTGTGTGGGCAATGCTGTGCAAGGCGGGCACACAAGACTTTCAGCATGATATCCTGAGACAGAATTTGAATGGGTAGCGTTGCATCCCCCTGCGGGCAATGCTGCACAAGGTGGGCACCCAAGACTTTCAGCACGATATCCTGAGACGGAATGTGGATGGGTAGCGTTGCAACCCCCTGCGAGCAATGCTGCGCAAGGCGGGCACACAAGACTTTCAGCACGATATCCTGAAGCAGAATTTGGATGCGTAGGGTACCATTGCAAACCCCTGCGGGAAATGCTGCCCAAGGCGGGCACCCAATACTTTCAGCATGATATCCAGAGGCAGAATTTGGATGGGTAGCATTGCAACCCCCTGTGGGCAATGCTGTGTGGGCAATGCTGTGCAAGGCGGGCACACAAGACTTTCAGCATGATATCCTGAGACAGAATTTGAATGGGTAGCGTTGCATCCCCCTGCGGGCAATGCTGCACAAGGTGGGCACCCAAGACTTTCAGCACGATATCCTGAGACGGAATGTGGATGGGTAGCGTTGCAACCCCCTGCGAGCAATGCTGCGCAAGGCGGGCACACAAGACTTTCAGCACGATATCCTGAAGCAGAATTTGGATGCGTAGGGTAGCATTGCAACCCCCTGCGGGCAATGCTGTGCAAGAGGGGCACACAAGACTTTCAGAACGATATCCTGAGGCAGAATTTGGATGGGTAGCATTGCAAACCCCTGTGGGCAATGCTGGCCAAAGCGGGCAGACAAGACTTTCAGCACGATATCCTGAGGCAGAATTTAGATGGGTAGCATTGCAACCCTCTGCGGGCAATCCTGCACAAGACAAGCACACAAGACTTTCAGCACGATATCCTGAGGCAGAATCTGGATGGGTAGCATTTCACCTCCCTGCGGGCAATGCTTTGCAAGGCCGGCACATGAGACTTTCAGCACAATATCCTGAGACAGAATTTGTATGGGTAGCATTGGAACACCCTGCAGGCAATGCTGTGCAAGGCGGGCACACAAGACTTTCAGCACGATATCCTGAGGCAGAATTTGGATGGGTAGCATTGCACCCCCCTGAGGGCAATGCTGCGCAAGGCCGGCACATGAGACTTTCAGCACAATGTCCTGAGACAGAGTTTGGATGGGTAGCGTTGCAACCCCCTGCGGGCAATGCTGCGCAAGGCAGGCACCCAAACCTTTCAGCACAATATCCTGAGACGGAATGTGGATGGGTAGTATTGCACCCCCCAGCGAGCAATGCTGTGCAAGGCAGGCACACAAGACTTTCAGCACAATATCCTGAGGCAAAATTAGATGGGTAGGGTAGCATTGCAACCCCCTGCGGGCAATGCTGCACAAGGGGGGGCACACAAGACTTTCAGCACGATATCCTGAGGCAGAATTTGGATGGGTAGCATTGCAAACCCCTGTGGGCAATGCTGCCCAAGGCGGGCAGACAAGACTGTCAGCACGATATCCTGAGGCAGAATTTGGATGGGTAGCATTGCAACCCTCTGCGGACAATGCTGCGCAACGCGGGCACACAAGACTTTCAGCACGATATCCTGAAGCAGAATTTGGATGCGTAGGGTAGCATTGCAACCCCCTGCGGGCAATGCTGCGCAAGGGGGGCACACAAGACTTTCAGAATGATATCCTGAGGCAGAATCTGGATGGGTAGCATAGTAAACCCCTGCGGGCAATGCTGCCCAAGGCGGGCACAAAATACTTTCAGCATGATATCCAGCGGCAGAATTTGGATGGGTAGCATTGCAACCCCCTGTGGGCAATGCTGTGTGGGCAATTCTGTGCAAGGCGGGCACACAAGACTTTCCGCACGATATCCTGAGATGGAATTTGGATGGGTAGCATTGCACCCCCCTGCGGGCAATGCTGCGCAATGCGGGCACACAAGACTTTCAGCATGATATCCCGAGACAGAATTTGGATGGGTAGCATTGCACCCCCCTGCGCGCAATGCTGCGCAAGCCGGGCACACAAGACTTTCAGCACAGTATCCCGTGGCAGAATTTGGATGAGTAGTATTGCAACCCCCTGCGGGCAAAGCTGCGCAAGGCTGGGACACAAGACTTTCAGCACGATATTCTGAGGCAGAATTTGGATGGGTAGCATTGCAACCCCCTGCGGGCAATGCTGCGCAAGGCGGGCACACAAGACATTCAGCACAATATCCTGAGTCAGAATTTGGATGGGTAGCATTGCAAACCCCTGCGGGCAATGCTGCCCAAGGCGGGCACACAATACTTTCAGCATGATATCCAGCGGCAGAAAGCGGGCAGACAAGACTTTCAGCACGAGATCCCGAGGCAGAATTTAGATGGGTAGCATTGCAACCCTCTGCGGGCAATGCTGTGCAAGGCGGGCACACGAGACTTTCAGCACGATATCCTGAGAGAGAATTTGGATGGGTAGCATTGCAGTCCCCTGCGGGCAATGCTGCACAAGACAGGCACACAAGACTTTCAGCACAATATCCTGAGGCAGAATTTGGATGGGTAGCATTGCACCTCCCTGCGGGCAATGCTGCGCAAGGCCGGCACATGAGACTTTCAGCTTGATATCCTGAGACAGAATTTGGATCGGTAGCATTGGAACCCCCTGCAGGCAATGCTGTGAAAGGCGGGCACACAAGACTTTCAGCACGATATATCTTGAGGCAGAATTTGGATGGGTAGCATTGCACCCCCCTGAGGGCAATGCTGCGCAAGGCCGGTACATGAGACTTTCAGCACGATATCCTGAGACAGAATTTGGATGGGTAGCATTGCAACCCCCTGCGGGCATTGCTGCGCAAGGCAGGCACCCAAACCTTTCAGCACAATATCCTGAGACGGAATGCGGATGGGTAGCATTGCAACCCCCTGTGGACAATGCTGCGCAAGGCGGGCACACAAGACTTTCAGCACGAGATCCTGAGACAGAATTTGGATGGGTAGCATTGCAGCCCCCTGCAGGCAATGCTGCACAAGACAGGCACACAAGACTTTCAGCACAATATCCTGAGGCAGAATTTGGATGGGTAGCATTGCACCTCCCTGCGGGCAATGCTGCACAATGCCGGCACATGAGACTTTCAGCACGATATCCTGAGGCAGAATTTGGATGGGTAGTATTGCAAACCCCTGCGGGCAATGCTGCCCAAGGCAGGCAGACAAGACTGTCAGCACAATATCCTGAGGCAGAATTTAGATGGGTAGCATTGCAACCCATTGCGGGCAATGCTGCGCAAGGCGGGCACACAAGACTTTCAGCACAATATCCTGAGGCAGAATTTGGATGGGTAGCATTGCAACCCTCTGCGGACAATGCTGCGCAAGGCGTGCACACAAGACTTTCAGCACGAGATCCTGAGACAGAATTTGGATGGGTAGCATTGCTGCCCCCTGCGGGCAATGCTGCACAAGACAGGCACACAAGACATTCAGCACGATATCCTGAGGCAGAATTTGGATGGGTAGCATTGCACCCCCCTGCGGGCAATGCTGTGCAAGGCGGGCACACAAGACTTTCAGCACAATATCTTGAGGCAGAATTTGGATGGGTAGAGTAGCATTGCAACCCCCTGTGGGCAATGCTGCACAAGGGGGGGCACACAAGACTTTCAGCACGATATTCGGAAGCAGAATTTGGATGGGTAGCATTGCAACCCCCTGCGGGCAATGCTGCGCAAGGCGGGCACACAAGACTTTCAGCACGATATCCTGAGGCAGAATTTGGATGGGTAGCATTGCACCCCCCTGCGGGCAATGCTGCGCAAGGCCGGAACATGAGACTTTCAGCACAATATCCTGAGACAGAATTTGGATGGGTAGCATTGCACCCCCCAGCGAGCAATGCTGCGCCAGGCGGGCACACAAGACTTTCAGCACGATCTCTTGAGGCAGAATTTGGATGGGTAGCATTGCAACCCTCTGCAGGCAATGCTGCACAAGGCAGGCACACAAGACTTTCAGCACAATATCCTGAGGCAGAATTTGGATGGGTAGCATTGCACCCCCCTGCGGGAAATGCTGCGCAAGGAGGGCACACAAGACTGTCAGCACGATATCCTGAGGCAGAATTTGTATGGGTAGCATTGCGACCCCCTGCGGGCAATGCTGCACAAGGCGGGCACACAAGACTTTCAGCACGATATCCTGAGGCAGAATTTGGATGGGTACCATTGCAAATCCCTGTGGGAAATGCTGCCCAAGGCGGGCACCCAATACTTTCAGCATGATATCCAGAGGCAGAATTTGGATGGGTAGCATTGCAACCCCCTGTGGGCAATGCTGTGTGGGCAATGCTGTGCAAGGCGGGCACACAAGACTTTCAGTACGATATCCTGAGACAGAATTTGAATGGGTAGCGTTGCATCCCCCTGCGGGCAATGCTGCACAAGGTGGGCACCCAAGACTTTCAGCACGATATCCTGAGACGGAATGTGGATGGGTAGCGTTGCAACCCCCTGCGAGCAATGCTGCGCAAGGCGGGCACACAAGATTTTCAGCACGATATCCTGAAGCAGAATTTGGATGGGTAGGGTAGCATTGCAACCCCCTGCGGGCAATGCTGCACAAGGGGGGCACACAAGACTTTCAGCACGATATCCTGAGGCAGAATTTGGATGGGTAGCATTGCAAACCCCTGCGGGCAATGCTGCCCAAGGCGGGCAGACAAGACTGTCAGCACGATATCCTGAGGCAGAATTTGGATGGGTAGCATTGCAACCCTGTGCGGACAATGCTGCGCAAGGCGGGCACACAAGACTTTCAGCACGAGATCCTGAGACAGAATTTGGATGGGTAGCATTGCAGCCCCCTGCAGGCAATGCTGCACAAGACAGGCACACAAGACTTTCAGCACAATATCCTGAGGCAGAATTTGGATGGGTAGCATTGCACCTCCCTGCGGGCAATGCTGCACAAGGCCGGCACATGAGACTTTCAGCACGATATCCTGAGGCAGAATTTGGATGGGTAGCATTGCAAACCCCTGCGGGCAATGCTGCCCAAGGCAGGCAGACAAGACTGTCAGCACAATATCCTGAGGCAGAATTTAGATGAGTAGCATTGCAACCCATTGCGGGCAATGCTGCGCAAGGCGGGCACACAAGACTTTCAGCACAATATCCTGAGGCAGAATTTGGATGGGTAGCATTGCAACCCTCTGCGGACAATGCTGCGCAAGGCGGGCACACAAGACTTTCAGCACGAGATCCTGAGACAGAATTTGGATGGGTAGCATTGCTGCCCCCTGCGGGCAATGCTGCACAAGACAGGCAGCACGATATCCTGAGGCAGAATTTGGATGGGTAGCATTGCACCCCCCTGCGGGCAATGCTGTGCAAGGCGGGCACACAAGACTTTCAGCACAATATCTTGAGGCAGAATTTGGATGGGTAGAGTAGCATTGCAACCCCCTGCGGGCAATGCTGCACAAGGGGGGGCACACAAGACTTTCAGCACGATATTCGGAGGCAGAATTTGGATGGGTAGCATTGCAACCCCCTGCGGGCAATGCTGCGCAAGGCGGGCACACAAGACTTTCAGCACGATATCCTGAGGCAGAATTTGGATGGGTAGCATTGCACACCCCTGCGGGCAATGCTGCGCAAGGCCGGCACATGAGACTTTCAGCACAACATCCTGAGACGGAATGTGGATGGGTAGCATTGCACCCCCGAGCGAGCAATGCTGCGCCAGGCGGGCACACAAGGCTTTCAGCACGATATCTTGAGGCAGAATTTGGATGGGTAGCATTGCAACCCTCTGCAGGCAATGCTGCGCAAGGCAGGCACACAAGACTTTCAGCACAATATCCTGAGGCAGAATTTGGATGGGTAGCATTGCACCCCCCTGCGGGCAATGCTGCGCAAGGAGGGCACACAAGACTGTCAGCACGATATCCTGAGGCAGAATTTGGATGGGTAGCATTGCGACCCCCTGCGGGCCATGCTGCACAAGGCGGGCACACAAGACTTTCAGCACGATATCCTGAGGCAGAATTTGGATTGGTACCATTGCAAACCCCTGCGGGAAATGCTGCCCAAGGCGGGCACCCATACTTTCAGCATGATATCCAGAGGCAGAATTTGGATGGGTACCATTGCAAACCCCTGCGGGAAATGCTGCCCAAGGCGGGCACCCAATACTTTCAGCATGATATCCAGAGGCAGAATTTGGATGGGTACCATTGCAAACCCCTGCGGGAAATGCTGCCCAAGGCGGGCACCCAATACTTTCAGCATGATATCCAGAGGCAGAATTTGGATGGGTAGCATTGCAACCCCCTGTGGGCAATGCTGTGTGGGCAATGCTGTGCAAGGCGGGCACACAAGACTTTCAGCACGATATCCTGAGACAGAATTTGAATGGGTAGCGTTGCATCCCCCTGCGGCCAATGCTGCACAAGGTGGGCACCCAAGACTTTCAGCACGATATCCTGAGACGGAATGTGGATGGGTAGCGTTGCAACCCCCTGCGAGGAATGCTGCGCAAGGCGGGCACACAAGATTTTCAGCACGATATCCTGAAGCAGAATTTGGATGCGTAGGGTAGCATTGCAACCCCCTGCGGGCAATGCTGCGCAAGGGGGGCACACAAGACTTTCAGAACGATATCCTGAGGCAGAATTTGGATGGGTAGCATTGCAACCCCCTGCGGGCAATGCTGCGCAAGGCGGGCACACAAGACATTCAGCGCAATATCCTGAGGCAGAATTTGGATGGGTAGCATTGCAAACCCCTGCGGGCAATGCTGCCCAAGGCGGGCACACAATACTTTCAGCATGATATCCAGCGGCAGAAAGCGGGCAGACAAGACTTTCAGCACGAGATCCCGAGGCAGAATTTAGATGGGTAGCATTGCAACCCCCTGCGGGCAATGCTGCGCAAGGCAGGCACCCAAACCTTTCAGCACAATATCCTGAGACGGAATGTGGATGGGTAGCATTGCACCCCCCAGTGAGCAAAGCTGTGCAAGGCGGGCAAACAAGACTTTCAGCACATTATCCTGAGGCAAAATTTAGATGGGTAGGGTAGCATTGCAACCCCCTGTGGGCAATGCTGCACAAGGGGGGCACACAAGACTTTCAGCACGATATCCTGAGGCAGAATTTGGATGGGTAGCATTGCAAACCCCTGCGGGCAATGCTGCCCAAGGCGGGCAGACAAGACTGTCAGCACGATATCCTGAGGCAGAATTTGGATGGGTAGCATTGCAACCCTGTGCGGACAATGCTGCGCAAGGCGGGCACACAAGACTTTCAGCACGAGATCCTGAGGCAGAATTTGTATGGGTAGCATTGCGACCCCCTGCGGGCAATGCTGCACAAGGCGGGCACACAAGACTTTCAGCACGATATCCTGAGGCAGAATTTGGATGGGTACCATTGCAAATCCCTGTGGGAAATGCTGCCCAAGGCGGGCACCCAATACTTTCAGCATGATATCCAGAGGCAGAATTTGGATGGGTAGCATTGCAACCCCCTGTGGGCAATGCTGTGTGGGCAATGCTGTGCAAGGCGGGCACACAAGACTTTCAGCACGATATCCTGAGACAGAATTTGAATGGGTAGCGTTGCATCCCCCTGCGGGCAATGCTGCACAAGGTGGGCACCCAAGACTTTCAGCACGATATCCTGAGACGGAATGTGGATGGGTAGCGTTGCAACCCCCTGCGAGCAATGCTGCGCAAGGCGGGCACACAAGATTTTCAGCACGATATCCTGAAGCAGAATTTGGATGGGTAGGGTAGCATTGCAACCCCCTGCGGGCAATGCTGCACAAGGGGGGCACACAAGACTTTCAGCACGATATCCTGAGGCAGAATTTGGATGGGTAGCATTGCAAACCCCTGCGGGCAATGCTGCCCAAGGCGGGCAGACAAGACTGTCAGCACGATATCCTGAGGCAGAATTTGGATGGGTAGCATTGCAACCCTGTGCGGACAATGCTGCGCAAGGCGGGCACACAAGACTTTCAGCACGAGATCCTGAGACAGAATTTGGATGGGTAGCATTGCAGCCCCCTGCAGGCAATGCTGCACAAGACAGGCACACAAGACTTTCAGCACAATATCCTGAGGCAGAATTTGGATGGGTAGCATTGCACCTCCCTGCGGGCAATGCTGCACAAGGCCGGCACATGAGACTTTCAGCACGATATCCTGAGGCAGAATTTGGATGGGTAGCATTGCAAACCCCTGCGGGCAATGCTGCCCAAGGCAGGCAGACAAGACTGTCAGCACAATATCCTGAGGCAGAATTTAGATGAGTAGCATTGCAACCCATTGCGGGCAATGCTGCGCAAGGCGGGCACACAAGACTTTCAGCACAATATCCTGAGGCAGAATTTGGATGGGTAGCATTGCAACCCTCTGCGGACAATGCTGCGCAAGGCGGGCACACAAGACTTTCAGCACGAGATCCTGAGACAGAATTTGGATGGGTAGCATTGCTGCCCCCTGCGGGCAATGCTGCACAAGACAGGCAGCACGATATCCTGAGGCAGAATTTGGATGGGTAGCATTGCACCCCCCTGCGGGCAATGCTGTGCAAGGCGGGCACACAAGACTTTCAGCACAATATCTTGAGGCAGAATTTAGATGGGTAGAGTAGCATTGCAACCCCCTGCGGGCAATGCTGCACAAGGGGGGGCACACAAGACTTTCAGCACGATATTCGGAGGCAGAATTTGGATGGGTAGCATTGCAACCCCCTGCGGGCAATGCTGCGCAAGGCGGGCACACAAGACTTTCAGCACGATATCCTGAGGCAGAATTTGGATGGGTAGCATTGCACCCCCCTGCGGGCAATGCTGCGCAAGGCCGGCACATGAGACTTTCAGCACAATATCCTGAGACAGAATTTGGATGGGTAGCATTGCAACCCCCTGCAGGCAATGCTGCGCAAGGCGGGCACCAAAATCTTTCAGCACAACATCCTGAGACGGAATGTGGATGGGTAGCATTGCACCCCCGAGCGAGCAATGCTGCGCCAGGCGGGCACACAAGGCTTTCAGCACGATATCTTGAGGCAGAATTTGGATGGGTAGCATTGCAACCCTCTGCAGGCAATGCTGCGCAAGGCAGGCACACAAGACTTTCAGCACAATATCCTGAGGCAGAATTTGGATGGGTAGCATTGCACCCCCCTGCGGGCAATGCTGCGCAAGGAGGGCACACAAGACTGTCAGCACGATATCCTGAGGCAGAATTTGGATGGGTAGCATTACGACCCCCTGCGGGCCATGCTGCACAAGGCGGGCACACAAGACTTTCAGCACGATATCCTGAGGCAGAATTTGGATGGGTACCATTGCAAACCCCTGCGGGAAATGCTGCCCAAGGCGGGCACCCATACTTTCAGCATGATATCCAGAGGCAGAATTTGGATGGGTACCATTGCAAACCCCTGCGGGAAATGCTGCCCAAGGCGGGCACCCAATACTTTCAGCATGATATCCAGAGGCAGAATTTGGATGGGTACCATTGCAAACCCCTGCGGGAAATGCTGCCCAAGGCGGGCACCCAATACTTTCAGCATGATATCCAGAGGCAGAATTTGGATGGGTAGCATTGCAACCCCCTGTGGGCAATGCTGTGTGGGCAATGCTGTGCAAGGCGGGCACACAAGACTTTCAGCACGATATCCTGAGACAGAATTTGAATGGGTAGCGTTGCATCCCCCTGCGGCCAATGCTGCACAAGGTGGGCACCCAAGACTTTCAGCACGATATCCTGAGACGGAATGTGGATGGGTAGCGTTGCAACCCCCTGTGAGGAATGCTGCGCAAGGCGGGCACACAAGATTTTCAGCACGATATCCTGAAGCAGAATTTGGATGCGTAGGGTAGCATTGCAACCCCCTGCGGGCAATGCTGCGCAAGGGGGGGCACACAAGACTTTCAGAACGATATCCTGAGGCAGAATTTGGATGGGTAGCATTGCAACCCCCTGCGGGCAATGCTGCGCAAGGCGGGCACACAAGACATTCAGCGCAATATCCTGAGGCAGAATTTGGATGGGTAGCATTGCAAACCCCTGCGGGCAATGCTGCCCAAGGCGGGCACACAATACTTTCAGCATGATATCCAGCGGCAGAAAGCGGGCAGACAAGACTTTCAGCACGAGATCCCGAGGCAGAATTTAGATGGGCAGCATTGCAACCCTCTGCGGGCAATGCTGTGCAAGGCGGGCACACGAGACTTTCAGCACGATATCCTGAGAGAGAATTTGGATGGGTAGCATTGCAGTCCCCTGCGGGCAATGCTGCACAAGACAGGCACACAAGACTTTCAGCACAATATCCTGAGGCAGAATTTGGATGGGTAGCATTGCACCTCCCTGCGGGCAATGCTGCGCAAGGCCGGCACATGAGACTTTCAGCTTGATATCCTGAGACAGAATTTGGATCGGTAGCATTGGAACCCCCTGCAGGCAATGCTGTGAAAGGCGGGCACACAAGACTTTCAGCACGATATATCCTGAGACAGAATTTGGATGGGTAGCATTGCAGCCCCCTGCAGGCAATGCTGCACAAGACAGGCACACAAGACTTTCAGCACGATATCCTGAGACAGAATTTGGATGGGTAGCATTGCAACCCCCTGCGGGCAATGCTGCGCAAGGCAGGCACCCAAACCTTTCAGCACAATATCCTGAGACGGAATGTGGATGGGTAGCATTGCACCCCCCAGTGAGCAAAGCTGTGCAAGGCGGGCAAACAAGACTTTCAGCACATTATCCTGAGGCAAAATTTAGATGGGTAGGGTAGCATTGCAACCCCCTGTGGGCAATGCTGCACAAGGGGGGCACACAAGACTTTCAGCACGATATCCTGAGGCAGAATTTGGATGGGTAGCATTGCAAACCCCTGCGGGCAATGCTGCCCAAGGCGGGCAGACAAGACTGTCAGCACGATATCCTGAGGCAGAATTTGGATGGGTAGCATTGCACCTCCCTGCGGGCAATGCTGCACAATGCCGGCACATGAGACTTTCAGCACGATATCCTGAGGCAGAATTTGGATGGGTAGCATTGCAAACCCCTGCGGGCAATGCTGCCCAAGGCAGGCAGACAAGACTGTCAGCACAATATCCTGAGGCAGAATTTAGATGGGTAGCATTGCAACCCATTGCGGGCAATGCTGCGCAAGGCGGGCACACAAGACTTTCAGCACAATATCCTGAGGCAGAATTTGGATGGGTAGCATTGCAACCCTCTGCGGACAATGCTGCGCAAGGCGGGCACCAAGACTTTCAGCACGAGATCCTGAGACAGAATTTGGATGGGTAGCATTGCTGCCCCCTGCGGGCAATGCTGCACAAGACAGGCACACAAGACATTCAGCACGATATCCTGAGGCAGAATTTGGATGGGTAGCATTGCACCCCCTGCGGGCAATGCTGTGCAAGGCGGGCACACAAGACTTTCAGCACAATATCCTGAGGCAGAATTTGGATGGGTAGAGTAGCATTGCAACCCCCTGCGGGCAATGCTGCACAAGGGGGGGCATACAAGACTTTCAGCACGATATTCGGAAGCAGAATTTGGATGGGTAGCATTGCAACCCCCTGCGGGCAATGCTGCGCAAGGCGGGCACACAAGACTTTCAGCACGATATCCTGAGGCAGAATTTGGATGGGTAGCATTGCACCCCCCTGCAGGCAATGCTGCGCAAGGCCGGCACATGAGACTTTCAGCACAATATCCTGAGACAGAATTTGGATGGGTAGCATTGCAACCCCCTGCAGGCAATGCTGCGCAAGGCGGGCAACCAAATCTTTCAGCACAATATCCTGAGACGGAATGTGGATGGGTAGCATTGCACCCCCCAGCGAGCAATGCTGCGCCAGGCGGGCACACAAGACTTTCAGCACGATATCTTGAGGCAGAATTTGGATGGGTAGCATTGCAACCCTCTGCAGGCAATGCTGCGCAAGGCAGGCACACAAGACTTTCAGCACAATATCCTGAGGCAGAATTTGGATGGGTAGCATTGCACCCCCCTGCGGGCAATGCTGCGCAAGGAGGGCACACAAGACTGTCAGCACGATATCCTGAGGCAGAATTTGTATGGGTAGCATTGCGATCCCCTGCGGGCAATGCTGCCCAAGGCGGGCACCCAATACTTTCAGCATGATATCCAGAGGCAGAATTTGGATGGGTAGCATTGCAACCCCCTGTGGGCAATGCTGTGTGGGCAATGCTGTGCAAGGCGGGCACACAAGACTTTCAGCACGATATCCTGAGACAGAATTTGAATGGGTAGCGTTGCATCCACCTGCGGGCAATGCTGCCCAAGGTGGGCACCCAAGACTTTCAGCACGATATCCTGAGACGGAATGTGGATTGGTAGCGTTGCAACCCCCTGCGAGCAATGCTGCGCAAGGCGGGCACACAAGATTTTCAGCACGATATCCTGAAGCAGAATTTGGATGGGTAGGGTAGCATTGCAACCCCCTGCGGGCAATGCTGCACAAGGGGGGCACACAAGATTTTCAGCACGATATCCTGAGGCAGAATTTGGATGGGTAGCATTGCAAACCCCTGCGGGCAATGCTGCCCAAGGCGGGCAGACAAGACTGTCAGCACGATATCCTGAGGCAGAATTTGGATGGGTAGCATTGCAACCCTGTGCGGACAATGCTGCGCAAGGCGGGCACACAAGACTTTCAGCACGAGATCCTGAGACAGAATTTGGATGGGTAGCATTGCAGCCCCCTGCAGGCAAGGCTGCACAAGACAGGCACACAAGACTTTCAGCACAATATCCTGAGGCAGAATTTGGATGGGTAGCATTGCACCTCCCTGCGGGCAATGCTGCACAAGGCCGGCACATGAGACTTTCAGCACGATATCCTGAGGCAGAATTTGGATGGGTAGCATTGCAAACCCCTGCGGGCAATGCTGCCCAAGGCAGGCAGACAAGACTGTCAGCACAATATCCTGAGGCAGAATTTAGATGGGTAGCATTGCAACCCATTGCGGGCAATGCTGCGCAAGGCGGGCACACAAGACTTTCAGCACAATATCCTGAGGCAGAATTTGGATGGGTAGCATTGCAACCCTCTGCGGACAATGCTGCGCAAGGCGGGCACACAAGACTTTCAGCACGAGATCCTGAGACAGAATTTGGATGGGTAGCATTGCTGCCCCCTGCGGGCAATGCTGCACAAGACAGGCACACAAGACATTCAGCACGATATCCTGAGGCAGAATTTGGATGGGTAGCATTGCACCCCCCTGCGGGCAATGCTGTGCAAGGCGGGCACACAAGACTTTCGGCACAATATCTTGAGGCAGAATTTGGATGGGTAGAGTAGCATTGCAACCCCCTGCGGGCAATGCAGCACAAGGGGGGGCACACAAGACTTTCAGCACGATATTCGGAGGCAGAATTTGGATGGGTAGCATTGCAACCCCCTGCGGACAATGCTGCGCAAGGCGGGCACACAAGACTTTCAGCACGATATCCTGAGGCAGAATTTGGATGGGTAGCATTGCACCCCCCTGCCGGCAATGCTGCGCAAGGCCGGCACATGAGACTTTCAGCACAATATCCTGAGACAGAATTTGGATGGGTAGCATTGCAACCCCCTGCAGGCAAATCTGCGCAAGGCGGGCACCCAAATCTTTCAGCACAACATCCTGAGACGGAATGTGGATGGGTAGCATTGCACCCCCCAGCGAGCAATGCTGCGCCAGGCGGGCACACAAGACTTTCAGCACGATATCTTGAGGCAGAATTTGGATGGGTAGCATTGCAACCCTCTGCAGGCAATGCTGCGCAAGGCAGGCACACAAGACTTTCAGCACAATATCCTGAGGCAGAATTTGGATGGGTAGCATTGCACCCCCCTGCGGGCAATGCTGCGCAAGGAGGGCACACAAGACTGTCAGCACGATATCCTGAGGCAGAATTTGTATGGGTAGCATTGCGACCCCCTGCGGGCAATGCTGCACAAGGCGGGCACACAAGACTTTCAGCACGATATCCTGAGGCAGAATTTGGATGGGTACCATTGCAAACCCCTGCGGGAAATGCTGCCCAAGGCGGGCACCCAATACTTTCAGCATGATATCCAGAGGCAGAATTTGGATGGGTAGCATTGCAACCCCCTGTGGGCAATGCTGTGTGGGCAATGCTGTGCAAGGCGGGCACACAAGACTTTCAGCACGATATCCTGAGACAGAATTTGAATGGGTAGCGTTGCATCCCCCTGCGGGCAATGCTGCACAAGGTGGGCACCCAAGACTTTCAGCACGATATCCTGAGACGGAATGTGGATTGGTAGCGTTGCAACCCCCTGCGAGCAATGCTGCGCAAGGCAGGCACACAAGACTTTCAGCACAATATCCTGAGGCAGAATTTGGATGGGTAG
Source organism: Ambystoma mexicanum (assembly GCF_040938575.1). Lineage (NCBI taxonomy): Eukaryota > Metazoa > Chordata > Amphibia > Caudata > Ambystomatidae > Ambystoma > Ambystoma mexicanum. Next base: position 1,249,397,162 of record NC_090934.1, read on the forward strand.
CATTGCACCCCCCTGCGGGCAATGCTGCGCAAGGAGGGCACACAAGATTTTCAGCACGATATCCTGAAGCAGAATTTGGATGGGTAGGGTAGCATTGCAACCCCCTGCGGGCAATGCTGCACAAGGGGGGCACACAAGACTTTCAGCACGATATCCTGAGGCAGAATTTGGATGGGTAGCATTGCAAACCCCTGCGGGCAATGCTGCCCAAGGCGGGCAGACAAGACTGTCAGCACGATATCCTGAGGCAGAATTTGGATGGGTAGCATTGCAACCCTGTGCGGACAATGCTGCGCAAGGCGGGCACACAAGACTTTCAGCACGAGATCCTGAGACAGAATTTGGATGGGTAGCATTGCAGCCCCCTGCAGGCAAGGCTGCACAAGACAGGCACACAAGACTTTCAGCACAATATCCTGAGGCAGAATTTGGATGGGTAGCATTGCACCTCCCTGCGGGCAATGCTGCACAAGGCCGGCACATGAGACTTTCAGCACGATATCCTGAGGCAGAATTTGGATGGGTAGCATTGCAAACCCCTGCGGGCAATGCTGCCCAAGGCAGGCAGACAAGACTGTCAGCACAATATCCTGAGGCAGAATTTAGATGGGTAGCATTGCAACCCATTGCGGGCAATGCTGCGCAAGGCGGGCACACAAGACTTTCAGCACAATATCCTGAGGCAGAATTTGGATGGGTAGCATTGCAACCCTCTGCGGACAATGCTGCGCAAGGCGGGCACACAAGACTTTCAGCACGAGATCCTGAGACAGAATTTGGATGGGTAGCATTGCTGCCCCCTGCGGGCAATGCTGCACAAGACAGGCACACAAGACATTCAGCACGATATCCTGAGGCAGAATTTGGATGGGTAGCATTGCACCCCCCTGCGGGCAATGCTGTGCAAGGCGGGCACACAAGACTTTCAGCACAATATCTTGAGGCACAATTTGGATGGGTAGAGTAGCATTGCAACCCCCTGCGGGCAATGCTGCACAAGGGGGGGCACACAAGACTTTCAGCACGATATTCGGAGGCAGAATTTGGATGGGTAGCATTGCAACCCCCTGCGGGCAATGCTGCGCAAGGCGGGCACACAAGACTTTCAGCACGATATCCTGAGGCAGAATTTGGAGGGTAGCATTGCACCCCCCTGCGGGCAATGCTGCGCAAGGCCGGCACATGAGACTTTCAGCACAATATCCTGAGACAGAATTTGGATGGGTAGCATTGCAACCCCCTGCAGGCAATGCTGCGCAAGGCGGGCACCCAAATCTTTCAGCACAACATCCTGAGACGGAATGTGGATGGGTAGCATTGCACCCCCCAGCGAGCAATGCTGCGCCAGGCGGGCACACAAGACTTTCAGCACGATATCTTGAGGCAGAATTTGGATGGGTAGCATTGCAACCCTCTGCAGGCAATGCTGCGCAAGGCAGGCACACAAGACTTTCAGCACAATATCCTGAGGCAGAATTTGGATGGGTAGCATTGCACCCCCCTGCGGGCAATGCTGCGCAAGAAGGGCACACAAGACTGTCAGCACGATATCCTGAAGCAGAATTTGGATGGGTAGCATTGCGACCCCCTGCGGGCAATGCTGCACAAGGCGGGCACACAAGACTTTCAGCACGATATCCTGAGACAGAATTTGGATGGGTACCATTGCAAACCCCTGCGGGAAATGCTGCCCAAGGCGGGCACCCAATACTTTCAGCATGATATCCAGAGGCAGAATTTGGATGGGTACCATTGCAAACCCCTGCGGGAAATGCTGCCCAAGGCCGGCACCCAATACTTTCATCATGATATCCAGAGGCAGAATTTGGATGGGTACCATTGCAAACCCCTGCGGGAAATGCTGCCCAAGGCGGGCACACAATACTTTCAGCATGATATCCAGAGGCAGAATTTGGATGGGTAGCATTGCAACCCCCTGTGGGCAATGCTGTGTGGGCAATGCTGTGCAAGGCGGGCACGCAAGACTTTCAGCACGATATCCTGAGACAGAATTTGAATGGGTAGCGTTGCATCCCCCTGCGGGCAATGCTGCACAAGGTGGGCACCCAAGACTTTCAGCACGATATCCTGAGACGGAATGTGGATGGGTAGCGTTGCAACCCCCTGCGAGGAATGCTGCGCAAGGCGGGCACACAAGATTTTCAGCACGATATCCTGAAGCAGAATTTGGATGCGTAGGGTAGCATTGCAACCCCATGCGGGCAATGCTGCGCAAGGGGGGCACACAAGACTTTCAGAACGATATCCTGAGGCAGAATTTGCATGGGTAGCATTGCAAACCCCTGTGGGCAATGCTGGCCAAAGCGGGCAGACAAGACTTTCAGCACAATATCTTGAGGCAGAATTTGGATGGGTAGAGTAGCATTGCAACCCCCTGCGGGCAATGCAGCACAAGGGGGGGCACACAAGACTTTCAGCACGATATTCGGAGGCAGAATTTGGATGGGTAGCATTGCAACCCCCTGCGGACAATGCTGCGCAAGGCGGGCACACAAGACTTTCAGCACGATATCCTGAGGCAGAATTTGGATGGGTAGCATTGCAAACCCCTGTGGGCAATGCTGGCCAAAGCGGGCAGACAAGACTTTCAGCACGATATCCTGAGACAGAATTTGAATGGGTAGCGTTGCATCCCCCTGCGGGCAATGCTGCACAAGGTGGGCACCCAAGACTTTCAGCACGATATCCTGAGACGGAATGTGGATGGGTAGCGTTGCAACCCCCTGCGAGGAATGCTGCGCAAGGCGGGCACACAAGATTTTCAGCACGATATCCTGAAGCAGAATTTGGATGCGTAGGGTAGCATTGCAACCCCATGCGGGCAATGCTGCGCAAGGGGGGCACACAAGACTTTCAGAACGATATCCTGAGGCAGAATTTGCATGGGTAGCATTGCAAACCCCTGTGGGCAATGCTGGCCAAAGCGGGCAGACAAGACTTTCAGCACAATATCTTGAGGCAGAATTTGGATGGGTAGAGTAGCATTGCAACCCCCTGCGGGCAATGCAGCACAAGGGGGGGCACACAAGACTTTCAGCACGATATTCGGAGGCAGAATTTGGATGGGTAGCATTGCAACCCCCTGCGGACAATGCTGCGCAAGGCGGGCACACAAGACTTTCAGCACGATATCCTGAGGCAGAATTTGGATGGGTAGCATTGCACCCCCCTCCGGGCAATGCTGCGCAAGGCCGGCACATGAGACTTTCAGCACAATATCCTGAGACAGAATTTGGATGGGTAGCATTGCAACCCCCTGCAGGCAATGCTGCGCAAGGCGGGCACCCAAATCTTTCAGCACAACATCCTGAGACGGAATGTGGATGGGTAGCATTGCACGCCCCAGCGAGCAATGCTGCGCCAGGCGGGCACACAAGACTTTCAGCACGATATCTTGAGGCAGAATTTGGATGGGTAGCATTGCAACCCTCTGCAGGCAATGCTGCGCAAGGCAGGCACACAAGACTTTCAGCACAATATCCTGAGGCAGAATTTGGATGGGTAGCATTGCACCCCCCTGCGGGCAATGCTGCGCAAGGAGGGCACACAAGACTGTCAGCACGATATCCTGAGGCAGAATTTGTAGGGGTAGCATTGCGACCCCCTGCGGGCAATGCTGCACAAGGCGGGCACACAAGACTTTCAGCACGATATCCAGAGGCAGAATTTGGATGGGTAGCATTGCAACCCCCTGTGGGCAATGCTGTGTGGGCAATGCTGTGCAAGGCGGGCACACAAGACTTTCAGCACGATATCCTGAGACAGAATTTGAATGGGTAGCGTTGCATCCCCCTGCGGGCAATGCTGCACAAGGTGGGCACCCAAGACTTTCAGCACGATATCCTGAGACGGAATGTGGATTGGTAGCGTTGCAACCCCCTGCGAGCAATGCTGCGCAAGGCGGGCACACAAGATTTTCAGCACGATATCCTGAAGCAGAATTTGGATGGGTAGGGTAGCATTGAAACCCCCTGCGGGCAATGCTGCACAAGGGGGACACACAAGACTTTCAGCACGATATCCTAAAGCAGAATTTGGATGGGTAGCATTGCAAACCCCTGCGGGCAATGCTGCCCAAGGCGGGCAGACAAGACTGTCAGCACGATATCCTGAGGCAGAATTTGGATGGGTAGCATTGCAACCCTGTGCGGACAATGCTGCGCAAGGCGGGCACACAAGACTTTCAGCACGAGATCCTGAGACAGAATTTGGATGGGTAGCATTGCAGCCCCCTGCAGGCAAGGCTGCACAAGACAGGCACACAAGACTTTCAGCACAATATCCTGAGGCAGAATTTGGATGGGTAGCATTGCACCTCCCTGCGGGCAATGCTGCACAAGGCCGGCACAAGAGACTTTCAGCACGATATCCTGAGGCAGAATGTGGATGGGTAGCATTGCAAACCCCTGCGGGCAATGCTGCCCAAGGCAGGCAGACAAGACTGTCAGCACAATATCCTGAGGCAGAATTTAGATGGGTAGCATTGCAACCCATTGCGGGCAATGCTGCGCAAGGCGGGCACACAAGACTTTCAGCACAATATCCTGAGGCAGAATTTGGATGGGTAGCATTGCAACCCTCTGCGGACAATGCTGCGCAAGGCGGGCACACAAGACTTTCAGCACGAGATCCTGAGACAGAATTTGGATGGGTAGCATTGCTGCCCCCTGCGGGCAATGCTGCACAAGACAGGCACACAAGACATTCAGCACGATATCCTGAGGCAGAATTTGGATGGGTAGCATTGCACCCCCCTGCGGGCAATGCTGTGCAAGGCGGGCACACAAGACTTTCAGCACAATATCTTGAGGCAGAATTTGGATGGGTAGAGTAGCATTGCAACCCCCTGCGGGCAATGCTGCACAAGGGGGGGCACACAAGACTTTCAGCACGATATTCGGAGGCAGAATTTGGATGGGTAGCATTGCAACCCCCTGCGGGCAATGCTGCGCAAGGCGGGCACACAAGACTTTCAGCACGATATCCTGAGGCAGAATTTGGATGGGTAGCATTGCACCCCCCTGCGGGCAATGCTGCGCAAGGCCGGCACATGAGACTTTCAGCACAATATCCTGAGACAGAATTTGGATGGGTAGTATTGCAACCCCCTGCAGGCAATGCTGCGCAAGGCGGGCACCCAAATCTTTCAGCACAACATCCTGAGACGGAATGTGGATGGGTAGCATTGCACCCCCCAGCGAGCAATGCTGCGCCAGGCGGGCACACAAGACTTTCAGCACGATATCTTGAGGCAGAATTTGGATGGGTAGCATTGCAACCCTCTGCAGGCAATGCTTCGCAAGGCAGGCACACAAGACTTTCAGCACAATATCCTGAGGCAGAATTTGGATGGGTAGCATTGCACCCCCCTGCGGGCAATGCTGCGCAAGGAGGGCACACAAGACTGTCAGCACGATATCCTGAGGCAGAATTTGGATGGGTAGCATTGCGACCCCCTGCGGGCAATGCTGCACAAGGCGGGCACACAAGACTTTCAGCACGATATCCTGAGGCAGAATTTGGATGGGTACCATTGCAAACCCCTGCGGGAAATGCTGCCCAAGGCGGGCACCCAATACTTTCAGCATGATATCCAGAGGCAGAATTTGGATGGGTACCATTGCAAACCCCTGCGGGAAATGCTGCCCAAGGCCGGCACCCAATACTTTCATCATGATATCCAGAGGCAGAATTTGGATGGGTACCATTGCAAACCCCTGCGGGAAATGCTGCCCAAGGCGGGCACACAATACTTTCAGCATGATATCCAGAGGCAGAATTTGGATGGGTAGCATTGCAACCCCCTGTGGGCAATGCTGTGTGGGCAATGCTGTGCAAGGCGGGCACACAAGACTTTCAGCACGATATCCTGAGACAGAATTTGAATGGGTAGCGTTGCATCCCCCTGCGGGCAATGCTGCACAAGGTGGGCACCCAAGACTTTCAGCACGATATCCTGAGACGGAATGTGGATGGGTAGCGTTGCAACCCCCTGCGAGGAATGCTGCGCAAGGCGGGCACACAAGATTTTCAGCACGATATCCTGAAGCAGAATTTGGATGCGTAGGGTAGCATTGCAACCCCATGTGGGCAATGCTGCACAAGGGGGGCACACAAGACTTTCAGAACGATATCCTGAGGCAGAATTTGCATGGGTAGCATTGCAAACCCCTGTGGGCAATGCTGGCCAAAGCGGGCAGACAAGACTTTCAGCACGATATCCTGAGGCAGAATTTAGATGGGTAGCATTGCAACCCTCTGCGGGCAATCCTGCACAAGACAGGCACACAAGACTTTCAGCACGATATCCTGAGGCAGAATTTGGATGGGTAGCATTTCATCTCCCTGCGGGCAATGCTTTGCAAGGCCGGCACATGAGACTTTCAGCACGATATCCTGAGGCAGAATTTGGATGGGTAGCATTGCACCCCCCTGAGGGCAATGCTGCGCAAGGCCGGCACATGAGACTTTCAGCACAATATCCTGAGACAGAGTTTGGATGGGTAGCATTGCAACCCCCTGCGGGCAATGCTGCGCAAGGCAGGCACCCAAACGTTTCAGCACAATATCCTGAGACGGAATGTCGATGGGTAGTATTGCACCCCCCAGCGAGCAATGCTGTGCAAGGCGGGCACACAAGACTTTCAGCACGATATCCTGAGGCAAAATTAGATGGGTAGGGTAGCATTGCAACCCCCTGCGGGCAATGCTGCACAAGGGGGGCACACAAGACTTTCAGCACGATATCCTGAGGCAGAATTTGGATGGGTAGCATTGCACCTCCCTGCGGGCAATGCTGCACAAGGCCGGCATATGAGACTTTCAGCACGATATCCTGAGGCATAATTTGAATGGGTAGCATTGCAAACCCCTGCGGGCAATGCTGCCCAAGGCGGGCAGCCAAGACTGTCAGCACGATATCCTGAGGTAGAATTTAGATGGGTAGCATTGCAACCCATTGCGGGCAATGCTGCGCAAGGTGGGCACACAAGACTTTCAGCACAATATCCTGAGGCAGAATTTGGATGGGTAGCATTGCAACCCTCTGCGGACAATGCTGCGCAAGGCGGGCACACAAGACTTTCAGCAAGAGATCCTGAGACAGAATTTGGATGGGTAGCATTGCGGCCCCCTGCGGGCGAAGCTGCACAAGACAGGCACACAAGACTTTCAGCACAATATCCTGGGGCAGAATTTGGATGGGTAGCATTGTACCTCCCTCCGGGCAATGCTGCACAAGGCCGGCACATGAGACTTTCAGCACGATATCCTGAGACAGAATTTGGATGGATAGCATTGCAACCCCCTGTGGGAATTGCTACGCGAGGCGGGCCCACAAGAATTTCAGTACGATATCCTGAGGCAGAATTTGGATGGGTAGCATTGCACCCCCCTGCGGGCAATGCTGTGCAAGGCGGGCACACAAGACTTTCAGCACGATATCTTGAGGCAGAATTTGGATGGGTAGAGTAGCATTGCAACCCCCTGCGGGCAATGCTGCACAAGGGGGGCACACAAGACTTTCAGCACGATATCCTGAGGCAGAATTTGGATGGGTAGCATTGCAACCCCCTGCGGGCAATGCTGCGCAAGGCGGCCACACAAGACTTTCAGAACAATATCCTGAGGCAGAATTTGGATGGGTAGCATTGCACCTCCCTGCGGGCAATGCTGCACAAGGCTGGCACATGAGACTTTCAGCACGATATCCTGAGGCATAATTTGAATGAGTAGCATTGCAAACCCCTGCAGGCAATGCTGCCCAAGGCGGGCAGCCAAGACTGTCAGCACGATATCCTGAGGCAGAATTTAGATGGTAGCGTTGCAACCCATTGCGGGCAATGCTGTGCAAGGTGGGCACACAAGACTTTCAGCACAATATCCTGACGCAGAATTTGGATGGGTAGCATTGCAACCCTCTGCGGACAATGCTGCGCAAGGCGGGCACACAAGACTTTCAGCACGAGATCCTGAGACAGAATTTGGATGGGTAGCATTGCAGCCCCCTGCGGGCAATGCTGCACAAGACAGGCACACAAGACTTTCAGCACAATATCCTGAGGCAGAATATGGATGGGTAGCATTGCACCTACCTCCGGGCAATGCTGCACAAGGCCGGCACATGAGACTTTCAGCACGATATCCTGAGACAGAATTTGGATGGATAGCATTGCAACCCCCTGCGGGCAATGCTACGCAAGGCGGGCCCACAAGACTTTCAGCACGATATCCTGAGGCAGAATTTGGATGTGTAGCATTGCACCCCCCTGCGGGGAATGCTTTGTAAGGCGGGCACACAAGACTTTCAGCACGATATCTTGAGGCAAAATTTGGATGGGTAGAGTAGCATTGCAACCCCCTGCAGGCAATGCTGCACAAGGGGGGCACACAAGACTTTCAGCACGATATCCTGAGGCAGAATTTGGATGGGTAGCATTGCAACCCCCTGCGGGCAATGCTGCGCAAGGCGGGCACACAAGACTTTCAGCACGATATCCTGAGGCAGAATTTGGATGGGTAGCATTGCACCCCCCTGCGGGCAATGCTGCGCAAGGCCGGCACATGAGACTTTCAGCACAATATCCTGAGACAGAATTTGGATGGGTAGCATTGCACCCCCCTGCGGGCAATGCTGCGCAAGGCGGGCACCCAACCTTTCAGCACAATATCCTGAGGCGGAATGTGGATGGGTAGCATTGCACCCCCCAGCGAGCAATGCTGCGCAAGGCGGGCACACAAGACTTTCAGCACGATATCTTGAGGCAGAATTTGGATGGGTAGCATTGCAACCCTCTGCAGGCAATGCTGCGCAAGGCAGGCACACAAGACTTTCAGCACAATATCCTCAGGCAGAATTTGGATGGGTAGCATTGCACCCCCCTGCGGGCAATGCTGCGCAAGGCAGGCACACAAGACTTTCAGCACGATATCCTAAAGCAGAATATGGATGGGTAGCATTGCAACTCCCTGCGGGCAATGCTGCACAAGACGGGCACACAAGACTTTCAGCACAATATCCTGAGGCAGAATTTGGATGGGTCGCATTGCACCCCCCAGCAAGCAATGCTGCGCAAGGCAGGCACACAAGACTTTCAGCACGATATCCTGAAGCAGAATTTGGATGGGTAGCATTGCAACCCCCTGTGGGCAATGCTGCGCAAGGCAGGCACACAAGACTTTCAGCATGATATCCTGAGGCAGAATTTGGATGGGTAGCATTGCAACCCCTTGCGGGCAATGCTGCGCAAGGCAGGCACACAAGACTTTCAGCACAATATCTTGAGGCAGAATTTGGATGGGTAGCATTGCACCCCCCTGCGGGCAATGCTGCACAAGGAGGGCACACAAGACTTTCAGCACGATATCCTGAGGCAGAATTTGTATGGGTAGCAATGCAACCCCCTGTGGGCAATGCTGCGCAAGGCAGGCACACAAGACTTTCAGCATGATATCCTGAGACGGAATGTGGATGGATAGCATTGCAACCCCCTACGGGAAATGCTGCGCAAGGCGGGCACCCAAGACTTTCATCATGATATCCTGAGGCAGAATTTGGATGGGTAGCCAAGGCATAAATTAGTTTTCAAAAACTGTTTAGCAGAGTTTGCTAAATAAAATGTTTTTGATCAGCAAACTGACCCATTTGATTAGCAATTTTGTACTACTATTGTTCATGTCACCGGATGTTATTTGTACCCAAAACATGAAATGAGCAACAATACAGCAGTTTTGCTTACTTCTGAAATAAGACATTTGTGAGAGGAGTCAGGCCTGGCAAATTCTTTAAACTTCAGCTAGATCTGCAGGTCGGGTAATTTAGTTTACCTATTCAACCTAAGAGAAATGCACTCGACACATAGCAACGGAGGACAATACATTCATAATCTGATTTCTGTAAATTGGTGCATGTCACTACAAACCCACTTTATGCTTGGCACACTGCTGCCACCCAGAGTTCAGCCATGCACAGTGATAGTTTTTTGACATTTACTGCAAACAAAGTAAATGTTAAATAAAAGTTTCAAAGATCTCTTGTAAATGCTACTCGACCTTCATAAAATCTACTCGACTGAGTGGGTGAAACTACTTTGCAAGCCATAGATGAGTGTCTGTAAAATGTAAAAGGTTAGCTGCATGAATGCACACAAATAAATGGATATGATAAAAAAGGCACTGAAAACAGTTTGGCCAGCTGTCTCCTGCAGGTGGTAATATATAATACAATCATAAAGCAAAGCGAGCTCTAGAGGCTAACTACAGTGTTTGGTATTGCAGTAGATCTATAGATCTACAGACTGGAACTATTGATCACCACTTTGCTTAAGCATTTAGTTCGCTTTGTGTATTTATTATGTAAGAGGAAAGAAAGACTAAGCAGAGTGGATTGTGTAGCAGGCAGAGAACTGGCCAAACTAGGTGGAATATTGTAGTTGGTGGTCATCTCACTTTCAGGCTCCTGGTATAAAGCAACAGGGTGATAATATAGAATGTCAAGGAGTATGGGTTCGATCATGGTTTGAGCACCAGTTGCAAGATGTATGCAACCTGGAGGTTACAGAACTAGGGTTGCCATCAAGAGCATTTGATCATGTGATAATGTACATTTTCAAAAGTTCACTAGTCAACATGATGCATCTTTCCCAACAAAAGGAAATATAGTTGACACTATGAAATTCAGATACACTAACCTAAACTTTACTGCAAAGCAAGCATGGATTGATGCAAGTTTTTACAGTCTCAATACTGTAATTATGCATTATTTAACAACTTACATTTTGGGAATGGAATTGCATGACTGTCTTTTTAAAAAGATATAAAGTTGACACATACTTGTCTTTGCCAGACAAGTTATGAAAAGCTTAATAAAAGTGTCATCCCAACTACTTCTGGTTTGCAATTATTTGAAAAAAGAATTCTTGCACTTCTACACATGCATTTGGCACTTAAGACTGGAAGAGAGGATTACTGCTGCACTTTCTCTCCATTAGGACTTGAAGTGAACACAGAAAAGAGGATGAAGAGAGCACCGACGGCAAGAGAGGAATGCAGGGCGAGCTGTGCTTTCATTGAATTTAAATAGCTAGGTTTGTTACACAAGTATTCATTTGATTAGCAAAACTACAGAATTGCATAGCAAATTGCTATGCGACCATGCTTATTTTATGCCTTGGTAGCATTGCAACCCCCTGCGGGCAACGCTGCGCAAGGCAGGCACACAAGACTTTCAGCACGATATCCTGAGGCAGAATTCGGATGGGTAGCATTGCAACCCCCTGCGGGCAATGCTGCGCAAGGCGGGCACACAAGACTTTCAGCACGATATCCTGAGGCAGAATTTGGATGGGTAGCATTGCAACGCCCTGCGGGCAATGCTGCGCAAGGCAGGCACACAAGACTTTCAGCACGATATCCTGAGGCAGAACGTGGATGTGTTCCGATTATTGCAACGCAGTGCCCCCTCCATCCAAGTGGATATATATTGGGACCTGGTAGGCCATTACTGCTGTGGTTCTTAGTGGGGCATTTGAAGCGATATTAGCATAACCCAGAAGCTGAATACTGCGAAAACGTTGCTACACGGAGAGCGCAATTTTCTTGGTACTAATGATAGGTTTCTCAGAGGCAGAGGACATTGACGTCACTGAAGCGGGAGGCTGCCTTCGGCTGCTGACAGTGAAGCTGCCCGTACAAGCAGCACTGAGTTTGCCAAAACATGCTCGCTGGAGATGCTCCTCCTTCTTGTAACACACTGCGCATGTTTACAGCTGTGCTATAGTTACCACCAGCAGGCAGGACCCATGTGCACACCTTGCCCTCAGCGATAACCACCAAGGCAGCAGCAGCACAGTTTGCATGAAAATGGCAGATGTGTGCACGTGTGCAAAGTCACTGCCACTTACATAGCAAGTCCAACACCCACCTGAGTCGCCTTCTGAAGACTAGCCTATCAGGCAACTCACATCAGACAGGCATGGAGTACAAGAGTGGCTGGGCCTTTCATTCCACAAGGGTTACTTCCAGTGGTGGAAATGGAAAAAATGTGGTGGGGGATCCCACAACACCAGGGCCAGGGTGTGGGAGGAGATTGGAGGGTGGGGGGGCGATGCCCGAGGGGGCGTGGACTAGAGGGGGCGGGACTCGTAGTGGACATACCGCAATGCTGGAATACTTAAAAAAGAAAAAAAAGAAAGGAAAAAAGGGCCCGCGACGGCAGCATTGCCTTTTACCGCAGCTGTATTCCAGTGTGGTTCATCGGCTTGGGCGGCTGACTCTGGCCGGATCCCGAGATCCAGCTCCATATCTGGGGCCGGATCTCGGATCTGCTGAGAGCCGGCCCAATGACCAGCACTGGTTACTTCACAGGCAATCCTAGCACTGCTTAGTATCTAGGTGAAGGAAGCTATTTTTAACCATGTACTTTACTTACAGCTGTAACACATCATTTCTGGGGATTTTAGTGCAGCCCATTAACCCACTTAAGGCATGAATTACTTTTGGTTGACCCCTTTGTCACTACTTGGCAAAGTCCTTTCATGTGAACCACGTCATTCCTGGGTAGTCATTATTTCTCGTTGATCATTATAGATATGGGCGAAAAGCCAGCCTCTGCTAGTTGTCTTACTGGGAACCTTTTTTTTCACCCCATATGGAGCACAGCCCAAGCCCATCCCCTGTGCAGTTGGCGGGTGAGAGCATCTGTCATGCCTCCCCTGGCCTCCATAGTTGATGGGTAAGCGGCACAGCTGCTTTCAGTCACGGAATCCGTCCTCCTAAAACAGGATCCCCTTTGTAACTCTGCTGATAGGAAGTGCAGGTACTCACCATTCTAGGGTTTAAGTCCGACAGGGCTCAGTCCCGGCAAGGTCCATAATTGCTGTAGTGCCAGACTTACCCGACCCATTTCTATTAAATGTGCCCTGTCTCCCTGTCCAGTCACCTGGTTCTCTATTTGTCTGTCTGTCTTGCTCTTTGTGTCTCATTATCTCTTGGCATTGCTTTCTATTTGTTCCCAATCATTTTGCCACCCTCTCTTTCACTCTGTTTAAATCCCTTTTTTCTGAGCTTGGGCCTTGGGACCCTAGAGCACTGAAACATTACAATCAACGATTTGAACCAAAAGCTCAGTACAATGTTGTACTTTTATGCCATCGCTTGACATTGGACTCTGTTAGCCTAATGCAGTCATCTCTCAAAGTCTATCATCAATCACTGACTGATTTTGCCCTGTTTTGGCACCAATATTTTGATATATAAAGGTTGGCATGCTTTGAATGAAAGTATGGTCATTAAAACAGCTAATACTATATGAATAACTATGATCTATCGATAAACCAGGGTGCCTAAAGTCACTGATAGCTGCATAAATAAAATAATTAGCAGGTAGGAATACAATTTAGCGTCATATCTAATCACCCTAATGAGTTGCGCTGGAAACTTTTAGATGTGTAACTTGGCTTCAAACCTGAGCATTCGAAAGTAGCTCTGTAAATTTTACTGAGAGCAACATACATGCCTACTCTTTCTTGGAAGGGGGTCTTTTTCTTCCTTCTGCTAATTGCAGAGATGGGACCACTCTCGCGTACACTGGCATGCTAGCAGTCCTCCCATGTAATTTTGCTCGCTTAAACCACAAATCGCACATACATGGAAATTCAGGCAAACCTAAGTTTCAATGCCTTGTTTGCACTTGGTATTATATTCATAAATGCCTCCTGTAATGTATGTACATGGCGCAAGGTATTTACATGAATTCCTATGGAATCCAACAGCTTTTAGCAGTTATGATGATATGATATGATGAGTCATTTATAACGCACCACTCCACAAGGGTTTCTAGGCGCGACAATCCATGGAGGGGGAAGACAGAGGGAGGACAATACAACCATCTTACTAAGACTTGTGACATTCAGATTGTGCAAGTGTGACAGCCCCAAAGTGCAGGGTGGAGGGAGAGGGGGAAGGGCCAGAGAGAGGGAGGAGAAGCGCGATCAGGGCGCAATGCTCTGAGTAAGTGCATCCAGGACAGCGCAGCTCTGGGTAAGTGCAAGGAGGCAGGGGACTATAGAGGTAACCATTACAGCCCCTGAGAGTGCGGTGGCCCAGAGGCAGTGCAGTGGAGACTGATCATGGACATGCCTGGTACCCATTGTGCTCATAGGGTACGATGCGGCAGACAGATAGGCCAGCAGGTGAGGGAGAGAAGGAAAGCAGAGCAAAATAGGAAGATCTTGAGCTGCTATTGGAACCTCAGGTGGTCCAGCTGAAGTTTGAGAGGGGCAAGAAGGACATTCCCGAGGGAGGCACCTGCAGAAGAGAGTGATCTACCCCCATCTACCTTGCAAAGTGTCTGACCCTCACAGAGTTGGAGGTATTTGAGCGAAGAGCTCGAGAAAAAAGGTATTTTGGAAGAGAGAGAGAGGGATTTAGTGCAGGCCCTGGTCCCAGAAAGCCTTGTGGATGATGCAGAGGGTCTTGAACTTGATCCTTGCAGCCACAGATTTCAGTGCTGGAGAGATACGGTCCCTGAGCTTGAGGCCAAGGATAAGTCTTGCAGTCCTTTTCTCGATTAGTTGCAGAGGGTGGAAGTAGAGGAGGCAGATTGAGAAAGAGGCTGTTGTAGTAGCATAGAGAGAACCAGTGCTCTGGAGACAGTGAGTTTCTCGGGGAAAGTGAGAAAAGGAAGAATACCTCTGAGGAGTTACAGCTAGTATTGGGACTTCTTCTCAAGGTCTGAGATGTGAGGAGAGAAGGAAAGAGTGGAGTCGAAGATGATATCATGGATTTTTGCCTTACAGGAAGGCGAAGAAAGAGGACCCAAGGAGGGCAGCCAGAGTGAGATGGGGAAAGCTGGAGCAGGGGCCCCAATAAGAAGGATCTCAGTCTTACTGCCATTAGGGCTGAGATAGTTGGAGGTGCACCAATCCTGAATTGCGTAAAGACAGTCAGGAATGACGAGAGAGAAGAGGGGGATGAGAGGAGCTAAAAGAGAGCTGGGTGTTATCTGCATAACTCTGAAAGTTAGAGGGGAAAGTAGAGATCAGATGGGCCAAAGGGGCCAAGTAGACATTAAAGAGCCAGGGGGAGAGGCTAGAGCCCTGTGGGACACCACATGTGGAGAGGGGGGTGGTGGAGAGAAAGGATCCAAGTTGGACCTGGCAGGCCAGTTTGAGAGGATGGAGGTGAACCATTCCAAGGCCTGGTCCATGATCAGGATGGGGTGATTGACCATGTTGAAGGCAGAGGGAAGGTCAAGGATGATAAGGACAGAAGGAAGGTTGGAGTCAAGATTAGAGAGCAGATCTTCATGAGTGTTCAGGAGAGCAGTTTCCATGCCTCTGGCTGCTCTGAAGCCAGACTGATGGTCATTAAGAAAACCCACAGATTCAGTATGGAGAGTAACTTGGGAGATGGCTAGCCTTTCTGGGAGTTTGCCCAGGATAGGAGTGATAGAGGTTGGGTGATAGTTTGCTGGGCAGGTAGCATCGGCATAAGGCTTTTTAGGGTGGGGGTGCACAAGATAGTGCTTGAGAGGAGAAGGGAAGGATCCAGTGGTGAAAGAGTGATTGCAGAAATCGGCCAAGGCTGGAGCGAGGGCGTCAATATGGTCCTTAATGGTCTAGAGGAGCAGGGGAGCACCAGTTTGGATGACACTTTCATAGATCAGACTGGTCTAGAAACCTTGTCAGCTCTTGTCAGGGAGAAATAGGAGAAAGAAGGAGGAGGGGGCCAAAAGGGTGCCAGGAGAGGTCAGAGGAGAGGAAGAGGAGAGCAAGGATAGGATGTCCTGAGTTTTAGTGGTGAAGTGAGCAGCCAGAGCCATACAGAGAGCCTGGGAGGGACAGGAGAGATGGAGACCGCAGCAGGATTGGCCAGTTCCTTGCAGATTTGAAAGGGTTTGGCCGTGTTGTTAGAGGCCGCCGAGACACAGGCTTGGATGCAGACTCTCTTCTTGGACAGGACAGAGAGTCTGTATTGCCTTTGGAGCAGGCACAGGCAAGTTTGTCAGAGGATATGCTTGAAGCCCTCAACTTCCTCTCAGCCACCCTGCACCTGCGGTTCAGGGTGGCGAGGTCAGAGTCATAGCAAGAGCTGCACTTGGACGTAGGCTTCAGGCGGATTCTCATGACGGGGCAAGAATATCCAGAGTGTTGGAGGTAGAAAGATGCAGGTTAGAAAGGGCTGTATCAGTGTGTGAGTCAGCTGCAGGAATAGGAGGATCAGAGAAAGTAGCAGCAAATGCATCCTCTGACACACGCTTCATGGGCCGAAAGTCGGAGAAGGTAGATGGCAGTGCTGTGGTGGGCTTTGTCTGAGGGATAGAGAGTTTCAGGTGCGAGGAGATCAGAAAGTGATTAGTCTAAGAGAGAATAGTGGTGAGAGGGTTATATAGGGGGATGTCTGAGGAGATGAAAGCATCCAAGGTGTGGCTGGCAGAGTCTGTTGGACCAGATGGCAGAATGGAGAGAGAAAACGTGTCGCAGAGGTTGCAGAAGAGCCCAGGGCAGGGATTAGAAGCATCCAGGTGGATGTTGAGGTCTCCGAGGAGAAGTTGAGAGGTAGAGGCAAGGAGCGAGGAGGAGAGGTCAGCCCAATCTGAGAGGGATAGGGCATCCTGGCCAGGTGGCCTGTAGATGGTGGCCACAGTTGGAGAGAGGCCAGGAGGGATAGAGAGCCTGCAGACCAGGCATTCAAATGAGGAGTAGGCCTGCATAGGAATGACAGAAGCAGGTACCCACTCCGGAAAGATCAGAGCTACTCCACCTACAAGTCGGTTGGTTCTCGGTTCAGCGAGGATCTTGTAGCCATCAGGAGGATAGTGTCAAAACTCGTGGCAGAGCTGGCCATGAACCATGACTCGGTGAGAGCGATAATATCCAGTTCAAGTTCTTCGAGGAGGTGGCAGATGTCAGAAAAATGTTTGACAGTGGAGCAAGAGTTGAGAGTGGCAACGTGGATCAGGTTGCCACATTTGAAAGACTTCCGGGGTGGTGTACAGGCTAGAGGTACAACCTGCGGAAATGTTGAAGGGACCCGAGATTGGGCATAGGTGGTAGCTGGAGGTGGCATAGGAGCCAGAGTGGTGCTGGTAGGAGTAGCAGGAGAAGGAAGGAAGTTAAGAGACGGGAGACGCCTATCAAAAAAGAGGAGTTTGGGCTGAGTTCTTAAAAGCTGGCAGATTTCATAGGAATCTAAAGCATATCTGCTATCAGAATCAGAGGCTGACGGATATACATTCATATTTGAAAGGTGGAGCGGATGGGGTGGTGGCCATGTACATTTTTGTTCTGGGACCCCACCCGAGATAGTCAATACCTTGAAGATCCCCTGCAGTGTAAATGAGGCCAAAAACAATGCGTACATCTTTTACAAATGGTTTCTACTCTTCATTTACCGCCCTCAAGTGAGATACATAATTTGAATAGCAGGGTGGTTTTAAAGAGCAGGGGGCAGTTTACATTGCTGACATCCGCCAAAAATGCATGCCGCCGGTTGGGGGTGGGAATTTAGGTCATGGGTAGTATAGCTCAGTAGCAACGCGCTCATCTTGGAAGCATGCACATTTATTCCTGCATGTGCTGCAATCAAATGGATGCGTGCGCTTAATGTTCCATGGGTGACGTTGCTTGGCTTGGCAGTTCCTAGTCATTGCATCGAATACCAAACCGTCGAATGCCATACCATAGAAAAAATGCATCGAAAAAAAGCAACTAATGCATTAAAAAAATATATATATATTTTAATGGGGGTTCCCCCTCCAAACCCACTTTTTTTAACCTTTAAAAGCCATTATAATTAAACTAAACCCTTTACCATTTTAAAAAATGCATGCAATGCTTTTTTTCGATTCTTTTTTTCTATGGTATGGCATTCGATGGTTTGATATTCTATGCAATGACCAGATACCGGCTTGGTTTGTCTGACCTAGAAGAAAAAGATAATGCTTGCTAAACCTAATTCACTATTGTACTTCCTCAAAGCTGCATGAGATGAAAATAAATGTGTTATGCTGCAGAAATTTAAAACAATACATGAGAAGGTTTTTGCTAAGATAGGATGGAAACCCCATTGGGAGTACGGAGAAGGTGTTGCCCTGAAAGCATTAAAGAATAGTGCAGAAAAATGGCACTGGTTGGCGAGCCATGAAAAAGTATCTGTTATGAGGTTCATAAGTACATTCTCCAGGATGTATTTTGTTTATGAACCTACGCTTAAACAGAATGGCAGTTCTGGCGGTTAGGGGTGCATGGCTTGGCCTATCTAAGGGGAAGCGGACTTGCAGTTCTGGAGGTTAGGGGTGCATGGCTCGGCCTATCTAAGGAGAAGCGGATTTGCAGTTCTGGAGGTTAGGGGTGCATGGCTCGGCCTATCTAAGGAGAAGCGGACTTGCAGTTCTGGAGGTTAGGGGTGCATGGCTCGGCCTATCTAAGGAGAAGCGGACTTGCAGTTCTGGAGGTTAGGGGTGCATGGCTCGGCCTATCTAAGGAGAAGCGGATTTGCAGTTCTGGAGGTTAGGGGTGCATGGCTCGGCCTATCTAAGGAGAAGCGGACTTGCAGTTCTGGAGGTTAGGGGTGCATGGCTCGGCCTATCTAAGGAGAAGCGGACTTGCAGTTCTGGAGGTTAGGGGTGCATGGCTCGGCCTATCTAAGGAGAAGCGGATTTGCAGTTCTGGAGGTTAGGGGTGCATGGCTCGGCCTATCTAAGGAGAAGCGGATTTGCAGTTCTGGAGGTTAGGGGTGCATGGCTCGGCCTATCTAAGGAGAAGCGGATTTGCAGTTCTGGAGGTTAGGGGTGCATGGCTCGGCCTATCTAAGGAGAAGCGGACTTGCAGTTCTGGAGGTTAGGGGTGCATGGCTCGGCCTATCTGAGGAGAAGCAGACTTGCAGTTCTGGAGGTTAGGGGTGCATGGCTTGGCCTATCTAAGGGGAAGCGGACTTGCAGTTCTGGAGGTTAGGGGTGCATGGCTCGGCCTATCTAAGGAGAAGCGGACTTGCAGTTCTGGCGGTTAGGGGTGCATGGCTCGGCCTATCTAAGGAGAAGTGGACTTTCAGTTCTGGAGGTTAGGGGTGCATGCCTTGGCCTATCTAAGGAGAAGCGGGCTTGCAGAATTTGTAATGATACCCAATGGATTGAGTCAGCTAGGCATGTCCTTACCTCCTGTTCAAAATGAGAGTTCACTACGAGCGCTGCTTGAGTAAATATGTGGAGAACTTTGATGATATCACTAGAGAACTATTCTGGCTCAGATGTGTATCGGGTAACACCCGTGGTCTTACTATTGCAGTAACACAGGTGTGAAAATGTGCCAGAACGCACTTATTGAGCTTTGAAAACAATGTGAAACTCTTGACATATCTCTAGTTTTTTGAGTGCAGAAGTATGTGTGATGACATTGGCTACCTGTAATCATCCCTCTTTTTCTGTTGCTTCTTTTTCTGCACAGCTGTCTCTATTCTCTATTTTAAAGTTATTATTTATAACATGTATTTTGTGTTATAAGGAAATCAATCGAATGCCTTATTTTATCTGTTTATTTTATGAGCCTTTTTTCTTTGTAGTATGTGTAAATGTTTGTTTGAACTACCACCAAAATAAAAAATAAAAAAGAAGTTGGACCAGGGCACATAACATTATCTTCGCTTAATTTTCTTTTCCTAAATACGAGAATTTTGACTGCCAAACTAGAGGATCTGAGCTGACTCTGCCTTGCCCGGGGCACTGTTAGGCAGAATCATATGCAGTAGCTTTGGGAACAAGGGCAAGTACAAATTCACCTTTGGTACAAGCCTGTACTACACAGTAAAGTGGTAGCGATGGCTGAGCAGCCAGACTTATCTAAGAGTAAAGTGAGCAGTATCAGAAGTTACACAAAGGACAGCAATGACCATGGTTCAAGCAAACACTGAATCAAGGTTTCTGAGTAAAAGAATATACATTTATTTACACCATCAGTTATAAAACAGTTCACTAATATCAAGCAGCAGAAAATCACAATCTTAATACACTACACACCACCCAATCAATTCTGGACAAGTTAAGCTCAAAATGAAGTCTGAGCAAAATGGCACTCCAGCAATTTAAAAAGGGAGGGAAAGACAAGGTTACTCAAAATCAAGCAGCACCAACAAGTAATAGGAAGGGCAATCTAGAAAAGGCTTACTACAACTAGGATTCAAATCATTTGGCCTGGGCAAATGTTAATAGTTCAGAGTCTTTGCAGAGGATCACACAGTTCAGAGTAGTTTGCGGTTAAGTCTTTGCCAAGAGTTCGAGACGAAGTTGGTCGGAAGAAAAGTTATGTGAAAGAGTAGAGAAGGACAAGCCCTCGGATTAGCGAAAGATTTAAAACACTTTCACCGCGGTTGAACGGAACGAACAACCGGATTTGAACGGTACCTTGGTATAAGACGAATGCTGTAGCTGAGGCAGAAGTTCCTGGTTGGTCTTGCAGGCTCCCGGTTCCTGAAGCGACTGTCAGACTGACAAGAATGAGGAAGACTGGAGGGTCCTGCACTATCCAGGGAAGAAACCAGCAGCAGAGCAAAGCGACGAATAAAAGGTGCGCTCCTTAAAACCCAAACAAGGTCCGGTCCTCCTGGCTATCCTGTTCACTGCAGCGATGCACAGCAAATTTGACCAGGAGAGGGAGTCCTTGCTTGGTGTTTGGCAAACTGGTTGGTCCCACCAGCCCAAGGGGAGAAGATTCATTGCACATCTTCCCTGTCGTTGAAGTTTCAAGCAATTCGGACCCACAGCAGTGCTTCACCAGGAGGTTCAGTAGTTGCAGTAGTCCTCTTCCTTCAGCTTCTCTTCGGTTCTCTCAAACCAGTGGCGACTCTGCCTTCCAAGTCCCAGAGATCTGCTTTTAAGCATTTTCCCCCATTCACACAGCCTGGCTGTCAATCACACAGCAGGGTGGCTGTCCTGGCAGGACAGCCACCCAGCCAATCAAACTAGTGTGTGACTTGAGTCTCCAAGGAGACTCTGTTCAGGGGGCCTCAAACCCCTCCCTCACATCCTGTCCACCCAGACACTCAGGCACCTAAGGAGGGCTTCTGGGCAGAAGCCCGCCAAAGGACGGCGAACAAAGGAACCAAACCCGGTTTGGTGCGCAGAGTATAACACGAGAAAGACTTTTAGAAAAAGAAATGGCGAATATACCCAGCTGGAACCAAATAAAATTAAAAGGGGTCCAGTGGATTAAAGTTAGAGGCTACCACCATAGCCTCTAACAGTACCATGGCTATTTTCATAGTCCGCTGTAGGAAGAAAATGGTAGATACCACTGCCACCAGCCAAATCTTAGAGAAAGGGGAACGAAATAATGTTCCATGAGAAACAGACAAAAAGGGATAACTAGAAACCCTTCCAGTACTCTATGGACTAGTAAAGTCAATGGCAACTTTACATGTTCTGCGAGACAGTAGTCAGTCCCAGAAAATGGAGTTTAAAGTGGGAAGTCTGAAAAAGACAACCCTCTGTCACTGCACTAAAGCTGCTATGTGACACACAGTAAAAAGATGATGCCTATGGAGTAGGTGAGACTCCACAGACTATGAACACAAAAATGTAAAACACACAGCAAAACACATGTAAGAGTGAGAAAAAAGGCTCACACTCTTACCAGGTGCAAAAAATAAATCCTAGAAATCTAGGAAAGTTGCTGAGGGACTCAGTAGGTAAGGGGAATTAGCCATTCTGGAGAATTCTCCCTACCATGCTGCAGCCGGGAAAGTGGCGCAGCTGGCTTCCGGTGTCCAATTTTTAAACTAAGGAAGGTTTGCACAGGGAATTTCACGGTACCCCTCCCCCAGGTTCATGTAAGCGCTTAATACACACTTTGCGCCTTTCTCTCCAAATTTATTCAAGGAAAAGGGTTGCAGGGCGTTTTTTCTCAGCACCCCACCCCTTTTCGTGAGTGTTTCTCTGTTGTGCATTCCTGTTTTGGTGGATGGTAGCATAGCGGTATTTGTACATATGCAACGTTTAAACAGAAACAGCCCACCCTGTTTGCAGATCTCCGTACCTAGGTGGGGTCAGGGTAGCTTTGCAGGCAGTTGCATAATTTAGACGTTTTTGGACAAGAGACTGTGGCCCTCATTACGACCCTGGCGGAAAGTGACTGACCGGACCGCCACAGCGTAAATAGCGTTTCCGCCATTGCACGATGGAGCAAAGTGCGGCCCATTCCGACCCATCGGGCACGAGCACCACGGCATGGCGGAAGTGCAAAGTCCGCGATGGCGGAAATGACCCCAAAACGGCCCACACCGCCGCCGTACGGCGCCCTAGGTGCAATACCGCCACCCATCACAGCGGACACCGCAGTGTGCGCCTACCGGAAAGTACGGTGACCGTAAATATACGGAAACGGAAGTAAAAACATGGGCCCGGAACGGGAAACATCCCGCCGTACACCTATAAAACCACAAAAACCACACAACCACTAAAAACACTACCCTGAGACACACCCCAACCCGTCATCCACCCTAGCGAAACCAAGAAAAATGGGAAAAGTAGCGAAGAAAGCGTGCGACCGCAAGCGGCAGGTCCACTTCTCCCGTGAGGAACTCACCGTGCTAACAGAGACCCTCCAGGAGAATGCTGCCGTCGTCTTCTCCACGCAAATGACCAGGACGGCACTTGCGAACAAGAAGGCCATATGGGCTCTGGTGGCACAGCGGGTAAGTGCGGTGGGGACCGCACCCCGCAACCCACAGCAATGCAGAAAGCGATGGGACGACCTGCGGATACGCGTCCGCAGCATACTCTCTGCCAACCGCAACATTGCCACAGCCACCGGGGGAGGTCCTGAATCACCCATCAAGTTGACCCCCTGGGAAGAAATCTGTGCCTCCACCATCGGAATGGAGAGCATAGAGGGAGTCAGAGGGATGGAGAAAGGAGTGCAGACATCCGAAGATTCAGGTAGGTGGGCCAGATAAAACAATGCTAAATCCACAATGTCCAATCATGTGAAGTACCATGTGTCCACATAGTGCAACAGAAACACATGTCCAGGAGAACGTCCACACACATCGGCCTGATAGCGCACTTTAAAACTCACAATAAATACATAAATAATTAAAAACCCCTAAAACACCCACTACACGTGCAGCAGGCACACCCTAACTGCAGGCTGCCAAACAACTGCACCCTCACTCCACACACAAATGAAAGCACCTCCAAGGCCCCGACCCAAATCACCCTCAGGTACCACCCCAATGCATGTGATACAATGCCATTCCAATACCCACAGACCCATTAATAACCCTCGCCCTCCTTTACTCCACCACAGGGTCCGATCCAAACGACGAGCATCAGGACACCCCTACCAGCACACCTGCAAAGAGGGCCAAGACCAACGGCCAAAGACCCTCCACCTCAGCTGCACGCATCAAGACACGGCAGCAGCACAAATCAGGTGGCAGCACAGAGGAGGGAACATCAACAGGCACCCCAGCAGCCAGCATGCCCACAACACCACCACCACAGGTCCCCCCAACGGATGCCACAGAAGGCACTGCCTCTGGTGGCAGCAGCACCATAGGTGACACCCCATTGATGGCAGCATGCTCCGACACAGAAGACGGGGATGTCGAAGTCAGATCCATCCATGACCTGTCCCAATCCCCCTGTCTGTCCCATCCCGTACAACATGAGGATACCACGCAGGGGCACCCACAAGACGACGACTGGCCATCCCCCACAAGCCCTGTGGCAAGGCAACATGAGGTCAACAGCCCCTCTGTGACACCCCCGCAAATGGCCATGGCCCAGCAGAGGCAACAGTCCCTCGACCAGTTAATCGTGCAACAGCAGCAACTGGCCACGCTCCTCAAGGACCATGCCGATGAATGTGGGGGCACTAAGGCAGACATAGAAACATCAACTGAGACACTTAGGGCAGAAATGGAGAGAAGTACAGAGACACTAAGGGCACAAATGGAGAGTGGCACCGAGAGCCTGAGAGTCCAAATGGAGAGAAGCACCGAGAGCCTGAGGGGAGAACTGCATGCGACGTCCAAAGACGTATGTGCCGAACTTGCCGCAGTGCGCCGTGTGCTCACTGAGCTCTCACAAACCCTTAGGGACATGCATGGACGTGAGCAGGCAGAGACATCATCCGTTGCAAGTTCCGTCCAGGGCAGCCCCCAACGTAGATCTGGGAGGAACCTGCGCTCCACAGGCAGGGGTGCCCCTGATACCCGCAGAGGGGGCTTGCAATAGCGACAGCCCACTGACAATGAGCATCTTTGGACACTGGTGTTCGGGGGGGAGGTAGGAGGGTGGAGGGGGTGTGTTGGGCTCACTTGGGTGGCGGGTCGATAGGGTGTTCAACATGATATCACATATGCCATAAACAGTGCACGATCAACCAATGAGATGTGTGGACAATGATCTTTGTGTACTAGGCCATCATAGGCGTACAGTCCATATTGTGCATGTACCAGACACACACAGTGCCACGAGTCCCATGTCCATGTATCAGCCACCAGGCGTGAGTGCTAGAAGCATGCATCAATGAGATGCTGACGAATGTCACGGCCCTCCGGTGCCTCGCAGACTCCTTGAGGTGCTGCCACATCCCCACCCTCATCATGACCATCATCAGGTGCTTGCAGTTCTGCGTCAGGGGGCATGGGCACATTTCTACGTACGCACATGTTGTGGAGCATGACACATGCCATGACCATCTTTGCAACCTTCTCATGGCGGTACAGGAGTGCCCCGCCAGACCTGCTGAGGCAGCGGAAACGAGTCTTCAGTAGGCCGAATGCCTGTTCAATGACTACACGGGTACGTGAGTGGGCATGGTTGTAGTCCTCCTCATGCTGGTCCCGTGGGTTCCGGACTGGTGTGAGGAGCCATCTCTTCAGTGGATACCCAGCATCACCTGTATGTGGACGATAAACGTATGATGTGGAATGCCATTGCTACGTACGCACACCCCCCCCCTTCCTGCCAGGTCATTGCCGCATCACATACCCCACATCATCATGCATGAAATGAGACTCACCGAGTAGCCAGGATCTGTTCCCTGCGTGTCGCTCCATGTAGCGTGGTATAGTAGAGTTCCTCAAGACCATAGAATCATGGGTTGATCCAGGGAATCTGGCACAACAATGTGTAATGATCCTGTTGGAGTCACACACCATTTGTACATTCAGGGAATGAAATTGTTTTCGGTTGCGGTACTGGGCCTCCATGGCATGTGGGACGACCAATTCCACATGGGTGCAGTCGATAGCACCAATGCAACCCGGTATGCCGGCAAGTGCATGGAATCCCACTTTTGTGTTGGTAATATCCTGCTCCGAGCGTGGTAGAGAGATGTAGTCGTCTGCGTGCTGCAGGAGGGCATCGAGCACTTGCAATAGTGTCCGTGAGAACAGTGGCTGAGAAATGCCATGCAACTGTCCGACTGTGTGCTGGTAGGTGCCTGTGGCCAGGAAGTGGAGTACAGACACCACCTTCAGTAGGGGTGGGATGGCGGTTGGGCTATCTATCATGCTGACAAGGTCAGCCTGTGTCATGTCCACAATGGCGGCTATGGTGTCCCGGTCCAAACGGTAGAGGGTGTGGATCTGCTCATCAGTGAGGTTGAACGGATGTGCTCGGAGGCGTGGGATTGCGGGCTGCCTGCGTGGTGGTAGTGGCTGTGCTGGCGGCCCTTGCTGGCCCTGCCTTGGCCTCCTCCTCCTCCTCCTCCTGCGTCTCCTCCGTGCGGCCGGTTGTAGTTGGTGTTCGTCTTCTTCTTGGAGTTGGAGTACTTGCAGTGCTATCAGGTCCCCCAGGGCCAACATCGCGAGTCCTGCCGGTAGCATTTCGGAGTGGGTGTGGTTGTGGGAGGAGACTGGGTGTGCAATTTATGTGTTTTCAGGCTGTATGGCCTCCACCTGTGGTGATTCATTCCACCTGTGCAAGCTGCTCTCCCCTTTGGCCGAGCACGTCCCGCACACAACGCTGCAATTCGAGGAATGGCATCTTGCTATTGCAATCATGTATTTGTACCCGATGGCCGTGTAACATTTGTTGATATGTACATTCGGCTATGGTCCCATTGTTTCACATACAATCTTTGCAGTCGCGAACAGACTTGTGATGGGTCAGTGGAACGTAGTACTCGAGTAACGGTGGGCCCTCATGCATCACTGTACCGAGTTGCACCGACGGGCGGGGCGTCCCATTTGTGGGTGAAGGCAGTTGCCATTTTCACACACAGCCGCACTAGATGGATTAATTTGTGATTTCAAACGGCCACAGATGCCTTTTCGACGTGATGTTGCAAATGAGGAATTCGAAGGGCGGCGCTTTCGGTTTCCAGCTAGCGGCGAGGAGATGCCCACAGGTCTGACTGCAAATATAACGTTCTATTGTTCAATGTCCTTGAGACAGGGGCCATGGCGAGGATGCAATGATTGATATGAATAGTTTGGGATGCGCAATAGCGACGTGGGCGATGAGGCCGGACGTTCCCAAATACATGTTACTTCACAACACTGGAATTACGGGCTGGGGCACTGTGGATTTTGCAGGCTGCATAACGCACAGACTCAATGGATATTTCTAATGTTATGTGAGTAAATATTCAGGCGTTTTTATACCGGGATGAGGGAATGATGAATGGATGCATGGGCAGGTGATTTGATACAGAGTTTGCCATGTACAGGGCTTCTTGGAATCTATCCGCCTCCCCTGCGCTATGTGATGCAGGGCTGCCATAGTGGGACCATCGTCTATCTGGCCTTGTTGAGCCCTCCCTGTCTCGACGCGCCTTCAGACACTTGTGTCCATGCACGTTAACATTCCCATCTGATGGATTCTGTTTTCACAGACGCATGCACAGGTACACTCGTTTGTGATGGTGTTTACACCTCGATATAGATGGTTATGAGTCGCAAGTGGTTTTGGGGTGGTGATGATCCTTTGGAGTGGGCTAGCATGCATATGGCTGTGGATTTAGTGTGATCATTGAAGTGAGTTGTTCGAATGTAGTTCTGATGGCCATTCTGTTCTTTTTCTTTTCTTTTGGTTGACAGGTATCTCCTCCCCTTTTGCCACTGCCATCTGTATGCCACTCCTGCAGATGGCTTTTACTCCCGACACCTGCTGCTTCGTGTTAATCAGTGGAGCAGCATTACGATCTTATGGGACGATCGCCAATGGGCCACATGCCCTTACGCAGTACTAGTGGCTCGGAGCAACATTTCGGCCTTTCAGCTGGACTAGTGCCTCCCCATTGGGACGGCCCTGCGGTTCTGTGCGCTTCCATGTTGCCTTTTCGTACGTGAATGTGGCTCTGTGTACCATGATGGAACAGGGCGTCACACAAGTAGTAGCTGGTCATTTATTGCGGATGCAGCCCACAATGGTGATATGTGTTTTGGAGTTCATGGCCTAATGGCTGTATGGGCTTGGTGATTTTGTTGTGCATTAAATTTCTATTCTGATATGGGCCGTGTAGCGTTCTTCTTTGCGAGTGATGTGGCATATTCCTATTTGGGGAGCGATGTATTGTGAGGAGATCTGCATTGGGTTCCAGCTTCGGAGTTTAGTTGCGTGGTACTGTGCTGGGCGCGTTTGCCTACGAAGCCCAGTGAGGTCAGGGATGGGGGCTGCCAATATGACTGTTTGAATGTTGTCATGCTCAGGGGCGGGGGATTGGGTTTTGTGTAACAGATGCCGGTCAGCCAGGTGGACTGGTGGAATGATGTGATTTTCGGAATATTGCTGGTCACAGGTGCCTGTGTTTGCGTGCGTTTCTGGGGGGGGGGGACTGTGGTCATGTCCATTGGAATGGCTTCTGTATTCGTGCCATCTGTGCCCTGCAGCTCCCATTGGCCCCTCTTGTGATTCTTTTGTTCGTTGGCATGCATGGGTGACTTGTACATTTCACTGGTTGCATTGTGACTTCATTGCACCTACGGGGAGTTGTACTTTGTGGGCAGGGAGCGGTGTACAGGCACTCAGTGGGGCCGTTTACGGTTGATTCGCGATGCCGTACTTCTCACCATGGCGGAATGGTACTTTCCGCCATGCTTGATGGCGTTAGGTACATGTCCGCTAGGGTCGGAATTCGCGTACCCTTGCGCCATGGTGGTATTTACGGTTTGGCATGGCGCGCGCGCGCGTACTTGGTGCAGTTAGCGTTGGCGTTCACTACGGTGTCGCTAATGGCTTCGTACTTTGCGGTGACGGGTCATAGTCGCACCGAGCGCTATTCGATGGCGGTATTGCATTTCCGCCATCGTTTTTCGATTTCCGCCAGGGTCGTAATGAGGCCCTGTGTATCTCACAATTGCATTAGGTGAGTATGCCTGACAAAGAACACTGAAAGGATGGAGCAACCGATGGGGATGGTTTAAATGAAGCTTCATGGGATGCGCTGGGACGCGCACTGTGGTATCTGTGTGCGCGCCCTGTGTGGTGACGGCTTGACCATTCCCACAGCACCTCACCTGAGGAACTGCCACACCGGGTGCACAGAGATCTTCTTGAGTTTTAACAAGTTTGCATGCCCGAGTGCGCCATATTCAGTTCTTTCTGTAGAAAAGGTTGGTGCTGGGACACAGGAGAGTCCAAGGGAACGGAAGCAGAAGTTATCTTTCGCTCCACCCCCATCAATGGGGCTGGCAGGTGGTAGGATCGGAAGGTTAATAGAAGGTGGATTTTCTGACCCGCATAAGGGTTTGTCATCACCAATGGGTCCAACAGTGTATCATGGTTGTACAGACTTGTGGTGTCTATGGTAACGGATTTGTGTTTATGTGTGTGTAATAGGATGGAGATGGAGATATCTGAGGCGACAAGGACCGCCTCAGGCTGGTTTTAGGAGTATGGCCAGGAGCACAGTGGAATGGTGGGGCACTTCCACAGGGTACTGGCTTGGCGGTAAGGTTGGATGGACAAGATTAAGTGAACTGACCATTTAAAAGGTATGCAGACGTGGAAGGAATGCACATTATTAGGTCGGTCGGCCGACAGGCTTCCACTAGTACTGATACTATGGATGCTTGGGCCACTTGCAGGATATTATGGCTTGTTTCAGCACTGGGGCACATTTTATTTATAGAATCCAACTAATGGCTTTGTAATCCACACCACCGAGCCAGCGTGAAAATCCAACCCTTATGATAGGGTGCACCAACAGAGTATCAAGTGGCATAGACAGACCAGCCCCCAATTTTCTTAGGAGGGTGAGAGGGCAATACGAGGTACGACCAACTGGTGGAGTTGAAAGGGTTAAAATGGCGACACAACCTGAAGCAGGGGAAGAGCGAGAAGTGGATGGCTACACGTCGTCCCGGGTCTCAGTGGGTCCTAGTGCTGGCTGGACAAGAATAGTACGGAATACGCGGATGCTGGGGCCACGTGCAGGGTATTTGGCATCCTCAACTGACCATCACCCCCTCTGCATGATCGGAGTAAGCAGGTTACGAGTGGAACACCAGCCAAAATGGTGGGCCGCGGCCGCCCCCACTTTTTTAGGTCCCCAGTGGCAGCCTGGCACAGTTGTGGCTAACAGGGTATCTATTGTACCAGGGAATCTGGTGTACAGTGCCCTGTTTTGAGAATAATACTCCGCGTTTAAGGTCGCTGGAGGGCGGCATCGGCATAACGAGCTTTGCCGGGTGCATGCCATAACAATATAACACAGGGCTCCTTTAATTAGTGGGAAGGTTGCAAAGACAGCACCAAATGTTAACTTTGGGTCTACAGCAGGGATAGCTTGTGGAGTTGAGCGCTCACCGCAGCAATGTGGGTGAGGTGACTGCATGCCGAAGGTCGATATCCTGGCATGGACCACTGAGCCCTCCAATTTTTCTGAGATGGTAAAAGCTGACTACGCTGGGAGGGTACGAACAGGGGGACATGGGCGGTGTACAACACTTTGGCAGAAAGCGATACCCCTAGGCGCCCGGTTACGCTCGAATACCAAAATAAGTGACCAGGTGCTACCCGTGCTGGGGCTTTGGCTAAGTCTTAAAGGATGACTTAGAGCTGCACATCCTGGGCCAGAGGGGCATTTCCTGCACAGTAAGGAAGAGACTGGCGGTCAGATACCAGAGGGGCTGTTCCATTAAGAACGGTAACAGGAGTGACCAACAAAAGGTTATGGGAATCGACTGACTTGTCAGTCGGATAACGAAGGTGGTCTGGCTGCACACATCACAAATGAGGTGGCATCCTTTGGTGCCCGCAGTACACTGCCAGCGCCAATAGAGGCCTGCCCCAAGATTTGTGGTCTTACACCCAGGAGGGAATGACATCGCCATATTGGGAAGGGGTCGCCTACTGGCCCAGATAGAGGTGACAGTAAGGAGCTTGGCGCAAGAGTTGCCTGGCACAGAGATGATCTGGCATGGATCCTCCTCTCTTGACTCTAGGAGTGGCTTGAACAGAAGTTTTGAGTAATTCACTAGGGCATAAGGACTTGCATTTATTGGGCCATGTTGCTTTAATTCACTCCTGTCCTATTTTGTTGTCGATGTGGTGCAGTTATCCGATAAGGAAACAGGGGTGTTCCTCGTGGCGCTTTAGGGGGCATTGGAAAGGACTGATTGAGGTTAATGATGTGGTGAGTATGTCCTAAGAGTGTGGGGGCATTGGGAGTATTGGGGGCACGTGGGGGGTCACTCCCAAAGTGTGGCGTAGTGGTGGGGCAGTCCTACCCGAAGAGGAGAATGTTGACGTTGTGGTTCGGCCACAAGTGGCACCGGAATGGCTGCGCTCGAGCCAAAACCGTTCAACGGGAACTGACTCCCCTTAGGGACAGCTGAGACTCCGTCACCTGAAGTCAGTGGCCCCGGGAAAGACTGGCAGTCCTGAAAACCAGAGGTCGGACGGCCGCTTTTTGCAAATGGCAAACGGGGAGTGGCACAGGTCACCCCTTGGATGATAATCTTGTTTACCTATGTGGCTGGGACTGCCCTGATTTCTGTGCTCCAATAAACTGCCATCTTTGTGTTTCCAAATTTTACAACTGTTTTTGTGGGGATTATTATATTACTGGAAATATGTGTTTTTAACACACCCTGTTACTGCGCCACAGCTGTGTGTGTATAAATTCCAAAATGGCACTTGTTTGTGATCCAATTAGGTTTTATTTTTGGCCCTTTCTGATTACACGTGTTTCAGCATTATCTATGCTTTTTTCAAATCAGGGCATATCTATAATCTAAAGTAATCCATGAAAATACCATACAAACAAAAGCCAAACCACATTCATTCATATACATCATATTGCCATCATATGGTCATATCAAAGGAGAACATATTATACACAAGAGTTGTTCCCCAAAAAACGAAGCAAATTATATATGTATAATCCACATGAAAATAAAATGATAAAACAAATGTAACATAATGAAAACATGAATCAGAGACCGAGATTCAGGGAGGGGAGTCAGGAAGCTGAGTAAGGTATTGTAAAGAAGAGAAAAAATTGGACATAAGGAAAACATTAGTCAGTTGCCTTTGTAATTGTAGGGTACATCTAGACATGCTCCATGCATTGCTTGTAAGATACTACTAATTTCCAGATTGCCTTGTACTGGAGCATGGTTTAAATGGTTAGCATTCATTTCGATTCTATATTATATAGTTGATGACATATTGCTTCTGTACATTGATTAGAAAAAATACTCGTCTTACCCTTCGCAGTTGGTCATATTTGCATAATAGCAGAAATGTTGGAATAGTAATGGGTTAAATCCCATCTGGAGCAGGAGAGCAGAGAAATGACAAAGTGTAACCATTATGTTTGGCCCCTCTATTGAGTTTGTATAATTAAAAACGGCATGCAAACTTGTTTAATGGAAAGTTCATCCTGACGTTTCTTACCGCGTTGTTCTACTCCTTGTGCGCCATATATATGGCTGTTTAATTGTGACTAGGTATAGTGACTTAAAAATAATAATAGTTGGCTCGTTTTAGCTCGGCTGATAGTTATGCCAAAATTAATGATATGCTCCAACGACTCGTGTTTACTCTGCTATATGACTGACGAACTACAATGTTGGCTCTGGTTCTAGAATACAATTTGAAATGCGTTGTAAACCTCGCGTATATTGCCGTGTTCTGCATGGATATGTACCCAATTGGGTGATGTGCTGGGTGGGCTATCGGAGACCCCTGGGGCTTACCTAAAAATGCTTGTTCCTCGCGTTTCGCGTCAGGTGAAAATGGCCGCCAGCCCTCTTCTCTAAGTAGTAAATGGCGTGGGTATGCTTTTTACCATGGATGTGCATTTTTTAAAATGAAGGGTTTGAGTTCCCTTTTTAATGGTTCGAGGGCTGAAACATGACACAGATTGGAAGAGAGTCAATTTCATTTTGCTGGCTGAGGAGGATTGTCTCTGAGTTTGATGCCATTTGATGTTTTGGTGAGTCTTTGAATAGCTTGTCATGGGCAAACCACCAGGGCGGTTGACCAAGTGACTGTGGTGACAATGACTCAGCACCCGAGAAGCATCTTACGAGAATAGTAACAATGACTCAGCACCCTACCAGCACCTTACTAGTGTGCCAACAATGAGTCAGCACCCTACCACTACCTTACTAGTGTGGTAAAAATGATTCGGCATTCTATCAACAGCTGTCAAGGTCTTGAGGGCAGAGACATGCTCACAACGCCGAGGGGAGAAAAGTGCACAAGAGACAAGAGTCTAAGGAATCCTGCAGAGAAGAAAGGATAGGCAAGAACTATGGTCAGGCAACAAAGGCAGTGAACAGAAAGATTCAGGGAGTACAAGTAAGACAAACATGTTAGGTTCCCAATTGTAGTGTACACAGAATGAGGGAAGAGTTTCCCACAGGGTCAATGGAAACTCTAGCATACTGAGCGGGTTATGATTTCAGGGCCCGAATCAGAATGCTCATGGAAAGAAGCCGCAGGAGTGAGTGTCTGTGTCTGGACCCTAAGGCACAAACAAGGAAACAGTACTTACAAGGCTGAAGCCTGTACAGGTACAGCACGAAGCAAACAATGACTGCCCCCTGAAACAGGAACCAGCACATTGTTAACAATATGGCACAATGTATAATACTAAAACGCGACAATGGAAAGTGGCAGAGATTGCCTGCTGGAAAACCCAGCAGTCAAACTCTGAACAAAGGAATTACACAAGCACAAGTCAGGATGAGAACAGTAACAGAACTGTCCAGGGAAAGAACAGGAAATCAAAGTGAGCAAGGGTCAGGGCAGAAGAGGAAGAAAGAGGAAAAAGCAAGATGACAATAATCGAAGTGAAAGGGTACAGGAGACTGGAACGGCAGATTAGAAACTAAGGACCAGAATCAAAGGAAGCAGACTGAACTATAGACCAGGAACAAGAAAACTCAGGCCGAAACTCTGGACAAGGATTGAACTTCATATGGTAACAAGCTATTTATGGTACTGCAACTCTGGACTGGAATGACAAGGGCAGGACTTCAGATAACAAGTAAACTAGGAACTGGAATCTGGGAAGCTAAAGCCAGGTAACATGGACTATGGCCACAAAGCAATGGACTGTAGACAGGGAACAAGATTATTGGTGGTAGAGATTAAGGGGCTGCATACAGGTAACATAGGACTGCAAGCAGGGGAGCAGGGCTCACAGAGGTGCAGAGCAGAAGGCAGGGGAGTGAAGGCAGAGTAGCAGGGCTGCAAGGCAGGGAGCACAGGGCAATGGAACAGGAGTTGGAAATAACAGGATACAGCAGAAATCCAAAGATCAAGGCACAATGGGCTGGGAGCGAACTCAATCCAAGAGGCCTGTGGTCCTGCAGGCAGCTGCTTAAATATTGACCTGCCTTGTACTGAATCAGGCTCATTAGCAGCACCTTGAGCAGCGCACATGAAGGTAATCTGCCTCCTCCCTCTCTGGCCCTGGGAAGGTGAAAACCGCACTGATCTCTAAGGCTTCTGGGGATTGTAGTTCTAAGACTGCTGCATTGGAATAGCCACTGAATAAGATTTGCCAAAAGGTACATTATGGGATGTAGTTTGGGAAATTAAATAAGGAAGTACCAAAATCTTGCAAACGGAAAGTAAAGATAACAAAATGAATAGGTATTGTACAGGGAGGATTATGGTGATGAATGAGTCCCAAATAGTCCACGCCGGGTGCCAATTGGTGCTCCAGTGGCACAGTAGTGACAATAGTTTACTAGTGTGGTAACAATGAATCAGCACCTTACTAATGTGGTAACAATGACTTAGCACCTTACTCGTGTGGCAACAATGATGTAGCACCCTACCACTACCTTACTAGTGTGGTAACAATAGGTCAGCACCCTAGCCACACCTTTCTAGTGTGTAACAATGATTCAGCATCCTACCACTACCTTACTAGTGTGGTAACAATGATTCAGCACCCTATCAACACGTTACTAGTGTGGTAACAATGAATCAGCACCTTACTAATGAGGTAACAATGACTCAGCATCTTACTAGTGTGGCAACAATGAATCAGCACCCTACCACTACCATACTAGTGTGGTAACCATGGTTCAGCACCCTATCAACCCCTTACTAATGTGGTAACAATGATTCAGCATCGTACCACTACCTTACTAGTGTGCTAACAATGATTCAGCAACCTATCAACATGTTACTAGTGTGGTAACAATGAATCATCACCTTACTAATGAGGTAACAATGACAGCATCTTACTAGTGTGGCAACAATGATCCAGCACCCTAACACAACCATACTAGTGTGGTAACCATGGTTCAGCACCCTATCAACCCCTTACTAGTGTGGTAACAATGATTCAGCACCGTACCACTACCTTACTAGTGTGTTAACAATGATTCAGCAACCTATCAACATGTTACTAGTGTGGTAACAATGAATCAGCACCTTACTAATGAGATAACAATGACTCAGCATCTTACTAATGTGGCAACAATGATCCAGCACCCTACCACAACCATACTAGTGTGGTAACCATGGTTCAGCACCCTATCAACCCCTTACTAGTGTGGTAACAATGATTCAGCACCGTACCACTACCTTACTAGTGTGTTAACAATGATTCAGCAACCTATCAACATGTTACTAGTGTGGTAACAATGAATCAGCACCTTACTAATGAGGTAACAATGACTCAGCATCTTACTAATGTGGCAACAATGATCCAGCACCCTACCACAACCATACTAGTGTTGTAACAATGATTCAGCACCCTATCAACCCCTTACTAGTGTGGTAACAATGATTCAGCACCGTACCACTACCTTACTAGTGTGGTAACAATGATTCAGCAACCTATCAACATGTTACTAGTGTGGTAACAATGAATCAGCACCTTACTAATGAGGTAACAATGACAGCATCTTACTAGTGTGGCAACAATGATCCAGCACCTTAACACAACCATACTAGTGTGGTAACCATGGTTCAGCACCCTATCAACCCCTTACTAGTGTGGTAACATTGATTCAGCACCGTACCACTACCTTACTAGTGTGGTAACAATGATTCAGCAACCTATCAACATGTTACTAGTGTGGTAACAATGAATCAGCACCTTACTAATGAGGTAACAACGACTCAGCATCTTACTAGTGTGTCAACAATGAATCAGCACCCTACCACTACCATACTAGTGTGGTAACCATGGTTCAGCACCCTATCAACCCCTTCCTAATGTGGTAACAATGATTCAGCATCGTACCACTACCTTACTAGTGTGGTAACAATGATTCAACAACCTATCAACATGTTACTAGTGTGGTAACAATGAATCAGCACCTTACTAATGAGGTAACAATGACAGCATCTTACTAGTGTGGCAACAAGGAGCCAGCACCCTAACACAACCATACTAGTGTTGTAACAATGATTCAGCACCCTATCAACCCCTTACTAGTGTGGTAACAATGATTCAGCACCGTACCACTACCTTACTAGTGTGGTAACAATGATTCAGCAACCTATCAACATGTTACTAGTGTGGTAACAATGAATCAGCACCTTACTAATGAGGTAACAATGACTCAGCATCTTACTAGTGTGGCAACAATGATCCAGCACCCTACCACAACCATACTAGTGTTGTAACAATGATTCAGCACCCTATCAACCCCTTACTAGTGTGGTAACAATGATTCAGCACCGTACCACTACCTTACTAGTGTGGTAACAATGATTCAGCACCCTATCAACACGTTACTAGTGTGGTAACAATGAATCAGCACCTTACTAATGAGGTAACAATGACTCAACATCTTACTAGTGTGGCAACAATGAATCAGCACCCTACCACTACCATACTAGTGTGGTAACCATGGTTCAGCACCCTATCAACCCCTTACTAATGTGGTAACAATGATTCAGCATCGTACCACTACCTTACTAGTGTGCTAACAATGATTCAGCAACCTATCAACATGTTACTAGTGTGGTAACAATGAATCAGCACCTTACTAATGAGGTAACAATGACTCAGCAACTTACTAGTGTGGCAACAATGATCCAGCACCCTACCACAACCATACTAGTGTGGTAACCATGGTTCAGCACCCTATCAACCCCTTACTAATGTGGTAACAATGAATCAGCACCTTACTAATGAGGTAACAATGACTCAGTATCTTACTAGTGTGGCAACAATGAATCAGCACCCTACCACTACCATACTATTGTGGTAACCATGGTTCAGCACCCTATCAACCCCTTACTAATGTGGTAACAATGATTCAGCATCGTACCACTACCTTACTGGTGTGCTAACAATGATTCAGCAACCTATCAACATGTTACTAGTGTGGTAACAATGAATCAGCACCTTACTAATGAGGTAACAATGACTCAGCATCTTACTAGTGTGGCAACAATGAATCAGCACCCTACCACTACCATACTAGTGTGGTAACCATGGTTCAGCACCCTATCAACCCCTTACTAATGTGGTAACAATGATTCAGCATCGTACCACTACCTTACTAGTGTGCTAACAATGATTCAGCAACCTATCAACATGTTACTAGTGTGGTAACAATGAATCAGCACCTTACTAATGAGGTAACAATGACTCATCATCTTACTAGTGTGGCAACAATGATCCAGCACCCTACCACAACCACACTAGTGTGGTAACCATGGTTCAGCACCCTATCAACCCCTTACTAATGTGGTAACAATGAATCAGCACCTTACTAATGAGGTAACAATGACTCAGCATCTTACTAGTGTGGCAACAATGATCCAGCACCCTACCCCAACCATACTGGTGTGGTAACCATGGTTCAGCACCCTATCAACACATTCCTAGGGTGGTAACAATGGTTTAGCACCCTACCACTACCTTACTAGTGTGGTAACAATGAATCAGCACTGTAGCAACACGTTACTAGTGTGGTAACAATGAATCAGCACCTTACTAATGAGGTAACAATGACTCAGCATCTTACTAGTGTGGCAACAATGAATCAGCACCCTACCACTACCATACTAGTGTGGTAACCATGGTTCAGCACCCTATCAACCCCTTACTAATGTGGTAACAATGATTCAGCATCGTACCACTACCTTACTAGTGTGCTAACAATGATTCAGCAACCTATCAACATGCTACTAGTGTGGTAACAATGAATCAGCACCTTACTAATGAGGTAACAATGACTCAGCAACTTACTAGTGTGGCAACAATGATCCAGCACCCTACCACAACCATACTAGTGTGGTAACCATGGTTCAGCACCCTATCAACCCCTTACTAATGTGGTAACAATGAATCAGCACCTTACTAACGAGGTAACAATGACTCAGCATCTTACTAGTGTGGCAACAATGAATCAGCACCCTACCACTACCATACTATTGTGGTAACCATGGTTCAGCACCCTATCAACCCCTTACTAATGTGGTAACAATGATTCAGCATCGTACCACTACCTTACTGGTGTGCTAACAATGATTCAGCAACCTATCAACATGTTACTAGTGTGGTAACAATGAATCAGCACCTTACTAATGAGGTAACAATGACTCAGCATCTTACTAGTGTGGCAACAATGAATCAGCACCCTACCACTACCATACTAGTGTGGTAACCATGGTTCAGCACCCTATCAACCCCTTACTAATGTGGTAACAATGATTCAGCATCGTACCACTACCTTACTAGTGTGCTAACAATGATTCAGCAACCTATCAACATGTTACTAGTGTGGTAACAATGAATCAGCACCTTACTAATGAGGTAACAATGACTCATCATCTTACTAGTGTGGCAACAATGATCCAGCACCCTACCACAACCACACTAGTGTGGTAACCATGGTTCAGCACCCTATCAACCCCTTACTAATGTGGTAACAATGAATCAGCACCTTACTAATGAGGTAACAATGACTCAGCATCTTACTAGTGTGGCAACAATGATCCAGCACCCTACCCCAACCATACTGGTGTGGTAACCATGGTTCAGCACCCTATCAACACATTCCTAGGGTGGTAACAATGGTTTAGCACCCTACCACTACCTTACTAGTGTGGTAACAATGAATCAGCACTGTAGCAACACCTTACTAATCTGGTAACATTGACTCAGTACCCTACCAGCACCTTACCTGGTTAATTTGAGGTACCATAGCACATGGTGATGCAAACCAATCAAGAGAGCCCTCAGTCCTTCATACATGCCAGGTCATTGTACATCCCTTTGCCACACTAGTGACATGTGTGTCCATACTATTTACGCCCACATGGGCTGAATCATGTTGAGTGCAAGGCGGCTCCTCAAGCAAACACATCAAAGGCATCCTGCTGTAGCCCCGTGTTCGCTTGTTAATGTGTGTTTCGAGGGTCTATGTGATTTGGTCGACTATTTTTGATCGAAGTAGAGTTCATGTTTTTTTTCCGGGACGATTTGACTGCAAATATATGGGGGGGGAGGGGGAGAATCCCTGCACACCCCCTTAACCTCCCTACATTAATTATTCATCTAAACCCACACCCCAGATATATTTGCGACAAAATCCGCTATAAAATAAATGCGATGAATTCTACTTCGATTAAAAATACTGCAGCAAAATCTCCCATTCCCGTGTTTCGATGGTTGTATGTTAGTTAATATGCCTCCTGCCACCTATAAAATACGCCACCCTCCTAATGCTGCCCGGCAAATGCCACCTTCCTTTCATTTCTGCGTGTGCCTATTTTTTTATACCACCTTTTTAAAATGCTGTATCATTGGACTTTTATTCTGGGGGCGGGTGGGGTTGGGGCTAATGTACCTCCCCAAGCTCATGCTTGATGGCCTGTGCATTTGTGTATCTTCTCCCCTGCACACTTCCTCCACAGTCCTCAGCCCCCACCACACTTTGCCCCTACTTACTCGCCTGCTTTCTTCAGGCCTGATACCTGTGCAGTCTACGGGTAGCCTGCACACCACCTTAGCGACAACCTGGCAATGCATTGTATCTTGCATGCTCGTTGTTTTAAGCGACACAAGGTGACCTGTCAGATCACATGATACGGATTAGGCATCAGTATTTAGTAGTCATGCTTGAACCAGCTCAAGGCAGGGATGGCCTCAGGGCCTTTCAACTTTTTCAGGTGAAAAGAGCCCGAGCTTCAAGGGAGCCCCCAGTAACTGTCTCTATGTTGGCAGTCAGAAGTGTTATGACACAGCAATATATAAAATCATTCCGGACTTTAAAGGTGAGCTTTGCAGGGTGCACGTTACAAGTTGCCTTTGCTGGAGCCTTTCAGGCGGTGTCCTCCCTCAGAGTATACAGTAGTGTTCCTTCTCACCTCGTTGCCTTTTAAGTCTGGTTTCTCCACATCAGCGCCTTGCCAACAAAGAAGGATGTATAGCTTTTCAGTGTACATTTTATGTTATTGCTATTTATACCACAAACCGCTACCATTTTCATGGTCTCCAGGTGTTCTGGCGTATTTGAGTCAAGCAACCATGGGAGATTTGGGGGATGAGGGCCAGAGTGTGCAAATAATAATGTATGTAAGTGTACCTGTTGGCTATGAAACAAAGGAATCACGATGTTGTCAACTGTAAGACAAGTTATATATTATGTCTGTGCAAATTAAAATAAAAGTTTGAAAGAACTCGGGTTAGGGCTATTTAACTTCAGATAATGAGCGGCTATTGACAACTCGATCCCCAAATGGCAGTCATTTAGAAGTTTCTACAGTCTTCCAGTACCTTGCATAGCTTTTGACTCAATGTTCCAGCGAACCCTTCAGAAGGTAGTCTAGAGACTTCCCCGGCTGTTCTCAAAGACAACTTTGTGCCAGGGCTCATTGCTCTTCCTTAAAACAAGAACGAACATTGACTTTAGAGACTGTGCCTCCCTTAGCAAGCTCCATCAATCCATGTGCCTCAACAGAAAAGCTCTCCACAAAATGGTGCAGGGATTCTGTAGATTATAAGGGCTATAACCTTTCCATTTTAAATTATATATATGGTTTATACAAACATGTATCACATTACAATTATACACAATTCGATAAACAAACTTTATTATTTCATAGATCATTCATTAAAATTCCATCATAACCTTATCAAATTCATTAAGTAATTCCTTAAAATCTTTATCAGATTAACCTTTATGGCTTTAAAGTCAAGATCATCTAATTAGGAAAATATTTCCTGTATAATTATTGCAGAAACATTTTGCATCCTAGTAATTCATAGATAATGCAAGAAAGGGAAATTCTAGCAGCAAGAGCACTGGCTCCAAAGTCTGACTGTCGCCTGTGCGGTGTGCAAGATCAAGTGGAAACGGTTCGCCTCCTCCTCATGAAATGTCCAGCACTAATACGCGAGAGACAAACTTTTATGACACCACTTATCAGCGATCCACTAGCACTAGACGAAGAAACTTGCTGGGCCCGACTGATAGCCGGTGACTCTGCAAGATGGTCCAGAACGGCAGCCAAACTCCTGTTGTTGGCCCTGACGAAAGCCAACAAAGATGCTAGTGGCTCCCCGTCTGCTACGAACATTGGGAACTTGAGCCCCAGGATTGGTCACCCCAATGAGCACGCTCAAGCCCACGAAACTTGATCACTCTTCCGAAGTGGTGTCGTAATATAGCTCTCTTTAAATTCACGCAGCACATCCTGAAAGACCACTCCTGAAACTTCGCATTTTTTGTAAAAACCAAAAAGGTTAAAAACAAAACAAAAAAAAAAGATAATGCAAATGTATTGAACCAACAAGCTTATCATAGCGGTCTGGTTTCCATTTAGAAGATGGTACCATAAAATGTTAATGGTCAAATCTTGAGACGTGAGTATACATTTTCTAAATAGTGTACAATGGAATGTCTGTGTTTTTTCACATTCCAGAACTAAATATTGATGGTTTCCAGAGCGGCTGTTTGGTTACATAAACCAGAATACATAAACCAGAACCTCTGTTTCCCTTCGGTATTCCTGGGCGAGGTCCCCAGGTTCTCCAAAATAAAGCAAGAGGTTGAATCTAAAATGCATAAATAGCAATCTATAATTGTTACCTGGAAAAATCTGAGATCTCTAGGAATTGTATCGTAATTTGTACCCTAATAGTTCATTATAACCTCTCTAGCCATTATGGTAAGATAGTCTTTCTCTGTGGACGCACCAGAGGCGTAGCCAGGATTGTCTAGCAAATGGGCCCTGATGCTAATGTAGTTGGGCCCACTGCACTGACAAAAATATCTGTAAATGCCCACACAGCGCTGCTAAGCGGGCATCTACAGATTTTGGGTGGGACTTGCCCCTCAGGCCCTACCCTGTCTACGCCTCTGGGACCCAAGTGTTTACCATATGCGGATCCTGCATCTGGGGGGAGTATTCCCGCAACGCCTGGCCAGACAGGCAGAGAGATGGGGCTGGTAATATCATGGACACATGGGACACATGACACATGGGAGGGGTGCGCAGCAAGGATGAGGACATTCATAAATGCAGCCAGGGGCTCATGATTTTAAGAGAGGGAGTCGCACCAAGGGGTTGACTTTCCTTCTGGTAGACTCCTATGAGTGGATCCCATGTACTGAGGGTGTTCCCCACTCTCCCAATTACCTGTTTTCTGCATTTTATCCCATTTATTTTATCACAAAACGATAGATGGTGGGTTTGGGTTAGATATATAGAAAAGGTGAGAGTGGGGAGGTGAGCGGGGTGCAGGTGGCCTCTCTCCGCTCTTTGCAGTAAAAATCAAAATGACAAAAACGGCAAAAGAAATTGGGCGAGATGTCATTAGAAAAGAACATTGAAAGACACCTCATAGGTCCGTACTGAGCGGCCTCCTGTTTCCGATTCCAACCCAATCTGTACGCTGTCTTTCAATGCCCTGCTCCCAGGTGTTCTATGGTTTCGATTTAAATTGTTGAGATTTGTATAGTATTTAGTGCTGGTTTTCGACAGGTCCGTCCTTGTGTTGGCAAGCGTTGGCGATGGTGTGCTTGCGAGCAAAGCAAGGGTGGGACTGCAGAGGAAGCATGGGACCACACACAGGTGGGGACCCAGGCAGCTTGTGAGCAAGGCAAGGGTGTGACTGCAGGGGAAGCATGGGAGCATACAGGTGGGGACCCAGGCAGCTCGTGAGCAAGGCAAGGGTGGGAATGCAGAGGAAACATAGGACCACACACAGGTGGGGACCCAGGCAACTTGTGTGCAAGGCAAGGGTGTGCCTGCAGGGGAAGCATGGGACCACACACAGGTGGGGACCCAGGCAGCTTGTGAGCAAAGCAAGGGTGTGACTGCAGGGGAAGCATGGGAACACACACAGGTGGAGATCCAGGCAGCTTGTGAGCAAGGCAAGGATGTGAC
This sequence comes from Ambystoma mexicanum, assembly GCF_040938575.1. Lineage (NCBI taxonomy): Eukaryota > Metazoa > Chordata > Amphibia > Caudata > Ambystomatidae > Ambystoma > Ambystoma mexicanum. Next base: position 1,249,439,958 of record NC_090934.1, read on the forward strand.
TGCAGGGGAAGCATAGGAGCATACAGGTGGGGACCCAGGCAGCTCGTGAGCAAGGCAAGGGTGGGAATGCAGAGGAAGCATGGGACCACACACAGGTGGGGAACCAGGCAGCTTGTGAGCAATGAAAGGGTGGGAATGCAGAGGAAGCATGGAACCACACACAGGTGGGGACCCAGGCAGCTTGTGAGCAAGGCAAGGGTGTGACTGCAGGGGAAGCATGGGACCACACAGGTGGGGACCCAGGCAGCTTGTGAGCAATGCAAGAGTGGGAATGCAGAGGAAGCATGGGACCACCCACAGGTGGGGACCCAGGCAGCTTGTGAGCAAGGCAAGGGTGTGACTGAGGGGAAGCATGGGGCCACACACACGTGGGGACCCAGGCAGCTTGTGAGCAAGGCAAGGGTGTGACTGCAGGGGAAGCATGGGACCACACAGGTGGGGACCCAGGCAGCTTGTGAGCAATGCAAGGGTGGGAATGCAGAGGAAACATGGGACCACACACAGGTGGGGACCCAGGCAGCTTGTGAGCAATGCAAGGGTGGGAATGAGGAGGAAGCATGGGACAACACACAGGTGGGGGCCCAGACAGCTTGCGAGCAAGGCAAGGGTGGGAATGAGGAGGAAGCATGGGACAACACACAGGTGGGGACCCAGGCAGCTTGCGAGCAAGGCAAGGGTGGGACTGCAGAGGAAGCATGGAACCACACACAGGTGGGGACCCAGGCAACATGTGAGCAAGGCAAGGGTGTGACTGCAGGGGAAGCATGGGACCACACAGGTGGGGACCCAGGCAGCTTGTGAGCAATGCAAGGGTGGGAATGCAGAGGAAGCATGGGACCACACACACGTGGTGACCCAGGCAGCTTGTGAGCAAGGCAAGGGTGTGACTGCAGGGGAAGCATGGGAGCACACAGTTGGGGATCCAGGCAGCTTGTGAGCAATGCAAGGGTGGGAATGCAGAGGAAGCATGGGACCACACACAGGTGGGGAACCAGGCAGCTTGTGAGCAATGAAAGGGTGTGACTGCAGGGAAAGCATGGGACCACATAGGTGGGGACCCAGGCAGCTTGTGAGCAATGCAAGGGTGGGAATGCAGAGGAAGCATGGGACCACACACAGGTGGGGACAAAGGCAGCTTGTGAGCAAGGCAAGAGTGTGCCTGCAGGGGAAGCATGGGACCATACACAGGTGGGGACCCAGGCAGCTTGTGAGCAAAGCAAGGGTGTGTCTGCAGGGGAAGCATGGAACCACACACAGGTGGGGACCCAGGCAGCTTGTGAGCAAGGCAAGGGTGTGACTGCAGGGGAAGCATGGGACCACACAGGTGGGGACCCAGGCAGCTTGTGAGCAATGCAAGAGTGGGAATGCAGAGGAAGCATGGGACCACCCACAGGTGGGGACCCAGGCAGCTTGTGAGCAAGGCAAGGGTGTGACTGAGGGGAAGCATGGGGCCACACACACGTGGGGACCCAGGCAGCTTGTGAGCAAGGCAAGGGTGTGACTGCAGGGGAAGCATGGGACCACACAGGTGGGGACCCAGGCAGCTTGTGAGCAATGCAAGGGTGGGAATGCAGAGGAAACATGGGACCACACACAGGTGGGGACCCAGGCAGCTTGTGAGCAATGCAAGGGTGGGAATGAGGAGGAAGCATGGGACAACACACAGGTGGGGGCCCAGACAGCTTGCGAGCAAGGCAAGGGTGGGAATGAGGAGGAAGCATGGGACAACACACAGGTGGGGACCCAGGCAGCTTGCGAGCAAGGCAAGGGTGGGACTGCAGAGGAAGCATGGAACCACACACAGGTGGGGACCCAGGCAACATGTGAGCAAGGCAAGGGTGTGACTGCAGGGGAAGCATGGGACCACACAGGTGGGGACCCAGGCAGCTTGTGAGCAATGCAAGGGTGGGAATGCAGAGGAAGCATGGGACCACACACACGTGGTGACCCAGGCAGCTTGTGAGCAAGGCAAGGGTGTGACTGCAGGGGAAGCATGGGAGCACACAGTTGGGGATCCAGGCAGCTTGTGAGCAATGCAAGGGTGGGAATGCAGAGGAAGCATGGGACCACACACAGGTGGGGACCCAGGCAGCTTGTGAGCAAGGCAAGGGTGTGACTGCAGGGAAAGCATGGGACCACATAGGTGGGGACCCAGGCAGCTTGTGAGCAATGCAAGGGTGGGAATGCAGAGGAAGCATGGGACCACACACAGGTGGGGACAAAGGCAGCTTGTGAGCAAGGCAAGAGTGTGCCTGCAGGGGAAGCATGGGACCATACACAGGTGGGGACCCAGGCAGCTTGTGAGCAAAGCAAGGGTGTGTCTGCAGGGGAAGCATGGGACCACACACAGGTGGCGATCCAGGCAGCTTGTGAGCAAGGCAAGGGTGTGACTGCAGGGGAAGCATGGGAGCATACAGGTGGAGACCCAGGCAGCTCGTGAGCAAGGCAAGGGTGGGAATGCAGAGGAAGCATGGGACCACACACAGGTGGGGAACCAGGCAGCTTGTGAGCAACGAAATGGTGGGAATGCAGAGGAAGCATGGAACCACACAAAGGTGGGGACCCAGGCAGCTTGTGAGCAAGGCAAGGGTGTGACTGCAGGGGAAGCATGGGACCACACAGGTGGGGACCCAGGCAGCTTGTGAGCAATGCAAGATGGGAATGCAGAGGAAGCATGGGACCACACACAGGTGGAGACCCAGGCAGCTTGTGAGCAAGGCAAGGGTGTGACTGAGGGGAAGCATGGGACCACACACAGGTGGGGACCCAGGCAGCTTGTGAGCAAGGCAAGGGTATGCCTGCAGGGGAAGCATGGGACCACACAGGTGGGGACCCAGGCAGCTTGTGAGCAATGCAAGGGTGGGAATGCAGAGGAAGCATGGGACCACACACAGGTGGGGACCCAGGCAGCTTGTGTGCAAGGCAAGGGTGTGACTGCAGGGGAAGCATGGGAGCACACAGGTGGGGACCCAGGCAGCTTGTGAGCAAGGCAAGGGCGGGACTGCAGAGGAAGCATGGGACAACACACAGGTGGGGACCCAGGCAGCTTGCAAGCAAGGCAAGGGTGGGACTGCAGAGGAAGCATGGAACCACACACAGGTGGGGACCCATGCAGCTTGTGAGCAAGGCAAGGGTGTGACTGCAGGGGAAGCATGGACCATACAGGTGGGGACCCAGGCAGCTTGTGAGCAATGCAAGGGTGGGAATGCAGAGGAAGCATGGGAACACACACAGGTGGGGACCCAGGCAGCTTGTGAGCAAGGCAAGGGTGTGACTTCAGGGGAAGCATGGGACCACACAGGTGGGGACCCAGGCAGCTTGTGAGCAATGCAAGGGTGGGAATGCAGAGGAAGCATGGGACCACACACACGTGGTGACCCAGGCAGCTTGTGAGCAAGGCAACGGTGTGACTGCAGGGGAAGCATGGGAGCACACAGGTGGGGATCCAGGCAGCTTGTGAGCAATGCAAGAGTGGGAATGCAGAGGAAGCATGGGACCACACACAGGTGGGGACGAAGGCAGCTTGTGAGCAAGGCAAGGGTGTGCCTGCAGGGGAAGCATGGGACCATACACAGGTGGGGACCCAGGCAGCTTGTGAGCAAGGCAAGGGTGTGACTGCAGGGGAAGCATGGGAGCATACAGGTGGAGACCCAGGCAGCTCGTGAGCAAGGCAAGGGTGGGAAATGCAGAGGAAGCATGGGACCACACACAGGTGGGGAACCAGGCAGCTTGTGAGTAATGAAAGGGTGGGAATGCAGAGGAAGCATGGAACCACACACAGGTGGGGACCCAGGCACCTTGTGAGCAAGGGAAGGGTGTGACTGCAGGGGAAGCATGGGACCCCACAGGTGGGGACCCAGGCAGCTTGTGAGCAATGCAAGAGTGGGAATGCAGAGGAAGCATGGGACCACACACAGGTGGGGACCCAGGCAGCTTGTGAGCAAGGCAAGGGTGTGACTGAGGGGAAGCATGGGACCACACACAGGTGGGGACCCAGGCAGCTTGTGAGCAAGGCAAGGGTATGACTGCAGGGGAAGCCTGGGACCACACAGGTGGGGACCCAGGCAGCTTGTGAGCAATGCAAGGGTGGGAATGCAGAGGAAGCATGGGACCACACACAGGTGGGGACCCAGGCAGCTTGTGTGCAAGGCAAGGGTGTGACTGCAGGGGAAGCATGGGAGCACACAGGTGGGGACCCAGGCAGCTTGTGAGCAAGGCAAGGGCGGGACTGCAGAGGAAGCATGGGACCACACACAGGTGGGGACCCAGGCAGCTTGTGAGCAAGGCAAGGGTGGGACTGCAGAGGAAACATGGGAACACACAGGTGGGGACTCAGGCAGCTTGTGAGCAAGGCAAGGTTGTGGCTGCAGAGGAAGCATGGGACCACACACACGTGGTGACCCATGCAGCGCATCCCTGGAGCTTGCTCGATGGCCATTAGTAGAGCCTTGTTGGCAATGATCCGACCCTTTCTTGATGGCCGTTAGTAGAGCCTCGTTGGCAATGATCCGAGCCTTGCTTGATGGCCATTAGTAGAGCCTCGTTTGCAATGACCCGAGCCTTGCTCGATGGCCGTTAGTAGAGCCTCGTTGGCAATGATCCGAGCCTTGCTCGATGGCTGTTAGTAAAGCGCGGTTGGCAATGATCCAAGCCTTGCTCGATGGCCATTAGTAGAGCATCGTTGGCAATGATCCGAGACTTGCTTGATGGACGTTAGTAGAGCCTCATTGGCAATGATCCAAGCCGTGCTCGATGGCAGTTAGTAGAGCCTTGTTGGCAATTATCTGAGCCTTGCTCAATGGCCGTTAGTAGAGTGTCATTGGCAATGATCCGAGCCTTGCTCGATGGCCGTTAGTAGAGCGTTGTTTGCAATGATCCGAGCCTTGCTTGATGGCCGTTAGTAGAGCATCGTTGGCAATGATCCGAGCCTTGCTCGATGGCTGTTTGTTGAGCGCTGTTGGCCATAATCCGAGCCTTGCTTGATGGCCATTAGTAGAGCCTTGTTGGCAATGATCCGACCCTTTCTTGATGGCCGTTAGTAGAGCCTCGTTGGCAATGATCCGAGCCTTGCTTGATGGCCATTAGTAGAGCCTCGTTTGCAATGACCCGAGCCTTGCTCGATGGCCGTTAGTAGAGCCTCGTTGGCAATGATCCGAGCCTTGCTCGATGGCTGTTAGTAAAGCGCGGTTGGCAATGATCCAAGCCTTGCTCGATGGCCATTAGTAGAGCATTGTTGGCAATGATCCGAGACTTGCTTGATGGAGGTTAGTAGAGCCTCATTGGCAATGATCCAAGCCGTGCTCGATGGCAGTTAGTAGAGCCTTGTTGGCAATTATCTGAGCCTTGCTCAATGGCCGTTAGTAGAGTGTCATTGGCAATGATCCGAGCCTTGCTCGATGGCCGTTAGTAGAGCGTTGTTTGCAATGATCCGAGCCTTGCTTGATGGCCGTTAGTAGAGCATCGTTGGCAATGATCCGAGCCTTGCTCGATGGCTGTTTGTTGAGCGCTGTTGGCCATAATCCGAGCCTTGCTTGATGGCCGTTAGTAGAGCATTGCTGCCAATGATCCGAGCCTTGCTCGATGGCCATTAGTAGAGCGTTGTTGGCAATTATCTGAGCCTTGCTCAATGGCTGTTTGTAGAGCATCATTGGCAATGATCAAAGGCTTGCTCGATGGCCGTTAGTAGAGCGTCGTTGGCAATGGTCTGAGCCTTGCTTGTCATTCCTGTTTCACCTCCAACTATTCATGAACAGCTTAAAGGAATGGTTCGGTCAGAAAATATTATTGGCCAAAAAGATGGCCAATAATAAAACAAATATCTAAAATATATATTTTTTAAGTCCCTATGGAAAGTTTTGAGCAAATGAAGCTCAAACTTTAAAATTGGAAGCACTAGGGGGCATCCATTTTGTGATTTCAGGCAGCCTCCTCGGCTCTGCCTTTGCGGCACTAAACAAGCAGCAAAAGCCCCCTACTGGAAGCTTTTGCTTACTGCAGCCTGAGCAGAGCTGAGGAGGCTGCCTTCACTTTCATTTTACGGTTTCTGTGCTCCCCAAGCCCAGGGAGGCACAGAAAACGTGAAATGAAGGCAAAAAGCCAAGGTGCACCAATTAAAAATATGACGTTGTTGTATTTGTGATTGCCGTGGTTGGAAAATCACGGCAATCACAAATACATCAACGTTGTTATTTTGACAGCGGCAGCTTTCGCGTGGAGTCTCATGGGCTCCCCCAACCCCGAGGGAGTCCAGGAGACTCCCAGCGAAAGCTGTCGCATTCAGAATAACTATGTTTTTGGATTTGTAAATACTGCAGCATTTACAAATCCCAAAACGTTGTATTTCTAAACACTGCAGAATGGAAACACAACCCGTTGTGTTTCTGCCTACAGCAGCTTTCACTTTGGAGCTCTCGGGCTCTCTGTGGGGAGCCTGAGAGCCTCAAAATGAAAACTGCTATAGGCAGAAACACTGCAGCATTTCTAAACACCTGCGTTGTGTTTCTGCCTGCAGCGGCTTTCACTTTGGAGCTCTTGGACTCCCCACAGGGAGCCTGAGAGCTCCAAAGTAAAAGCCCCTGTAGGCAGAAACACAGCGGCATGGAAACACAACCGCGTTGTGTTTCTGCCTGCCTTGGCTTTCACTTTGAGTCTCCGGTGCTCCCCGGGGGAGCACCGGAGACCCAAAGTGATAGCCACAGCAGGCAGAAACACAACGCGGTTGTGTTTTTCCAAACCGCTGCGGTTTTTCTTTCTAAGTTTCTCAGGCTCCTCCGGCTTGGAAGAGCGCGAGAAACTTAGAAAGACAAACCGCAGCATTTTTGAAACACAACAACGTTGTATTTATGTTTGCAGTAGCTTCAGCTTAGAGCCCAACCGCAAACATAAATACAACGTTTTAAAAGCTGCAGTTTTATTTCTAAGTTTTCCAGGATCCTCCAGCCCAGCAAACCTAGAAAAAAAAACGCAGCTAGTGCTTATTTTAAAAAAAAAATAGCACTTACCGAGATGCAGCTGCAGATTTCCTGCCTGTAGTCTCTGGTCCCTGTCCTCCAAGTACGGCAACAATGAAGCAAAAGCCACCCAGTGGTAGCTTTTGTTTACTACAGCTGGCTGGCTTTTGCTTCATTAGTGCTGCAAACGCAAGCACAGGCGGCATCCATTTCACAAAATGGATGCCCCCTAGTGCTTGCAATTTTAAAGTTTAAGCTTCATTTGCTCAAAACTTTCCACAGGGACTTAAAAAAATATATATTTTAGAAAAAAGATGGCTAATAATATTTTCTGACTGAACCATTCCTCTAAGGGAAATGTTCTTCAACAATTCACTGAGAGCTTTCCAACATCACCAAGTAAAATGCGATCACTCCCAAACACAGGCAATGCTTTTAAAACATTATAATTATTTAAAACAAATGTCGAGTAAATGGGCTACAAAGCACTGATAGTGCAACCAAGAAACCATCTTTGCAAACGGACCCAGTGCTACAGGCAACACTGTATATGTCAGAGACATCAACAAATCACTAACCTAAGGTCTTCCTCGTTTCTTGCCTGTGGGTGTGTGTGCCCTGAACGCCTCGCCTCTGCCCTCCTGTGCATGTACGTGCAGATCCTCTTAGATATGTCTGGGAGTGTGGCCTGAGTACCTTAATCCTGACTCTGTGTGCTCCCACTGGGGTCCCCTTTCTCTCGGTTTGTGCCTATCCTGACCACGGTTACTCTTGGCAGTGTTGCTCTGTTATTGGCACGCCCTCCCCGTGTGCAATGCTGCACCGTTCTGTGTTACAGATAGAAGCGAGCCACACACTGCACAACACATGCCGATGCTTTTATAAATAGATACACATTATAGATCTGCAATTGGCATACGCTGGATTGATATTATGTAATGATTTTTAAAAATTGATTTTATTTGTCTTTGGCAGAGTGAGAGTAAATCAAAAGAAGGAGAAAACAGTACATGATATCAGTTTCGGCTGCAAAGGGTGCAACATGCACTGGAGATACAGAGTAGCATGCGCCAACAAAGAGTCTGGGGCAAAAGTAAATTAATACATGATAGGCAGTGCTTGGTTGTATATTTACCTTAGTCCTTCCCTTCTCGCTGCACCATCCATCCGCCTTGTTGACACTAGGGTTCGCCGTCATCAGGCACCAGCTGATCTTTCTGCAACCTACCAAGGTAGACGCCGAAAATTGCTCCAAATATCTCTGGGCCTGGATGCACCCGGCAATGTGGATATATATATATATATATATATATATATATATATAGTTCTTCACATTCATCCGCCCAGGTCATATTGGAGAACCATTCCCGTTGGGTGGGTGAGCTGGTTTTCATCCATTTTTCAGTATGCAGTGTTTGGCCATTACACACCCCACGTTAAAAAAGGGTCGCATGCATTTTTCCTGTATACTATCCCACAACCCAAACATTGCCTCATTAGGGGAGTATGAAAGCGGGCACTGCAATATCTCTGCGAGTGTGTCAAGTACTTGCCTCCAAAAGTCCTGAAGCTTGGCACAGCTCCACATCATATGCAGGTGACCTGCCTCTTCGCATTCACACCTGGGGCACTTGCCCGTTTGATTTGGATATTATTTCCGGAGTTTGTCGGTGGTGTAGTATAACCTATTTAGTAATTTATCCTGAATGAGTTTAAACCTGGTGTTAGGGGCAAAGTTTTTGTCAGGGAGCACATTATACTCCATTGCATATCTATGATCTCGACATTCGGCTCATCTGCCCATTTAACTCTGGCGGGGGGTACATGTTCCCCAGATTTGTCCATGATCATCCCGTACAGCGTGGCTAAGACCCTGCGAGATCTGCTTGAGTTGCATATATATGCAAGAAACACATTGTCCACTCATCTGGCTACTGCTGCACGCGCCCTATAAAATTGCAAGTTGTCAATCATGGGGCTTCATTCTGAGTTGGGCGTTAAGGGTTTACGAGCACCGGTAAGGACACCGGTGCCGGTAAACCCTTACCGCCCAATTCCGAGTTCCCTTAGCGGGAATCGCAAAGGACATGTGGTCTGACCACACATTCTTTGCGGGTCCCGCTAATGGACCAGGGCGCTAATTACGGGCCCACTATTTGCAGGCCCGTAATTAGCGCCTTCCCCATTCCCATTGAGCCCTATGGGGCACAAATGGGAATGGGGAATGGTTGGCTGAATGGGGACATACCGGGTCCTCCAAGGTCGGAATGACCCGGTAAATCCCCATACAACCAGACCGGACCCGGGTTTGGAGGCAGGCATGGCGCTAATAGCGCCATTGGCTACCTCCAAACTCAGAATGAGGCCCATGGTGTTTGTGTTCCCCTGTTTCCATGTCTGCATTGTAATGAACCTCCTTTCCGGGAATAGGTCACCCACCACCGATACCCCAGTGCTTCCTTTCTCCCGACAAGTGTGGTGTCCCAGGTGAGTTTCAGTCCTGGAAGCTTTGCCAGTGGCAGCCATTTGTAGTAAGGGCAGGGGACCCCTGTGTGCAGGAATATTCTCCGCCATGCACACAGTGTGGTTTGTACCGAGTCAAAGGGGCAGCTGTCGGTTTATATTTATCATCCAGCAGCAGGGTTCTGATGTCGGACCTGCAGGCTGCCCTGCGCTCCAAGCGGACATGCAGGGGCATGCACTCCATTCCATACCAGTATGTCAAGAACTGTGCTTGGGCTGCAAGCCAGTATATTTCCAAGTTGCGTTCAGTAAATCCACCCTTCTCATACGGGAGGGCCATATCGACTCATTTTTTGTGGACTGCCCTCACATGCAACAGGAACTGAGCAAGTGCGCAGCGGAGCCTAGTGAAGTATTCCTTACCCGGCCATATGGGTACATTTGCAAACAGATATAGTAATTTGGTCAGGAGTATTATTATAACCAGGGCTAGTTTGTCCACCAGTGAAAGTGGGGATAATCGCCAGCGGGAGACCCTACCCGCCACATATGTCTCATGTGTTATGTAGTTTTGGTTTAGCAAAAATGTTGTGTCCCTAGTTGCCTGGATCCCCAAGTAGCGTATCCCGTCTGGTGACCACTTAAGTGGCTATATCCCTGTGGGTTTACATGTCTGGTCAGTAAGGGGGAATATTTCTGATTTTTTGTAGTTAATCGTGAAGCCAGAAGCGGACCCACATTCTGTGATGTCCCGTATTATCGGGTCCAGGTTGGCCGAGCAGTCTGATACCTCTATTCCTATGCCACTCGTGGACAATGTCTGCCATTGGCTCAATTACTAGTGCAAATATGAGAGGGGATAGGAGGCAGCCCTGGCGCGTGCCTTGCTCCAGCCGTAGTACCTGTGAGAGTTGCGAGTTCCCCAGTACTCGGGCCATTGGGTTTGTATTTAGGAGCTTGAGATATTTGATCATGTTCTCACCCAGGCCACATTTCTCTAGGTTGATGAATATGTATTCCCAGGAGACCATGTCGAAGGCCTTTGCGCGTCCATGGCCACGGCTACTGCTGCTGTGTCGGGTTTGATGTGTGCTATGATGTTCAAAAGGCGGCGAATGTTCAAAACTGTGGATCTACCTGGTATAAATCTCGCCTGATCATTATGTACTAAGTGCGGCATAAGGGGAAGGATCCTGTTTGCAATGATTTTGGCACATTTTTTCGTGTCCATGTTAATTAGTGACAGAGGTCTGTATGACCCACACTCGTTGGCTGGCTTGCCAGGCTTTAGAAGGATTATTATGGTTGCTTCCTGTAGTGTGTCGGGCAGGACCGAGCACCTCAGTGCTTCTTCCCACACTTTCAATAAGTGGGGAGCCAATATTGGGTTGTATGCCATGTAGAATTCGGATGTTAGGCCATCCGGTCCCGGGTGCCTTGCCCATTTGGAGTTCTGATACTACCTTTATAATTTCCTCTACTGTGAATGGGATGTTTAATTTTTGCCTCGCTCTCCTGGATAGTCTAGAAAGTGGAATCCCTTCCAGTAGCGATTCAATGACTCGCACCTCACGCTGCTGGGCTGCCTTGCACAGTGTTGCATAAAATCTCTCAAATAATTCTAGGATTTGTTGATCCGAGCATTTACTCAGTCAGTATCTCCACCACATATGGGGGGGTTTGTCTCCACCTGCAACAGTCTAGCTAGCATCCTGCCGGGCTGTTTGCCCTTCCCGTAGTGCTATGCCGCTGTCAGTCTTGTATAATATCTAACCTCTCTGTGTGTGTATCTAACCTCTCTGTGTGTGAGGGTCTTAAACTGTTCAAATACATAGTGTATGTCGGCCATAATTGCAGGGTCGGTATCAGCTGAGTAGATATTTTCCAGTCTTTTGAGTCAGTGCTCACAGTTAGCCAATTCCTGCCTAATCATTTACAGAACCCCACATTCTTTAGCCACCACCATCCCCTAATGTAGGCCTTAAACGCTTGGGATATCGTACCGTGGGATGTTTCCCCGGGTGTATTATGTTGAAAGTACATGCGTATGTCACCTTCAATGTCTGCTTTGAACGCTAGGTGCTGCAGAGCCTCCGACTTCAATCTCCAGCGTGAGGTGGTGTTGGGCTCCCCTCCTACCGGGAGAGATATGACGACAGGGGAATGGTCGGAGAGCATGCAAGGCCGAATAATACAACTGGAAACCCTTCCTACCCAGTGTTTAGGGAATAGTATCAGATCTATATGGGAGGCCATGTCGTGGACGGATGAATAGAATGTTTATTGATGGTTGTGTGGGTGCAGTGCCCTCCAGGTGTCCCTCACGTCTAGCTTAACTATCTGATCAATGAGTCAGCGGCTACTCTTGGATAGTGGCTAAGGGGCTGTCCCCGAACGATTTAGATCCCGGTCCAAAATGCAATTCATATCCCCTGCCCATAGCACCAGGATCAGAGGGTACGCGCAGATAGTGCCTGCAATAGCATCATAAAAATCACATGAATCTACATTGGAGCCATATCTATTAACAAGCAATAGTTCAACTTCCTACATTTTCCCATGGACCATCACATATCTGCCCTCTGGGTCAATGCGGGCACCTTTAAGTACACATTTGAGCATTTTATGTATCTGTATCGTAACCCCTCTGGATTGAGTCGAGTACGCTGTAAAAAACCTGTTGGTGCCCCACTAGGGTGAAATCTGGCGGTTGGTAGCCCATGTAGCATGTGTCTCTTGAAGGAATAGGACATTGACCCTATGTCTTTTGGCGTAAGACATCACTTGGCAGGCCTCAGTATGGTTTCCCAGGCCCCTAACATTCCAACTCATCAGGTTAATTATCCCGATTGAATTGCATAGTGATAATTGGCCAAACTCATATCATCCGCCATCGCGAATACCTGGGTCCAGCAAGCTTCCCACTCCTGCCCGATCTCGTCTGTCAAAACACTTACGTTTTTTAACACCCAACTGATCCCCCCACCCCACCCTCATCCCCCCGATCAGGGCAATGTTATCCCCCCATTCCCCATCAGAGTGGGCCGGCCTCGGAACTGGGCAGACCACACAACAGCATAACAACTGAACAATGCAACACTGCGTGAGGGAGCTGGTGCTTAACTTCTCTTACAATTACGTTGCTAGCACCCATCATTAACTAACAGGATGCCATGTGTCACGCTCACCTGAAAACTCCGCAGGAGCGATGGATTCTCTCTGCCTCTGCTCTCCTGTCTGAATTCTGTTCTATCTCTCTCGCCTGGGGTTCTTTCTGTAAGAGTAGGTAAAGAACGGGTTAAATACTATACCGGGCCCTGATAACAACCCCCTCCCAGCTCCCTGAGTGAGTGCGATGTTTTGGGGCTCACCTCCTAATGTGGTAAGGCGAGCTCTCCCTCCTGGCTCAGCAGGGGCGCTATGGTGCGGGGCCGGATGGCTGTTGTGCTGTATGGGATGCTGTCCCTGTTTGTGAGTGTTGCGGTAGAAGACCGCCTCATCGAGTCTTTGGTTGTTCTGCGGATCCGGGAATAAGTCCAAGGGCAGTTCATTCACTGATCCTTAAAAGACTGATGTGAGAGTCCAATGTCCAAGTGTCCGCCGAGGCCTAGTTACTTCACTAGGCGCAGGTAACGATGAGACCCAGTTACTTCACTAGGCGCAGGTAAGGATGAGGCCCAGTTAATTCACTAGGCGCAGGTAAGGAGAAAAGAGGTATGTCCTTTGGGGTTCTTGTACCAGAATTGTCTATAGCGACTAATCCGCCTTTCTTTTGTCTTTTCCCAACAGGTTTGTCAAGAAGTACCTCTGCAGAAAGGAAATCCGGATGAACTGCTGAAGCCAGAGGGTCCGCGTGACGAAGATCAAACTGGAAGGACGATCGGACCCGCCGAAGAACAGGTGAGTAGAAAAACGAAGCTTACTAATGCTTTCTGTTGTTTTCTTTCTTGCAGGTGCGGAGCTAGAGGACGCGAGGATGTCGTCCGGCCAAGGATCGGGACTGCAGGAAGCCGTAGAATAGCTCCGGAGACTGTACCAGGTAAGCGCGTGCTCACTGCTACAGAGAAAACACACGAAGAAAGTCCTGCTCTTTGGGCGTGGCCTTTTATAGGAGGCCTTGCCCAAAGACTAGAGCGTTGCATCCAGTCCAGGTTGGCACAAAGGAAGTCATGTAAAATGAACAGGAAGTCCCTCACTATTCTATGGGGGTAAGCGGTTTCTAAATGGAATCATGGATATTAACCTGACCTTGCCCTCCAAGCTCATACCCATACTGCTCCCGCCTGATTTCTCCTCGTGTTACCATGAGCTAGGTATGAAATCGACTGGCTTGTTTGACCTAGCCTAGTACCCATGACTCCATGGTAAATTAGTACACCATAGACCCGTATAGATGTTTGGTTTCCCTGGTATGTGTTGTTTCCGGCCATCTCATCATTTTCATTGTTGCTATGAGGGAGGGGTATATTTGCTTGAATATAGGCAACAGCCTCTGTGGGCAGCGTAAAGAATAGTGTCTTCCCCCGATGTGGAATCTTATCCATGCTGGAAATAGCATCGCATATTGCACCGACCTGTCCCGCAATAGTTTCTTCACATCTGCAAAAGTTTTGCGCTCCTGCTAGACTGCTGTAGAGAAGTCTGGGTAAATTTGGATGTTGGCCGCTTCATATCGGAGGGGAGTCCTTTCCCTGGCTAGTCGCAGGATGAGGTCCCGGTAGTTTAACAGGCGGATCAACGCAGGCCTAGGCGGAGCCCCCGGCTTTGGTCTGACCACCAGTGATCTGTGGGCATGGTCAACCATCAATGATGTTAAAAAAGAGGGGACCCCCAGTAGTTCTTTCAGGAGGGTTTCAATTGCGACCTCCATGGGGCCCCGCCAAACCCTTCTGGCAAGCCCACTATGTGGATGTTGTTGCGCCTGTAGCTGGATTCAAGGTTGTCAGACCTTTGCAGGTCGGTTTAAGATCTTTGGACATGGAGGTCACTTGGAATTTTAGCTCCACAATGTCATCTTCCGCTATCCCAATTCGAGTCTCCGCCTTTGTCACTCTGGCACTTTCTCACTCTATTTTGGTGCCTAGGGTCACCACCTTGATGTCGATCTCGTCGAGCTTGCTACTCAAAGTTGCAAAGCCTGTCTTCATGCTGTTCATTATTTGGTGTAGGTCAGGCATGTCCAGAGCCGCTTCTTCTGTGTTGTCTCCCAAGGCTTTGCTGGTGTCCACAACAGATTTGGCAACCTGCCTTGTGAATGGTTTGATGTTGCCCTGCTTTTTATGTTCCCCGCTCCCCTTCATCATGGTCACAGTAGGGGGGGCTCCTTTTGCTCCCGGTCCCCAAACCACTGGCTCACAAGCGCAGGCCTGGCTGCCTCCAGTCCCTCAGCCGCTGAGTTGATGTCGGAGAGGCGCCCAGCACTACAGCTCTTCGCACAGTGCACAATTCTCAGCCCCCGGGGCACTTCAAGGTCTTAGTTTTTGCGGAGATAATGGAGGGGGGGACCACAGGATCTTACAAGCCTTGTGTGATGTTGCACTGTATCCTGTCCTTTGCCCAGCTCTCGGTGCACAGCAGTTGCTCTCTGAGGGTTGGGGGGTGGGGTTTCTGGCCAGGCTCTTTCTCTTCAGCACACAGCCCACAAAATGAATTCATAGATAAACAGTCACTGTTTGCAAAATGTTGCATTGGATGCTTTTTAACAATAGTCTGAACGATGCAGAATGTGGTCTAAGTAACGAGGTTCAGGCTCCCAAGAAACACTGAGGAATGTCCAACGCAAGAAAGCCTTTAACCAGAACATCCTCTGCAGCGCAGTGTGTGCATACAATGATTCTTCCTGCTTCCAGCTTGCCTTTGGGGACCCAGCAGATGCAGTTCGCTCTGAAGTTGGTGTCACATGTCTGGATACAGCTCATGCAGAACAAGTTTTAGTAACCCTGCTTCTTCCACTTTGCAATCAAGTTTCCATCAGCATATCCTTTCTCGAATACAATAACTATGCAGCTCTCTGCTAATAGCTTTCCTCATGTAGAAAAGATCAAAGAGAAAGCGTGTTTTCTGGTGATGAATTCGAAAAATAGGTGTCCCTCTCACTCAGACAATTCGGATTTTATGGAGGTGCTGGTCGGACTCACCATGGCCATTGGTATTACTTGCCAGCTGCTGCCGTGTGAGGCACAGGGATCTGTGCACACGGCGGGCGGTTTACAGGCCGGGCGGGGGTAGCAAGTACCGTAGACTCTGCTGTTGCTCGCTCCAGCCCGGCCCCTTTTGTGCCACAGCACAAGTTCCGTGAGTCTGTGTGGCAGCGGGACGGGGTCTGTCGTGTGGTAGGCTTGCTGGGCCGGTCTATGCACTGTCATGTGCCGCTCTGCATTTCCCGACCGTGGCACGCTCTACCAACTCAGCGTGATCTACTCCAGCACGGGGGAGGCGCATAGGCAGCGTCTCCGTCCCCAAGTCGGTTAGGAATCATCCCTGCCACCCAGACACTCCCCGATCAGCTCTGCACTCGCCGTACGTCCTGGTTTCAGGTCTATGGCAACGTTTGTGGTGCTGTGGAGATCAGAGAAGAGCAGCCATCTTGCAGGCTGCTGAACAGCGCCCCTCCTCCTTTCCTATATTACCTAATGATTTGAATGCAAGAAAAATAATGAGAGGTTATATGACAGGGCCAAATACACATTAGAAGGATGTGTGCTTTCATAACATTGGCATTAAGATAACCTCCTTTGAAGACACTGTGTAACAATGAATAGCCATATAATTGCAACAGTGTGGTGTTCTGTCCCTCACCACTACCTGCCAGCATAATCATACTGCAGTTTGCTATGTGCAGGATTATGGCGTGGTTGGCTATGTCAGTTGCTCATGCTGCAATGGTAGCCTCTTTGCCACGGTGATTAGGTGTATCCGTGAGGTTTGATTGGATGCTTAGTCGAGATGCTGAATCCAGTTGGATGCAGATTTCGGGCCCTGCATTTGCAGACACCAGAAATGTACATTATTTGTTGGGAATAATCCTCCAACAAACTCTCTACCTCTGGTGTCCCCATGGCTCTATCCTATCGACTTGGCTCTTCAATATCTATCCCACACCTCTTGCTAATCTGATCTCCTCCTTTCTTCATTTAAAGTGCTATGCTCATGACACACAGCTTTCCTTCAAACTTCCCTCTACTTCCTCCTCTTCTTCATCTCTCATTTCAGACTGTCTGTCCGCCATTCAGACATGGTTTTCAGCGACCAATCTCTGTCTCATTGCCAGTAAGACGAAGCTCCTCTTCCTCCGGACACCTGTGCCCTCTTTTTCATCTAGCCTTTGGCACCCTCCCTCGGCCCTCTGCCCTCACCAGCCTCTGAGGCCAAAAACCTCAGAGTCATCTTCGACTCTGCTCTCTCCTTCATCCCCCACATCATGGACCTTACCAAAAAGTCCCACTTTGAGCCCACCTCCTCAGAATGATTCTTCCTTTTCTCACGTTCCCCCAGAAGCTCAATGTCTCCAGAGCGCTGGTCTTCTCCAGGCTGGACTATTGCAACAGCCTCTTTCTCAAACTCCCTCTCTCCTTTCTTCACCCCCTCCAGCTAATTCAGAATAAGTCTTAAAGTCTTACCTTGGCCTCAAGCCCAGGGACCCTATCTCTAGAGCCTTAAACTTTCTCCACTGGCTCCCGGTGGCTGCAAGGATCAAATTCAAGACCCTCTGCATCATCCACAAGGCCTTCTGGGGCCTGGGACCATGCTATCTCCAACTTTGCCTCCCTAAATACTCCCATGCACAAGCCCTATGCTCCTCTAATTCCACCAACTCCCTTACTTTGAAACGCTTCTCTAAGCAGAGAGTGGGGGGTAGATCTCTCTCCACGGCTGGTGCCTCTCTACCCCTCTCGGATTTGAGCCAGACCTCCTTAAGTTCAGGAAACTTCTCAAAACTCTGCTCTTCTCTACCTCTTTCCCTTCCTTGCTAATCGGCCCACTGCCACTGTAACCGATGGCTTGACCCTCAGGAACCTCACAGGGTCTCAGATCCTGCCCGGTGGCTCAACATACCACCCTTGAGAACTGCCTGTATTAGCACTTAGCCTGAGGTGTTCCTCCAGGCTGCCCTTAGCACTTCCCTCGAGGGGGCCCCTTCAGCACTTGTTCACTCCTCTGCTCCCTTTCCATCCCCCTGCCCTGCATGTTCCATCAATGCACTTGCACGGCCGAATGCCACAAAGCCTAATAGGACCATGTCTGTAAATATATTTCTGTTGTTTTTTGTCTCTTGCCACTGTTATTATTTCGCCTGTTTCCTTCCTATTTAGCCTTGTAGTGCTTTGAAGCACAATTCTGTTGTATAAACTACCTTACAAATGATCAATAAATAAATAAATAAATAAAATAAAGCAAGCACCATGCAAGATGAGCAATCCACAATAGCATCACAGGCTGAGGGAGAGCAATTCCCAAAAGATAGCACATCATGTGATGGGGCGGGCCGAGTTGGCATCTGCCATAAAGTGGAATAGCAGGCATTGCAGGTGTAAGCAATACATCTTCCATGCACCAACATGTGTTTACTCCCTCTGTCCCCACAGGCCATCCCCACCCCTCTGGTCCCCCTGTGATATTCCCTTGAGCCCCCTCTTTTTGCACACAGGTGTTGCCTGTTTTTCTTGATTCTTCTACCCTGATCCCACCCCCCCCCCCAGCCTACTTCTGCAGGAGTCTGTTCTGATATTTTCTGGTTTCACCATCACCGTCTTGTGGCCAATGTTGGATTTGACTTTTATGGACTTCTTTGATTCACGGTGTGTCACCCTTTCTCATGGTGGCCCTGAATCATGCTGTTCCTATCTTCATCTTGTATCCAGGCTTGTAAGATTATGTGTTACTACTGACTTCTGCAATTGTATTAGCTCTCCCCTCTTGCATCTCCACTCTTTTTGACTGCTGAGAGGAAGAACAGGGTGGTGGTTGCAGAGGGAAGGAGTCTATGTGCACAGGACTGTAATGTGGGGGACAGGGTTGGTGGAAGAGGGGTGGTCGGTTGGTGAGGTCTGTAGGGGGGAGTATTGGAGGAGTTTTATGTTTCAGGG
This sequence comes from Ambystoma mexicanum, assembly GCF_040938575.1. Classification (NCBI taxonomy): domain Eukaryota; kingdom Metazoa; phylum Chordata; class Amphibia; order Caudata; family Ambystomatidae; genus Ambystoma; species Ambystoma mexicanum. Next base: position 1,249,458,457 of record NC_090934.1, read on the forward strand.
GTAGAAGGAGTTGGGGTGTTGGATGTGAAAGGCGGTGGGGTTGGAAATGTAATGGAGTGGGGCATCAGTGGGTTGATGTGGTACAATAGACGGGAAAGGTTGGCCATGCATGTGGTGGTAGGAATTTACCTACTTGGGTAGGTTGGAAAGTGTACGGGAGTTGGACTTGTGGGTGATGTTGCTGGTACAAAGGAGGTTTGTGTGTGGGGAGTGGAGTTGTAGTTGGGGGTGCAGAAGAGAGGGGGAGAAGAGCACCAGAGTCTGATACAATGTGACAAAAATGCAGAGCAAGAAATAAAGGCACCAGAAGATGAGGAAGTGATGTTCCAAAGGGAGCTCATATCATCAGACGATAAGGCCCTGCAACATTTGTCAGTAAGTGCAATAGTGGGCATCAGAGTTTGAGGCTCCACAACTTGTTTGGGGGCAGCAGCCATCGTAGCAATGGATTGTGTGAATACCTCTAGAGGAGGGGGTGGGGCAGGGATGGGCAAGTAGTGGGTTCTGTGGTAGGCGATGGGGGATAGGTGTGGGGAAATATTGTGGGGAGGTGGCTGGTGGGGTTTATGAGTCCTCAGCTTGTACCCCTTTATTCTATGTCTCTTTCTGCCAAGCTTATCCTGAACTGCACATGTCTGCCTACTTGCCTTGGACTGTTTCAAGAGATCCTAGCCATGCCAGTGTGTTCCAACCTCCTTGTATATGTCTCTGGTTTATGCTTTGTGGGTGAGAATGTGTTCAGAGCTTTTCACTCAGTTCCATTTGTGTTTCCTAAGTTTCTCACCCATGTTTGTGTGTTCTTAGATCTTTACTGCCCACCTTTGAGTGCGTAGTCGGTTCCATAGCCCTGCCTGTGAGTGTGCCCTTTTATTTCTAAGGTGTCTTTAAGGATGTCCTGCGCTCCACGCCGTTGCCTCCGAGTGCGTCTGAAAAAGTTTTGCCCCTTCCTTTGTGAGTGACTTGAGATCCTAACTTCTGTCTGTGGGAGTGTGTCATGAGCTCCTGCCCCCCTATTTTGAGTGTGTCCAATGTTTCTCCTCCCTCTTTGTGTGTGAACTGAGATCCCAGCCTCTGCTTGTGTGAGTGTGTTCAGTGACCCTGACCCCCTCTTTTGAGTGAGTCAAATGCTTCTCATAACTGCCTTTTTGTGTCATGAGCTTTTAGCCCCAACAATTGAACGAGTGATTTGGCAGCGTTTATATCACTGGTCTACACTGTGGCAATCAGATTTAGGCGTGTTTGTACTACATCTTGAACCTCCTGCATTTCACAGTTTTGTGCCTACACTATTAAAATCGGACTTAGGTGTGTTTGTATTCCATCTTGAACCTCCTGCATTTCACTGTTTTGTGCCTCTACTATTAAAATTGGATTTAGGTGTGTTTGGATTCCATCTTGAACCTCCTGCATTTCACGGTTTTATGCCTCCATTTTTAAAACTGCATTTAAGTGTGTTTGTATTCCATCTGTGAGCAACCTGCATTTTATTGTTTTTGTGCCTCCACTTTCAAAATCGGATTTAGGTGTGTTTGTATTCCATCTTGAACATCCTGCATGTCATTGTTTTTTGCCTCCACTTTTAAAATCGGATTTAGATGTGTTTGTATTTCATCTTGAACCTCCTGCATTTCACTGTTTTGTGCCTGCATTTTTAAAATCGCATTTTGATGTGTTTGTATTCAATTGGTGAACTTCCTCCATTTTTAAAATTGGATTTAGGTGTGCTTGTATTCAAACTGTGAACCACCTGCATTTCACTGTTTTGCGTATTCACTTTTAAAATCGAATGTAGGTGTGTTTGTATTCCATCTTGAACATCCTGCATTTAATTGTTTTGCACCTACACTTTTAAAAACGGATTTAGGTGTGTGTGTATTCCATCTGTGAACCAACTACATTTCACTGTTTGTGCCTACATTTTTAAAATCGGATTTAGGTGTGTTTGTATTCCATCTGTCAACCTACTGCATTACATTGTTTTTTGCCTCCATTCTGACTTCTCCTTCTAGTCCTCCTGGTGAGTTTAGCTATAACTGTACTGTGTAGCCACTCCTCTTTCTCTCCTTGTCCAAACCTCTGCCGGCCTATTGCTCTCTCAATTTCTCCCATATTCTCTAACAGCTTCACTATCACCTAGCTCCCCTCTCTCACAAAGTCTGGTAGGAAAAAGCACAAAAAAGACATTTTGAGTGCAAACCCTGGACTTCCCATCACAGACACCTATGTCAGCGCTTCCTCTAGAGAAGTTTTCACTGATATCCTATTCTCTGTTGCCTCTCCAGGTCTATGGACCACCATCTCATCTGTACTCTCTCCTTCCATATGCTCTACCATTGACGGTGGCAGCAAGTGGGAAGTGCTTTTGGCCGGCTTCTCATCCTCATGTTGTTTTGTTAATGTCTATCACACTGGCACTATTGTGGTTCAGAGTCCACAAGCCAACCTCCTTCTCTTTGACCGGATCCTGCCTTCTCTTATTAACTTCCTTCCTTCTCCTGCACCTCTGCCTTCTACTCTCTCTCCCCCTCCTCAGACTGATGTACCGCGGCCCTGTACACCACCTCAGAAAACCTTCAAAGGCACAAACCTCCTCTGCCTGGCAACTCTTAACGGCCGCTCAGCCAACAAACACTCCACTGACATATGTGTCTTTCTTGAAGACATTGACCTCGACATCCTTGCTCTTACCGAGACATGGTTCAATGCCAGCTCAGTCACTGCTTTTGACTTCCTCCTCCCTGACGGATTCAAGATCATCTCCAAGTCTTGACCTCTCTGCACTGGCGAGGGCGGGTTGACTGAATATTCTCTGAGTGGGTTCCTGCTTCCATCTTACCTACCCAGCTCTACTCTTCCTTTGAAAGCCTGGTTTGCCAGTTTGTCATCTCTCCCATCTCCACCCTGAACATTGCCACCAAAACTCGTCTCCATGCACCACCACCCTGTTCGTCTCTGAATGGGCTGTCTTATGCTCCTCCTAACTTTCATCCACATCCAACCTCCTCCTAATGGGTGACTTCAACATCCAAATTGACCCCCAGGCTCTGCATCTATTCTCTTCACTGACCTCTGCCCCTTCTCTTCCCTCTCCATTCTCCCTTCTGGGCCAACCCACTTAGCTAGACACACTCTGGATGCCCTCATATACTTCTTCCCCCCGCCCACTAGTCACCCCTCTCTCCTGGTCTGCCCATTTTCTCATTTCCTCCACTTGAGTCCCCTTGGCCCCCTGACCGCCCCCCCCCAAAAGACCCAACAACCTTGTTCGTTAACGCCTGCCAGATGAAACAAGTGTCTGCAGCTGCTTTCGCTTCCACCTTCATCCCACCTCAAATCCCCCAGCTCTGACTCCACCTCTGACTCTGCCCTCAGCAACCTCCACCTTTCCATCACCAATACTCTTGACATTCTTGACCCAGTCTAAGCGTAGTACCTGGTACGAACGACACCAAACATGCGGCCCTGAGACGTAAGTGCAGGGCAGCAGAACGGAAGTATCAATCCTCAGGCTCATCTTCTGACAAACTGGCCTGCTGCCTGCTCCAAAGGCAATACATACACTCGGTCCGTGCCAAGAAAAGAGCCCACATTCAGGCAAGGGTTTCCGGTGCATCCAATAACACAGCTGAACCTTTCAAGAACTGCAGGGAATTAGCCAACCCCTCCTCAGTCTCCTCCTCCCCTTCTCCCTCCCAGTACCTCTACAATGCACTGGCCTCACACTTCACCTCCAAAACCCAGGGCATCCTTACGACCCTTGCTGAACACCCTTACAACCCTTCTCCACACCCCCTCACCTCCTTCCCTCCTCCTCCCTTCTCCATCCTCATTCGCCTCCTTCACTCCTGTCACACCTGAAGAAGATACCAGAGTTGTCCGCTCCATGAAGGCCTCTTCTAAGCAGGTTTCCCCTTACTCATCCAGGACCATCAAGGATAACATTGTCTCTCTTGCCCTTGTTCTCGCTGATTTCTGCAATCACTCTTTTATATCAGGTTCTTTCCCCTCCTCTCTTAAGCACTCCCTTGTGCACCCACTCCTAAAAAAACCTTCATCAGATCCTACCTGCCCTGCCAACTACCACCCTATTTCCATCACCTTCCCTTCCTGGGGAAACTGCTGGAGAAGTTGCCCTTGCCCCAACTCAACTCACACACTGAACTTGTTGGTGGTCTCCACGACCATCAATCTGGATTCCGAGCATCCAGAGGCTGCTCTTCTGAACACCTGTGAAGAACTGCTCCCATCTCTGGACTCCAACTCCCCCGCGGTCCTCATCCTTCTCGATCTCTCCTCTGCCTTTGGCACAGTCAATCATTCCATCCTCATACAAAGGCTGTGCAATACCCTTGGTATCCCAGAACGGGCACTAGACTGGCTGACATCCTTCCTTACTGACCGCTCTTCCCAAGTCATCATGGGCACCTTCTCTTCTCCTCTCCTACTTCCCTCTCCACCTGTGGTGTTCCCCAGGGTTCTATCATCTCCCCTGGCTCATTAACATCTTCCTTGCTCTGCTTGCACGTCTCATCTCCTGCTTCTCTTCCAACTTCCAGTGTTACACAGATGACACACAGCTATTTTTCAAACTCCCTGCCAAACCTCTAGCACCATCCATCATTACTGACTGCCTATCTGCCATCCAGTCCTGGTGCACCGCCAACGATCTCTGTTTCAATGCCTGTAAAACTGACATCCTTCCCATCTGGACCCCTGCTCCCTCCTTCTTCCCTTCACTCTGGCCTTCCTCTTTGGGCACTCCCCCTGCGCCCTCTTCTGGAGTCAGAAACCTTGGAGTCATCTTCTACTCTTCTCTCTCCTTCCCCGCTCACACGCAATACATGGCCAGGAAGTCCCACTTTCAGCTCTTCCTTCTCAAAGCAATTCTCCCTTTTCTCACCTTCCCCTAGAGCCTCAATGTGACCCAAGCCCTTGTTCTCTCTAGACTTGACTATTGCAATAGCCTCCCCCTGAATCTACCATCTTCCACTATGTGACCCCTCCAGCTAATCCAGAAAAAGGCAGCAAGACTTATCCTTGACTGTAAACCCAGGGACTGCATCTCTCCTACACTAAAGGCCTCATTACGAGTCAGGCGGTAAGGGGTTAACGGCGCCGTAAACGGCGCCGACCCTTAATGCCTGATTCCGAGGTCCCTTTGCGCCATGGTGAGTTTAACGCCTGCTTTTTGCAGGCGTTAAAATCCATGGCGCTAAGGCACCATGGTGCTAATTACGCCACCGTAATTTACGGTGTAAACATAGTTTACACCATGGTGGTGAGGGTACGACCCAGGCGGTAATTTACCGCCTGGGTCGTAATGAGGCCCTAAAAGTCTTCACTGGCTCCCGGTTGCTGCACACATTAAATTCAAATCCCCCTGCATCATTCACAAGGCAGTCTGGGCGCGGGGACCACACTATCTTCAACCTTATCTTACTAAATACTCTCCCTCTAGACCACTATGCTCCAACTCTCTGTGTGTAAAGTATTTTGCTAAACAGAGGGCAAGTAGTCTCTCACTTTCCTCAGCTGGCTCCCTTCTATGGAACAGCCTCCCCGTCCCTCTACACCTCGAGCAGGGTCTTCTTAAATTCATGAAGCTTCTTAAGACTTTCCTCTTTACCTCCTCCTTCCCCTCTTCTCTCCCCCGCTAATCCCATACTTGCTGCGATTGGTTTCCTGGACCCTTATGCATCCTCAGGGCCTGACATCCCGCACCCAAGGGGCCGAACTTCTGTTTATCCTCTGCACTTACACTTCACCCTCCACCCTGGAGGTTTGCACTTACACCCCTCGCGGCTCGCCAGGCCGTGTAGCACTCAACATTCCAGGCACTTCATCTGTGGCTCACCGATGAGCTCAGACCCTCCAGCACTTACCCCCCTGCCCTCTTCCTTGCTGCACTTGCACGTTCTGAATACTCACAAGGCATAGTAGGTTCGTCCCCCTTCCTTTTCCCCCACTGCTCTTAAATATTGTGTTTATTACGTATTTGAATGTATTTCCCACTTCTGCTCCCTCCCTTGCCATTTGGGTGCTTTGAAACAGTGTTTTTTATTGTACAAGTGCCTAAGAAGTAAACAATAAATAAATAAATACATGTGCCTCCTCCTTAACGTCTGTGCTTCAAGGTGCTGCTAGTCAATAGTAATGAGCGGACTGGGTGGCCACCAGCAGGCTGGGCACTATGTGACTTCAGCTCACTTTAAACACCTTTAAAAATAGCCCCTTCCCTACATCACAGTGAAAATGCGTCAATTCTCAGAAGCACTGCCACGAATGAAGACTTCTAAACCCCTCACTAACATGGCTGTGCCACCAGCTAATGAAGTGATCTTCTTTCTCAAACCCTTTGCTCTGAAACAGCTTACAAAAGCAGAGAAAAAAGGGCATGCTAACAATAAAAAACTGTTCATAATTTGCTTTACATAGTGCTACTTACCGTGCTTCGCAGCACCAGTGTCAATGCTCATTATTACCCAGAAAGTAAAACTAGTTTGGATATTTTGGGGTTATCTACAGTACTAGCTCAGACTTCAGCAGCAAGCACCTAACCCAGTGAGCTATCTCTCCTGAAGGGGAAAGCTACATTTACGCTGCCAGCTCTATGTTTGCACTGATGACTGCAGGGGAAAGGCACTGCAGAAAGTCTCAAAGCCCCCTTAGTTATGGTAATGCATGTTTTCTATTGCTCTGTCTCTGTTGAGGTAGGCCTGGGCTTGACAAGGAAGGGGAATGTGGTGATCACATGCAGAGAAGCAGCCCCGGGCTTGACAGGGAAGGGGAATGTGATGATCACATGCAGTGAGGCAGCCCCGGGTTTGACAGGGAAGGGGAATGTGGTGATCACATGCAGTGAGGCAGTCCCGGGCTTGACAGGGAAGGCGAATGTGGTGATCACATGCAGTGAGGCAGCCTCTGGCTTGACAGGGAAGAGGAATGTGGTGATCACATGCAGTGAGGCAGCCCTGGGCTTGACAGGGAAGGGGAATGTGGTGATCACATGCAGTGAGGCAGTCCTGAGCTTGACAGGGAAGGCGAATGTGGTGATCACATGCAGTGAGGCAGCCCCGGGCTAGACAGGGAAGGGGAATGTGGTGATCACATGCAGTGAGGCAGCCCCGGGTTTGACAGGAAAGGGGAATGTGGTGATCACATGCAGTGAGGCAGTCCCGAGCTTGACAGGGAAGGCGAATGTGGTGATCACATGCAGTGAGGCAGCCCCGGGCTAGACAGGGAAGGGGAATGTGGTGATCACATGCAATGAGGCAGCCCCGGGTTTGACAGGGAAGGGGAATGTGGCGTCACATGCAGTGAGGCAGCCCCGGGTTTGACAGGGAAGGGGAATGTGGTGATCACATGCAGTGAGGCAGTCCCGGGCATGACAGGGAAGGCGAATGTGGTGATCACATGCAGTGAGGCAGCCCCTGGCTTGACAAGGAAGGGGAATGTGGTGATCACATGCAGTGAGGCAGCCCTGGGCTAGACAGGGAAGGGGAATGTGGTGATCACATGCAGAGAGGCAGTCCCGGGCTTGACAGGGAACGGGAATGTGGTGATCACATGCAGTGAGGCAGCCCCGGGCTTGACAGGTAAGGGGAATGTGGTGATCACATCCAGTGAGGCAGCCCCGGGTTTGACAGGGAAGGGGAATGTGGTGATCACATGCAGAGAGGCAGCCCCTGGCTTGACAGGGAAGGGGAATCTGGTGATCACATGCAGTGAGGCAGCCCCGGGCTAGACAGGGAAGGGGAATGTGGTGATCACATGCAGAGAGGCAGCCCCGGGCTTGACAGGGAAGGGGAATGTGGTGATCACATGCAGTGAGGCAGCCCCGGGATTGACAGGGAAGGGGAATGTGTTGATCACATGCAGTGAGGCAGCCCCGGGTTTGACAGGGAAGGGGAATGTGGTGATCACATGCAGTGAGGCAGTCCCGGGCTTGACAGGGAAGGCGAATGTGGTGATCAAATGCAGTGAGGCAGCCCCTGGCTTGACAGGGAAGGGGAATGTGGTGATCACATGCAGTGAGGCAGCCCTGGGCTAGACAGGGAAGGGGAATGTGGTAATCACATGCAGAGAGGCAGCCCCGGCTTGACAGGGAAGGGGAACGTGGTTATCAGCCCCGGCTTGACAGGGAAGGGGAATGTGGTGATCACATGCAGTGAGGCAGTCCCGGGCTTGACAGGGAAGGCGAATGTGGTGATCAAATGCAGTGAGGCAGCCCCTGGCTTGACAGGGAAGGGGAATGTGGTGATCACATGCAGTGAGGCAGCCCTGGGCTAGACAGGGAAGGGGAATGTGGTAATCACATGCAGAGAGGCAGCCCCGGCTTGACAGGGAAGGGGAATGTGGTGATCAGCCCCGGCTTGACAGGGAAGGGGAATGTGGTGATCAGCCCCGGCTTGACAGGGAAGGGGAATGTGGTGATCACATGCAGTGAGGCTGCCCTAAACCACCAAGGGACCAGCCCTGGCATCTTAGATGCTACTGGCCTTCCGGCCGAATGCCCGGTCTCTTTAATGGCCAGTCCACCCATCACAGTAGCACAAAAGATACAATAACTAACAAACCAATCATGCAAGCCTCTTGCCACACCACTTTAGCTTTATTTAATGAAACAGGATGGCTTTTTTAACTTTTTGTTCTGATCAAAAAGTTGTACTTCAATTGCACTTAATCCAACCTGAAGGAAATTCATGAGTTTATCCTCTGTCTGGGCAAGCTATCATGCAGGTGTGAAATAGATCTCCCGGAGATGGTCCCCCTCATTGGTAGAGGGGGAATTCCTGAGCATGTGTCTTCGCCCCTCTCTTGCAGCACCCATCATTTAGGCATTTATTTTTCCTCCTCCTGGTTGGTTGCCTTGGAGGCACCACTTGATCTCACTCTTAAAGATAAGCCACTAAACACTTGTCTTTCTGGTTTTCTGTGTTTAACGAAGGACACTTCTCACATTACAGAAGTGCCATTGCCCGAGGTTACTTCTGCCAAGGCTAGGAGTTTCCCAACACAATGGGAGATTTGGCGCCCTCCGTCTGGAGGTGAGCCTGTATAGTCCAACAGTAACCACAAGCAGTGATGGGTGGCAATGCTTCAACCAACAGATTTTACCCAATCGGAATTCCTCGAAGAATGATCCCATTCTATTGTGTTTTGTTTTTGACATTACAGGAATCTTCCTGGAAGCCTGATCTCGTTGGTAGGGAAATCAGTGGAAAAACCTTACAAAAAATGATTGGTGCAATATTTTTAAGCCAGAGGCCTACAGGATCTATTATATCATTGATTGCCAGAAATAGAACAGTCTATTCAAATATTTGATTTTTTCAACTTGAAACAAGTTTTTACAAATAAATGAACAGATACAGAAAAGCACAGAGAAAACTGGAGAGAACAACAAGATATGAGGAAAATCTATTGGCTATCTAAAAATCATTTCAGAGGAGATCCAAGTCACTTCTTGCCAAAAGATATACAAAACCCCCTTCCCTGGACTATTTCACCAATTTCATTATAACAATCATCCTTGCGTCTGGAGGTTTTCAGGGCCTGTAACTGCCTGCCATTGTTAGGCCTGAGGGAAGGCGGACAACGGCATAGTAGCTATTAGCACCCGGGACTTCCTCCAGTGTGCCATTAGTTTACATGCTTTTTTTAGGGGAGACAAGGAGAAGGTCTGTGCATGTCTTGTGTGTGCCCACGTAAATAAAAAAGAAAAACAAGCTGGCTGCTGCCATAGTAAATAGAAAATGGGCCAGGTCCCTTTTCTATTTCTATTGTGGCGGTCTGGGACAGACTGAGGAAGGAGTGTGGTAGCCCCCACACGAGGGTACAGAGTAGAAATTTCAAAGGCCTAGGTCCAGAACAATTAAAACCTAGGTTTTTTTCACCTATTAAAACACCTCGGTATCAAAATATTTCCACTCCCCCACCCTTTCCAGCCCCTCTTTCGGACAGAAAGTAATCCCAAATGAGAGTTCAAGACTTTTTCTTCACTGTGCTGTCCGCGGACAACCGTGGCTGTCTGCAGATCCAATATGGCAACTGTTTAAAAAGTTCTGATGCACCACATGCTTTTCAACATCGAATCAATGTGCGTCTTTGCTGTCCGCGGCCACCAAGCCACTCTCTGATTGGGTCATAGGTGTTAGCGGACTCCGAATCAGGAAATGAGCCTGCAGACCGGACCCAGATATCACTTATTTATTTTTACCTACTTTAGCCATTTTTTTAAAAAGCTGCTGGATGGATTTACGCCAAATTTACAAAAGCCAGCTTTCGGTACCAGGCCGCCGCTGCTGGCGCAAGTTTGGTGAAAATCCATCCACCGTTTTGGGCTGTAGGCGCAAGCAACATTTTTTTTTCCATTGTCTCAATGAGGATTTGAAAAATGTTGGGACCCCCCTTATAACTTTGCCACCTCCCATCCCCGGACAAAACCGCACAAAACTTCGCAAAATCGTTCTGACGTGGCCATATACTTTTCATGAGGATTTGTCAAACGATTCCCAAGTTTTAGGCCACCCAAAAAGTGCACTTTCTATGAGTTGAGCAACTTAACCATATTACTTGGCCTGCGGAAGAGCACTTTTTGGGCGGCTTATAACTTCGCTCCCCGTGGACAAATCTTCACCAAACTTTGTAAAAAAAAGTACTCGGCCGACTCAGAATTTTTTTTCAAGTTTGGTGAGGTTTCGTCAAGGGGGGAAAAGTTGTAAGGGGGGTCCCAAAATTGATTTTTTTCCCATAGACATAATGGGAAAAAACTTTGCTCATGCCTACAGCCCAAACGGCTGGATGGATTTTCACCAAATTTGCGGCAGGAGCAGCGGTTTGGTCCCGAAAATAGTGGTATCTGCGGTCCCATTTCCCTGTTCGGCCTGCGGACATGACTCTGATTGGCTTAGAGGGCAACGTGGTGTCCGCGGACATCAGACGTGCCCACTGATTGGATGGTGAAAAGCATGGAGTGCGTCAGATCTTTGGAAACGCCCGCCATCTTGGATTGGTGGACTTCGTCTGGTGTCCGCAGACATCGCAGTAAAAACATATTAAAAAACACAATAGTGTACTTGTCAAACTTATCAAATAATCTCTGGGGAGGTGAGGGGTGATGAGGATGGGATGGGATATGGCTGCAAAAAGCAAAAAAACAGGTGTTTTTTGCCGCAAAAGTCTGTGAACGGTCCGGATGTTCGCGAACAGTCCTGTGAAGTTCGGGGACACTTCAGATGTTTCGGGAGCATTTTTTAATGGCTTATAACTTTGGCACCACTCCCCATACGTCAAACAGGGATTTGCGGGCAGAAAGGTGTGTAAATCTGCGTTTTTCACACAAATAATTCCATGAACCAGGCAGAAAGTCTTTTCAAAGTTTGGTGGGATTCTGTAAAGTGGGGGCGAAATTAGAGGGGGGTCCCAAAATAATGTAAAGGCCTATAAATGTGTTGCCAGTTGACGAATCTGCACAAAAGTTTGCAAAACGATTTTAAATCTAGATATAAATGTTTTTGTAAAGTTTGGTGGGATTTTCTCAAGAGGAGGCTAAATGAGAGGGGGTCTCAACATTTTTAGATGGCTTAAAACTTTGTTGCCGTTTGATGAATGTGGACAAAAGTTTTCAGAAAGATTATAGACCCAACCTTGAATGTTTGTGTAAAGTTATATGGACCACCGCCTCCTACTCCTACTAACCCCTCTCCGCTATTCAACTTCAAGGACGTTACCGAATCCGAAGTCATCTCCCTCCTAAAAACGATTAAACCGTCCAACTGCAAGGGCGACGCCTGTCCTGCTCAGCTCATCAAGGACTGCGGCACCACCCTCGCCCCCTTCCTGACAGCCTTTATCAATGCCTCCTTCCAATCAGGCCTTGTCCCGTCCGACCTCAAAGAGGCCTGGGTTCGACCACTCCTTAAAAAGCCATCCCTTGACCCCTCAGTACCAGGTAACTACAGGCCTACTACCACGGTCCCCTTCCTGCTTAAAATTCTCAACAAAGCAGCATACCTGCAAGTCCAAAAATTCCTTGAGGACCACCGCCTTCTGGGCCTTCGGCAGTCTGGCTTCAGGCCACGACATGGGACCGAAACGGCCTTACTTGACCTGAAAAATCAAATGGACGATATCAGAGACGCAGGGAAACCTGCGCTCCTTCTGCTCCTTGACCTATCTGCCGCATTCGACCTTGTCAACCACAACACACTTTGCCACCACCTCTCCATTGCAGCCAACTTCTCCCCCAAAGCGTGTGCGTATATCACTTAGTTTCTGCAGGAACGGGCCATGAAAATCTTCTCCGACTCGGCATGTGCCTCTCCCAGCAACATTAAAGGCATGGTCTAGTAAAAATGTTTATTGTCCCTACGGGTCGGCCATGTTTTTTTAAGCCTAAGTGGCTTGATTTTAGAAAACTTTCCTATGGACCTTACCCGTCCATTAAACGCACGCGAAAACAAGCACCAGGGAGCTGCCATTTTCTGATAATCCTATCTTTTCCCCCATCGTCCTGGCTGACCTGCTTTTGCGGCACTAAATCAAATCCCCCGCCCCTGAGCCTGACATTATCAAAACATTCATATTCCCCGCCTCTCTCCGTGACGTTACTGTGCTGCGTAGGCAAACGCGCCCAGTCGTCTTCTACGCGACTCCACACAGAACCCGGAAACCAACACAGACCATCTCACAACACAGCGCGCCACAATTCGGAAATATGAAACTGTACTTTAAAATCAAACAGCAACACGATACATTTGGTAAAGTACATTTATTTTACATTAAATGTTTAGAGAATATTCAGCAATTGCCATATGAACTCCGAAAGCCATTTATTTTCTTTTATCTGTATCCGCCATGGTACACAGGGTGTTGCTTTTCGTTAAAAGAAGCACTTTGGAAGCACAGTGAACCGCAAGGCTGTTCCATCAACTAGGCACTAGTCCATCGTAAAGGTTGATATGTTGCTTCTAGCCACTAGTACAGCGTAAGGGCATGTGGGCCCTTGGCGATCGTCCCATAAAATTGTCAGTGTGCTCCAGTTGTTCACACAAAGCTGCAGGTGTCTACTGTAAAAGCCATCTGCTGGTGTCTCAAACCGATGGCAGTAGCAGAAGGGGAGCAAATACCTGTTATGAAAACAAAAAAATTATAATTAGTCTCGCCAGCCGATCTTCATTAATATTACTTATTTTATTTATTACAGCCGATCAGAAACTATTTGCTTGCAAGGATAGTTCAATGGAGTATGTTCGGCTCTAAAATCAATGCGAAAAGTAACGAAATAAATCGAGGCCAACACACAATGATAAACGACAGTTAGTCTACATGCGTGAGGAATGATATGATATATGATATGGCATTTGTAACGCGCCTATGCTCAAGTGTTTCTAGGAGCGACGAGGCAGGTGGGGAACAAGGGCAGACAGACAACGATACTACTAGGTCAGGTGTCTTTCGGTTCGCGCATGGGGAAGGGCTGTACATGGTTAGTTGAATACAAATTAAATAATAGGGCCAGCTGGTGGCAAGTGCAAGGTAAATGCTGGGAGAAGGGGCTGAAGGATACAGAGACAGTCCCGTAGTGCAGGTAGGCAGTGCAGGGAAAAGTGGCTGAGCCAAGGACCGAGATCGGTGAGACCAGTGGACCTGCATGCCCATGTGCCCACTACGAACACGTTTTACTTGCTTTTCCTAGCTCTTCATTCATTAATTTATTCATGCATCCATTCATTAATTCTTCATTCCGGTATAAAAGTATGTAAAGATTTACTTACATTATATTTGAAATTTCCATTGTGTCTCTTCGTAATGCAGTCTGTAAAACGGACCGTGCTCTTGACAACGATTTTTCGTATACTGAACTAAAATGAAACTCGGTCTAGTTTCTGAATTTTCTGCCTTATTGTCTCTTACGTTATTGCGCACCCCCTTCAAATGTAGTTCTTTCGGCATGGTCCTTGTCTCAAGGTCAAAAAACAACAGAACCTTATACTTCGAGTGCGACTTGTGGGCCTCTTCTGGGCGCGAGCTGAAAATCAAAGCCGCTGTCCTTCGCATTCTTTATTTGCAACATCAAGTAGTATAGGCATCTGTGAGAACTTGAAGTTTAGAATCCGTCTATGTAGTGCGGCTCAATGTGCAAATGCGAACTGGCTTCTCTCCCAAATGCCACGGCCCGCTTGGCTGGCGCGTTCTAAGTTCCCCAATTTTGTCCCCGTTGTCTGCGAGCTTTGCAGCCCAAATTGAGACATTTAATTTTTGACGGAAGGTCGGGGAAAGTATAAAGTACCACAGGAGTTGAGTTAAAAGTGAGATTTATTGTTTGTTTGTTTGTTTTATTATTTGCAATACGCAAGCCTCCCCTCCGTTAACAGTGCGCAGCATTTACATGAGATGAGACATGAGAAAAATATATACATACACATATATGAGGTGAATAGAGAGAATTCAAAGATGACACCCAGCTTGTTCGCCACCCATGATGGTGAAGGTAGGGGTTAGGTTTACAGGTACACTGTACAATAACATTTATTTACAAAAAGACAATCGTATTGCAATTATTTAAACCGGGATTTGTACTTCACAATCAGCTGTGCTTCGGGTGGGCATGGCACAGTCGCAATGTTCGGTGGCAATGGATCACTGCTCTGCACAGAAACGTCCAAAATTCCATATCTGTGCTTCTCTAACACAGCAACAATAATGCCTTTCACAAAGTGAACTGCATTTCATCCTAGACTGGTTTGAGCACCCATTGCTTACTTCGTTTTGAAAACACCTTAGTGTAGCGAGGCATCCTTACTTTACCCCTAGTCCTAGATTGTTCACGTCCGACATTGCTGTTATGGGCCAAGACCGCTAGTAGAGTGCGATGTTTCATGCCCCGAAAGCTAAAATGCAAGCTCTTTGGCCTGTACTTTAGGCACATATTGTTGAACACCTCCAAATCTCCTGTGTGACAGAATTCTGTCAGTCCTCTCAAAACTCTTGATAGAGTTTTGTCGAAAACAATCTTCTCAATGGCTTTGTGTGTCGGTGAAGATGGAATCAACCACTTCTTCTTCCGTGCCTCCTCTGGGGACAAGGGGCCATGTTCACATTGGTGGAAATGTTGATTTGCTGTCCAGCGGTGAACGTTGGTACAGTGGTGCATCAGTGACCGCCATTTTTCAAGTAGTATTTCCACTGACCCTTCACAAGTTTTTGAGCTCCACCAAAGATGGTTGGTGATAGAATGTGACCACTGCAAAATACTTTCAAAACCTTTTTTTTCCCTGCAGCCGAGATTTTCTTATTGATTGATTTAGCAAGATGCCATACGTCAAATTGATGTTTAATATGTGGGAACTGCTCTCTCATTGTCTTGGCAATTGAAACAATTCTATCCGTGGCTATGAGGTCGATGTGCATTCCCCACTGATTTTATAAATCCTAGTTTCTCCATGGCCACCGACGATGTACATTGTGTTACCTGCACGACCGCCGAACATACAATTTTCTTACTATCCATGTCCTGAAAGTGGTAGGTGCAGTACTTGGCAGAAAATCCAGGGCTGTCGCACTGTCCATCGCCGGCTAGCCTGAATCGTTTGCCTTCGAATGTACTTGCTAGAGACAATTGTTCAATTTTCCAAGCATCACTAATGGCCAGAAACAGATAATCATGTTGGTATATGTAATACAGTGCTTTAGAAATGAAATGTAGTCCCACAAACTGAAAGATAGCCTCTAACTTTCTAAAACTGGAGCCACTAAAAAGTGATGCAGCTGCACACAGTAGATTGCCTGCTGGCAGTTTCCCCAGCATCGGTTGTGCAGACCATGAGAACCTATGATTTAATCTACAGGCGGCATTTATTTTGACGTTACTGCCTTTTATTTGACGAGTCACATTAATCAATGGCTTCCCACATACTTTCCCTCTAATGGAATGCACACATTTCAGCATACATATAATTTCCATCAAACAACTGTCAAATACAATGTATTTGCTCTCTTTCATTAGACTGTCATCCTGCGTCAACGTTGTTTCGGCCTGTGACGTTGTGGAGGATGATCACTGATATCAAGTTCTGATGCGTCTACGGATGCTGCGGCTGGTTCATTCTCTGTCATTTCGACATCTATTACTTCAACATTGATGGGAGAACACAACAATGTCGACAGGTTTTTTGGTGGAAAATTTTTGGCGGGTGTAGATTGTGTGAATTGATCTGCAACTACTTCAGAGCTATCTTCAATACATTCAATAACATCTTCTTGTGGTGGTGCGGTCGCACTGTAGCTATGGTCCAATGCAACTTTGCTGTAGTCTCCAAACACAGTTAATTCATGTTCTGGCCATTGGACATGAGCATCTCGAGCCTGAACACGCCTCGCCTCAATTAATAGTTCCTCCATAGTGTACATGGTCTGGCAAGCCACATCTCTCATTTGCTTCACTGTCTGTCTATGTATAGTTCTGACACCCACGGGTAACTGGAGGAGAGATTGGAAAAGGGATATTCAGTTTAAACACAAGATGGAGTGTAGTAGAATTGACTGGAAACAAACATATAATAGTGCCCAGAACAAACATTTTTTTAAAGTTATGAACTGTTTGTAACTAACCTTTTTTTGGTTTTTTTTCTTTGCAACTTTTTTGACTCGACTTTCAACATCTGTACGCTGTAGCTCCGATTCGTTTCCGCATGTCCTCCCTTCCTCTTGCGCTGCAACAACTATATTTTCTGTATCCGCATAGACAGCACGGAATGAGGCTCCATCGTCTCCCTGAAACATAGTACTTTCATTACTATGTATCAAAATATTGTTAGCATAAAACACACGTGAGGACGAACACACAGGTACATCTCAATAGCCAAACACAATTTAAACATTGTGTGCAACAATCAAATGACAAGTATTCGACCAGTGATGATCTATTTCGATGGAACTGTCAGTATCCATACCTCTGGCTCTGCATGGACTGCCATGAATGGTTGTATTGGAGAGGAGGCATCCGCATCTCCCTGAAACACAGTACTTGCATTAGTATGCTTTTCAATATTGGAAACACAACACACACTTGGGGTCGCCGGCACAGGTACATATAAAGACATAACCACAAATGATGCATTGTCCAAAAGAATCAAGGAAAATCTAAATATGATCACATTTCATCGACTTATTTCTCCGATTCCTTTACATCTGCATCATCTAAATGAGATGTTGTGATTGTGGTGGAAGCTCCGTCGTCTCCCTGAAACACAGTACTTGGATTCGTATGGTTTTCAATATTGGAAACATAACACACACTTGGGGTCGAACGCACAGCTACATATAAAGAGATAACCGCAAATGATGCATTGTCCAAAAGAATCAAGGAAAATCTAAATATGATCACATTTCATCGACTTATTTCTCCGATTTATTTACATCTGCATCATCTAAATTGAATGTTGTGATTGTAGTGGAAGCTTCGTCATCTCCCTGAAACACAGCACTTGCGTTAATAGGGAAGAAAGTATAGCAAATGGAATCACGTTATATGATCACGCATGATGGAGCTGTCATTATCCATACCTCGTGCTGCTGAAGAATATCTATGGATGTTGCAAATGTAGTGCGCACTTCCGAAAGCTGTTGCGCCGTATCGTATACGCATGGTCCCGCTTCCACTTCCCCTGGAATTACTTGAATGTCAGGCTCTGCATCAAGTGCAGGGGTTGACGCTCCATCAACTGCCTGAAACATAGTACTTGCATTAGTGAGGATTACAATAGTGAAAACATAACACACACCTGGGGTCGACAGCACAGGTACATATCAACGGCTAACCACGAATGAAACATTGTGTAGAACAATCAAACAACAAGAATTCCAGCTCTGATGATGACGCTCAATGGAGCTGTCAGTATCCATACCTCCTGCTAGTGAAGAACATCTAGAAATGTTGTAGATGTGGCGGACGCTTCAGCATCTCCCTGAAAGACAGTACTTGCATTAGTATGGGTAACACTAATTATAACTGAAAACAAACACCAGTGGATGATAACTAAGGTGTATATCAATTGGAAAGCACTAACCAAACATTCGGTAAAATAATTACACGATAAAATAAAACTATTACTTGACATGCATAAAACAAGTCTGTAGGGGATTAGCCTAGTAAGATTACCTGATACGCGCTAGAAGTGGTTGATAACTGCGACCACGTCAAGGATGTAGAATGTTCTTGCTTCAGATTCAAGGGATAGTCAAGAAGTTGTAAAGGTAAATTAATGATTGATAATGAAATGCCAATATTAAAAATAGCCATGTAAGGCGACAGAATGCTTGAAAAATGCTCAATACAGCACAGTTCCCTCTTCCCATATATATACATTGCATTTGTGGGTTATGAAATCGAAAAAGAATATATTGATAAATGTCATTATTCAAAAAACTATACACTCATATCAATATCGAAATTATTACAAGGGATAGAACACCTACAATATCAATTAATCCGTTCGGCTACCTACACACTACCGCAAGTCCTAAAGCTAAATCCGGAAACTTGACTCACCGGTGGCGGAATGTGGACGAATAGAGTGGGAATAGCGTTTTCGAGCAATTTCCGTGTCGTTCGCCGTTTATTCTTCTTTGTTACCCAAGATGTTGTGTACATGTCCAAGGAAAAGTGCCGGCTGCAGATGCGGTATCGATCACCCCTCTTGTCTTGTAAGACTTGTTGGACTCCACTTTCCAGCTCATCCAGTGGATATCCGCAATGTCTGACCCATTCTCTTATTCGATCAACAGTTTTCGGGAATACATGCATTGTAGTGCCTTCAGATTTCGCATGGGTCTTCGAAGGGCAACCGCTAATCGAACAGGCAGGCATTGTTGATAAATCTGAAAAGTAAATATCGACATTATTATACAATCTACAAGAATAAAGATTTGATACAAAAGTAAATGAATCATACAATGATCAATGCAAGGTTTGTTTTGGTCGCAGGAACTATACCAGTTCATTATGTGCGGCTTAGTATTTGCATAAGTTGCAGAAATGTATAAAATCTGAACATGTGACTCGTCCCTTGGATGTTCTGTCTTGCACGAGAAGGAAACATGCTTACATTATAGACTGGACCCCCGAAGGATGCAATTCGATGACAATAGACACGGATGAAAATAAATTGATCTATTGATAGCATAGCAATGGAAACTCAAGTCAATAGCAATGAGACCAATGAACATAGCACTATTGTGTACTCTACTCGCAAATAGATAGAAATTTAAAAATCTGCGAAATATGACCAGGATACATGGCCTTACCTTGACCAACAAACATTTCGATTCAGCAAGCAGAGCAGTATGTTGCAGGAGAATAGGTGGGTGGCCACAGGTAGCACACTGATGGGTTTGCTCTAGGTGGTCACAGAAGTTCACAGATAGCACGACGACGAGCAGATTAGCGTAGATCTCAGTGGTTGCCAGGTAACACGTTCAGGAGTTGACTTGCAAAGCACAAAGATGTTCTCATGAGACATATCAAGTGGTTTATAAAGTATTAGAAACAGGGGTGTGTTTGTGAATGAATGACGTACGTATGTTGTGGTCTTAGGGGGGCGGCCTGCTTGAAGGGGAGGCCTGGCTGGAGACACGGGGTCTGAGGAGGCCATGTGACCGATGGCCCCTTGGCGTGGGATATCTTTTGAAGTGTACATGTAGTTTGGCACCTTGGCCTTTCGCGCCCCTGACAGCCCCCCATGCCTGCGCGCATCCACTGGCGCGAACCGCCTTTGATGGAGGGTGGGTGGGATGGATGGGCCTGGGGCGTGCAGATAAGGCACAGGAAGACTGCTGAATGGAGACACACTTATGTGGATTGCAGGGGGGCGGCCTGCTTGAAGAGGAGGCCTGGCTGGAGACACGGGGTCTGAGGAGGCCATGTGACCGATGGCCCCTTGGCGTGGGATACCTTTTGAAGTGTACATGTAGTTTGGCACCTTGGCCTTTCGCGCCCCTGACAGCCCCCCATGCCTACGCACATCCACTGTCGCGAACCGCCTTTGATAGAGGGTGGGTGGGATGGATGGGCCTGGGGCGTGCAGATAAGGCACAGGAAGACTGCTGAATGGAGACACACTTATGTGGATTGCAGGGGGGCGGCCTGCTTCAAGGGGAGGCCTAGCTGGAGACACAGGGTCTGAGGAGGCCATGTGACCGATGGCCCCTTGGCGTGGGATACCTTTTGAAGTGTACATGTAGTTTGGCACCTTGGCCTTTCGCGCCCCTGACAGCCCCCCATGCCAGCGCGCATCCACTGGCGCGAACCGCCTTTATATCAATATATAGTATATCGCCTTTATATCAATGATAGTGTATCGTTGCTTATCAATAACAAATGCCACATACCAGAGATTCTTGTGAGCACAGACCCACACCTCAACCGGTGTATTATAGTGGTCAAGACCCTAAGGCCTGTATAATCCAATGGTAATTGTTAGTATAGATATATGTGTGACTTTTATAGAGACATAACCTACTGAAAGACTTTGAACAAGTGTTATTTAGTGCATGCATTATCGAGAATATGTTATGTTAGCTTAGATAGATAGTGACCACCCTGCTTCACAGCGACCAAACCTTCACCCATTCAAAGCACAGATGTCTGACGTCCATCCTTGAATGGAGACACACTTGATTCATTTAAAAAATCGAAACAACCGTTGTTAAAATATATGTGGTGTTTTATTTTGTATCTTATTTTCATAACACAAAAATACAAGACTTTAAAGATTATACAGGTCAGGTTGCAGCACAGCGAGAGAAAATCCCCTGTACTGACCGCTGTCACTTGGGAACGTTTCTCTAATGGCACGAACGGCACAGGCGGGTATCCCTCTTCGAACGCGGTGTCCAAGCCTCCCGTGGAGCCACCATGTAAAGGAACGATATGCCACCAGCCTGTACCACCTGTGAAAAGGAATGAAACAAACTGTTTTTAAATGACCAAGATAAGTTTAATAAACGTTTGTTGTCAATGACAATTCTTGTAACTAATGGCATTCTGCACGGACAAAAATGCTATCTAGACAATGCACACTATTGAACGACTTACATGCGTTACAATGATATGTAGATGTAATTTTGGATATAGTAGAAGAACATGAAATAGGAGTGGCATGACAAACAGAGTATACTTACTCGTTACTAGGATTACGAGGACGAACAGTTGCGCGAAGTTGGTGCAGAAGCACCATCATTATTCTCAACACGGCCCGTGTGAGGCAGGCTGCCCTGAAGTCTGGCAGCTCGGTGATGCATTGCGGTCGTGGCTCGCCTTCCGAAATGTAGGCCAGGCATCCCGAGTTTTCTCGGCAGCAGCAGTTCTCGTCCTCAGTTGGCATTAGCTTGCACCGATTGCATGTGCACCAGGTGGAGACGCCGTCCATTCGACTAGGCCCAGGCTCTTCATCTGTTGATTCGTCCTGCCAACTGCCGTCCGAATCCCCATCGTTTTCGCGTGCTTCCCTTTCCAGTAGTTCCTCCTCGGTATACTCGGGCTCGTACATGTAGGGCATTATTGTAGCCATTGTGTGTTAAACAAACAAAAATAATTTATAGCGGTGGTACTGGTATCTGTTCACACGGGCTACAAGCGGCGAAGGTAGCTGACCAGAGCACTGAAACGAGTCACAGAATACTCAAAGTAACACAGAGAGAGGAATGGAATCGAAAATCTGCTGCTGTGTGTTGTGAAACGGTCTGTTTATACTTATTGAGGAAAGAGGCGTCCTGCCATTTCCATGGCGACA
Organism: Ambystoma mexicanum; assembly: GCF_040938575.1. NCBI lineage: Eukaryota > Metazoa > Chordata > Amphibia > Caudata > Ambystomatidae > Ambystoma > Ambystoma mexicanum. Next base: position 1,249,480,251 of record NC_090934.1, read on the forward strand.
CGTCATTAGCTGAAGCGCAGCGAATGTTGACACAAGACGTGCTTTGGCGTTGGGAAATGGGCGGTACGAGTCTGCGGATGACAGGCTCAGGGGCGGGGGATTTGATTTAGTGCCGCAAAAGCAGGTCAGCCAGGGCGATGGGGGAAAAGATAGGATTATCAGAAAACGGCAGCTCCCTCGTGCTTGTTTTCGCGTGCGTTTAATGGACGAAAACTCGGGTAAGGTCCATACGAAAGTTTTCCAAAAATCGAGCCACTTAGGCTTAAAAAAACATGGCCGACCCGTAGGGACAATAACATTTTTTACTAGACCATGCCTTTAAATGTGGAGTACCCCAGGGGTCATGCATCGCGCCACCCTCTACAACCTATTTACTAGGCCCCTCTTTAACCTTCTCGACACCTTGGGCATCTCTTACACTAACTACGCTGATGACACACAGGTGCTCATCCCTCTTACATGTGACTATGAGGCAGACAGGATCACCCTTAACTCCATCTACTGCACCATCCAAGCCTGGATGGCAGAAAATTGGCTGTGCCTCAACAGCGACAAAACCAAGCTCCTACTCATTGGGTCACCAACCATCCTGGGTAACCTTAACAAGAAATATCGCTCCTTCACCATCGATGATATACCCATCGAAGTGTCCCACATAGTTAAGACGCTCGGAGTCTACCTTGACTCAAACCTCACCATGAACAGGCAGGTCAACGCCATTGCATCCTCATCGGCCTACTACTCTAAACTGCTCAATCAATGCAGCAAGACCCTTTCCAAACACGCAGAACAGCCTTACGATTGCCAGGGCTACTATCGGTTCAAGACTGGACTATTGTAATGCTCTCCTCAGAGGCACATCCAGCAAAAACATTGCCAAACTCCAGCTTGTCCAAAACAATGCACTTAGGGCCGCCACGGGATTTCCGAAAAAGGATCACATATCGGACTTTAGGAGACAGGTGCACTGGGTTCCCGTTAAACAGAGAGTTATCTTCAAAATCCTCTCGAATTACCCACAAATGCCTCCATGATCTAGCGCCCCCCTACCTCTCCCAGTGCATTTCCATGCCCACTTCCACCAGGCCGTCTAGGCTAGCCTACACCAACCTGATTACCAAGCCCAAAACATGCAGAGTGCGTGCTGGAGGCTCTAGTTTCCCAGCTATCGCTGTCGCCCACTGGAATGCACTCCCCACTCACATCAGGGCTATCAACTCCCACCTGGTGTTCCGCAAAGCCATCAAAACCAGTCTGTTTGTCTGAAATGTTCCTGCCTAGCATTTGCTTGGTCCTCAACTGTAACCTATGTCTGCCTAATGTACTTGAAACTTACCGCTTTATATGTAACTAAGTAATCGCTGCTCCAAAGTCGTATTCTTGCCTACTTACACCTTCTTGAAAAAGCGCCTCAATGCCCGTGGGCTGTAGTGCGCTATAAAAATGTAAAAAAATAAAAAAATATGACTAATGTATGTGCATACATTTTCACACTTTTGAAAAAAAAATATCGGCGGATTTCAAGTAAATTCATGTAAGAGCATTGGCAAGGACCTGAAAGCATGGTTTTGCAAACGTGCCTGTGTTTTATTTTTTGATAAGTGTCATAATGTAGGAACAAAAAATAGTGATATACCTTTGGTGACTGAGGTATAGCCTGAGGTATAGCCTGTGGCCAAGGGCAGTGGCCAGATTGTCCGGGTCATGGTATAAAGTCATTACCTGGACAGTCTGGCTACTGGCCTTGACCGCGAGGGATGAAAAATGGAGTTAAAGTGGCCATGTCCATCTGGCACCGGCTATGTGATAAAGTTATTCAAAAGGAGGATAGATTTGAAAGTGAAAAAAATGTCCTTGTGGTAATATGGCCATAGGGTTCTGACTTCGCCTTCTGCAGGCTGCAATGGAAAGGGAAGAGGGGCTCTGTACTGAGCCCCACCTTTTCTTTCCATGGTGGCCATCTTGGAAAAGGATTTTCCTTCCTACAGCGGTATGCTGCAGGCCTCCCGCTGTAGGAAGAAAAATCAATTTTTTAGCGCCCTGTGTTCTCGCTTTGGGAACCAGGAGTGCTAATGGCCTTTATCTGCCATTGCAGGGGCTGCAGTGGAGGATAATGGTCTGAAGCCCTCGTTATTTATTTATTTCTTTATAATGCACCGAAGCCCGCAGGCATCGCACAGACAAACCTCACTTGGGCTGATAACTTGGTCTACCGGGCCGTTATCCCAAGTTGCAGTCCCTGGAACGTGGGATGAACGCCACATTATTCCATTAGCATAACATAAAATGCTAATGGAAATGTTGGAAAAATGTATTGAGTCTATGTATGGTCACATGGCCCTGTCCGGAAGGTCCAAAGTGGCGTCAGACATTCGCGGATGTCTACAGAGGCAAAAACATTGGAAAAAGTTTTAAGGTGAAATGTGGTAAATTGGAAACAAATGTTGTTATAATGGGATAAGTATGATATTATTAAGTTGTAGGAAAATAGCATGCACTGGTAAAAACCCATGGAATTCTCTGAAAGAAAAAACTTTGTAAAAGAGATGTTATGGTTAAGTTGCACCAATAAAAACCTATACAATTCAATGAAAAAACTTTGTTAAAGGGAGGTTATGGTTAAGTTGCACTAGTAAAAACCTATGAAATTCAATGAAAAAACTTAGTTAAGGGGACGTTATGGTTAAATTGCACTAATAAAAACCTATGAAATTCAATGGAAAAACATGGAAAAACATTGTTACAGGGACGTTATGGTTACAGGTAAGCATTATGGTTTCAGAAATTCGCCAGTTATGGTAAGCTAAGCAACCGTAACTCGCGCCACCACCGTGCACTGCTAAGACTAACACCCAGGACATCAAAGGTGGCATCACAAATGTCAATGATGACATCACTCATGACATCACATGTGAAATTAATTTTGATGAAAAGTCCCTACAAGGGGTTGTTTTTATTATATTGGTAACAAGATGTCAGGGGTGATTGTGTAATGTTAAACATGTAATAACTAGCTTACAATTCAAGACTTACTACACACTTGTGCTAGTACAAACAATACATATGGATACCCACAATGCATATACATCAGAGGCACACACAGGGAAACTAAAGTAAGGAAAAAAAAAGAAACAGCATCCTCAAAAAATGTTAATAGCATTAAAGTTTATCTTCCTGTATACAAATGAATTGTGTGTTTGAGGCCTGCTGTTGCCCCATGCATGTGCACCATGAGCCGAGACCAAACCCTAAGGAAAGTACTTTAAGAACATATGACAAGGTTAACGTTTTGATATACAGCACCTTTTGAATTGGACTATTCTGATTGTCAGTGAATAATTTTTCAATGAACCAAAATAAGGGAGCAGATATGTGATGTCATCATCAGCTTGCTTAGCTTGCCATAACTGGCGAATTTCTGAGGTTTTTCGGTTTCCCTGTAACAATGTTTTTCCATTGAATTTCATAGGTTTTTATCAGTGCAATTTAACCATAACGTTCCCTTAACTAAGTTTTTTCATTGAATATTATATATATATATATATATATGATGTGTCTGTCATGTTATTAATTCCATAATTCCAGCCCCTGCATTATTATACTATGGTGCTGTAGAATGTGATCTGTCATTCAACAAACGTGAGTTTATCAATATATCAATATTTCTGTCACCACCAATTTCTGTTTTACCAGCATATAGACGCCTTCACACTTGTGTATAGTGGTATTCCAAGCCTTTTTTCTAGCGGTGGTACAGAATAGTAGGGAGAACAGAAGACTGCACTGATGGGGGGAAACAAGATGGAAACTCTGGATTGTGGATGCTACAACTCAATGTCATTGTCGAATGGGGAAGTCCAGGAGTTTCTGTCATCTGAAGATCGCTCCAAGTCTAGAATCAGTCCCATATGGGGAAGATCACAGCACCCATGCTAGCCAGGAAGGAATATACAGTTGCTGAGTCACAGTTGCCCCAGGCACATACAAGAGTTTGTGTTCCTACCTGGGAGTAAAAGCAGTTCAAGACATTTCTTTTAGACAGATACGTTCAAGCTAGCTTATGGTAAAAAAAAAAGTGTGGGATTTGCTCGAGCTGATTTTGTTTCAAGCTAAATATAACTAGGAATTACTGTAATGTGTTTTTTGGGACAAATAGCTGAAAGTTGCCATCACCGTACTGTAAGCGATATAGGTGTGGTAAGATGCTTATCTAACCCGGTGTCTGTTATATGGTTTTCTGTGCTCCACACCAGTACCTTGTGCTCTAGCATATTGAAGCATCTGTGTGCTAAATGGAATTAACAATAAAATATCTCAGACCAAATAACCGGACAGACTCAAAGGAGATGGTAAAATACTGCTTTAATCTCAGCTAAGTAAAGCAGGGCTAATAAACATTCATCAAATCGATTCATGCAGGAACACAATGTCTTTTCGATTATACTCAGTTCATATAATGCTAGATGCATCATCAATGATGTCATCCTACGGGGCAAACTGTAAAACCTATCGAGGGATGAGATTGATTTAGGGGAACAGGTCTACATATAGAATGCATAAATATTAGTTTCTCATTGGCGGCCCCTTCTCTGTAGGACACAGCCCTGGGCTACTTCTATACACGTGGTATCATCCACTTGTCATAGCAGAAAATGTGGCATCAGAATAATACTTTGCAACATTATATGTAAAAGTGCATGGCAGGCTTTTGTACGTGGTTGGCAACCCAAATCCAACCTTGGACATTTGGCTTGCTAGCAGAACGTACACAGAAACGAAACCCAGGTGCTTGGAGATGTGTCAGCTCTCTCCTTGTTTTCCCAATTAGTCTAACCTTTCTCATCGGTAGGCCTCATGCCAGTGTTTTCTGTTTGAAGACTGATCTTTCCAGTCTGCACTGTCTTGGGACATTCGAGGGAGTGTAGCTGCACCATTACCTTAGCTCCAGACTTAATGAATAGCCCTTGTTTGCGAGCTCTCTGTCACGCAGGTGAAAGCCATAGCCTCCTCAGCTGCCTACCAGGCCAAACTCCTCAATGCAGTTAGACCCTACCTCTCCAGTGACACCTGCACAAACATAGCTAGGGCTATCACTGGATCACGGCTGGACTATTGCAATGTTTGCTTCCTAGGGACCTCCACAAAAAACCTTCAGAAACTGCAAGTTACTCAAAAGAACACCCTACGCGCAGCACAAGGCATCTCCAAAAGAGAGCATATATCTACTGCCAGAAGAGCCTCCCACTGGCTACCTATAAAAAAGAGGATCATCTTCAAAACCCTGACCCTCACTCACAAATGCATCCACACCGCAGCACCAGCCTACCTGGCACAAAGGATCCATCCGGCCATGTCCTCAAGACCAACCAGGACCCCCTATACCAACCTACTCACCGTACCCATGGTAAAAAGAGCAAGAGCAGGGGGTACCAGCTTCTCCTATCTTGCGGCTCTACACTGGAATGCCCTCCCCACTGCCCTGCGAGCTGAACCTTCTCTGACCACCTTCCGCAAAACCTTGAAAACCACCCTGTTTGCTTGAATCTCTACCGTTCCTCATGTACATCCCCATATGTATATTTGACTTGTGTACGCCTCCATGCATAATTTGTGTTACACCTATGTACCCAATGTTGTAACTTATGCATAATGTAACTAAGCTTGCTGCAAGTAACAGCGCCACAATGCCCTTGGGCTGCCTGCGCGCTATACAAATGTAAAAAAATAAAAATAAATAAATATGTCACAAAACCACGAATTTGTTTATTTTATTTATTTATTGTTTGCTTGTTAGGCACTTATACAGCAAGTAAAATACTGTTTCAAATCGCCCACAGACTAAAACAAGAGGGTCCGCACTGCTGTGGGTTTAATTAATAATTAGTTCGAGTAACAAGTTATTTGTCAAGGTGTACTACAAAGGTATCACTCAAATTTTTAGGCTGTAACAGACTCCGAAAGCAAACAGGGTAGTGTGATGATTGAAAAACCATAAAAATACATAAACAACTAAACATAAAGCAATATAACAAACATATAATTGCATTTGTTCGATGGTTAGAAGGTTAATAGTCAAGATACACCAAACACAAAAACTTAAATGTGGGTTTTTCTTCAAACTTTTGAACAAAGTAGACAAAAGAGAATCCTAAAAGAAACTGGACAACAAACTGCCAACTGTATGGTGGCCTAGATCCCAGCCAATATTCTTATTTATGGCTTGTATCAAATCGCCCACAGAACAAGGGAGTGAAATACATTTCATAAGAAAATAAACAATAAGAGCAGTGGAGAGAAAGGAGGATAGATGAACCTATTATACCTTATGAGTATTCAGAACGTGCAAGTGCAGCAAGGAAAAGGGCAGAGGGAGAAAGTGTTGGGGAGTCTGGGCTCATAGGTGAGCCACAGATGAAGTGCTTGGGTTGTTGAGTGCTACATGGCCAAGGGCCACGTTAGGAGTAATTGCGATTTGCCAGGGTGCAGGGTGTGCCAAGGCAAGTGCTGTGGGAAGACATGAGCTGGGCCGATTGCGTGTGGGAGGTCAGGGGCGCAGAGGATGCATAAGGACACCGGGCACCAATTACAGCAACTGTGGGATTAGCAGAGAAGAGAAGAAAGGAAAGATGAGGTGCAGAGGAAGGTCTTGAGGAGCTTCTGGAATTTTAAAAAAAGTCCTGCACAAGGCGCAGAGGCATGCGAAGGCTGTTCCATAGGAGGGAGCAAGCTGAGGAAAGCGATCAAACACCTACCCTCTGTTTAGCAAAACACTTTACACACCAAGAGTTGGTGCCACTGGAATGAAGTGGCTGCCAGGGAGAGAATTTAGTTAGATAAAGTTGAATATAGTCTCGACCCCGTGCCCAGGCAGCCTTGTGGATGATGCAGAGGGATTTGAATTTAATCCGTGCAGCAACCAGGAGTCAATGAACACTTTTTAGGGCAGCAGAGATGCGGTTCCTGGGCTTAAGGCCAAGGATAAGTCTCACTGCCCTATTCTGGATTAGCTGGAGGGGTCACAGAGTGGAAGAAGGTAGATGCAGGAGGAGGCTATTGCAATATTCAAGCTTAGAAAGAACCAGGGCTCAGGTAACATTGAGCCTCTGGGGGAAAGTGAGAACAGGTAGAATTCCTCTCAGAAGGAAGAGCTGAAAGTGGGACTTCTTGGCAATGTTCTGAGTGTGAGGGAGAAAGGAGAGAGAGGAGTCAGAGATGACTCCAAGGTTTCTGGCTTCAGAAGAAGGAGCAGAGGAGAGCCCAACAAGGAAGGCCAGAGTGAAGGGAAGAAGGAGGGAGTAGTGACCCCGATGGGAAGGATCTCAGTTTTACAGGCATTGCGCCAGACATCGTTGGAGGTACACCAGGACTGAATGGCAGATAGAGGGTGCAAGAGGGTCAGCAGAAAGTTTGAAAAAGAGTTGTGTGTCGTCTACGTAAGGACAAACCCACAGAAGGAATTGCACAAAATCATCAATGAAAAATAAAACCTGCCCCATTCAGCAGCACCACCACACATTCCCATAAACTATGCAGCAACATTGCAGGCTATTTCAGAAGCAAAATAAGCAAAATAAAACATGCCATCGATGCAGCTACCACAAACACAACCAACAACTTACCAGACACAGGAAACCTACTTCAGACCAATTTCAAAAGGAACCTTCAACCAACTCTTAAAGGAGAGTGTGCTGAAGTGTCTTGGCTGTTGGGCTGAGAACTCCACGCTGCTACCTTGGTCTTCTCTTCATTGAATGCCCGCAACATTCCATCGGCAAGGTGAAGACGGGCTGCTGTGGAAACATTGGATTACAACCTGCGTCATTTTCAACTCCACCCGCTTGACTCGCCCATATTTCTCCCAGCCTATGCATAAATTCCCGTTGCACGTGCATATCGCGTGCGCATCCGGAAGTGTGCTGAAATGTCTTGGCTGTTGGGCTGGGAACGCTACGCTGCTACCTTGGTCTTCTCTTCATTGAATGCTCGCAATGTTCTGTTGGTAAGGTGAAGACGGGCTGCTGTGGAAACATTGGATTACAACCTGCATCATTTTCAACTCCACCCGCTTGACTCGCCCATATTTCTCCCAGCCTCTCCATAAATTCCCAGTACACACGCATCTCGCGCACACATCCGGAAGTGTGCTGAAGTGTCTTGGCTGTTGGGCTGGGAACGCCATGCTGCTACCTTGGTCTTCTCTTTATTGATTGCCTGCGATGTTCCAACAGCAAGGTAAAGACGGGCTGCTGTGGAAACAATGGATTACGACCTATGTCATTTTCAACTCCGCCTGCTTGACCCTCCCATATTTCTCCCAGCCTATCCATAAATTCCCAGTGCACGTGCATCTCGCACGCGCATCCGGAAGTGTGCTGAAGTGTCTTGGCTGTTGGGCTATTAGGCAGGGTGGCGAACTGGCAGGAGTTTTCACCGTAAGTGGTTTTCATTTTGTATCAAGCTGTGACTGTGCACAGACAATTAATAAACTAGGATTGTGCTGTGTGTGAACAGTTAAATCCTTTGTGTTGTGCTTAAGGGGTATAGTAGACGTGTATGAAGTTGCTTATAGCAGTTAACGTACGCTAAGCACACAATGCATTGCCGCAAGTGACTTGTAGCTTCCCCAAACCGCAGCTGTTGAAGCTTAGTCCCTACGCATTATACCAATAGCAACGTTGAAAGATGGTTGGCAGTTTATGGAGCTGAAAGAGACTTTCCGAGGCAAAAGCGAATATAGGGCTAAATTCTACCGTGCTCATTCAACTTCACAACTCCAGTATGGAGTCTGGGGCGCCTGTTTCCCAAGTCATTTCGGATGGCGAACGTGCAATGGACTTGAATACAGTACGTATAGCCAGCAATCCCTCGCTACAGAACCAAACGATAGTTTGAATATTCACTTGCTCACTTCACCAGCACAGACCTTCCCAATGGGGAAGGCTTCAGAAAATAGTGCTAAACATCCGCCTGTGCAAGTGAAAGTAATTATTGACTTGAGTGCCACAGAGACATTTAAAAATGGTGTCTTCGATGTGTCGATTTTTTCCACCACTCGAATGGGGGGAAACGTTGTAGAATTTCCTTGGATCCTGCTTCTCCTGTAATGTCTCTACCGTCTGAGGTTGAGAGCATTTTCCTACATAACCTCGAGGGTGATAGCACGCGAATTTCGATGCTGAGGCAATCTGGCCAGTACCCCTTAAGGCTAATACGGCCATCTACAATCTCTTCAACACACCAGCACAATGGGAGTCCTCATGGGGCGGGTATCATGGAAAACAATCAGACAAATGACTCTTCTGATTGTGATGGTATTGTCCCTTATGATAAGGACTATGGCAAAAATTAATCTGCTGCTCAAATTGACAATCCCACGCAGTCGAGCAACGAGAATGTAGAAATCTCGTTGTTCCCAATAATTGCAAGTATCCTTAGCTTATTAGACAAAGGACATGAGTTGTCGCCTGTACCTCTTGACAACATAAAATCCATGACTGCGGATCTTTCTGGGAAAATCTACAAACTGGAAGGTATTGTGATGGCTCATGTAACCTGTCAGTCTGAGAAATGGGGCCTTTGGGACTCCTGTATTTCTAAACTCTTGACTGTTGCCACTCCAGTGGGTTGTAATAAAAATACCCAAACCTCCGAGGAGGGTACGGTTGATGCCACAAATCGACGATCTTATGCAAAAAGCGTTGCTATTGGTGTGGAACCTGCTGCCCCTGCCTTGGATGCTATGTCTAACCCTCTATTGGAGGCCAGCCAATTAAATTCCCTAAAATTGGATGATGTCTTCAACTACTTACTATCCCATCCCACGAAAATACATGTAGGCGGTGAAGTTAGGTCGTCTGATGTTACAGGTGTCGCATATATTGGAAATCATGATGAATCTCCAAACAGTCCCTCGGCCCTTATCGAGATAATCGAGCAAATGATCGATCTGCAAGTAGAGCCTCCTATTCGTAACACGGCTCAACAACATGACGCAGAGGAAATCACAGGCAATTTGAGCAATTCTTGCCCTGGGCATGCCTCAAATGACGAGAACATGACATTTTTCTCACGCAAAATGAGACGCGCACAGGCAAGAGCGCTTAAATGTAGCAACAATATGAAGACAAAAAAATAGTGTACCATACGATACACAAAAAAATCCAAAAAATACTAATCTAAAAGTCAAACACTAAAGAAATGTGGATATCAACATTCAAATATAAACGATCAATTTATTACATCCGTCAATGAGGTGCATATTGATTTGACTCAACGACAAATCAAAAGAAGTCCTAAATTTAGATATGTCGGGTAAACAAACACTTGTGCTAAACATAAAAGGTCTACAGAAAAAAATACAATGACCTATGATTGATGAATTGGTTTCATCAGCTGTGGAGCATCCCCCGGATACAAGGCCAATTATACACATATTACCCAATGGTGGCTAATAAAATAAGTGATGCCCTACGCTGTCGGAAATGTGAAGATGGTGACAAATATGGGAGTCACATTACAGGGGTCTAAATTGCCAAATATCTTACTCCCAAATCTGCGCCCTGTGGGGCAGACTTACAGCTTGTCTGCCTTATCCACGGGGGTTGACTCGAATGCACAAAACACAGTCATATCTGCACTACTAGGACAGATATGTCACCCACAGTGGTGACGAAAGAGCATTGCATTCCTGGAAGTGGAAAAGTGGTATTGATGAGTCCTAACGTTCACCCCTCTATCTACCCCAAGACAGTGAAAGATTTGGATTCTCTAGGGACACAGCGTATATTTTGGGGTGGCAAAGCGGTCCCAAGGTAAATGGACCACAGAGATTAAAACGGTCCTTTCTATTTAACATCCTCAAAGGTAGTCCTTAATTACGCACTCTGCACTCAGATGACATCGAGTGGATTAGGTTGGCAAATCACAATAACTATCGTATGATTTGTGCCCCCCAATCGGTGATAATACTAAAGTTGTTGTGGAAACATAGAGAGGACTCGTGGTCTCTCTCTCTCTCTCTCTGTTTGTTTTGGCCTATCAAAGAGGCTGCAGATTTTCTTGAGGAAGAACTACCCGCCAATAAATCGAATTTGCATAGTGCTGCCATTGGCCAAGGCCAACCTGCTCAGACCAGTGACATTATAACTCAGATATCCGCACTGGTGCGTACAGCTTCAAACATCACGTGGTTGGCTCCAAAATTGTACTCAATCTTAGAATTGTCTAGAAACAACAAGCAATCCTAGCCAGTTGGCAATTAATACAGTATCATGTAATTGTTGTGGGCTAAGCAATTTGAGATCTTGGCTCGCATTCAATGAGGCAGCGGGGTTCCCGGCGGTCCCCTTTTTGCAAGAAACAATGTGTGCAAATGACCTTTTTATTAATGGTTTCACTACTTTTTTTGCTCCTGCAGTGCAAGCAAAGGCTGGCCGCCCTTCAGGAGGTGTAGCTATTTCAATAAACAACATCGTGAAGCATGTATCTCGGGTGTTACATTCTATAAATGGAATTTTGGTAATTTAATATATCCTGACATGTGACCCTTCTTTTATCTTTTTATTGATTTGCATGTACTTTAATCCAGCTTCAAATACGTTGGATTCCTTTTTAGATCTCTTGGATGGGATCCTTGAAGATGCACTTCTCAAAAATCAGGCCTTCCATCTAATTATAGGTGGGGGTTTTAATTTGGTGTGCACAAGTGCCATTTCTAATTATAAGAACACTCTACTACACACCCACCGAGTGTCATCGGTCAGAAGTGGCGATCGTTGGATGCGCTATTTCTTGGAATGGAACATCAAAGTGGTTAAATTCAAGTGGTTCTCATTTGGGGACATGGGCAAGGGGTTCACACACACATCCTACATTGACTACTTTTTTGTTTCTCTTAACTTAATGAGTTTGGCGGAAAATGTAGTGATTCTTGAACACTCAGCTAGTGATCATGTTCCTATTCAGCTGAACTTACGTCATAGACACGCATTGCTTGGTCGTGACTCAATCCTGGGTATGGTACAACTGGATCGAGCCAAAATTTCTATCAAATGGAACCCCAAATTATGCAGGCAACTGACGTATTGGGTAAAAAGGGACATCTGTTGTGGGAATGAGGTGAGCCATATGAATTGTAATGCCAACTTGAGAGAGGAATGGAACACCTCGGTTATAAAAAAGCATTTAGGTGCACTCATGTGTCGCTCTAATCCCACTAACTCCCTACAGCAGTTCTCTTACAATTCTAAAATAGCACTAATTAAATGCGAAAAGAACCGTGGCCTCAGAGCTCTGATTCACATGAAACTAGACACAATTCACTACCATGAAGCCAAACAGAGGACCCTTCAAAAATATAGAAACCTTATAAAATCCATCAAACATCACGTACATCTTAAAGACAATCAACAAATGATGAGCTACTTGATTAAGAATGACACTTGTAACATCTGGAGCATACTCAATGTCAAACATCTAACTGAGTCACTCAATTTAGCTTCATCCTTCTCAGGTGACATCTGGCAGTCCTTCATTGGTGCTAAATTTAAACTACCCCTGCCCTTTCAGGCTTATGACTCTGGGATTTTACATATGAGATGCACCGAACAACTGCCATTTTTGATAGATGATATACTGGTTGCCATACAGAGTTTAAAATCTTCGAAAGCAGCAGGTCCTGATGGGATTGCAGCGTGCGTCCTTAAATCCGACCCCAACTTTTGGGAAGCTATTCTTCTTACCAAATTCAAGAACATATGCAATGGGCCTCATTACAAGCCTGCCATTCCGGAAACAACGGGTTTACCGCCACTGTTGTTTCTGGACCGGCAGACTACGAATTCTGAAGGCAGGTGGTGTCACTCCCGCCAGGTATGACCTGGCAGGAGTAATGCCACCCACCTGCAGACGGAAATGGAAACACCAGCACCGTTATTTACGGTGCCGGTGTTTCCATTGTCCCCATCCCCATGGACTCCATGGCAATGGGGATTAACGGAATTACGCCTCCGGAATTACCGGTCACCAGGGTTATAATGCCCCAGTGATTCCAGCAATCACAGAGACGGTAATTCATTGCAGGTCCGGCGGCAGCTTGCCGGTTTCTCCGGCATGGCTACTGCCAGACTCGTAATGAGTCCCAATTGTCTTCTAATATCATGCCGGCATCATGGTTAAATGCGATAATTATACCTATTTTTAAGAAAGGTGATCCTAGTGATCCATCCAACTTCTGCCCGATAGCCTTAATGGACGCGGCGGCTATGGTATTCGCCATTCTGCTGCTGAACCATCTCCAAGCTTATATTTATGAAAATAACATCTACTCTAAACATCAAATAGGATTCAGGAAAGATATGGGGACTGCTTTGAACACCATCATTATGGCACATATCCTTGCAAAGCATAAAGTCACCAACTCAGGGCCTATATACATAGCAACGTTAGATCTATCCTGCGCATTTGATACCATCATTAGAGAAGTGCTCTGGAGGAAGCTTTTAGCTCTGGGTTTTTCACAGAGTTTGGTCCAACTGTTAGCAATGCTCCATTCAAACACGACGTTTCAAGCTAGAATTACACAATCAGGTGCAATCTCTTTACCCATCTCTACCAAGATTGGAGTTAAACAGGGCAGCAACCCTGTTCATCCTGTACAAATGTGACATCGACAAATTGTGGCTTGAGCCATCCATGTACCCTGAGACATGGTGGGTTAAAGTTGCACTGGTTGTGCTTTGCGGACGATATTGTTCTGTTCAACAGGACCCCCCCATGGTCTCCAAAACAAATTAAAAATGTTATATGATTATGTGACTGAACACAACTTGTTGGCAAATTTGGCAAAATCTAAAGTCATAATATTTAAAAATAAGAAACTGATAAACTCTTATTTTTGGCACATGGCAGGGGTGAGAATAGAGTGCTCAATTGCTATTCAATATCTTATACATTATCAGATTCAAATTCCATCCAATCATTGGCCAATTGTTTAAAAATAAAAGCTCGTCCACTGGCATCCATGATGAGAATAATATTTAAGAAGGATTGCAAATTCTCAATGTTGAAATTCATTGACTTTTATTTGATGAAAGTAGAACCCATCATACTATTTGGACTTGACACCTGTCTGTTAGAGCTGGACATCATTCTAAATAGGCTCCAGGGTCAAATGTTGAAAAATACATTAGGTTTAGCGCTGTTGGTGCCAAACTCAATAATTAGGTACGAATTAGACCTCTACTCGCTATCTTCAAGGTGGATGTGGCGAAAATGGTCTAGATATGCCAAAATATTGGCTCTGCCTCGAAATTCTCTCTTTTAGGATCTCAATGAACTCATGAGGGTTTGGGATTTGCCATCGATGGCGAAATTTGTCAAAAAATGAACAAAACATTGGATAATATTGATTCATCGATCGAGGACCTTATGCCTGGCCTATCTAAGGTCAAGCATAAATTATATGATATGGATTGGATCAATATGATCGACGTAAATAAATCATATAAAACATACATAGAGTATGCATTGGTATCCAGAAAGAGAGAGTTGCGACCTCCCTATATTAGCAGATTTCCATGTAACAAAGTCAGAACGATATATTTGAGATTTAGGGGCCGATTCATGGAACAAACGTGCGCCGAAAATCTTCGCGCAAGCAGGCGCAAGCAGGCGCAAGCGGAAAAAAACAGGCGCACGCGCACGCGTGCGATTCATGGAAGTCCCTGCGCGTGTTTACCTCGGGATGTGCGCCAAACCCGTGCATGGCGCACACGTCACTGCAACATCCCGAAAGACGTGCGCGACGCGCACAGTGAAAGCGCATAACCTCGGCACTTACACTAGAAAGTGGGCAGAAAATGGGGCGTAATGCGCGGAATGGGGAACAACTCACGAAAACAAGGGCGTAACTGGGGATGTACTGCAGGGAAGCAGACGGAACGCCCACACGCACCCGAACCACACGTATTCATGGAATCGAATAGGGCAAAGCCACGCACAGCGAAAGACACGCACAAGCCGAAACACATCCGCCACACGAAGGCAGGCGGTAGCGTCCCTGCGCATTACAAAAGTGGCAACATACAGCAATTGGGCCTGTGCGAGCGGGGCACGTGTATATCGGGGGTTCGCGTGAACTTTTTCACGCGATCGGGCCTGGGGGAGCGGGCTACATGTATATCGGGGGTTCGCGTGAACTTTTTCACGCGATCGGGCCTGGGGGAGCGGGCTACGTGTATTTCAGGGGTTCGCGTGAACTTTCTCACGCGATCGGGCCTGGGGGAGCGGGCTACGTGTATTTCAGGGGTTCGCGTGAACTTTCTCACGCGATCGGGCCTGGGGGAGCGGGCTACGTGTATTTCAGGGGTTCGCGTGAAGTTTCTCACGCGATCGGGCCTGGGGGAGCGGGGTACCACTCACCGTCTGCCTTGCGTGTAGAAGAACGCGTAGCCAACACCCGCTGTGAAGTAATAGCGTGTGAACCCCAACGGATGGAAAACACACGCACCGCACGAAAAGCACGTACAGAACATAAAGGCACGCGGGATCTCCAAGCCCTGCCAGGGCAACGCCCGTGCGCAAAACGTCACAGACGCGCTTACGCTGTAAGGGCCTTTGGTCCAATGAAATGGCGTACGCGTGCTGACGCGCTTACGCGCTAAGGGCCTTTCCTCGATTTTCACGCTGACGTGCAGGATTTTCACGTGCCAAATCACTCCGTATCAAGCTGGCCACGCGAAAACACACGGAAGATCACGCTCCTGCCCAGAAGGCTGAATTACTGCCCCCCAGTGCCCCGAGCAGCCTCCCACGTGCCATCTGCTGCTGCCTGCCTGCCTGCCTGCTGCCACCGTGCCCTGCCATTTGGTGCCTGCACATCAGTCATCTGCAGGTGTCCAGTTGCTGTGTCCACCCCTGCTGGAACAGAAGACTCCCGACTCGGATAACATCGCTCCACAGCCCAGCCCCAGGACCCAGTTGCCCACCCACTCCTGCCCCTGGGGTTGCCATGTCGGCACATCAACATCTGGCACCAGTGGCAACCCCCGGCCAGAGGGGCAGAGGGGCACCAGCTTCACTGCCACCGAAGTTGGTGTCCTGGTGGAGCAAGTCCTGGGGCAGTATGATGCCCTCTTCAGATCGTCCCGTGCCAACAAGGAAGGACGGGAGAGGATCTGGGCCGACTGTGTGGTTGCCATCAACGCGGAGGGGGTGGCAACCCGCACTATCCAGAAGGTCAAGAAGCGCTGGGAAGACTTGAGGTCCAGGACCCTCATAAAGGCCCGGCGCCTCGTGGAGGGGGGCCGGGGCCGCATGAGTTCCATCCAGATGAGGGTCCTGGAACGCGTACACCCAGCGCTCCACGCCCAGGTCCTGGAGAGGGAGACCCGTCTGGAGTTGAGCGGTAAGTGGCCAAGCATTGCTGTGTGAGACAGGGCATGTTGCAGTGTGCTGGTTGTCTGATACTTGCCTGTATGTGTGACATAGGCCATGTACGCAAGTATGTGTGCAGGGACATCATGGTAATGCATGTGCGATCAGCATTGTGTGAACCGCACGGTCGTTGCATGTGTTTAAATGCGACATGGGGAGCCCTATGCAGATTGTACACATGAGAGCATGGCAGTCTCTGTTCCTGGACATGGGTGGGGGTGAGGGATGGGTGCTGATGCCAGGTACATATATGGTATCCATGTCTGTGTGCCTGACCTGCGTGTCTGTGACTTCTGAATGCCATGGATGCATGACACATGTCTGTGACAATGTACAGATTCACTGATGCAGCCTAGTCATCCTTGTATCCACTGTGATTGGGGTGTACGGGGCCAGATGGATGTGACTGAGGTGAAGTGTGTGCATGTGATAGGCATGACCCATGATGCATGTGAGTACCATTACATTGTATGTTTCGAGAGTCCATTGGACATGTATGGAAATGTCCATGGCATGCACCATGACTGTCACTGTGTGTGTTTTGCCTGGACTGACACATGTGTCGTGGAGGGACATGATGGGAGTGTACTTTGACAGTGGCACTCATCTGGTATTGCTTCCTGTCTAGGGGACCATTGTACAGTACCCTGATGCTTGTGTTCTATGTCTCCCTCTACGCAGCGGCTAGTGAAGAAGAGGGTGGAGACGGCGCTGTGGAGCAAGGTGGCGGGGATGCCCCCACGGCTGCAGCGGAAGGGGTGGGTGAGCCCCCACAGGGGCCTGCTACGGCGGAAGACGGTGAGGAGCCATCCAGGTTGGTGGTTTCCACAGAGGAGGAGGAGGCCGCCACTGAGGCGCACATGGGGCCTGGTGGGGGCATCCCTGCTGGTGCAAGTGGTGCAGTCCAGGGGCAGGGGCAGGAGGCAGCACAGGTCACCGTGGAGGGGCCTGTGCATGTCGCTGTCCCTGACCCTGGGGGTGCACCACCATGCACCAGCAGGGATGCCCCGTCCCAGGCCCGTCCGCAGGTAGAGGGGATGTCCATGTCATCTGACTCCCCTCCACCTGCGGACGAGGGGACCCCTGGCCGTATGGAGAAAGTCCTGATTGGGGTCGCGATGCGCACGGCTGTGATTCGTGATGCCGTGCGTGCTTCCCAGGAGGAGCACACACGTCATCACGAAGAGCACCGTGCCGACGTGGCCCAATTGGGATCGTCCATGTTCGGGGGTTTCCTGCATGTGTCGGCCAATCTGGCTGCCCTCTCCTCCTCTGTGGAGACTATACGCCAGTCGTTCTCCTTGCCGTCTTCCGGGCCAGATGCCACCAGGGCCCCCTGTGGACCTGCCCTGACCAATGCAGCCAGCTCGGTGGGGATCCCATCCCTGCCACAGTCGGGAGTCAGAGGTCCAGCAGGGGTGGACACACCAGCAACTGGACCCCAGCAGATGGAGGATGTGACGGCATCATCGGGCAGGGCACGTGCACGACGGCGTCGGTGGTTTCCATCAGCCTGGATGCCGTCGTGCTGGCACAGGCAGTTGCGTCGGAGGCAGCAGCAGGCTCAACGTGGGAGGCATCATGGCTCGGGGCCATCAACATCAGGGGTGCAGGCATCGGCCGGAGGGCAGGAGAACCCTGGAATGGGAGTGGCTTCCGTGTGGGAGCGTTTGTGCCAGCAGATAGGTGCGAAGCGGCAGCGGGCAGAGGAGGAACGGCTCACAATGGTCAGGGCGGAGGACTCCATGCGGAGGGCGCTGAGGCGGGCTGAGTGCCTCGAGGGTCTTCGCAGGGAGTTGGAGCTGGACACTGCATTATCACTGCGGGACCTCGGGGCCAGGGAACATGCCCGCCTCCAAGCCATTGAACGGGAGTTCGATGATGCCCTGGCCCATGACAACAACCAGTGAGCCGTCGGACTAGCCCGCTGCCTTTGTATATAGTTATATAGTTAGTGGTAGGTTTCCTTTAAATTATTTTTTTTTTATTTGGTTGCGATTGGACAATGCGCCACTTTTTTGTATATAGTTCAGTTTTTAGTTAGTTGACATAGTTAGGTTTCATTTGGTTGGGCTCATGGACCCGGGATTGTCTTGTAAATAGTTCTTCTATGGATTTTTTGATTTTTTGGATTTTTTTCATGGACATTCATCTTCTTTTTGTTGTTTTGCTTTGTGGTTTTTCGCATTTCATTTCCATTCTAGTTGATTTTCAATACATTTTTATTTTCATCCTTCAATGTGTCGTATCATCTCATTACTTTCATGCATGTCATGTTGGGTGTTTTAACATTCACTTGCAGCCATTGTGTGTGACAGACATGTGTTCATTTGCATTATTTACATTGGGTGTGTAACATGTAATTGCCTTTGATATGTGGGTGGATGTGATAGTTGGTTGGGCCTTTTGGCAGGGGAGGATGGCCATTACGGACATGATTGGGGATTGTTGGGACCCAGGTGCAGGGGGGCATGGATGGGACATGGGCGAGGGCCTGGTGGAGGGTGCCCCGCAATGCTGGGGGGTGGGGGTGGTGGGGGACATGAGTTGGACATGGGTGGGAGCCTGCTGGCAGGTGCCCCACAGTGCTGGGGGGTGGGGGTGCAAGGGGACATGAGTTGGACATGGGTGGGGGCCTGCTGGCAGGTGCCCCACAGTGCTGGGGGGTGGTGGGGGACATGAGTTGGACATGGGTGGGGGCCTGCTGGCAGGTGCCCCACAGTGCTGGGGGGTGGGGGTGCAAGGGGACATGAGTTGGTGTTCATTAGTTCAAGGAGACATGTGCCTTTGCTGGGGGGCATGCCCATGTTGGGTGGGCTGCCTGCGGGACATGACCAGGGATGCAGGGTAGTCCCCTGTGGTGTGGGCTGCCTGCAGGGGCCGTGGAGGGTGTACAGGGAACACCTGGGAGGACCCACACTGTCAAATCACATGTAGGACTCCCCGGTACCCCTGAAATACACGTACCCTGCTGAAATCGCGTGTAAAAATTTCCGCGCACCCCTGAAACACACGCGCCCAGGCCAATCGCGTGTGGAACTTCCCGCGCACCCCTGAAACACACGCGCCCAGGCCATTCGCGTGTGGAACTTCCCGCGCACCCCTGAAATACACGCGCCCAGGCCAATCACGTGTGGAACTTCCCGCGCACCCCTGAAATACACGCGCCCAGGCCAATCGCGTGTGGAACTTCCCGCGCACCCCTGAAACACACGCGCCCAGGCCAATCGCGTGTGGAACTTCCCGTGCACCCCTGAAACATACGCGCCCAGGCCATTCGCGTGTGGAACTTCCCACGCACCCCTGAAATACACGCGCCCAGGCCATTCACGTGTGGAACTTCACGCGCACCCTGAAATACACATACCCTGCTGATATCGCGTGTGGAACTTCACGCGCACCCCGGAATACACGTACCCTGATGGAATCGCGTGTGGAACTTCACGCGCACCCCGAAATACACGTACCCTGATGGAATCGCGTGTGGAACTTCCCGCGCACCCCTGAGATACGCGTACCCTGCTCGCACGGGCCCAATCGCATGTGGAAATTCCCGCGCACCCCTGAAATACACGTACCATGATGAAATCGCGTGTGGAACTTCCCGCGCACCCCTGAAATACGCGTACCCTGCTCGCAGGGGGCCAATCGCGTGAGGTACTTCCCGCGCACCCCAGTGATACACGTAGCCCGCTTGCTGTGCTGGTACAGGGTTAGCGCAGCCCTTTGCGCTGGATTGGGTATATTGATGGCTTTTCCCTGCGCGAGAGGCGTTCTTGGGGGCGTAACTGGCGCTGCTGCAGGGTCGCTGCGCCACTGTGCGCCACGGCTGGTTTTGGTGGCTGGAATCCATGAATACGCTGTGCGCGGAAATGGATTCTTGCGCACTCGGCTGGCGCAGGGATTCGCACGCGCACACTGTGCGCCAGCCGCGTGCACCACTTGTGCGCTGAATTCTATGAATTACCCCCTTAACCTCAACCAATTCCACACATTGGAACGTGTGACAATTGGAAAGTTAGCTCTGTGGATAGCACTGAGATGAAATGTCGTTTTGTACAAGTGTCACTCAATTAGAAACTTTAAAACATCTGGTGGTTTATTGCTCGCATTTTGAAGATCATAGATGTTAACTTTTGGGAATGTACTATCCTCTGTCAACAGATATCGCTGGATTATCATTCTGGGAAAGATGTTTACGTGGCGACAGCATGTGTTTAATTATGGCACTCGCTAGAGTGCTCTAAAAAATTGATGAAGCACTGCAAAAGGTTAATAAACCAATTCGGTAGCAATGTGTTAAAACTTCTGAATTCTGAATTGATGGTGTTAATTGTTTAAATTAAATGAATTTAAGCAGTAAGATGTACATATGTATGTTGAATTCGATGTTTTTAATATAGATTCTTTTTTGGCCTGCTTTGTAACATGGATCTAAATAAGCACTAAGTGCTCAGCATCAGCAATAGCAAGACACTACATATGTGGTGGTTGAAAAACAATATAGCTAACTAAATGAGGATGAATATTGTTTTATGAGATCACAAATAATAGCCCATGCATTTGTTATTGAATTTTTATGTTGAATTGTAAAATGCTTCTAGATCTTTTCTACTCATTTGTTGTAAATGTTTGCTTCTTTGTTGTTCAAACTAAATACAACAATATATATATATTTTTTAAAAAAGGAGTGCGTTAGGGAGAATTCTCAAAAATGTGCTAATTCCCTTCACCTTAGAGACCCCCAGCAAATTTGCTGGATTTTGAGGACTTGATTTTTTAACCTGGAAAGAGTGTGAGCCTTTTCTCCCACTCTTTTGTGTATTTTGATGTAAGCTTTACACTTGTGTTCTTTAATTATGGAGTTGTAAGATAATTCCATAGGCATGTTTTCATGTGTGTTACACAGCACCCTCAGCGCAGTGACACAGGGATGTCTTTTTACACTTCCCAAAGGTTTAAATACCTTCTCTGGGATAAATTACTGTTTCCCAGAGAATGTAAATTTATATTGACTTTACTAGTCTTTTTAAATTCCTAGACCCAGCACACACTATCTTCCTATAGAGTGCTGGAGGGACTACCTACTATGCCCTGTGTCTGGAAACACATGTAGCAGTCAAATGCTACCCTTATCCTATCGAAATGGCTTGTGGCAGTGGTTTTACAACGAACTACCATGATTTTCCCAGACCGCGAACACCGGTAGCTAAAAATCGCAGGAGCCATGTTTTTCAAGATGGCGCCTTAAGCCCCTTTGTTTAAACAGGTCCTGTTCTTTTTTTTCACCATTTCTTTTTGGAAAGGTCCTTCTAGTGTTTGTCTCTTCACGCCAAACCAGCTTTGGTCCTTTTGTTTCTATGCCTTTGGCAGGCTTCAGGACTAAAGACTGCCTCTGGCGTCTGAGGGCCTCATTACGACCCAGGCGGTAAGTTACCGCCTGGGCCGTGACTTTACCACCATGGCGTAAACTACGTTTACGCCATGGTGGTTGGCGGACTTACCGCCCCATTCCGAGGTCGGCGGGGCGGTAAGTCCCCAATCCCCATTTACCCTTCCCCATTCCCATTTTTGCCCCATAGGGCATAATGGGAGTGGGGAAGGCGTTAATTACGCCACCGTAAATTACGGTGGCGTAATTAACTCCATGGTCCCTTAGCGCCATGGATTTTAACACCTGCTAAAAGCAGGTGTTAAAAGCGCCATGGCGCTAAGGGACCTCGTAATTGGCGGTAAGGGGTCGGCGCAGCTAACGCTGGCGTTAACCCCTTACCGCCAGGGTCGTAATGAGGCCCTGAGTGTCTTGGGGGGGCAGGAAGTGAGGGAGGTGCCCAAAACTCCCTGTGCTTAGTCTCCTATGATACCCAAATACATTCTGGCGTAATTGGCTGGCTGACTGTCCGGCAAGGACAGCCACCCTGCTGGTGAGTGGCAGCTAGGCTGGAATGAATGGGAGAAAACTGTTTAAAATGATGATGATAATGATGTGATATTTATATAGCGCCTTAAACCAAGGCACTTTACAGAGCACATATTTACATAAATTATCACCCAACTGAAATTGGTACTCATTTATCGACCTCGGAAGGATGAAAGGCTGAGTTGGTAAAAGAACCGAAGACGAGCTGGAAGAGGATGGCTGCTGCAACTCCTGGACAGTTGGTTTGCCCGGTAAAGCCCTGCTGCAGGTCCGAATTGCCAATTTCATCTCAAAAGAGAAGCC
Organism: Ambystoma mexicanum; assembly: GCF_040938575.1. Lineage (NCBI taxonomy): Eukaryota > Metazoa > Chordata > Amphibia > Caudata > Ambystomatidae > Ambystoma > Ambystoma mexicanum. Next base: position 1,249,502,908 of record NC_090934.1, read on the forward strand.
CCTTCATGGACGACTTCTTCCTTTGAGTTGGTGGGACCAATCAACTCGTAAGCCACCTGGATACCATTCTCGAAGCTGGTTAGGATTAACCAGGGGGAAGGTCTGTCAAGGATGGCACTCTGTCAAGAGTGGCACCGGGCACCCAGGTAGGTTTTGGGTGGCTGTGCTGATGTAAGGTGACAGATAAGCACACACAGCAGGAAGCTCAACAAGAAAGAAGAATAGGTAACAGTAGCTGTGAACAAAAAAAAGGGCAGAGAATACAAAAGTACAAACAACTGGATTATCTCTTGGGGTGTATGCAGAAATGGGAAAGAGTGTTCCATGGACCTTTGGAAACTCCAGCCTTCTGCACAGATTGCTATTACAGGAGCCCACTGTATGCTCATGGCTGGGAACAACAGCTGCGGGTGTCTGTACAGAAACAGTATAACTGAAATGGGTAACTTAAGGGAGGACCAAAGACTCAAGGAAGAGAAGGACAGGGATCAAGAACAGGGGGTTGCAAACAAGGAAGAGAATAAGGGAGCAGTAGCCAGGAAACAGGGGGCTGCAAACAAGGAAGCAGGGCTGCAGTAACGGATGGCACAAGGTGCAGGCAGACTGTTGTGGACTGCAGAGGACCGTAGTAGGCTGCAAGGCAGGGAGTCCAGAGGAGCCGGACAGAGAGCTGTAGTAGGCTGCAGACCGAGAGCCCAGAGGAGCAGGGCAGCAAGGAGCGAGTCCAGAGGAGCAGGGCAGAGAGGCAGGGAGCCCAGAGGACCAGGGCTGCAGGCAGAGGAGTGTAGCAGGCTGCAAGGCAGGGAGCCCAGAGGAGCAGGGCAGCGAGGCAGGGAGCCCAAAGGACCAGGGCTGCAGATAGAGGAGTGTAGCAGGCTGCAAGGCAGGGAACCCAGAGGAGCAGGGCGGCGAGGCAGAAGCCCTGAGGAGCAGGGCAGCGAGGCACTGGATCGGAAGCAGGATTATACGGCAACAGGAACAGCATACAATTCGTGGCTCAAGGCAAAAAAGGTGCTGGGAGAACTCTTAATGCAAGAGACTGAGCTCCTGCAGGCAGCTGCTTAAATACAGCCCTGACCTGTATTGAGGCAGGCTAATTGGCAGCACCTGGAGCAGCACACCTGAAGGCAATCTGCCTCCTCCCTCTCTGGTCCTGAGAAGGTGGAAGCAGCACTGATCGCTTGGGCTTCTGGGGATTGTGGTTCCAATGCTGATGAATGGGAATAGCCAGGAATTGATAACTGTAGCAAGGTGCATTATGGTACATGTAGTTAGCTGAATTAAATAAGAAAGTACCAAAGTCGTGCAAATGGAAATTAAGGACCAAAGTGTGAGTAGGGGTTGTTCAAAGAGTATTATGAAGATAAATGAGTTCCAAATAGTCCATGATGGTTGCCAATGTGTGTGCCAGTGGCACAGGCATGACAGTATGCCCCTCTCCATGCCCCTCTCCAGGACCCCTGAAGACCGACCAACAAGAAGAGCAAGTCCAAGGCCTGTTACACTGTGGGAGAGTCTAATACTAAAAAGGCACATCATGAAGATCCATAAACTGTTTAAGACTGCAAGGTGAGAGTTGTTCAGAACCTTTGGGATTGAATCCAGAAAAGACAAAGTCTTAGGGGCACAAAACACAACAGTGCGTTCATGAACTGAGGAACTGTGAGGATATGCTGCAGGCTCAATGGCATATATTGCTTTGAAAGTAGTGGTCTTCCTTAGGGCTGGCAATGGTACAGTGCTGAAAGGTGGAACCAGAGATACAGCTGAATTGGTTGCTCTAGGAAGGTCTTCCAAATCTTCAGATGTATTGGTAGTCGGCGTGATCTTTATATTTGAAGACAAATCAGGCAAGACAGGAATTACATTGCAAAGTGTAAACAGGGGTGTCTCTTTGGTCACCAATGGATCTTCAACGGTATTCAGATACCTGGACTGGTTCTTGAAAGGAACGGTATCCTCTAAGCACTCGGTTGTCTCATTAGATATGATAGAAACTATCACCACTCCAGGATAGTTTGAGGGATGTAGATCAGGAAGAGAAGGTGCTGCGGGATCAGGTTGTGTAGCAGAAGCAGAGGATTCAGCTGCAGCGAGCATAGCTGCGGAGGAAGCAGAATTCGGGGTATTGAGAGGATCAGAAATAGCTTTAACTTTAGGAAACACAGCGGCAGGTTCTTCAGACGCAGCAATGGCAACATCAAGATTTGCAGCAGGGACTTCAGGAGTCACAAATGTTGCAGGAACACCATGAGTTGCAGGGAGTTCAGAAGCCACAGCAGCTGGGAGATCAGGAATAGCAGTAGGAAGTTCAGGTGCTGTAGCAGCTGGGAGTATAGGCGCCATAGGAGCACCAGTGGGTAGGGACGTAACTGAGGCTGATGGAGTAGAGTCTGGTAGTTTAAGTGCTGCAGAAGCACCAGCAGGAACCACCCGAGCTGTAGCCTTAATAGGAGAACTTTTAACTGGCTTTGCAACAGGTACTGTCCTTGCAGGCAGAGAGGAAGGGGGTGCTTCTACTGCAGTAAGAGTGATTTGAGATGCTGCATCAGTAGTAGATTCAGGAGTACTAGCAGGAGAAGCAACAGAGATTGGGCTAGCAGATTCTGTAACAGGTAGCATGGCTGTTGTAGGGTCAGGAAAGGGTAGGCTTTCTGATGGCTGGCCTTCAAAGTCTTGTGTGCTCAAGTGGATAGATGGGTCTGCGGTATTGACTGTTGGCAAAGCTGGATTCCAGACAGGTACCGGGTATAGTTCAGGATCTGACTCATGGTCTGGTGCACAAAAGTCCATAGAAGCAGAGTACATCTCTGACTTGGTCACTTCAGTAGAGGCTGCAAGTGTGAGTAAAGGACCGCCATCAAGGGTAAGAAGGGGACAATCCTTTGACTCAGCAGGATCTCCAGTCAGATGATTACACTTGATTTGTGGTGTAATGGCAGTGTGAACGATTCGGCCCACCAGAGGAGTTAATTCTTCACTATCTGAACAACAGCCTGAGTTACTGTGGCTAGTAAGTGAATGAGCTGTGTCAAGCTTTAGATGGTATGCATATGTCAAGTTCAGATCTTCCAACTGCTCTGAATAAGTCTGTATCTTCTTCTGTGTTACCATTCCAGGCCTTATCATGTCAATCTCTAAAGACAGAATGTCTGGTGTTTGGCATAGTGTCAGATGGTCTGGTAAATTGTGTCCCTTTGCTAGATTCTTATAATGCAAATAGACAAATTCATCATAGAGGTCTTCGGTTTGTCTTTTAAGGCGGAAGAGCTGTTTTTGTAACTGGTATGTTCCATTTGCCAGTTCTACAACTTCAGAATCTGGTGTAGCAGAAAAGCCAGATGTTGCAATGTGAAGACTGACCTTGGTGTTATCGTAGTTAGTAGTTACTGGGGGAGCATTAAGACAACCGATGGTCAGTATTGGTCTTTTGTACCCAGGGCAATCTGCACTAACCTCACGATACTGAATGCCTTGTCCTGTTAAATGAGTATTATCAGCAGTCTGGGGAGGTTGTGTAGCTTGCCAGGCTGATCTTGAGCATATCACTTTGGCAACAACGTACTCTGGTTGAGAGTTTGCCACAATGAGTGCAATATCTTTAGCTGTAGCAGTGTTAAGACATTGGTCCTGAGACAGGGCAGCCTGGAATAAAGGAGTAAAAGGTTTGTCTACAGGCTGAATGTCGAATGCAGTGTCAGAAGAAATGCCAGAAAGCGCATGAGTGTTTTCCACTGTTTGGGCTAACAAAATCTGCAAGAATTCATTATCTTGCTGTAGTTCTACAGATAGGGACTGCGGATCATAGTTACAAATGTCATAGTAGTTCAACATAGAAGGGTCGGAGAGCCAGTGAGTGTAGTACTGTGCTTGCAAACCTTTGTTTACTAGGGCTAGTCTGTCTTTTAAACTAGGGTTTTTGTTTGCTGTCCTTAGGAAAACTTTGGATTTTTGCAGAGGTTTCTTGAACTGAAAGGAAAGCATCTTTGGTCTGTGTGTGCCTATCCTGCCTATGGGACAAGAATTGTTTGGCTCTTGCATTCTGTCAGGGATGGCACTCTGTCAAGAGTGGCACCGGGCACCCAGGTAGGTTTTGGGTGGCTGTGCTGATGTAAGGTGACAGATAAGCACACACAGCAGGAAGCTCAACAAGAAAGAAGAATATGTAACAGTAGCTGTGAACAAAAAAAATGGCAGAGAATACAAAAGTGCAAACAAACTGGATTCTCTCTTGGGGTGTATGCAGAAATGGGAAAGAGTGTTCCATGGACCTTTGGAAACTCCAGCCTTCTGCACAGATTGCATTTACAGGAGCCCACTCTGTATGCTCATGGCTGGGAACAACAGCTGTGGGTGTCTGTATAGAAACAGTATAACTGAAATAGATAACTTAAGGGAGGACCAAAGACTCAAGGAAGAGAAGGACAGGGATCAAGAACAGGGGGTTGCAAACAAGGAAGAGAGTAAGGGAGCAGTAGCCAGGAAACAGGGGGCTGCCAACAAGTAGGCAGGGCTGCAGTAACGGATGGCACAAGGTGCAGGCAGACTGTTGTGGACTGCAGAGGACCGTAGTAGGCTGCAAGGCAGGGAGCCCAGAGGAGCAGGACAGAGAGCTGTAGTAGGCTGCAGACAGAGAGCCCAGAGGAGCAGGGCAGCAAGGAGCGAGTCCAGAGGAGCAGGGCAGAGAGGCAGGGACCCCAGAGGACCAGGGCTGCAGGCAGAGGAGTGTAACAGGCTGCAAGGCAGGGAGCCCAGAGGAGCAGGGCAGCAAGGCAGGGAGCCCAGAGGACCAGGGCTGCAGGCAGAGGAGTGTAGCAGGCTGCAAGGCAGGGAGCCCAGAGGAGCAGGGCAGCGAGGAAGGGAGCCCAGAGGACCAGGGCTGCAGGCAGAGGAGTGTAGCAGACTGCAAGGGAGGGAGCCCAGAGGAGCAGGGCAGCGAGGCAGTGAGCCCAAAGGACCAGGGCTGCAGATCGAGGAGTGTAGCAGGCTGCAAGGCGGGGAACCCAGAGGAGCAGGGCGGCGAGGCAGAAGCCCTGAGGAGCAGGGCAGCGAGGCACTGGATCGGAAGCGGGATTATACGGCAACAGGAACAGCATACAATTCGTGGCTCAAGGCAAAAAAGGTGCTGGGAGAACTCTTAATGCAAGAGACTGAGCTCCTGCAGGCAGCTGCTTAAATACAGCCCTGTCCTGTACTGAGGCAGGCTAATTGGCAGCACCTGGAACAGCACACCTGAAGGCAATCTGCCTCCTCCCTCTATGGTCCTGAGAAGGTGGAAGCAGCACTGATCGCTCGGGCTTCTGGGGATTGTGGTTCCAATACTGATGAATGGGAATAGCCAGGAATTAATAACTGTAGCAAGGTGCATTATGGCACATGTAGTTAGCTGAATTAAATAAGAAAGTACCAAACCAAAGTGTGAATAGGGGTTGTTCAAAGAGTATTATGAAGATAAATGAGTTTCAAATAGTCCATGATGGTTGCCAATGTGTGCGCCAGTGGCAAAGGCATGACAAGGACACCAGCTTGTGTGCTTGAACTACAGCTACTCGAACTGAAGGGACCCCATTTTGTCAGTGTTTTCCGATGATCCCGTGCAGTGAAGGAGTCCCCCGACCTCCTCCCTCTTGTCCCCACGGCCGAGGCTCAGGAACAGTGAGATCTTCAGGAGCTGCCAGGAACCAACGTCTTCAGCTGCATCTTTTGCTTCATACTAAGGTACTGTGCCAACCTGATTGAGAGAACGCCTCTCTCGCTGTGAAAGTTTGTGAAACTTTCCCAACTTGCAGGCCTAATCAGCTTGTGACCCAACATATGATTCTTTTTCATACAAACTACTTCTGACAACTTTTGCAAAGACTTTACAGTTTACTTCAAGAACTGCTCTTTCTTATCCAAGACACTAGTCCATTGACTTTGGCCTAGGCCTATTGAACTGAATCGAGCCCTCTAGTGAACTAAAACTACTTTCACTGCCTAAGAAAGTATTTGTGATCTACTCTGCTAACTCGCGGCTTTTTACTCCCATTGAAGGTAACTGAAATGCCATTTTGCTCCTATTTCAGGGAAGCCTAATTTGTTTAGAAACTCATTGGTTTGTTATTGAAGTGTGTTTGTGTATAATATTAAGTTGCCTCCTTCTAGTGAATGTTTTTGAATTATTGTGTAATACATTAATAAGTGTTTTACCAAGAAACCTTGAGTGTAAGTGTCTACTTGAACCACTGTGATTGTAAGACCTCTGTGTAACCTCTTGTACTGCTCACATTCCCTCTTGAGATATACGCTTAGCTGCTCAGCTCGCTACCACAAAACTGTGTAGTACAGAATTATACCAAAGGTTGGTTTTGCTTGCACCTGTAGTCCTAATTGTATGTGGTGGTCCCAGAGGTACTGCATTCAATTCTGCCTAACAGAGAGTAATAAGGCTCGATCTGCCATTGACCCGTACTAATGAGACGTGTACAAAATCCTATTCACAAAAGAAGCCATATCCCTCTACTTGATAAATCAAATCCTCTGCCTACATTTAACCACTTTTCAAGAATGATCCAACTATTTACAGGCCCATATTTAGCCTATGCTACCTTGCCAAAATCCTGACGAACTATGTATACAAATAGGTCCTTGACCACGTGGAATCAAATGGACGAATATTCATTTTCCAGCTAGGTTTTAGACAAGGGGGATGGACAGAATCACAGAATTAGCACTCTTTTCCATATGGGACGACAAAAAGATCAACACCACCATCCACATAGCCCTAATGAAAAGACAGCAAAATCCAGCCTTTATAAATTCAGACTGCATTGGTTGAAATCCTTCCTCAGAGACAGGCTCAAAACAATATTTTACCTCCTTTCACCTCAACAACCGGAACCACCAACGTTGGCGTCCCACTAGGATGAAGTCTCGTACCCCTTCTCTTCAATTTATATATGGCCACCCTCATGAAGCTAATAAAAAAACACAGACTAGCATGTTACAACCATGCACACAGCTCTCATCTAATTTTTAAGATGACTTCTAGAACTGACTCAAACAACTCTGTCAATAAGTTCCTCCTCAAAATAAACCTCATGACCAACATCAACCTAAAACTAAACCCAAAAAACCCAGAAATGCTGACAACCCACATAACGACAATGAACCGCAGACTTCACTCCCTTAGCCTTGGGAATAGGAATATGAACAGAAACATCAGCAGTAATACAGTAATTCAAATCTGAGAGTACTCATGCACCATGGTCTCGTACTAGAACTACAGGTCAACACAATAGTTTGAAAATGCTTTTACCACCTACACTCAATGAGATGCATCTTGCCAGACCTAATCTTCCCATGCCAGACCCTCACCACAATCTCAATGGTACTAACAAGAATAGATTATGCAAACAGTCTCTACCTAGGAATGCCCGACTACCGCACCAAAAAATTATAACGCCCACAAAACACGTTGGCATGACTTCTACTAAGAATAAACATTAGGGAACACATCATCCCAGCCTTGATAAACCTACATGTGTTACCAGCGAATACAATAATCAATTTCACAGCACTGTGCATTGCATGGACAGGGAGCAGACATCCTCCAATCAAAATTCACCCCATACCACCCACGAAGAACATTGAGATCAAGCTGCTACAAATGTATATAATCACGGCACTATGAGAAAAACAAGCACAGAGGTAAGACCCTCTCTATCCTAATAGCAAAACTATGGCAATCAATCCCAAAAGAAATACGAACAGCAGAGACCATCTGACATTTCCAAAACTGTTAAAAACCTGGCTATTCAAAACACCAGGATAGAAGTCTCTCCACAACCCTAGCTAGGAAACAGATTATGACAGGCCACCACAATTGTTATGCACAATAGGTCAGTTACACACCCATACAACACCTTGCATAACACTCCGATACAAAGTACTGTCAGGCTCCCCGGGTCACAGTCCAACCCTCCAATTGTCCCATCACCTAGGGTGCAGGGGAGTCGCCATCACCGATGGTTTCGGGTCACACGCAGAGGACGGTGTGGTTTGTTTCCTCGTCTCCAATGGCAACTGCCATGGAGATTGCGATCGGGCTGGAACAGCCGATCGCGATTGCTTCTTGGTTTCACATCAACTTCCCGATCACGTGCACGGAGCCCCGCTTACGTGATCGGGAGGCGGCTCGCATAAAAGCCGGGAGCTTCGAATCACTCGCCGCTTCACAGCTGTTTCCTAACACTGTTCGGCGCTCTTGACTCTTGTTTTTGACCACATCGGATTTTGACCTCAGGCTTACTCATCACGGATTTGATTAACTCTTGCTCCTTGGATACGGTTGCCTGATACTCTGCACGGATACTGGTACTTTGGACCTTTGGCTTATGCATAACGGACTGCTTTGGATTTTCCCTATCTGCTCACTGGCTACAACCTGGACTTTGACCCTTGGATTGTTTACGACCTCCCTTCCGTTTTTTATTGGAAATCATTACGTTCACCTTACGGGTTACGGGTGGTCAGCCCGTACCTGCCTCCAGGTACTTGACTGTTTGAATCATCGGCGCTCCCTTGGACCAAGACCTCAGGCTCCCTTCCACTGAACATAGGTAAGAGAGTATCATTTATTCACATTTAACCAAAGCACTGTCTTTGCCTGTATTAACCCCGACTTCCTTCCAACAGCCTCTGGGATCCTCGGCGCCACCTGATTCTACAAACCAACAACCACCTGTGGCCTCAAAGCTCGCACAGGGAGTGTTTATCTTCTCTCCCTGTGGGTGATTTGTGGACAGAGGCTCAATACTCTTCACTTCGTGGCAAGTCTCGACAGACTGTGAAGCCGTTGTGCTGTGTCGAGTATGGAGCCTGTAGCCGAGGACCCCGTGGCTGCATTGGTACAGGCACTCACAATGCTGAGGGCAGACATGACAGCCGCCAATGCGGCTATACATCAGAGGTTAGACTTGATCCAAAGTGTACGACACCCATTACCTGTTGATGTAGAGTTCGGGGAAGCCGCCGCCCAACCCCCAGTTGTCCAACCTATTGCTCCCCCTGTAGCGCCACAGGTTCCTGTACTCATGCCTACGCCCTTTCCCCTGGCTGCTCCAGAAAGATTCCACGGAGACCCCAGAAAGTTTCGCACTTTTGTAAATCAATGCAAGCTACATTTTCTTTGTAGACCTCAGGCCTTTCCCGACTCCACCACAAAGGCAGCTTTCACCTTGTCCCATCTGGCCGGCACTGCGGCAGCATGGGCCAATCCCCTACTGGAGAACAACAACCCTGTCCTATATGATTTCGAGTTATTGGTCACAGAAATGTCTCATGTATTTGACACACGTCATAAAGCCCAATCCCGGGATCTTGAACTGTTAGATCTAACTCAAGGAAAGGGGTCACTCATAGAGTACATTGCCCGATTTAACCAACTGGCTGCTGAAACATCTTGGCCCGAACCCAAAAGGGCAGTTGTATTTTACAGAGGGCTCAATAATACCATGAAGGATGCTATGGCCGTCGTTCCTTCTTTGCCCACATCTCATACTGATTTAGTGGACCACGCCCTACAGATCGATGCAAGGCGTTCCGAACGCAAGTTCGAAACAGGGTTCCCTACTACTAGTTTGTCCTCCCCCTCCTCTGATACAGGTGGGGAACCTATGAAAATAGGTGGTATTCGTAGCCCGATCACACAACTAGAGAGGGACCGCAGAAGAACTGACCATGCCTGCTTCTACTGTGGCCTGAGTGGGCATTTTGTAAAGTCCTGTCCCAGACGCCCCAAGTTAAAAAATCCGGTTTTTCGGAATGCTCGACCCTAGATCCGGGGGCCGGATCGAGCAATCCTTTAATTCCCACGGACAAGTTCCCCACATTTGGCAGGATCAGGCCGGTGATGGTAAAGGCTACGTTAAAACCCACACCCGACAGCATTCATGCCGTTTCTATCTATATCGATTCTGGTGCCACTGGCAATTATGTCGATATAAACCTGGCCGGGTCATTGAATCTGCCCCTGATTACCAAACAGCATCCGGAACCAGTACAGGCGATGGATGGCACAGCACTGATTTCTGGCCCAATCCGACAACAAACTGCCCCGATCACCCTAACTATACAGAAAACACATCAGGAAGTCTTATCCTTTGATTTAATTATGATGCCCCAATTCGGGATTATACTAGGGCTCCCATGGTTACATCAACACAACCCTTTGATCGACTGGAAGTCTGGGCAGGTTCACTTTGAATCGGAAATCTGCCAGAATTTTTGCCTCACCGCACCTGACGACACTGAATCTCCTTCACGTGCCTTGGGGGCCGTCGCACAACTTACCCTACACGAGGTAGCGTCTACGTCCTTGGAGTCTCACACGGTGGGGGCGGTTGCGACAAGTATCCCTTTGGAATATAAGGACTTTCATGAGGTCTTTGACAAGGGTTCCTCGGAGGTACTACCACCACATCGTTCTTACGATTGCCCTATTGACCTCATCCCTGATTCCAGCATTCCTTCAGGACGTATTTACTCCCTGTCCCCCTCAGAGGAACAGGCATTGAAAGAATACATTCAAGCGGCTCTGAAGGTTGGCCATATACGTCCTTCCACCTCTCCGGCGGCTAGCCCTATTTTTTTTGTCCCCAAAAAAGAGGGCGACTTACGTCCTTGTGTGGACTACCGACGCTTGAATGCTATCACCATAAAGAACCGGTATCCGATTCCCCTGAATACACCATTGTTGGACAGGTTGAGTCACGCCAATATCTTCACGAAACTCAATCTCCGCGGAGCCTATAATTTAATCAGAATTCGCCCCGGAGACGAGTGGAAAACGGCTTTTTGCACTCGTTACGGACTGTTTGAGTACGTAGTCATGCCCTTCGGGCTTTGTAACGCCCCTGCTACGTTTCAACGTTTCATGAATGAGATGTTTCATGATTTATTAGACATCTGTGTAGCGGTATATCTCGATGACATCCTTATATTTTCACAGGACCTGAAGGGACATGTACTACATGTCCGCGAGGTATTGTCTCGACTTCGCCGTTTTTCACTCTATTCTAAGCCAGAAAAATGTCAGTTCCATACTGGAAGTGTGGAATTCCTGGGATTCCACATTACCCCTGGGGGTTTAGCAATGAACCAGTCCAAGGTTCGTGCAGTTTTGGACTGGCCAAAGCCCTGTAATATTAAGGCATTACAATCATTCCTTGGGTTTTCAAATTTTTACAGGCGCTTTATCCAGGATTTCTCATCTCTTGTAACACCTCTCACTGCCTTGACCAGCCCCAAGTTACCTTTTATCTGGTTGGAACAACACCAAAAGGCATTTGATGCGCTAAAAGCTGCATTTACTACCGCCCCTGTACTGAAGCATCCCGACCCGGAACTCCCCTTCATTGTAGAGGCGGATGCATCCTCCTTTGCTCTTGGTGCGGTATTATCCCAACATTGTCCTAGTTCAGGTCGGCTACACCCGGTGGCGTTTCATTCTCGAAAGTTTACTCCTACAGAAACGCACTATACGGTCACGGAGAAGGAATTGCTGGCCCTCCAGGATGCTTTTCAGGTCTGGCGGCATCATCTGTTGGGAGCAAAACATGCAGTCACAGTATACACAGACCATCGTAACATCCAAGACTTGGCCTCACTCAAGTGCATCAATAGTCGGCAGGTGCGGTGGCATTTATTCTTTGCAGGCTTTGACTTCCAGATAAAACACCGGTCGGGTCTGTCCCACGGGAAGGCGGACGCTTTATCTCGTTCTCCTGGTGGGGTATCCTTGCCTGTTTTCCCTGAAAAACTACTAGATCAGCACGTCATTTGCCTCTGTACTCCTCCTTTGCCGCTTCTAGAGTCCATTCGTGCATGGGTTTCGTTACATCCCGAACAGACCTCTGAGTGGGATCCGGTGTTACATGATGGGCTGCCATTCATACAGAACAAATTATGGTTACCAACAGCCGACACTCGCAATCTTGCACTGGAATGGTCCCACGATAGTGCCATTAATGGTCATCCTGGACAGAAGCGTACGCTGGACTTCCTCAGGCGATGGTGTTGGTGGCCCTCCATGAAACGCGATGTTGAAGGGTATGTCAACACGTGCGCCGTGTGTGCCCAATGCAAACATCGTCGGGGATGTCCGGTGGGGCTTTTACTTCCCTTACCTATACCTCCTAGGCCCTGGCACACAGTGTCGATGGATTTTGTGACAGATCTACCTCGAACCAAGGGCTTCGACACCATTTGGGTGGTGGTCGACTCTTTCTCTAAAATGGCCCGTTTTGTTCCCTGTTCTGGCATCCCATCAGCACCGGCTCTGGCCGACCTTTTCTTTAGATCGATCTTCTGTCTTTTATGGTTACCCACTATTGTAATCTCGGACAGGGGACCCCAGTTAACTTCTCGGTTCTGGCGGGCGCTCACAGGCCTCTTGGGCATTGATTCCCGTTTTTCCTCCGCATATCATCCGGAGACAGATGGCCAGACGGAGAGGGTGAACCAAGCCATGGAGCAATATTTACGTTGCCTCATTCCACAGCACCAACAGTCCTGGCTGAGTGTACTGCATCTCGCTGAATTCTCATATAACAATGCTCTGCATTCTTCTACTGGCTTTTCTCCCTTTTTTGTCTTGTATGGCCAACACCCCCGCACCTTACCTGTTCCAGACCTTACACATTCTGCTAACCCTGCCGCTGTTCACTGTGCACGTGACCTATCGGCCGTTCATGCCCAGACTCTCGCTCACCTTTGTGAGTCCCAAGTCTCTGCTAAATCTGCAGCTGACCGGCGGAGGGCCGTGGCACCTTCCTATGTAGTGGGGGACAGGGTGTGGCTTTCCTCTCGTCACCTCCGGCTGCCTGGTTGTCGCAAATTGCTACCCCGTTTTGTGGGTCCTTATAGGATATCTGCTGTGATCAACCCTGTGGCTTATCGCCTTTCTGTTCCCGCCTCCTGGCGCCTTCACCCTGTATTCCATACATCTTTGCTAAAGCCTTGTCCTGCCCCTACTCGTCTTAGGTCTACGCCTAGCCCTGTTTCTGTGGGTAGCTCTGTGGAATATGAAGTGTCGGGTATACTGGGTTCTCGTATAGTTCGTGGTGGTCATCAGTATCTGGTGGACTGGGCGGGTTATGGTCCGGAGGAGCGATGTTGGGTCCCCGCGAGTGACGTCCATGCCCCGAGGCTTGTCTCCCGTTTTCATTTGGACCATCCCACCTGCCCACGTGGTCGTGGGCCATTGAGGGGGGGCTCTGTTATGCACAATAGGTCAGTTACACACCCATACAACACCTTGCATAACACTCCGATACAAAGTACTGTCAGGCTCCCCGGGTCACAGTCCAACCCTACAATTGTCCCATCACCTAGGGTGCAGGGGAGTCGCCATCACCGATGGTTTCGGGTCACACGCAGAGGACGGTGTGGTTTGTTTCCTCGTCTCCAATGGCAACTGCCATGGAGATTGCGATCGGGCTGGAACAGCCGATCGCGATTGCTTCCTGGTTTCACATCAACTTCCCGATCACGTGCACGGAGCCCCGCTCACGTGATCGGGAGGCGGCTCGCATAAAAGCCGGGAGCTTCGAATCACTCGCCGCTTCACAGCTGTTTCCTAACACTGTTCGGCGCTCTTGACTCTTGTTTTTGACCACATCGGATTTCGACCTCAGGCTTACTCATCACGGATTTGATTAACTCTTGCTCCTTGGATACGGTTGCCTGATACTCTGCACGGATACTGGTACTTTGGACCTTTGGCTTATGCATAATGGACTGCTTTGGATTTTCCCTATCTGCTCACTGGCTACAACCTGGACTTTGACCCTTGGATTGTTTACGACCTCCCTTCCGTTTTTTATTGGAAATCATTACGTTCACCTTACGGGTTACGGGTGGTCAGCCCGTACCTGCCTCCAGGTACTTGACTGTTTGAATCATCGGCGCTCCCTTGCACCAAGACCTCAGGCTCCCTTCCACTGAACATAGGTAAGAGAGTATCATTTATTCACATTTAACCAAAGCACTGTCTTTGCCTGTATTAACCCCGACTTCCTTCCAACAGCCTCTGGGATCCTCGGCGCCACCTGATTCTACAAACCAACAACCACCTGTGGCCTCAAAGCTCGCACAGGGAGTGTTTATCTTTCTCTCCCTGTGGGTGATTTGTGGACAGAGGCTCAATACTCTTCACTTCGTGGCAAGTCTCGACAACAATGCTGCCATGACTGCACAACCTAACACCCTTTTAAAAAAATGACACATCAAAATGAACACAAGGACCAAAATACCATGTTAAGGAACAACACAGAAAACCATCAAAACAAATGAATATCACCAAACAGGGCTAGCTTTCCAAAGTTTGCACATTTTTCCTCCTAGACCGCCACCACCAGAGAATGGTGGATTTGTATGTGAAATGAGATACGACCAGGAACAAATTTACAAAACAACATGAAACACGCCAAGAAAACATAGTCCAGCAGATCTATTAAAAAAATCCATCAGACGAACAACCTCCCTTTTCAAACACCTCACTCAACACATGCTCACCAACTCACCAACACAAAATATGACTACACATCTGGCTAAAACAAATACCTCGGCCCACCACAACTGAGTCAAACCTCTACACCTCTCCAACCAAACGCTAAAATCCAGCCACAACACACAGATCCCCCTGGCACATCAGGTGTCGATCTGAAAACATAGACCATCATGGGAAACACCACAAGCTACCTAGAGAACTCACCCATGCAGATGTCAATTACTCTTGGCTCTATCGACACCAATAATCAAGCATCTTGTATTTTCTCGCTAACCTCTTTGATCCTATTGAGATAGTACTGTGTGACCCTTAAGAAATCAACAATTAACCCAGAAAGCATTGCCCCAATCGCACTAGTAGCAGTTTTTATCAAGCGATAGCCCAAGCTATACCAACAGATTCTCAAATGTATCCAGTTACACCAGGGGGTGCTTAAATCCCCAAACTCATAGGAAAAGGGCTTGAGGGAAGGAGGCATGGGAATGGGATGAATCAGAAAAGGCTTTGAACGATCCACCCAGGATTTTAGACTTCTTTGCCTCCATCTTTGAGAGGAGTGAACTGATAATTAATTTGATGTTGCACACGATGTGAAACAAGGTGGAAGTCAGACAAACTTCGAGATGATGGGGGTAGAGAAGTATCCATGCTCAACATCTACCCAACCCCTGACATGTTGAAAACTGAAAAGTACACATCAGCAACTGACAGCAAGGAAAAGGCATCCACCCCATAGAGCTTGCCAAAGCCAGTTTGTCCCTTTAACATAGTCAGGAAGTCTTAATGTTGTTCTCAAGCAATGTGGAAGCACCTCTTTTCTTGCCTGCTCCCCATCACAAACGTGAGATCAACAAAGGGAGAGGAGAGAGAGAGAGGGATGGGCATTGGCTCCTTGTATGACCCATCCGAGCGGCCCCAGGAGGATCCAGTAGCACTGATCGCAGCTCAAGAAAAGAGATGCAGAACCTAAGGAAAGAACTGGGAATGAAGGCAATGTTAGCTATATACCTTGACTCTCAAACAAAAACTTATCCGTGAGCCATACCACCCAGACACAAATTACATGGTCTACAATGTCTACAATGAACAAAGAAGGAACGCCTACCTAAATCACAACATAAGGCTTGCGCATCAACTTTGTCTCAAATTAGGGGTTATCAACCTATGTTCGTGTGGAGTAAGAGGCATCACCAAATTCTTATTTTATGATCCTAGACATGACAACAACAAAACAGAAAGATACAGCAGATAACAATTTTAATATGTGTGGAACTCTCAAAGAATTAATGTTAAATTCGGCTCCATTCAATACCATTTGTAAGACAAACATGGCATCAACAAATAACATGCATCAAAATCTAAGGCACAATCATTTAAACTTTGCATCACAAATGTAAATGTCTGCCATAAACTTTACCAGCTTGGCTGCTGGCCATTTGACAATTCTAACTGTCAGATCTAATATACATTTTTGATCCAAAACCTACAACTGTCGTTACCCTCAGGGACCAATAATGTCCTGAGGGGAATGGTTCCTGTCTATCACCCGTCGCAGAAATAAAATACATATGCTCCTGGTGAAGGACAAGAAAACCAAAGACTTCACTTAAACAAGCAACGCGTAGTAGTCACCAGCATCCCCGAAATGGAGAAAGGTGAAGCTTGGGGAGCACTTTGGAAGAAAGCAGTTGGCTGGCGAGCCTGAAAGCTAGGCCCCAGAGTAGTACGATAATATGACCCGAGAACATTAAAGCGGCTCAGCGTAGCAGAATGGGAATCAGTGACCGACTGCACCCTTAATGGATGTGGTGGGGGCAATTTACCATAGATACTACGAAAAAAATGGGGAAAGCAAAATTCTATACTCAAAAGTGTAGTCCAGTTCTCTCCCCGCTGTCAGTAGATCTGAACAACCAGTGCTCATTGCTACCCCGTACTGTGCCAAATGAAGTGATCTTCAGCGAATATTTGCACTGTTCCAAAAGTCACACCTTGATGTCATCACCCCAGTAACGTACTCTGCGGAATACCCCCCTTGCCGTTAGTTACTAGCTCTACACACTGACACAGAAGCCCTCAGTCTTTCTCCAGCAGCTACTCTCTCCTGTGGGGAGAATATTTACCGAGCTTGATTGCCCTCCCCTCTCCCCTTCAATATGGCAATAATCCTGTGTGCCCATTTTGCCACCAGGGATCATCAGGAGTTTAAGGCCAGGGAGGGGTGCATTCCTCTGATCTGTGGCCCCCTTGCCACTGCATGACCAATGGGAATCAGCAATTGGGGAATGTGCCGATGACAGTGGACTTGGTTGGTGTCCTGGCTGTTTTTGCCAAGGTCCCACGTGATTTGTTTTCTTTTCCGCTCTGTTATCCCGGTTTAACTTATTGCTGTGGTATATATTTTCTTTTTGTTTGTGCTTGAAGGCGTTATCATTTTACATATTTCGGCTATGCTTAAACCCTCAGTTTTTAATTTCTCAGTTGGAATAAGAAAGACTTTATAACTGCTCTGATTTGTGAGCTAAGGCTAAAGTCAGCATCTCAAAGGATTCGAAGCAAGGGACTAGACATCCAATGACAGTGGGACCAGGCGAGGAGGCAGTATGTTTTTAAGAGCCCTAGTAACGTCATATTTGCATTCCTTCATTAAGCACCAGGCTTTTAGGATACAGACATTGCTCCAGGGAGTGTCGAACCATCAACGCATGGACAAATTGGATGTTTCTATCCCGAAAAACATGTAGGTAGTTGTGTGGCTTTAATGGACGCAACTCACAGTGATTCTAAGAGGTGAGTGTGGGTCACAGTATGGAATACTGCCAACATATTGGGAAGAATGAGCATTACTAGTGAAGCCTTGCAACCATTTTTAAAAGGCAATCCCATATATTCACCAGTGCAGTGTCGTTGCAATACATTGGAATGGAACCTGAACTAAAGAGAGCTGTTAGGGCTTATGCCTCGAGCCTGAATTTGGTGGGGTTTGGTGACCACATGTTCAGGGATCTTGGAAACCGATGACTGTCCCGTAATAGAATGGAAGATTATGGGGGAAAAGCAGGGACTTCTTGAGCAGGGGTGCAATGCACGATACAGAGGGAGAGGAACCAAAACCAGCTCTACCTTGTTTTTCTTTTTTTTTAAAGGAGATGGGCATGCACAAGATACGTGCAGCCCATCTCCTGTCAAAAAACCATGCAAACTATTTGCACCCCGGATGAAGCCATACGGTATCACCCACTTGTCTGGTTTCCGTCAGGTCTGGTTAGGCTCGGCCTGGTGGGCCGTAACCAGCCCTGTACGCTCTCCAACGCAGAGGTGATTGCTATTATGAAATTTAATAAATAGAACAATAGGTTGTCAGAGCTATCAGTGCATTGTTGGAGTCTTTGGCAGGTTTCAGGCTCTTGAATTTTTGTAATTTTACATAAAACCTTACACAAATAGAAAAACTTACAACACTAAATTACATACATGTTAATACCATCACAATATTTATAATAGAATCAATCACATTCAGGAAGCGGACAAGTGCATTAATTAAGGACACATTATCGCCCCACATGAGTCTCGACCAAAACAATTCTTTGGAGTAATCAAATAAAAAACAATTAAATTCCTTACAAAATGAGGTAGATGTAATCCCAGTCAAGGCTCGACAGTCCAAGATCCAGTGTTTGAGGCTTTCAATGCCTGTCATAGACTTGCAAAAGCAACAAGCCAACACCTCATTGTCGGATTGGGTTGTGGACCAATTTTTGGTCCGCGTTTTAGTATGGATTTGATTCATTTTGGATCGCATATACATCTTACGACTCTTCATACATGGAAAACACTTCAGGTAAATTGACTTTTGACCTCTCCGGCGAGGAAACCTGGCCTATTCACGATATGAAGAATATTTAGGAAAGGCTTCAAGAGTCAATCTCCAGTTGTCCTTTAAACGTTTTAGCTTCACTGCATCAGGATTAGATAGTAACTCTGTCTCCGACTAACCAATTCTCTCCTATAGATTTTGCATGTCAACCCTAAGTATGGTAACTGATTTTGCAGAACAATTTGCCAAGATCTGTTTCAAGTCAGTATACAGAGAATTGGGCGGCAGAGACAGAATCATGTGATAAATCGACAGTTGGCGCCAATGATAGCAACCTTTGAGTGAGGTTATATTCAGTTCATGACGTATAATAGGTTTAGGAATAGACGTTGCGAGCCCCAAAAAATTCTTCCAACTTAAAACCTGTAGAGAGTCCAGGTATGAACCCAAATGTACAGATGTCATATCCAACCCATATAATAGAGCTGATTCGATCTTATCTAGATAATATTTTAGGATGGGGAGAGTAGAAAATCAACACAATTTCCCAAATATTCGTTTCATATGGGCTCACAAAGGAGACAGTCTATCTTTTAAGGCTACTTTCCGCATATCTATGGAGAACATGTTCGTAAGATTATAACCAAGGTAGCAAAGAGATGACACCATCTCAAATCTTTCAACCCCCATGGACCACCACATAGTTTTGGGTTTCTTGTTATTCGAGAAAATAACCACCTTGGATTTTGCACCATTAGCCGCCCAATTGTTCCTTAAGCTGTACACATAGAAGAGATTCTGTTTTTTTTGGAGACCTTGCAGAGTCCCATCAAATAGAATGATGTCATCTGCGAAGGCCAACCAACGAATCTTAAAGTGACCCAATTTTACTGATACCATGTCACTATTCCACCACAAGTTCCCTATATCACTTAAGTAGGCATTAAAAAGTGTAGGTGCCAGAATGCACCCCTAAGTCCCAATTTGGCAGTAATAGGCTGTGTGACTGCACCTTACTGATTCAAACCAATTCTCAATATAGAATTTTGAGGTAGAAGAGAAATGAACTGTACCAATTTAGGTGGAGTGTTAAACTTAAGCATTTTTTTCCATAAATGTCCCCGTACAACACAGTAAAATGCTGATGCCATGTCCAGCGAAGCCATGTATATATTGCCACCTTGATTATGTTTTACATTAAACAGCAAATGTTTAAGTAAAGTGGCGTTAAGGGATGTACCCATATTTTGGCCAAAACCCACCTGAAAGGGAGATAAAATGTTACATTGACTCAAGAAGGTGTTCAGGTCTCTCAGCAACAGGGTAGCAAAAGCCTTGCTGATCGAGTCTGTCAGTGCAATCGGCCTATAATTGCCCGGCTCATTCAGGTCTCCCTTTTTATAAATAGAAACAATGGTGGAGTGCGACCAAGAGTACGGTACTATGTGTTTTGCATAGATGTGGTCAAAATAAGGTTTTAGGAAATGGCCCATGCTGAGGGATCTTTTTTCAATAATGAAGTTGGGAGACCGTCAGGGCGGGGGGCACTATATGGTTTAAGTTTCTTTATGGTTCATACTATATCCTCCACTTCCCAAGGATAAAGGCTGTAGATAACACAGCCCCCAAAAGGATCCACTTACGATTAGTATTTGAGGTTTTTGGAATACAGGAGAGATGATTATAGACCTGGCCAGTAGCACAATTGGCATTAAAGTCTCCCCCAACAATCATTGCATGCTGGTGTCCCCCCAGTAACCATGATTCAAATATTTGTAACAGTATAGATTGAAAAGTATTAAGGGAGTGTTTGGCCGGATTCCAATATATGTTGACTAGTAAATATTCCCCCACTACATCAGGGAAACTGACATGCACTGCAAGGATACCCTCACGTGCAAACCACAGATTGCAGATGTTTTTTTAGATTATTATCTATCACACTGATTACGGCACCATTGGGTTGACCACTGCTGGATCGAGTTGCAGGAAAGGAATAAATCAAAAAACATTTAAGTTTAATATTCTCCATAGATATAGCTTCCTGAATGAACAAAATATTACAATTTCGTAGGTACATTGAGGCATTCCATATATGCGAGAAATGAGTCATTCCACATGCATTCCAGGATAGAATCTTAGTACCATAGATGTATGGGTTGATTAAGTCCTTGGGTTGGAGACGTAAAGGTATTAATCACAGACACAACCCAGGACCAATCCTGGAATTCTTTGAGCTTTGAGATGAATTGTACATCAGATTGTGAGTAAAAAACCCATGACCATGCTGGCAGAGGATACAGGTGATTTTATCACAACCTCTCATGGTCCCAAATACAACTTGGCCATTTCTATAAATTTAAGTTAAATCAAATCATATCCCAGGCAATATAGGATCCCCCTTTGTGCCCAGATTATATTTTCTATAATATCTGAATAGAAATAGGAGACCATACGATTGTTATTGGCCAGTGGAAGAGAAATAGACTCAATGTCCCCAGATTGTAATGCTTACAGAGGAGGAATCAGAGTGAATATATCAAGTACCTTGGATCTATTCAACCTTATAGAGACATGCTTCTGTGTATTGACCTCCCACCCTATGAACTTAGTGAAAAAAGTCAAAGAAGGTCAATCAGTACTGGTTGTTCATTAATGGACTCCATCAGATTTGTCAACGAGGAAGTTATTGACAAATGTGAAACACCTAAACCAGAGATAGATGACAATTAACCAAAGGTAACTTAGTGGTTAAACCAGCCGACACTACATCCGCAACTTGCTGTACTGCTGTGGTATCTGCTTGAGCAGTACAAGCCATTGTTGATGTCAAACTGTCCGCTGCCTTGGAGGTGGAAAAAGTAGTAGAAACAAGTTTTTTCGTATTCAATGACCAGCACAAAGTAATTTTGTACTGTTGACCTCTAACAAGACCTTCATTGGATTTGCAAGGTAGTGGGGGGATGAGACCCCTAGGATTTTCAAAGTTCCTATTGGACTGCAGAATCCTATCCACAAGATCAAAATTGAGGGAGTCAGGCCCCAACTCTTTACGCCATACAATTGGACTGGTTTTCTGATCTACCACCACACAAGCTAAAGGAAGCGGAGTAGCTTGTACACAATGATTATATTTTTTAGAGCCTTACTCCCGTGACTGTGTTGCTTAAAGATTGGCCTTTTTCAAAAACCTCTTGGTCATTGGCTTGATAATTAAGATTAATAATAGTGTCTTTGACCGAGAGTTGACTCACATGTTTTTTGGAGGCAGTACCAGATCTAGGTTTTGCTGCTGGCTGTTTTTTTTTGTCTTTTTCACCTTGTAATTTCTTACTATTCGTATAGTTTGTAAAAGGAGGGGAAAGAGGATCTTCTGGATGCACAGATGAGGGAGCTTCAATCATAATAATGTCCTCTCCCACTCTCACTGGATCAGATGGTAAGTCTGAGTCAATAGAGGGCATATTTAAACTTGCAATCCATTCACTAAGGGAGAGGGGGAATTCAGAGACGAAATACTTTCACTGATAGTGTCAATGATAGATCCTGACTCAAAATCGGGGGCCTTCAACACAATCTCATCCAGCCTCGTATCGGGCACCACTATTTGTGTTGCAACAAGAGAATTACATTCTAATCCTGCAATCTCCTTACAAAGAAGCCCCCTTATAAAACCCTCAGGAAATGACAATTCTTCATTCATCATATTCAGAATGGTTGTATTAGACCTAACAGCACTTGAGACAAGTTCTTGTTGGTCATAGAGGGCGGTTAGTTCCTTGTTGATGTTATTCGAAAAATGTCCCCCACACTTGACCTTCGGGGTCCCCTCAGATTCTGTAGGGGGAGGCTTACTCCAAAATTCCACAGTTGGCAATAATAAACCTACAGATTGGGGGACAACCTGCACAGACTGTGGACTTGATAAAGCCCCTTTTCATTCAAAGTCAAATTTGTACATCCTGACACAAAGCTGGTACTTCTATTGGCCACATTAGGTGCCCCCATCACTGACAAATTATATAAAGGATGGGGACCAGTAATTTTTTCAAGTGCCACTTCATGCAACACCCCATCATTATGGCACACAAATGCTCTTCCAAAGGCCAGATAGGCAGTTGGACCTGTGCTCTTCATTGACCATCCAACGTACCAGGACCATGGACTTCATATGCCGGCCGACCACCCATCGTCAAATTAGATTTTATCATGGTAGGTCCAGGGGACTCCACAGTATCACAACGAGATAATAATTCCAGATCAGTAATCTCTTTCACAATTCCATTATTTTCTGAAGATGAAGTTGAAAGGGAGTCATTTTGCAGATTATGAGAAAGCCAGTCCCATCACCCACAAATGCACCTTGACCCTGGTTGACATTAGTGTTGTGTCTTACTGCATCCTCACATGGCTGTTTTTTGAAAATAACAGAATATATTTTATTCTTTATTATTTTATATTTTATTTTTATTTTGATGTTTATTGGTTGAACCTAAAGAAAGCAATTAAGTGAATTAACCATTTACATTTAAAACATCAAAACCACTTCAATTTCTCTCACATCATAAAAATACATTTTAATTCATCAGAAAAATCTTTTTTTTTAAAACCTCTCACTGCGTTTGGATCTTCTTAATGCACATTGCCCATGGTAGTCGATAATCATCATTTGCTCTACTGGTATTCTCATGAGCTATCGACCAGATTGCTAATTTCCCTCTGGAAAATTCACTTATTTTGTCGATCAATAAGAGACTTTCAAGGAATTTAAGTACAGCTAAGCATAAACTTACTTGCTCACCCATCAAGACCCATTGCCACCATTTGAAGTCCTAAGGAGTATCATATTGGATACAATAAGGATGTAGGAATTTAGTGGGCAGATGGTTAAGGGCTGCACATGCTAATACTAAGTGGCAAAGTGATTAGACTTGATCATGTGATCCACAAAAACGACAGAATGATTGTTCGCACATCATTTGATGTCTGGCTAGTTTTAGTTCACCAGTGGCAAGCAAGTTTAGTCGCACCCTCAGCAGCAGATTCCCATAAAGATGCAATGGAAATTTTATTAGATATTGTGGTGGATTATTTAAACCTTTTTTCTTCAGTTCTAGACATAGTCTTATTACGTCTTGATTTCATTTTAGGATGGTTTCTATCCAAACATGCTCTTGAAATTTGATTTTCCACTTGGTAGGGTTGAGGATTCATTCCTCTTCATCTACCATTGTTTCTCTTAAAATGTTTTCAATTCCATCAACTCAAAGTTTGAATGATTTGGATAAACATTTTCAACCCGGAATAAAGAGTTCCAAAGTAGTACCTTTTTTTGCCACCCTATATTTTCTATCCAACATGATGGATTTCCATAGGGCGACTGACTCAAGACACTGTAATCTAAGTTCATGCGGTGTGGTAGCTATTGGTAGAGAATTGGGCAATCCGCCAAAAGAGCCCTTCTAACAAATCCCTAGTCTTCCAGGATGAAGTGAGCATGCCTTGTGAGCCATAGGTGAGAATTGGAATCACGTTTTGGCGAAAGAAAGCTAACAAGGAAGCAAGAAAAAATGTGCAATAATTGCGCATGATTTGCAAAGCTTGAGTGGCTAGTTGAGAGACCTTTGTTCGCAGCGAAAGGTAATGGGGCGGTTGTGAATATTTTTATTGATTACCACGCCCAAATATATTAGTGATTGAACCACTTCGAGTTTCACACCTTTCACCCACCAGGTTTGGTCTTTTGGTGTTTTTCAGCACTTTGGATTTTAACACATTTATTTTCATGTCGTTTTCTTTTAGATATTCTGTAAAGCAGTAATCCGACTCTCTGCGTGCGGTCCAAAAATATAATATCGTCTGCATAAATGATCCGGGGAATGTGTACTCCATTTATCATGGGCGGACGGGCAGGCTCTGACCTTACTCTGAGAGACACTCAGATCCGAGGTGTAGAGATTAAACAAAAAAGAGGCCAAAGCACAACCTTGCTTTAGGCCTCGATGGGTTGAAATTTTCTCAGACAGGACGCCTGTAGAGTTGAGCCTTATTTGAATAGATGTCATAAAATATAAGGCTCGAACGGTGTCTAACAGATCTGGGGGGCATGGCCATTTTCTCAATTTTCTAATTTTCTCAATTTCACCCACAGTTTAGTCTTGTTGACGCAATCAAACACCTGTTCGAGATCCATCGAGGCCATATACACGGAAGTTCCAGATTTTAACGGGTTCTGTCAAAATGACCGAATCAAAATGACCTGCACCACCAAATTACCGAAAATAGATACTGCTAAATGCCCTACTGACTAAATGTTCGTAGGACATTTAGCAGTATCTATTTGGTGATGTAGGTCATTTTTAAAAAAAAAATTGTGTCGTCACAGCTGTCCCTGCAGCTGACTCGACCCAAAGAAAAAAGGCTGCAGGGTCTGCAGGGGTGTTCCCCACAACACCCGCTCACTATTCTAAACAGAATAGGGAGTGTGGGTTGCGGGGCAGCTGACCCGAAAAAAAAAAGGACCCTGCAACGCTGGTTCCCAATCACAGAAGTGAAAGAGAACTGGCATCGCAGGGACCAGCGAGACTGAAGGAAAGGTAAGTAGGGGCGTAGAGGTGTGGGCGGGGGTAGGGGGTGATGGCAGGGTGGGAGGGGGGATAGGGTTTCTTTAGATTTGGGGTTGTTTTACCATGAATGACCAAATGGGAAATGTACGAACAATTTAGCATTACGTACATTTCTAATTCAGTTATTTCCGTCGCGGTTATTTCTGCCACGGTAAAACAACCCCAATTCATTTTAACGCCTCTTGTTTTAAGTATTCCCAGAATAAAGAGATTCAGGCCAGTTCCCACATCCTTGACAAACCCTGTTTGTCGAGGATCAGACATTCTGGTCTTCAAAGCCCATCTTGTTAGATCACGTAAGAGGATAGATGCAAACTGTTTTCCCATAGAATCAAGAAGAGCGATCGGCCGATAGTTCTTGGGATCAGCCCGATCGCCCCTCTTGTATATGGGAACTATGATTGCCCCCTGCCAGCTGGATGGGACTCGTTTCATCGTTAGAATTTGTTTGAAAATCAAGAAAACTAACTGGCTCCAGTCCTCAGGATGTTGTTTCAATAACTGGTTCGAAATACCATCGGTGCCAGCTGCTCTGGACGTGCTGAGCCCTCTTAATCTAGTTTCCAGATCATCTCT
The DNA here is from genome assembly GCF_040938575.1 of Ambystoma mexicanum. Lineage (NCBI taxonomy): Eukaryota > Metazoa > Chordata > Amphibia > Caudata > Ambystomatidae > Ambystoma > Ambystoma mexicanum. The sequence goes on from NC_090934.1 coordinate 1,249,528,478, forward strand.
CTCCAACTGGATATCCCAGGGGGAAGAACTGCACTTGGTGTCCATGATCATAGGATCACAGGGATCTGCAAATCATTTAGAATAGTGGATATACCAGCTGAACTCACTCACTTGATTTAACATGTGATCTGATTTAAAATGCCCTCCATTATTTAACAATTCCCAAATATTTCTGGTCTTTTTGCTACAAATCACTCTCAATTTTTGAATTTCTGCCTCAGCAAGCGACACTGCTCACGAATGTTGGTGGACTTTTCATTTCTGAGTTTTCTTAAATCAACACAGAGTAACCGATTTGCCCTCCTAAAAGAATAATCCCGCTGAGATCCGAAAACAAATGCATCCACTGCCAAAATATGGCGATACGGACCAGAGGGGCAGATTGCGGGCATTTTGGGATATTAGGATACAGCTTGGCGGTAGAGGCCGGGGGGGGCAACTGGGAAGCAGACCTATTTGCATATAGGAGAAGTATTTTATGCTGCCAACAGAGAACACAAATTCGGAGCCGGGATATGCCTCTGCCTAAAGCCAATACAAGTTTTATTTGTGAGAATGATAGTGGGAGCCTCATTGGCATCAAACCCCGGGTACGTTGTTACATCCCTTTCCTCATTGACTCGGTCCTCCTGAGGAGAGAGCGGCTCCCCAATCAACAGAAGAGCTTATTCAGAAGGAGATTTGCTGCCCTTCTCAGCCTCTGAAAGCCGTCCTGTAGATTCCTCTAGTGTAAAGTGATCATGACTCTTAGGAAAGCGCGCATTGGGAGCCGCAGTCATCACAGTGTCAGGGTAATGAACAGCTTGAGACGTTAGTGCACCTTGAGACGTAATGCACCGGCTAGGCAGCTGTGCTATGACACTGTGCTCAATATATAAAACAGAAGGTTGACTCAAAGGCCGTCTGCCCGCAGTTGTCAGCCCTCTGCATTTTGTTGCAACCGCCTCCCAAACAGTCACGTTTATTTCCTTAGTTCAAGTACTAATCCATTCAGATACTAGTCGTCAAAAAACATACTCTCCAACCAGTCAACTGTAGTTCAATAGATTTTTGTAGGGGTTTGCAGGCTCAGATTTGTTCAGCGGAGTGTTTTAACAGTTGAAAGTGTATGTCATGCACTGCAACCCTTCACGCTTCCGATGAAAGTAAGAAGGAATATGTAGCCGCTCAGTCTCACAGTCAGCACAGACTGCACAGATTGCCACTCTGCCGCCACTCCGTGCCGCTCCGCAGTGATCCCGGGATTATGAGGGATGAGCTCCACCTCCAATGCTAGCAGCCACGGAAAACAGACTAATCACCAGTAAGGAGCTGCACAGACTGCCACTCTGCCGCCACTTCCACTTTCAGGCTCTTGATTTGAGTAGGGAGGATTTCATGATGAACAGTATTCAAGAACTCAGTGGGATCATTAGAGGTATGGAGTTATGGGGTAGATGTTGAAATCTTTTGGCAAAAAGTGACCAAGATCTCCTCTGAAATATTTTTTTAGGCAGTGGATAGGTTTTCCTCTTATATCCTTTTTGTTGCCTCCAGTTTTTTTCTGTTTTCTGTATCTGTTCACTTGTTTATCAACTCTATAGTTTAGTTGCATAAGTTTTTCATAAAAAAGTCCATTAAAAAATCTAAGATTTGAATGGCATGTTCTATTTCTGCCAATCTTCGAGGAATTCCCAGTCTGTACCATCATTTCCACCCATCACTTTTAGCAGTTACTTTTACACTATACCCGCTCACCTCCAGGCTGAGGGCACCAAATATGGCTTCAGTGACATTTTGTTTTGAAACACCCGACATTGGGCCTGATCACAAGTTGGACTTTAGCCCTCAAATGCGGTGGTAACACTGTTACCGCCGCATTTAAGGGCTGGCCCTATCAGGAGTCTGGCGTGTTTACCCCCAACTCAGAGCTGTGTATAAACATGCTGAGCTAAATGGCAATTTTCAGCACGTTATTGCGCCAAAAATTACCCATTGGGCCCAATGGGGAATGGAGACTTACAGATAGCGCCCAACCTGTGATCCGGCGGTAATAGCGTCGGACGATTGGGTGTTAACGCTAATAAAGTTGGGAGGTATCCCAGCCGGGATACCACCCAACTCGTGATGAGGCACATTGACAATGTTTTAAAAAAGAATCCAGGAAGAAAAACACCATATCAAACATCATGGTGAAGACAATAGGATTGCTGCAATTTGAGAAGTGTTCGAGGGAAAAGTAAAAAAAAAAAAAAACTAGAGTTATAATTAGTGACAAAGGTAAGCTTGTCTTTGTGAGCGAGGTCAAGTGGTGCGTGCAAGGCGACCAGGAAGAGCAAATATAAATGCCTAAATGATGCGTGCTGCAAGAGACGGGGCGAGGGCACTTGCTTGGAAATTCCCCCACTGCCAATAAGGGGGACCATCTCCGTGGAGATCTATTTCACACCTGCATGATAGCTTGCCCAGACAGAGGATAATCTCGTGAATTTCCGTCAGGTTAGATGAAGTGCAATTGAAGTACAACTTTTTGATCAGAACAAAAAGCTGAAGAAGCCGTCCTGTTTAGTCAAATAAAGCTAAACTCTGTGGCAAGAGGCTTGCATGATTGGTTTGTTAGTTATTTTATCTTTTGTGCTACTGTGATGGGTGGACTGGCCATTAAACAGGCCGGGCATTCGGCCGGGGGCCAGCAGCATCTAAGATGCCAGGGCTGGTCCCTTGGTGGATTAGGGTTGCCTCACTGCATGTGATCACCACATTCCCCTTCCCTGTCAAGCCCAGGGCTGCCTCACTGCATGTGATCACCACATTCCCCTTCCCTTTCAAGCCCAGGGCTGCCTCACTGCATGTGATCACCACATTCCCCTTCCCTGTCAAGCCCAGGGCTGCCTCACTGCATGTGATCACCACATTCCCCTTCCCGCTCAAGCCCAGGGCTGCCTCACTGCATGTGATCACCACATTCCCCTTCCCTGTCAAGCCTAGGGCTGCCTCACTGCATGTGATCACTACATTCCTCTTCCCTGTCAAGCCCAGGGCTGCCTCACTGCATGTGATCACCACATTCCCCTTCCCTGTCAAGCCCAGGGCTGCCTCACTGCATGTGATCACCACATTCCCCTTCCCGCTCAAGCCCAGGGCTGCCTCACTGCATGTGATCACCACATTCCCCTTCCCTGTCAAGCCTAGGGCTGCCTCACTGCATGTGATCACTACATTCCTCTTCCCTGTCAAGCCCGGGGCTGCCTCACTGCGTGTAATCCCCTCATTCCCCTTCCCTGTCTAGTCCGGGGCTGCCTCACTGCATGTGACCACCACATTCCCCTTCCCTGTCAAGCCTGGGGCTGCCTCACTGCATGTGATCACCACATTCCCCTTCCCTGTCAAGCCCAGGGCTGCCTCACTGCAAGTGACCACCACATTCCCCTTCCCTGTCAAGCCCGGGGCTGCCTCACTGCATGTGATCACCACATTCCCCTCCCCTCTCAAGCCCAGGGCTGCCTCACTGCATGTGATCACCACATTCCCCTTCCTTGTCAAGGCCAGGGGCTGCCTCACTGCATGTGATCACCACATTCCCCTTCCCCGTCAAGCCCAGGGCTGCCTCACTGCATGTGATCACCACATTCCCCTTCCTTGTCAAGGCCAGGGCTGCCTCAACAGGGACAGATCAATGAAAACCTGCATTACCGTAACTAAGGGGGCTGTGAGACTTTCTGCAGTGCCTTTCTCCTGCAGTCATCAGTGCAGACATAAGGCTTGCTACGGAAACACAGCTTTCACCTTCAGAAGAGATAGCTCAATGGGTAAGGTGCTTGCTGCTGAGGTCTGAGTTAACATTGCAGATAGCCTAGTAGCGAGATTATAGAAAATGTGAACTGGTGCAAGTGCAATTTTGCACAGTATTAGCACTTTGGCAACATTTGCCCTAGTGCAAAAAACATTGGGGCCATATCAGAAAATCCTTGAATCATGACAAGTGCAATTTTTCATGGCATTAGCACTAAGGCAGAAATTGCACTATTGCAAAAAACATATACTCTCAATGCATTTTTGCACCAGTGCAAAGTTTGTTTTAGTGCTAATACCATTCCATAATAGCACTGTGGCAAACTTTGCCCTGGTGCAAAAATTCATTGAAAGAATAGTTTTTTTTAGCTTTTCTAATATGGCCCCAATGGTTTTTGCACTAGGCCAAACTTTGCCTTAGTGCTAATAACATGCAAATATGCACTTGCACTGGTGCACATTTTCAGTGATCTGACCCGGAAGCTCCAAACCAGCTTTGCTTTCTGGGTAGAAATGTGCATTAACCATAGCGCCGTAAAGCATGGTAAGAAGCACTATTTAAAACAAACTATTAGCATGTATCTGAATGTTATCCATGGCCTCTGCACACTGCCTTTGTATGCTGTTTCAGAGCAAAGTGGTTGAGAGAGAACATCACTTCATTACCTGGTGACACAACAGTAGTATTTTTTGTGGCAGTGCTTCTGTCCATAGATGCCTTTTCTTAGTGGTGTCGGGAGGGGGCGATTTTAAAAGATTCTTTTTAACTGGGCTAGATTCCCATACTACCCGGGCTGCTGTGGGCCTCCCAGTTCTCCCACAACTGTGGACCAGAAGCACCTTGAAGCACAGGCGCTAACAAGGAGGCACATTACCTCATTGTAGACCAGTGAGATAAACGCTGCCAAATCACTCCGTCATTGAGGCTAAAAGCTTGTGACGCACAAAAGGCAGGAATGAGAAGCATTGGACACACTCAAAAGAGGGGGGGGCAGGAGCTCAAGACACCCTCACAAGCAAATGCTGAGATCTCAGGAAATTCAGAGGGCGGTATGCGAAGCGTTGGATACACTCAAAAGAGCGGGGCAGGAGCTCAAGACACCCTCACAAAAGCTAGAGCTAGGATCTCAGGATACTCTCACCTCTTCCTTTCTGCTCTGACTCTTAGTCCCCCCTACTGACTCCTCCCACCCGTCTTCTGTCCCTCCAATGCTCCACTCCTCCTAGTCCTAGGTTTCTCCTCCACCCTTTGATACTATTTCTTCTTTTTCAGCTACTAATTGGTCATGTTTCGCAGCGTATCTGCTAGTTGCTTCCCCGCTCTATCTCCCTGTTGCCTGTAAAATTGCCAGGTAAAAAAGACCACCTTTTCTGCCTGATTGTTGAGTGTGTGTTCCAACCCTGGCCCAGCGGTGTGCAGTCCACATTTGTCTTGAGGCGAGGGCTCGGTAGCATATAAGGGTTCACTTTTTTCAAGCATTGTGTCAGAGCGTCCATAGCTATGTTCTTTGTTTTTATTAATAAAGGAGAGTCAGCTGATGAACTCACCCCTTATGGTTGTCTTAAAAACGTCGCAACCAAAAAAAAAACATTGCACACCACATCTGGTGATGCTGTCCCTCCACTTGTTTTCCTCAAACAACAGTCTGATTCTTCCCTCTAGCTCCACCATAGGTGATCGTCGTATGCCAGTAAATGCCACTGCTGGACACAGCCAGCGGGAAGCAACAGCAACAAGACCAACAAAACAAAATCCTGGTTGGAGATTGCAAACTTCTCAGTACCCAAACATGTTTTATTCATGACCACGCCTGACACTAAGTAGTGACCTATTCACAAACCGGAATTAGGGACCCCTCATCAGAGGTTCCTCTGAGGGGTCCTCAATAACCATGTTCATCTGGTCGCAGGACACGCTATGCACATCTCAGCTCATGGGCATCTATGAATTCCGAGTGCCACCCCACTCCTGCCACTCTCTGGCCCTGCACCAACTATGGATTTATTGGGATCATGACCCCATTGTAATCATCCCCAATATTCTGTTACTGTGGTGCCTGCCCCTTTAAGAGCACACACGCGGCAGGGTGACGCAAACCCACCACGTGTGCATGTTATAAACGGGTCGTGCCTCGGATCGCTAGTGCGACCGTGGAGCCCAGACAGTGAGCAATGTGTCTTGTGTGCTCTGTATGCTGGACCAGGCTCACATGGCCCAAATTAATTCTGCAATTCAATATTTGGCACATAAATAGAGCCCAAAACAAGTGGGGTGTCTTTTATGCAAAGCTTGCATATAACTTTTCTGCTCTCCGTATCCTTCAGTGTGTCTTCCATCGGATAGGTCGGGTTTCTGTTGATTAGTATGGCATCCCCTACAGTCTTGTGATAGCAGCCCAGAAACCCCTATGAAAATGTCCTATTCCATGCATAACCCTCTGAGTCATTAGTTAAATGTGTCTCCTGTTGACGGATAATATGGGCATCCGCCCTTTTTACCCTTAACTGGACCGTTCATGATGCTTTCATTCCTGGATGTTACCTCTAAGCATTTTTAGCAACCCAGGACTTGCTGGCCAAATGATTTTATATGCGGTTTTCATGCTGATTGCGGTGTTCGATTTGGGGATGGGGCCCAATGATATCGTGGCACACTTTGCATTCGGCAACTTAACCAAACAGACCCTTAATCTAGCGAGAGGTTCTCTCGCTGAAAGACCTTGCAGAAATATGTTGACACAGCACATATAGGGTCAATAACAAAGCCACAAGAGGTCAAATATGAAAAAAATAATATCTCCAGTGTGTGAGCACCATGTGCTGAAGTCTAAAAGGTCCCACCAATTTGAAGAATCATGTTTCCATTGAGTAAAACAGCATCGAGTTCAACCATTCTAGACTGAAAGTGGACTAGGCAGTGCCCTCTGCCCAACTCCACAGGCACCATAATGACATTTAGAGAAATTATAAGCAAATCTTCCTCTTTCATACCCCGCCTCTAACTGCAACTTGATTACAGAGAATGTTGCTTACCTGTAACTCATGTTTTCCAGCATTGGTATCTTTCATGGATTCACATGCTTTGAATATTTCGCGCCGGCAGGCTGAGAATCCTTGGTACCCTTAATATTATAACTTATAAACACGCTTTAAGGCTCACTTTGGTAGCCCATCATTGTCATTTTGGGGGTATTCTGCCCCAACCAAGGGGACATTAAGTATCTAGCCCCACCCAGGAGGCCATCTGCAGATTCTAACCTTCTAACCCCAGAGAGATGAGAGTTAGGGCCTCATTACACGGAATGTGGTAAACCATGGTGCTATTAGCACCATGGTTGCCGCCGGTACCATAACGGTACCACCATGGAGGAAAGGGGAATTACCACCCCATTCCAAGGTTGGCGGGGCGGTAATTCCCCCTTTCTCCATGGCCCTTCCCCATTCCCATTTTTGCCCCATAGGGCTCAATGGGAATGGGGAAGGGGCTAATTACGGTACCGCAAATTGCGGTACCGTAATTAGTACCAAGGTCCCTTTGCGGGTCCCAACTTTAACGGCTGGTCTACACCAGCCGTTAAGGTCGGGTCCCGCAAAGGGACCTCGTAGTAAGGCGGTAAGGGTTTACCGGTACCGGTGCCCTTACCGGTACCGGTAAACCCTTACCGCCTACCGTGTAATGAGGCCCTTAGTGTCTTATGGCCTTACTTCCTACGGCGTGGTTAGTGGGCGCATTTGAATCCATGAAAGATACCAATGCTGGAGGACAGGAGTTACAGGTAAGCAATTCACTGAAGTTGGGAGCCAAGCCTTTAAATTGAGAGATCCCGGGTCATAGTGTAGAAATTGCTGGTTGCACATTGAGTGCAAGTTGGGATCCTGCCCCATAAGAATTGGATGGTCTCGAGATAGATGTAGGAGGTCAGAGAACCAGGGTTGTCTTGCCCAGGCAGGTGCTATCAGAATGATGGTGCATTTGTACATTGTGATCATATGCAGGACTTTGCGCATCAAAGCAATCGGAGGGAAAACATTCAAACATCCCTTCCCATGATATTGCAAACGCGTCTTCAAGCAATTGCTTGTGTACGTATGTGCTGGCGAACTGGGCACACTTTCTGTTCTTCCATGTGGCAAATAGGTCGATGGGAAGTGTTCCCCACCCTGTGAAGATCTTTTTGAGTTTGCTGTTTGCCAGTCACCACTCCTGTGACTGATTGCCAGCTCTGCTGACCTGGTCTGCAGCTTCGTTCTGCTTTCTGGTAGATTAAATGTTTGGAACACCATGCTGTTCTTGATTGCCCAGCGCCATAATTGTTGTACTTCCATTGAAAGTGTTCTGGACCTTGTTCCTCCTTGTTTGCGCACTTAATACATGGTGGTCGTGTTGTCTGTCAACACTCTGACTACCTTATTTTTGAGTATTGGTTGGAATGAGTAGAGGGCTCGGGACACTGCCTTCAATTTCAGGACATTTGTTGTCTATGACCAATGTCTCTTGAAAGGGTAGTTCTTTGAATGGCATCCCTTTTGTGATGTTGAGTGGTATCGTCCACCATTGCAATTTGCGTGCCAGTGTAGATGTCACTGTCAATTTGCCGTTCCAGGATCCACATGTTTGAGACCATTGGTCTGCCAGAAACTCTTTTAGTGGTCTCATATGTAACCTGCAATGCTGGATTAGAGGTATGCATGAGGACATTGTCCCGAGCAGCTGCATGCATGTCTGGACCGATACGTTGTTGCCTGGATAGAATTTGTTCAAGAGAAGAAATATTCTCCTTGTTCTTTTCTGAAAGGGACGAAGCCACCTTTTGACAGTGTTGATTTGTGCCCCTAGAAACACTAAAGTGTTTGATGGCCTGAATCGTGACTTGTCTGAGTTTATAGCAAAGCCAAGACATGAGAGGATACTCGACACGTTTTGTACAGCGTTTTTCATTTCGGCATATGAAGGTGCCCATACCAACCAGTCATTGAGGTGGGGCAAGGCACTTGGTGAATGTCCTGGGGGCTGAACACAGTACGAATGGTAGTACCTTGGACTGATAATGTCTGGTTCCTAAAACAAACCTTAGGAACTTCCTGTGTATTTTCTGAATGGGGATGTGAAAATAGGCTTCTGTGAGGTCCAATGATGCCAGGAAATCTCCCTCCCTTACTACCTTTACAACGTCGCTTAAGGTAACCATCTTACATTTTTGCTTTTTGACATATTTGTTTAGACCTCTTAGGTCTATAATTGGCTTCCATGATTTGTCTGGTTTTCGGATCACAAAGAACCTTGAATATGTTCCTTTGACGTTTCAGAACTTTTTCGATTGGCTGTTTTATAAGTAGCTTTTCCACCTTGCTTTTCAGGATTTGCAAGTGTGGTTGATGCTGTAACCACAGTGGTGTTGGAGGTGGTCTTTCACTGAATTCTAGCATATGCCCCTCCTTTATAATGTTTCTGACCCACCTGTCTGTGGTGATTTGCTTCCATTGTTGCAGATGGTATTGCAGGTTGCCTCCCACTTGTTGTAGGTGTTTTACTGTGGGGGCCAGGAAGTGATGGGAGTTAGACGTGTTTTTGTTGTCTGCCTCTTGAGGCAGTTGCTGGCTGGTGTCTCCTTTTGGCTGACTTATAGTCCTTCTGTTTGTATGGATAGGAATTTCTGGACCCCTGATAGTAGGTCTGAGAATAGGAGGACCTTCTTTGGTATGACTTGTCACCTCTGCTCGTGGTTGCTGAGTGCCCTGAGGCTCCTCGGAATGAACAAAAAGTATGTTGCACCGTTAGAGTTGTTAAGGATCTTGCTGTATCCATGTCCGTTTCTATTGCTTTTAAAGCCTCATCTATTTTGGGTCCAAAAGGTTGGTCTCCCCCAAAAAGCATGTCTAAGACTTTTGATTTTACCCCTTGCCTGAAATCAGTGCATTTTAACCATGTTTTCCTCTACAAAAAACAACCCTGTTGGAAGCCGGCCTCTCCTATATCAACAGCAGTATTGATGGTATTATTAGATGCCTCTTCTCCCTCTTACATGACTTCCATGGCTTGTTTGCGCTTTTCCTCTGGCAGATACTCCAATAGTGGTGCCGTTCTGTTCCACATCTCGCAGTCATATCTAGTGATTATCGCCAGGGAATTTGCTGCCTTAACTGTGGTAGCCCCTGTGGCCAAAATCTTCTTACCAAACACATCCTGCTTTCTGCTGTTGTTGTTTGTCGGGACGGTGCATTTCTGGCCTTGTGTGTGGGACTTTCTCCCTACTGCCACTGAGACCACCAACTCGGGAGTAGGTTGGGATGTCAGGCACTTTGGGGACACATCTGGAGTTCTGAACTTCTTTTCTATTCGCCCTTTCAAGGCCGGTTCTAAGAAAGGTTTTTTCATTAGTAGCAATCTTTCTTCCCATATATGGTTCCTTCTTCCCATACATGGTCCAAAATGGGAATGCGCATTGCCGTTTTCCTTCGCTTATGCATTAAATCAAAAAGGAAACTGTTCTTCTTTTGTTCAGTGGGGACTAGACCAAATTCTTTGCATGCCTCCTTCACGATGGTATGACATGCGTCTATTTCGTATGGTAGGGACTGCCGGGTAGGCTCCTCGGGTACTGGTTCAAGTGCAAAATCTGCATCTTTCCAGTCATCCTGAGAGTGCGTAGCCGCACTGTCTGTGTCTCTGTTATCATCATCATCAGTGGTTGATGCGTGTAGTTCTCCTTCCTCGTGCTCGTGCTTGTGATATGGTGAGTGGGTTGGTCTCGGAGAAGAGGCGCGTGCACTTATATGACTTCTCGACCTATCTCTCTGCAGAGCCATCATTTGTCTGATAGATGACCGTCTCGAGGATGATTTAGAACGTCTGGAGGGAGTGTCGTTGGTGTGACTGCTTCCCTCTCCTGTGTGTGTCTTTTCCCTTGTGGGATTTGAAGGAATCCCAGAAGGACCTGGTATCCCTCCACACACCTCTTGTTGGCCTCTCATCCAGTTATTGGACTTCAGCCTGCAGTGTGGATGATATTTGAAGAGACAATAACGATTGTGGGTTAACAATCGGCTTGGTAGGCTGGGTTAGGATTGGCCAAATCCGAAGGCCTGGATCTGTGGGTACGTGCAAGCGACTTAATACTGGTGACCTTAACAGGGCTTCCCATGGAGATTGTGGGTTTGAATATGGGTTCTCATCAGAGAACTGAGGTGAGTAACCTTGTTCGAACTCAGAGTCTATATGATGTTCTAATATTTGTTCAGGCAGTATTAAAGAAACTGGTGACAAGGATGGTACCCTGCTTGCAGCTATGGTGCTCTGACTATCAACTTTCTTGGAGGGTTGCAACTGCTGCAGCAGTATATTTATTACTATAGGCCTTTGTTCTGTGGATATAGAGGTTTCCACCGGGGTTTCATCCTTTACTCTTTCCGCAACTTCTTGTGTCTCTGAAAAAGTCTTCAGTGGTTGTTTTTCACTGGATTTAGATGCTTTTTTGTGCTCTGTTGACAATATAGTCGATGTGACCCCTCCAGTGGTCTTTTTGTTATCCTTTATAGGTTTCTGCGTAGTGTCTGTCGGGGAGGATGTTGTCAGAATCTTTTTTGCTGCACTAGTCATAGTCGTTGATGAGGAAATCCCTATTGGGGATTTTATTGGTGTAGGCGATATGCCATGCACCGTCAACACAGATGTTGTCAGTGTCTGTGTTCCGGTCATCTTCACAGGCTGTTTTTTTGCCAATGGGATCTTTGTCTACGGGGTTTTAGCATCAACGCTATTGTCGTCGACAAGGTCTTGGCAGCCGACGTGATGGGCTTTACCGTTGATGGGGTCGTCATTGCCGTTGATGATGCTGTTGTTGCCGTCGATGAGGATCTTTCACTACTGGTTGATGAAGTGGTTTTGACCGTCGACAAGGATTTAGGTTTTATTGTCGATGAAGGCTTAGACACCTAAGAGATTGCCTTTTCTGTCGTCGACAGAGTTTTCATCAGCGGTGGTGTTTCCGACGGGTATGTCGTTGACGAACGGTATGATTGAACCCATTTTTCATCTTTCTTCTTTTTAGAAAGGGATGGCAATCTTTCTTCGGACCTGGACATTTTAGACGGGTGAGGTTTATCAGTTTTGTAGTCCACCACACTTCTAGAGATTTCAGCCTCTGAAAGGGGGTGTTTACCCTCATTTAACCATAAGGCTAATCTTCTCTTTCTGTCTTTAAGAGTTATAGCGCTAAAAGTAGTGCAAACTTCACAGTCTTCTTGAATATGATTAGGGTAAAGGCAGTATATGCATTCAGCATGTCTATCCCCTTCATACACCTTCTTAATGCCAAAAGGGCTTTCTGTTTTTCCTCCATCTCACTTTAAAGATGTCACTTTATCTGTCGAAAGATGTTCTTTGAAGTATTTTTCCAAAAATGTAAACTTTCTCTCAGGAGAAATGGCTCAATGGACTCTTCAGCACGATGTGCGATTACAATCTGAAGATAGCTGCCTGGGTGGGGCTTGATACTCGACGTCCCATTTTCTGGGGCAGAATACCCCCAAAAGAACAATGATGAGCTACTAAAGAGAGCTAAAATGCTTCATTATAAGTAATAATACTAAGGTAACTGAGGATTCCCCGCCTGTTGGCGGGGAATATTCACAGCATGTGAGTCCACGAAAGATCCAATGCTGGAGAACCCAATATCTCAACTCCCACCATTCTCCCGGCTCGGACACATAATGAATGTCACTTACATAACTACACATTTAAAATGTTGCATTTTGGCAAATGGTGGCAGCAACTCTCCAGGTTAATATTGGTAGGGGCATATGTGTGTGATACACGTTTTGCTGTGGAGAGTCAGTGGTAAGCTAGAAGTAAGTACCAGCATTTGTATGAGTTCCTAGTAGGTCCGGTATATCAGGCTAAAGAGTGGGTTGGCATCTGCAGGAGCTGCATATTCTAACCTGCAGTCATGTAGACCTCTTATCACAACAATGCATCCATTGAGGGATGCAGGCTCCAAGGTGGAGTCCTGTGCCCTCCACCACCGTCCCGGGAGGATAGCACAGCGGCAGCGTGCGCGTCTTGGAAGCAAGACGACACAAAGCAACAACAGGTTCGATCCCCGGGTCCGCGCTTAGAAACCTCCGAGTGTTTAAGCGCGTTATAAATACGTAACTAAAACAAAGAAAAAAAAAAATCTAATCTTAATCTGTGTTTCCTCTGTAACAGCGCCTCGATGCCTCATGGGCTGCAAGTGCGCTTAACAAATGCAAATAAATACAGTATAAATAAATACACCATTCGAGCCGGACAAGAGTTGTTCCACCAGCCCGGTGGTAAGGTGTCCAAAGCCACCATATGCCAAAGTTTCTGTAGCACAAGTGGTCTTCCCTAAACAAAACCAACAGACCTGTGTGAATTCATATGTTCCTAAAATAGTAAGGGTATGGGTCATTTCAGGGGGCAAGTGAAGCCTTTGGAATCTGATGAAACTCAGAGAAGATCTGAAACTGCTTGTCAGGTGTGATTTCCGACCAGGTTCTATCTGAATTCTCCACCTCCCCTCATCGCCCCATCCCCTTTGCCATCTTCCCATGTCTCAGCCCCAGCCCGTTTTGGCCCCTTTACCCCACCACACCCAACCCTCAGGGCTGTTTTACCTGAATACAGATGCCAAAAAATTGCCAGTGAAAGCACCCGCTCGATCCGATTCCATTGTGGCCACCTTGTCTCCTCACTCACCAGTCCACCAGGTTCACAGCGAATGAAGTCATTCTTTGATCCACTGTCAACCAGTTTGCCAATGCTGACTCCCAGCTGCGGGTGCACAGTGACATAGCATGTAACCCGACAGTCGGTAGACAAGTTCCATCAGTGTCCCGGCCCGGCAAGAGGCCATGTGTACCTTTTTAAAAATAAAGCTACCAGTAAAAACGTTAACAGTTCATTGACAGCTTGTAATTTTAAGGATACAATACTGAGCATTACATAATAAATAATGAATAGTAAGCAATGCTTTGAAGATGCACCTTATCTGCTCTAGATATCCTAATTATGCCAGCCAGGGTAGGTTCACGCTTGTTCACCAACCTATAAGATCATTTAAGTTATGATAGGTAGCAAGTTCAGGCATTCAAGGAGATCCAGGAGGTCCTTAAGTTAATCAGGGTTTTGTTCTCCTGGGTCGAGGTCAGAGCTTGAGGCAGAGGTGTTCCCAAGGCATACTTGTTCCATAGGCTCCTGTTCTAGGTTGGTGAGGAAGGCTTCTGCTTTTAAGTAGTTTTCAAAAGCAGGTGTCTGCCCCACCTTAAACATTGCTGGTTTGAACATATAGTATCTCATGTTTCTCTTACTTTCCCCTTGGTCATGCCAAAGAGCTTGCATTTTTCTACAATGTCTTTAATGAGATCAGTAAAAATCATGATCCTGTGACCATACCCCCACACCAGGCTTACAATTTCTCTTGCCCTCTTCTTCACCAGCTCCTTAACTGGGAAGCATACAGCTATTAGCTGGAGGTAAATCAGATGCCCCACCGGCAAACTTGTAGTTGGACGCTGTGGAAACCTGCCGGTATACGGTAATACCGGCACGTTTATTCTGCACCGGCCAATTTGTAATGAGGCCCCATCTCGGTTTGTGATGTCAGTTCCTTAACTTTGGTCTGCAAAAGGCTGGGAGACTCCTCTTAGTTAGTCATACTCCCCTCTAGAGACTTAGCTCGCTGTATCATAAAATGCAGTAACTACAGAGATTTTAAGAGGTTTAGTTTTGTATCAGCAATTTCTGTTGCCACCTTAGTGACTATAGCTGGTCCTTTCACTTAGTAGTCTGATCACTATGTTTCCTCCTTGGACTTCTTGGCAGGTTGGGATTCCTTCAAGGGGCCTGGGTCAACATTTTGAGGTAGATGTGGTGGGTTGGTCTCACTTATCAATAGCTGCAGTTAGGTGGAGAAGGATATCCGCAGCAGAGGACAGTCTTGCTCCCACTGTCTTCCATGGCTTAACTCCTTGCTCCTGCTGCCTTCCATGGCTTAACTTGCTATCCTTTGGAGCACTGGTAAGTGGGGTCAGCAGTGGAATCAGATAGCGCTTGGTGTCCAGAGGGGTGTTTGTCCATCACCAGTCTACATTTGTGCATTCCCGGTTCAGTACGGGTCACTGATCCTGCTTCCTGCATGCCCCCTATGGCTATGGAGATTCGTGAAGCACATCTGCATTTGGTTGGGCAGATAGGACTGTGTGAGTCATCCTGCATTGGTGCCCAGTCAGTTTTGCTCAGTTCTCTGAGGCTTCCAACAAATGTACCCTTGGTTGTTACCGGTGCTTCTTCCCCTGATGATAGCACTGAGATTTGGTCTGATCAACCTGCTCCTTCTGTTTCTTTCTGTGTGAGTTTACCAGTGAGGTATTGTGCTAGATTCTCCAGCGCAAAGGTTCTTTTTTGGTTAAGACATATCTCCCGTTACTAACACTCAGTGCTCCCTTAGTATATCAGTGAAGAATGGTGCAGACACTGATTATTGAATTCTCTTTAAGGAATGCTGTGCTTCGAGAATCGAAAAATAGCAGCTATAGTTGTTTCAAATGTATTACGCGGCTACCTGTATATAGGAACATGGGAAGGGCATGGGCATTGCCCACATGAGCATCTTTCACTTGCATCTCTAGCTTTATCGGTCAGCAGCCTGGCTTATATCATGATCCTAAAATGCTAAGTACCTCCGCCTATCAGAGTGCGCAGACAAGGACCAACCAGGGGCTGTATGGATCAAGGACATTTGTCCTCAATTCTTCCCATTACATGCATTTGTATAGAAAATTAGTATTTGTGTATATGGTTTACAACAAACCGTATCATAAAATAAATAGTAAATCGACATTCATCATTATAAATAGGTGATATCAATAGGTTTCATCTAGTACATTTCATTTTAATAAAAGTTAATGCCTCATGAAAACGAGTATTATCAATTATTAGTGGCATTTAGCATGCAGTTAACAATCAAACCCAGCATTCAACAGTCAACAACATTTTTTTGTTAGAAACAAAATGTTTCAAAACATTTCCCCTTTGTTCTTTAAGGCCAGTACGGTCAATAAATAAGTATTTAAAAGTTTCAAGAGATTTCTAGTCAGGCCTAAATATGATCCCTTAACTTTCAGGGTTGGAAGGATATTCAGGCGAAACTGGAGTATATCCTAGCGACTAATCTACTTGGAAACTGCTTAATAAAAGATTGTATTGTAGCCAACAGAGGAAAGTGCTTTAGATATTGTTAGTATAAACGTTGGTTGATTATATGGTCTTCACTTCGATGCTCATCCCTTATCCTGATTTTCTTCTTCATTAAATTCTCTAAAACCATTAATTGACCTTTAAATTCCTTAATGTTATCTAACTTTATCTTGCAGAAATCATTTAATACCAAGTGAAAAACCTCACGACCTTATTAGATTTTATAACTACCTCATTTAGCACCAGAAAGAAAGAATTTTTCAATGGCTAATGCATTTTGAAATAAATATAAACCATCTTAGCATACCCATTGCATAACATGAAAGCAAGCCCAATTTGGTGCGAATGGCCATAGAATTAATGTAAAGCAGCATGTCCATACAATTATACTAGCAAACAAGGGTGAAAGTGTAGATCATTTACTAACAGTGATATGATATGATATGTCATTTATAATGCTCCTGTACACAAGTGTTTCTAGGCGCGACAAGACAATGCAGGGGAGACAAAGGGAGGACAAAACAAACGATCTTAATAAGCCTTGTGTCATTCAGATTGTGCAAGTGCAGGGTGAAGAGAGAGGAGAAGTGCCAGGGGGAGCGAGGGGGGAGAGTGCAGTAAGCAAAGCTCATTTAAGTGCTGCCGTGGTGACCAGCTTTAAGCAAGTGCAAGGAGGCAGGGGACTGTAGGGTTGCAGATACAATCCCTAAGTGTGAGGTATGCCCTGAGGCAGTGCATGGGGCAACTGGTCATCAAGAAGCCTGGTGCCTATTAATATTCAGAGGATGGCCAACTAAACAGTTAGTGCAGCAGATAAGTACATCAGCAGGGGAGAGAGAGAGAGAGAGAGAGAGAGAGAGAGAGAGAGAGAGAGAGAGAGAGAGAGAGAGAGAGAGAGAGAAAAGGAGCGAAAAGGAAGGTCTTGAGTTGCTTCCAGAACCTTAGCTAATCCTGCTCAAATTTGAGAGAGGCAGGGAGGCTGTTCCAGAGGGAGGCACCAGCCGGGGAGAGAGATCTACCCCCCACTCTCTGCCTGGAGAAGCGTCTGACCCTCTGAGAGTTGGAGGTGGGTAAGCAGTGGGCTCGAGAAGGAAAGTGTTTGGGAAGAGAGAGTTGGATGTAGTGTGCTCCCCGGCCCTAGAAAGTCTTGTGGTCAATGCAGAGGGTCTTGAACTTGATCCTTGCAGCCCCAGGGAGCCAATGGAGAGATTTCAGGGCTGGAGAGATACTATCCCGGGGCTCGAGGCCAAGGACAAGTCCTGAAGTCCTGTTATGGATTAGTTGCATAGGGCGAAGAGTAGAGGCAGGCAGATTTAGAAAGAGGCTGTTGCAGTAGTCAGCCTAGAGAGAACCAGGGCTCTGGGGGAAAGTGAGAAAAGGAAGAATATCTCTGAAGAGGTAGATCTGGTAGTGGGACTTCTTAGAGGCATCTGTGATGTGAGGAGAGAAGAAGAAGGTGGAGTCGAAGATGACACCAAGGTTTTTTGCCTCACAGGAAGGTGCAGGTAGAGGGCCCAAGGAGGGCAGCCAGAGTGATAGAGGGAAAGCAGGAGCAGAGGTCCCAATGAGAAGGATCTCGGTCTTACTGGAATTAAGGCAGAGATTGTTAGAGGAACACCAATCCTGAATTGCAGATAGATAATCCGGAATGAGTGACAGAGGAGAGGAGGCTAAGGGGAGCCTGAAGGCGAGCTGAGTGTCATCTGCATAACACTGAAAGTTAGGAGAGAAGGTAGAGATGATGTGGGCCATGGGGGCCAAGTAAAGGTTCAAGACCAGGGTGACAGGTTAGAGCCCTGGGGAACACCACATGTGGAGAGAGAGGTGGTGGAGAGAAAGGACTCCAGTTGGACCTGGGAGGGTCGATCAGAGATCAGAGAGGTCAACCAGGCTAGGGCCTGATGCATGGTGCCCAGGTTGTCACAGAGACAATTGATCAGGATGGCATGCTTGACTGTGTCGAAAGCAGAGGAAAGTTCAAGAAGGATGAGGACAGAAGGAAGGCTAGAGTTGAGATTTGAGAGCAGGTCTTCATGGGTGATCAGGAGAGCAGTTTCTGTGCTTCTTGCTGCTCTAAAGACAGACGGATGGTCTGAGAGTAAGTAGGGAGATGGCCAGTTTTTCTAGGAATTCGCCCAGGAAAGGAGTGATAGAGATCGGGCGGTAATTTGCCAGAGAGGAGGAACCGGCAGAAGGCTTCTTCAGGAGGGGGTGCAGAAGGGAGTGCTTTAGGTGGGAGGGGAAAGTTCCAGTGGCAAAAGAGTGATTGCAGAAATCGGCCAAGGCTGGAGCAAGGTGTTGATGTGGTCCTCGATGGTTCTGGAGGAGCAGGAGAGAACCTGCTTGGACGATACTATCATAGATCTGACTTGTCTACAAACATCATCAGGAGTGAATACAGGGAAAGAGGAGAAAGGAGGAGAGGGAGAGGTGACCGGAGAGAGGCCGAGAGAGGTAGAGTGAGAGGAAGAGGAGAGAGAGGACCGGATGACCTGAGGTTTAGTGGTGAAGTGAAAAGCCAGGAGACGAAGAAACTGCAGCAGGATTGGCCAACTCCTTGCAGATTTGGAAGAGTTTGGCCATGTCATTAGAGGCTGCAGAGACGCAGGCTTGAATGTAGGCTCCCTTCTTGGACATGACAGAGAGTCTGTATTGCCTTTGGAGCAGGCGGCAGGCCAGTTTGTCAGAGGATGTGCCTGATGCCCTCCACTTACTCTCAGCCACCCTGCACTTGTGTTTAATGGTGGCGAGGTCAGAGTCATACCAAGAGTTGCACTTGGAGGTTGGCTTCAAACTGATTCTCATGACAGGGGCAAGGATATCAAGAGTGTTAGTGATAGAGACATGTGGGTTAGCGAGGGCTGTGTCAGAGTGTGAGTCAGCCGCAGGTATAGGAGGAGGCAAGAAAGTAGCAGCAAAAGCCTGCACTGACACATGCTTTATGGACCGATGGCTGAGAAGGTGGGTGGAAGTGCTGGGGTCGGCTTCACCTGGGAGACAAAGAGCATCAGGTGGGAAGAGTGAAGAAAGTGGTCAGTCCACGAGAGAGGAGTGGTTAAAATGCCTAAATCTACTGCAGTATCCGTAGTGGGTGGTGAACTGGCTAACAGCTCAGTGAGGAATGAATCTGGGTGCTTTTTTCACCGGGTACAGCATCAGTTGTCTGCGTTGGAGAAGATCATCTAGTACACAGATCTATGTGCCAGCCATGCACGTCAATCAGGAGACACATAATTAATTCTTCTTCAAAGATCACGTTTATTTGTCTTCAAAGTATCTGGTGCATCGGAAAGAAATGCAATTGTTTATGCAGCACCTTTGTACATACTTCAGGTGCCAGAGAATGGAGTGCTGGAGGAGGAGTAGGCAGTTAAACCACCACCAACCGAGGCACAAGAATGAAAAGATATGACATCAGCCCAGCAACAAAAAGGGGAATCCACAGATGAGGAAAAGGAGGAGGTTCTTCAAAATTCCCCGCCTCTGATTTCCTTGGAGACAGACAACAATGAAGAACATGACAAAGGTTATGCTCCATGCCCTGATTTAAGATCAAGACTTAGACACCATCTTCTTTAAAGATGCTGCGATAGCGAGGGAGACCAGACAGAATAATAGGGACAAGCATTGCTAAACCCATCCAATTATCAAGTTCAAGCACTGTAATTAGGAAACAAGCTTAAATACACTGCGAGTGTGCAATACTTTTGGAAAAAATATTGGAAAAACACATACCCGTATAAAAACAAATTTGCAGTCATGCACGAGAACAGCATTGGCCCCTCAGACAACTGCACCCACACAGCATCCACTGAAAGTACACCATGCAGACCTTGAGAAGGAGTACAGGGGTGTGGAGTTATTTTACATCAGAAAAGCAACAAACAGGGACATGGCCAGCAGCGCCGTCGATGCAGACGTTCTGCTAATGGCCTCTGGGCAAAGCCTGTCGTTAATGGAGTAAATAAGGCACTCCCAGCTGGCTACGGCTATGGGGACCAAAAGGAGTAAGGCATGATCTGGTGGAGGTTGGGGAGAGGAGCTGCCCCGGGACCAAAGCAATCACAGAGGCCCGCAGTTCTGCAGCAGGCTGGCGATTTTCCAAGATGGCGCTTCAGTGTTTCTCACTGAGCCCAGCGGGGTCACACAGATCGTAACAACCACAAGACAAACAGGAGGCTGTCCGGAGGGGGAGACACACATAGAATAATAGTGTGAGATCAACCGCTCGTCTGCGCTGTTTCTGGACCAGTCTTTGATGAGGCTGTAGCATCGGATGAGGAACAGGCATTCTCTTTCTGGTGTGATACCCTCTGCCGGGGCAGGACCGACGGCCCGAGAGGCGAGGGAGCTTCCTTGGGCCCCGGAGGTTTGAAGTGGCATGATCAATCTCACACGACAAGCGGATGCTGGGTCGGAGGGGGAGAAACCTAGGGGACATTGCTTGAGGGATTACCTGCTAATCCACTTTGTTGCCAAACCAGACTGCAGTGAGGGAGCAGCTCCGGATGAGGGATGTCATCTCTCTCACCCAGGTGGAGCCCTTTCCCCCTTGGGGAATTTGACAGCGCTTGAGGTGGGGAAGTTTCCCTGGCCTTTTGAAGCTTGGGGGAGCTTTAGCTACCTCCCCCCTCTCTCATCCTCCTCCTGGGGCATCATCATCACGTGACACAGCTCTCTCTCAGGCTGTCCTGCTGGCAACCTATGACAGCCGATCCTCACTGGCTCCTGGCTCGTGGATACAGGGGTTAATGTCCATCCTCCTTGTATTTACTATGCTCTGGGTACCTCGGTGGTGAACAAACTCTTGAGGACTTCTTAAGGACCCTTTCTGGACAATGTCACCCAGCTGAGGTGAGGGACGGTGCCCATATCCCCCAGACATCAACATATATTGGGCTTCTCTGTGGTGCATGCCACCTTGGGAGCCACTTAAGGGCTCTTTCTTGCCTCTACTACACCTCAACATGCAGGCTCTGGCAGTAATGAGATAGTCCTCCATTCCCCGGGAGCACCTGGGGGCTGACAAGCCAGGCGAACAACTACGGCACATCAAGGGCAAGTGTGACCTCATGGATGGGGGTTCCCTCCCCGCCATCTGCTTCCAACACGGCTAAACATTCCAAAGCCCAAAAGAATGTGGACAGTTTCACTATGCTGCTACCGGCGGAGAAAGGAAGGAAAGTGGAATTGTCAACATCTCCATCTCAGGTTCCGGGAGGCCCTTCAAGGCAACTAACCACCAAGGAGGACATTCAATTCTTTATGCTGGACATCAAAACTGTATTCCGCAGTTGCATGGCTGAAATCTCCACTAAGTTGGAGCGCACCGACCAGAGGGTGTTGAAAGTGGAACATCGACTGAGGGAAGTGGAGTAACAAGCCCTAGACCACGCAACTGGCCTGTAGGAGATTCAACTGAAAATTCGAACCCTGGAGGACAGGAATGAGATCCTGGAGTATAAACAGGAGGATACAGTGAACCGGGCTTGGCGAAATAATCTTTGGATTAGAGGAGTGCCCCCATCCGAGGGGTGTGTAGGGAACTTCTTTCAATCTCTCCTGCCACATATCGATAAACCACTGCTATTGTTGCACCGCACCCACAGACTGCATACTCGCAGGGGGCTTGCTTCAGAATTCCCGCCGGACTTGATCACCATAGTCCACTTTTACACAACGAAGCAGGAGATCCTGGTGGTGGGTCACACCCAGAATAAACTAAGTTTTCAGGGCTCCCCCCTACAGATTTTCCAGGGCCTAGCGACTGCTACAATACAGAAACGCAGAGCTCTCCAGTCACTAACTCTTCTTGCTGGACCAGAAGATTAGGTACCGCTGGCTATTCCCTACCTCTGTTCAGTTTACATTGAAGGGGTTGTCCCAGACTATGGGCCTCATCACGACTTTGGCGGTAACGCCGGCGGTATTACCACCGGCGGTATTAGCCCTACCGCTGAACTCCCCGGCGCTAATAGCACCGGATCACGAGTTTGGCGGTAATGTTAATCCCCATTCCCCATTCCCCATTGAGCCTCGAGATTCTCTCTTTAAGATCTCAATGAACTCATGAGGGTTTGGGATTTGCCATCGATGGCGAAATTTGTCAAAAAATGAACAAACCATTGGATAATATTGATTCATCGATCGAGGACCTTATGCCTGGCCTATCTAAGGTCAAGCATAAATTATATGATATGAATTGGATCAATATGATCGACGTAAATAAATCATATAAAACATGCATAGAGTATGCATTGGTATCCAGAAAGAGAGAGTTGCGACCTCCCTATATTAGCAGATTTCCATGTAACAAAGTCAGAACGATATATTTGAGATTTAACCTCAACCAATTCCACACATTCGAACGTGTGACAATTGGAAAGTTAGCTCTGTGGATAGCACTGAGATGAAATGTCGTTTTGTACAAGTGTCACTCAATTAGAAACTTTAAAACATCTGGTGGTTTATTGCTCGCATTTTGAAGATCATAGATGTTAACTTTTGGGAATGTACTATCCTCTGTCAACAGATATCGCTGGATTATCATTCTGGGAAAGATGTTTACGTGGCGACAGCATCTGTTTAATTATGGCACTCGCTAGAGTGCTCTACAAAATTGATGAAGCACTGCAAAAGGTTAATAAACCAATTTGGTAGCAATGTGTTAAAACTTCTGAATTCTGAACGGATGGTGTTAATTGTTTAAATTAAATGAATTTAAGCGGTAAGATGTACATATGTATGTTGAATTCAATGTTTTTAATATAGATTCTTTTTTGGCCTGCTTTGTAACATGGATCTAAATAAGCACTAAGTGCTCAGCAATAGCAAGACACTACATATGTGGTGGTTGAAAAACAATATAGCTAACTAAATGAGGATGAATATTGTTTTATGAGATCACAAATAATAGCCCATGCATTTGTTATTGAATTTTTATGTTGAATTGTAAAATGCTTCTAGATCTTTTCTACTCATTTGTTGTAAAAGTTTGCTTCTTTGTTGTTCAAACTAAATACAACAATATATATATTTTTTTTTAAAAAGGAGTGCGTTAGGGAGAATTCTCAAAAATGTGCTAATTCCCTTCACCTTAGAGACCCCCAGCAAATTTGCTGGATTTTGAGGACTTTATTTTTTAACCTGGAAAGAGTGTGAGCCTTTTCTCCCACTCTTTTGTGTATTTTGATGTAAACTTTACACTTGTGTTCTTTAATTATGGAGTTTTAAGATAATTCCATAGGCATGTTTTCATGTGTGTTACACAGCACCCTCAGCGCAGTGACACAGGGATGTCTTTTTACACTTCCCAAAGGTTTAAATACCTTCTCTGGGATAAATTACTGTTTCCCAGAGAATGTAAATTCATATTGACTTTACTAGTCTTTTTAAATTCCTAGACCCAGCACACACTATCTTCCTATAGAGTGCTGGAGGGACTACCTACTATGCCCTGTGCTTAGAAACACATGTAGCAGTCAAATGCTACCCTTATCCTATCGAAATGGCTTGTGGCAGTGGTTTTACAACGACTACCATGATTTTCCCAGACCGCGAACACCGGTAGCTAAAAATCGCAGGATCCATGTTTTTCAAGATGGCGCCTTAAGCCCCTTTGTTTAAACAGGTCCTGTTCTTCTTTTTTCGCCATTTCTTTTTGGAAAGGTCCTTCTAGTGTTTGTCTCTGCGCG
Organism: Ambystoma mexicanum; assembly: GCF_040938575.1. Lineage (NCBI taxonomy): Eukaryota > Metazoa > Chordata > Amphibia > Caudata > Ambystomatidae > Ambystoma > Ambystoma mexicanum. The sequence continues at coordinate 1,249,552,160 of NC_090934.1, forward strand.
CCAAACCAGGTTTGGTCCCTTTGTTTCTATGCCTTTGGCGGACTTCAGGACTGAAGACCACCTCTGGCGTCTGAGTGTCTGGGGTGGGCATGAACTGAGGGAGGTGCCCGAAACTCCCTGTGCTTAGTCTCCTGGTAGATCCAAATGCACTCTGACGTGATTGGCTGGCTAACTGTCCGGCAAGGACAGCCACCCTGCTGGGTGAGTGGCAGCTAGGCTGGAATGAATGGGAGAAAACTGTTTAAAATGATGATGATAATGATAATGATGTGTTATTTATATAGCGCCTTAATCCAAAGCACTTTACAGAGCACATATTTACATACAATATCACCCAACCAAAATTGGTACTCATTTATCGACCTCGGAAGGATGAAAGGCTGAGTTGGCATTGCCGGGATTCGAACCTGCCACCTGCAGATCACGCTCAGATCGCAGCAGCGAGCGCTAAACCTGCTGACCTATATTACCGGCAAAAAGCGAGTTTCTTGGGCTGGAAAGAAGAGTCGACCACTGGAACAAAAGAACCGAAGACAAGCTGGAAGAAGACGGCTGCTGCAACTCCTGGACAGTTGGTTTGCCCGGTGAAGCCCTGCTGCAGGTCCGAATTGACAATTTCATCTCGACAGAGAAGCCCCTTCATGGACGACTTCTTCCTCTGAGTTAGTGGGACCAATCAACTCGTAAACCACCTGGATACCATTCTCGAAGCTGGTTAGGATTAACCAGGGGAAGGGCACCAGCTTGTGTGCTTGAATTACAGCTACTCAAACTGAAGTGACCCCATTTTGTCAGCGTTTTCCGACGATCCCGTGCAGTGAAGGAGTCCCCCGACCTCCTCCCTCTTGTCCCCACGGCCGAGGCTCAGGAACAGTGAGATCTTCAGGAGCTGCCATGAACCAACGTCTTCAGCTGCATCTTTTGCTTCTTACTAAGGTACTGTGCCAACCTGATTGAGAGAACGCCTCTCTCGCTGTGAAAGTTTGTGAAACTTTCCCAACTTGCAGGCCTAATCAGCTTGTGACCCAACATATGATACTTTTTCGTACAAACTACTTCTGACAACTTTTGCAAAGACTTTACAGTTTACTTCAAGAACTGCTGTTTCCTATCCAAGACACTAGTCCATTGACTTTGGCCTAGGCCTATTGAACTGAATCGAGCCCTCTAGTGAACTAAAGCTACTTTCACTGCCTAAGAAAGTATTTGTGATCTACTCTGCTAACTTGCGGCTTTTTACTCCCATTGAAGGTAACTGAAATGCCATTTTGCTCCTATTTCAGGGAAGCCTAATTTGTTTAGAAACTCATTGGTTTGTTATTGAAGTGTGTTTGTGTATAATATTAAGTTGCCTCCTTCTAGTGAATGTTTTTGAATTATTGTGTAATACATTAATAAGTGTTTTACCAAGAAACCTTGAGTGTAAGTGTCTACTTGAACCACTGTGATTGTAAGACCTCTGTGTAACCTCTTGTACTGCTCACATTCCCTCTTGAGATATATGCCTGGCTGCTCAGCTCGCTACCACAAAACTGTGTAGTACAGAATTATACCAAAGGTTGGTTTTGCTTACACCTGTAGTCCTAATTGTAATCCTTCCTCAGAGACAGGCTCAATACAATATTTTACCTCCTTTCACCTCAACAACCGTAACCACCAACGTTGGCGTCCCACTAGGATGAAGTCTCTTAACCCTTCTCTTCAATTTATATATGGCCACCCTCATGAAGCTAATAAAAAAACACAGACTAGCATGTTACAACCATGCACACAGCTCTCATCTAATTTTTAAGATGACTTCTAGAACTGACTCAAACAACTCCGTCAATAAGTTCCTCCTCAAAATAAACCTCATGACCAACATCAACCTAAAACTAAACCCAAGAAACCCAGAAATGCTGACAACCCACATAACGACAATGAACCGCAGACCTCACTCCCTTAGCCTTGGGAATAGGAATATGAACAGAAACATCAGCAGTAATACAGTAATTCAAATCTGAGAGTACTCATGCAGAGTGGTCTCGTACTAGAACTACAGGTCAACACAATAGTTTGAAAATGCTTTTACCACCTACACTCAATGAGATGCATCTTGCCAGACCTAATCTTCCCATGCCAGACCCTCACCACAATCTCAATGGTAAATGGTACTAGATTATGCAAACAGTCTCTACCTAGGAATGCCCGACTACCGCACCAAAGAATTATAACGCCCACAAAACACGTTGGCATGACTTCTACTAAGAATAAACATTAGGGAACACATCATCCCAGCCTTGATAAACCTACATGTGTTACCAGCGAATACAATAATCAATTTCACAGCACTGTGCATTGCATGGACAGGGAGCAGACATCCCCCAATCAAAATTCACCCCATACCACCCACGAAGGACATTGAGATCAAGCTGCTGCAAATGTATATAATCACGGCACTATGAGAAAAACAAGCACAGAGGTAAGACCCTCTCTATCCTAATAGCAAAACTATGGCAATCAATCCCAAAAGAAATACGAACAGCAGAGACCATCTGACATTTCCAAAACTGTTAAAAACCTGGCTATTCAAAACACCAGGATAGAAGTCTCTCCACAACCCTAGCTAGGAAACAGATTATGACAGGCCACCACAATGCTGCCATGACTGCACAACCTAACACCCTTTTAAAAAAATGACACATCAAAATGAACACAAGGACCAAAATACCATGTTAAGGAACAACACAGAAAACCATCAAAACAAATGAATATCACCAAACAGGGCTAGCTTTCCAAAGCGTGCACATGTTTCCTCCTAGACCGCCACCACCAGAGAATGGTGGATTTATATGTGAAATGAGATACGACCAGGAACAAATTTACAAAACAACATGAAACACGCCAAGAAAACATAGTCCAGCAGATCTATTAAAAAAATCCATCAGACGAACAACCTCCCTTTTCAAACACCTCACTCAACACATGCTCACCAACTCACCAACACAAAATATGACTACAAATCTGGCTGAAACAAATACCTCGGCCCACCACAACTGAGTCAAACCTCTACACCTCTCCAACCAAACGCTAAAATCCGGCCACAACACACAGATCCCCCTGGCACATCAGGTGTCGATCTGAAAACATAGACCATAGAAACACCACAAGCTACCTAGAGAACTCACCCATGCAGATGTCAATTACTCTTGGCTCTATCGACACCAATAATCAAGCATCTTGTATTTTCTCGCTAACCTCTTTGATCCTATTGAGATAGTACTGTGTGACCCTTAAGAAATCAACAATTAACCCAGAAAGCATTGCCCCAATCGCACTAGTAGCAGTTTTTATCAAGCGATAGCTCAAGCTATACCAACAGATTCACAAATGTATCCAGTTACACCAGGGGGTGCTTAAATCCCAAAACTCATAGGAAAAGGGCTTGAGGGAAGGAGGCATGGGAATGAGATGAATCAGAAAAGGCTTTGAACGATCCACCCAGGATTTTAGACTTCTTTGCCTCCATCTTTGAGAGGAGTGAACTGATAATTAATTTGATGTTGCACACGATGAGAAACAAGGTGAAAGTCAGACAAACTTCGAGATGATGGGGGTAGAGAAGTAGCCATGCTCAAAATCTACACAACCCCTGACATGTTGGAAACTGAAAAGTACACATCAGCAACTGACAGCAAGGAAAAGGCATCCACCCCATAGAGCTTGCCAAAGCCAGTTTGTCCCTTTAACATAGTCAGGAAGTCTTAATGTTGTTCTCAAGCAATGTGGAAGCACCCCTTTTCTTGCCTGCTCCCCATCACAAAGGTGAGATCAACAAAGGGAGAGGAGAGAGAGAGAGGGATGGGCATTGGCTCCTTGTATGACCCATCCGAGCGGCCCCAGGAGGATCCAGTAGCACTGATCGCAGCTCAAGAAAAGAGATGCAGAACCTAAGGAAAGAACTGGGAATGAAGGCAATGCTAGCTATATACCTTGACTCTCAAACAAAAACTTATCCGTGAGCCATACCACCCAGACACAAAGGACATGGTCTACAATGTCTACAATGATCAAAGAAGGAACGCCTACCTAAATCACAACATAAGGCTTGCGCATCAACTTTGTCTCAAATTACGGGTTATCAACCTATGTTCGTATGGAGTAAGAGGCATCACCAAATTGTTATTTTATGATCCTAGACATGACAACAACAAAACAGAAAGATACAGCAGATAACAATTGTAATATGTGTGGAACTCTCAAAGAATTCATGTTAAATTCGGCTCCATTCAATACCATTTGTAAGACAAACATGGCATCAACAAATAACAGGCATCAAAATCTAAGGCACAATCATTTTTTCTTAAAAAAAACTTTGCATCACAAATGTAAATGTCTGCCATAAACTTTACCAGCTTGGCTGCTGGCCATTTGACAATTCTAACTGTCAGATCTAATATACATTTTTGATCCAAAACCTACAACTGTCGTTACCCTCAGGGACCAATAATGTCCTGAGGGGAATGGTTCCTGTCTATCACCCGTCGCAGAAATAAAATACATATGCTCCTGGTGAAGGACAAGAAAACCAAAGACTTCACTTAAACAAGCAACGCGTAGTAGTCACCAGCATCCCCGAAATGGAGAAAGGTGAAGCTTGGGGAGCACTTTGGAAGAAAGCAGTTGGCTGGCGAGCCTGAAAGCTAGGCCCCAGAGTAGTACGATAATATGACCCGAGAACATTAAAGCGGCTCAGCGTAGCAGAATGGGAATCAGTGACCGACTGCACCCTTAATGGATGTGGTGGGGGCAATTTACCATAGATACTACGAAAAAAATGGGGAAAGCAAAATTCTATACTCAAAAGTGTAGTCCAGTTCTCTCCCCGCTGTCAGTAGATCTGAACAACCAGTGCTCATTGCTACCCCGTACTGTGCCAAATGAAGTGATCTTCAGCGAATATTTGCACTGTTCCAAAAGTCACACCTTGATGTCATCACCCCAGTATCGTACTCTGCGGAATACCCCCCTTGCCGCTAGTTACTAGCTCTACACACTGACACAGAAGCCTCAGTCTTTCTCCAGCAGCTACTCTCTCCTGTGGGGAGACTATTTGCCGAGCTTGATTTCCCTCCCTTCTCCCCTTCAATATGGCAACAATCCTGTGTGCCCATTTTGCCACCAGGGACCATCAGGAGTTTAAGGCCAGGGAGGGGTGCATTCCTCTGATCTGTGGCCCCCTTGCCACTGCATGACCAATGGGAATCAGCAATTGGGGGATGTGCCGATGACAGTGGACTTGGTTGGTGTCCTGGCTGTTTTTGCCAAGGTCTTCAGGGTGAAAGCCTGTCAAGTCTGGCAGTTCTGCTCAGCTTCTGGCTGAAGTGGACTTATGTCCCACGTGATTTGTTTTCTTTTCCGCTCTGTTATCCCGGTTTAACTTATTGCTGTGGTATATATTTTCTTTTTGTTTGTGCTTGAAGGCGTTATCATTTTACATATTTCGGCTATGCTAAAACCCTCAGTTTTTAATTTCTCAGTTGGAATAAGAAATACTTTATAACTGCTCTGATTTGTGAGCTAAGGCTAAAGTCAGCATATGAAAGGATTCGAAGCAAGGGACTAGACATCCAATGACAGTGGGACCAGGCGAGGGGGCAGTATGATTTTAAGAGCCCTTGTAACGTCATATTTGCATTCCTTCATTAAGCACCAGGCTTTTAGGGTACAGACATTGCTCCAGGGAGTGTCGAACCATCAACGCATGGACAAATTGGATGTGTCTATCCCGAAAAACATGAAGGTAGTTGTGTGGCTTTAATGGACGCAACTCACAGTGATTCTAAGAGGTGAGTGTGGGTCACAGTATGGAATACTGCCAACATATTGGGAAGAATGAGCATTACTAGTGAAGCCTTGCAACCATTTTTAAAAGGCAATCCCATATATTCACCAGTGCAGTGTCGTTGCAATACATTGGAATGGAACCTGAACTAAAGAGAGCTGTTAGGGTTTATGCCTCGAGCCTGAATTTGGTGGGGTTTGGTGACCACATGTTCAGGGATCTTGGAAACCGATGACTGTCCCGTAATAGAATGGAAGATTATGGGGGAAAAGCAGGGACTTCTTGATCAGGGGTGCAATGCACGATACAGAGAGAGAGGAACCAAAACCAGCTCTACCTTGTTTTTCTTTTTTTTTTAAAGGAGATGGGCATGCACAAGATACGTGCAGCCCATCTCCTGTCAAAAAACCATGCAAACTATTTGCACCCCGGATGAAGCCATACGGTATCACCCACTTGTCTGGTTTCCGTCAGGTCTGGTTAGGCTCGGCCTGGTGGGCCGTAACCAGCCCTGTACGCTCTCCAACGCAGAGGTGATTGCTATTATGAAATTTATTAAATAGAACAATAGGTTGTCAGAGCTATCAGTGCATTGTTGGAGTCTTTGGCAGGTTTCAGGCTCTTGAATTTTTTTAATTTTACATAAACCCTTACACAAATAGAAAAACTTACAACACTAAATTACATACATGTTAATACCATCAAAATTTTTATAATAGAATCAATCACATTCAGGAAGTGGACAAGTGCATTAATTAAGGACACATTATCGCCCCACATGAGTCTCGACCAGAACAATTCTTTGGAGTAATCAAATAAAAAACAATTAAATTCCTTACAAAATGAGGTAGATGTAATCCCAGTCAAGGCTCGACAGTCCAAGATCCAGTGTTTGAGGCTTTCAATGCCTGTCATAGACTTGCAAAAGCGACAAGCCAACACCTCATTGTCGGATTGGGTTGTGGACCAATTGTTGGTCCGCGTTTTAGTATGGATTTGATTCATTTTGGATCGCATATACATCTTACGACTCTTCATACATGGAAAACACTTCAGGTAAATTGACTTTTGACCTCTCCTGCGAGGAAACCTGGCCTATTCACGATATGAAGAATATTTAGGAAAGGCTTCAAGAGTCAATCTCCAGTTGCCCTTTAAACGTTTTAGCTTCACTGCATCAGGATTAGATAGTAACTCTGTCTCCGACTAACCAATTCTCTCCTATAGATTTTGCTTGTCAACGCCAAGTATGGAAACTGATTTTGCAGAACAATTTGCCAAGATCTGTTTCAAGTCAGTATACAGAGAATTGGGCGGCAGAGACAGAATCCTGTGATAAATCGACAGTTGGCGCCAATGATAGCAACCTTTGAGTGAGGTTATATTCAGTTCAAGACGTGTAATACGTTTAGGAATAGACGTTGCGAGCCCCAAAAAATTCTTCCAACTTAAAACCTGTAGAGAGTCCAGGTATGAACCCAAATGTACAGATGTCATATCCAACCCATATAATAGAGCTGATTCGATCTTATCTAGATAATATTTTAGGATGGGGAGAGTAGAAAATCAACACAATTTCCCAAATATTCGTTTCATATGGGCTCACAAAGGAGACAGTCTATCTTTTAAGGCTACTTTCCGCATATCTATGGAGAACATGTTCGTAAGATTATAACCAAGGTAGCAAAGAGATGACACCATCTCAAATCTTTCAACCCCCATGGACCACCACATAGTTTTGGGTTTCTTGTTATTCGAGAAAATAACCACCTTGGATTTTGCACCATTAGCCACCCAATTGTTCCTTAAGCTGTACACATAGAAGAGATTCTGTTTTTTTTGGAGACCTTGCAGAGTCCTATCAAATAGAATGATGTCATCTGCGAAGGCCAACCAACGAATCTTAAAGTGACCCAATTTTACTGATACCATGTCACTATTCCACCACAAGTTCCCTATATCACTTAAGTAGGCATTAAAAAGTGTAGGTGCCAGAATGCACCCCTAAGTCCCAATTTGGCAGTAATAGGCTGTGTGACTGCACCTTCCTGATTCAAACCAATTCTCAACATAGAATTTTGAGGTAGAAGAGAAATGAACTGTACCAATTTAGGTGGAGTGTTAAACTTAAGCATTTTTTTCCATAAATGTCCCCGTACAACACAGTACAATGCTGATGCCATGTCCAGCGAAGCCATCTATATATTGCCACCTTGATTATGTTTTACATTAAACAGCAAATGTTTAAGTAAAGTGGCGCTAAGGGATGTACCCATATTTTGGCCAAAACCCACCTGAAAGGGAGATAAAATGTTACATTGACTCAAGAAGGTGTTCAGGTCTCTCAGCAACAGGGTAGCAAAAGCCTTGCTGATCGAGTCTGTCAGTGCAATCGGCCTATAATTGCCCGGCTCATTCAGGTCTCCCTTTTTATAAATAGAAACAATGGTGGAGTGCGACCAAGAGTACGGTACTATGTGTTTTGCATAGATGTGGTCAAAATAAGGTTTTAGGAAATGGCCCATGCTGAGGGATCTTTTTTCAATAATAAAGTTGGGAGACCGTCAGGGCGGGGGGCCCTATATGGTTTAAGTTTCTTTATGGTCCATACTATATCCTCCACTTCCCAAGGATAAAGGCTGTAGATAACACAGCCCCCAAAAGGATCCACTTACGATTAGTATTTGAGGTTTTTGGAATACGGGAGAGATGATTATAGACCTGGCCAGTAGCACAATTGGCATTAAAGTCTCCCCCAACAATCATTGCATGCTGGTGTCCCCCCAGTAACCATGATTCAAATATTTGTAACAGTATAGATTGAAAAGTATTAAGGGAGTGTTTGGCCGGATTCCAATATATGTTGACTAGTAAATATTCCCCCACTACATCAGGGAAACTGACATGCACTGCAAGGATACCCTCGCTTGTACACAATGATTATATTTTTTAGAGCCTTACTCCCGTGACTGTGTTGCTTAAAGATTGGCCTTTTTCAAAAACTTCATGGTCATTGGCTTGATAATTAAGATTAATAATAGTGTCTTTGACCGAGAGTTGACTCACATGTTTTTTGGAGGCAGTACCAGATCTAGGTTTTGCTGCTGGCTGTTTTTTTTTGTCTTTTTCACCTTGTAATTTCTTACTATTCGTATAGTTTGTAAAAGGAGGGGAAAGAGGATCTTCTGGATGCACAGATGAGGGAGCTTCAATCATAATAATGTCCTCTCCCACTCTCACTGGATCAGAGGGTAAGTCTGAGTCAATAGAGGGCATATTTAAAGTTGCAATCCATTCACTAAGGGAGAGGGGGAATTCAGAGACGAAATACTTTCACTGATAGTGTCAATGATAGATCCTGACTCAAAATCGGGGGCCTACAACACAATCTCATCCAGCCTCGTATCGGGCACCACTATTTGTGTTGCAACAAGAGAATTACATTCTAATCCTGCAATCTCCTTACAAAGAAGCCCCCTTATAAAACCCTCAGGAAATGACAATTCTTCATTCATGATATTCAGAATGGTTGTGTTAGACCTAACAGCACTTGAGACAAGTTCTTGTTGGTCATAGAGGGCGGTTAGTTCCTTGTTGATGTTATTCGAAAAATGTCCCCCACACTTGACCTTCGGGGTCCCCTCAGATTCTGTAGGGGGAGGCTTACTCCAAAATTCCACAGTTGGCGATAATAAACCTACAGATTGGGGGACAACCTGCACAGACTGTGGACTTGATAAAGCCCCTTTTCATTCAAAGTCAAATGTGTACATCCTGACACAAAGCTGGTACTTCTATTGGCCACATTAGGTGCCCCCATCACTGACAAATTATATAAAGGATGGGGTCCAGTAATTTTTTCAAGTGCCACTTCATGCAACACCCCATCATTATGGCACACAAAATGCTCTTCCAAAGGCCAGATAGGCAGTTGGACCTGTGCCCTTCATTGACCATCCAACGTACCAGGACCATGGACTTCATATGCCGGCCGACCACCCATCGTCAAATTAGATTTTATCGTGGTAGGTCCAGGGGACTCCACAGTATCACAACGAGATAATAATTCCAGATCAGTAATCTCTTTCACGATTCCATTATTTTCTGAAGATGAAGTTGAAAAGGAGTCATTTTGCAGATTATGAGAAAATGTGCCAGTCCCATCACACCCACAAGTGCACCTTGACCCTGGTTGACATTAGTGTTGTGTCTTACTGCATCCTCACATGGCTGTTTTTTGAAAATAACAGAATATTTTTTATTCTTTATTATTTTATATTTTATTTTTATTTTGATGTTTATTGGTTGAACCTAAAGAAAGCAATTAAGTGAATTAACCATTTACATTTAAAACATGAAAACCACTTCAAATTCTCACACATCATAAAAATACATTTTAATTCATCAAAAAAATCTTTTTTTTTAAAACCTCTCACTGCGGTTGGATCTTCTTAATGCACATTGCCTATGGTAGTCGATAATCATCATTTGCTCTACTGGTATTCTCATGAGCTATCGACCAGATTGCTAATTTCCCTCTGGAAAATTCACTTATTTTGTCGATCAATAAGAGACTTTCAAGGAATTTAAGTACAGCTAAGCATAAACTTACTTGCTCACCCATCAAGACCCATTGCCACCATTTGAAGTCCTAAGGAGTATCATATTGGATACAATAAGGATGTAGGAATTTAGTGGGCAAATGGTTAAGGGCTGCACATGCTAATACTAAGTGGCAAAGTGATTAGACTTGATCATGTGATCCACAAAAACGACAGAATGATTGTTCGCACATCATTTGATGTCTGGCTAGTTTTAGTTCACCAGTGGCAAGCAAGTTTAGTTGCACCCTCAGCAGCAGATTCCCATAAAGATGCAATGGAAATTTTATTAGATATTGTGGTGGATTATTTAAACCTTTTTTCTTCAGTTCTAGACATAGTCTTATTACGTCTTGATTTCATTTTAGGATGGTTTCTATCCAAACATGCTCTTGAAATTTGATTTTCCACTTGGTAGGGTTGAGGATTCATTCCTCTTCATCTACCATTGTTTCTCTTAAAATATTTTCAATTCCATCAACTCAAAGTTTGAATGATTTGGATAAACATTTTCAACCCGGAATAAAGAGTTCCAAAGTAGTACCTTTTTTTGCCACCCTATATTTTCTATCCAACATGATGGATTTCCATAGGGCGACTGACTCAAGTCACTGTAATCTAAGTTCATGCGGTGTGGTAGCTATTGGTAGAGAATTGGGCAATCCGCCAAAAGAGCCCTTCTAACAAATCCCTAGTCTTCCAGGATGAAGTGAGCATGCCTTGTGAGCCATAGGTGAGAATTGAAATCACGTTTTGGCGAAAGAAAGCTAACAAGGAAGCAAGAGAAAATGTACAATAATTGCGCATGATTTGCAAAGCTTGAGTGGCTAGTTGAGAGACCTTTGTTCGCAGCGAAAGGTAATGGGGCGGTCGTGAATATTTTTATTGATTACCACGCCCAAATATATTAGTGATTGAACCACTTCGAGTTTCACACCTTTCACCCACCAGGTGTGGTCTTTTGGTGTTTTTCAGCACTTTCGATTTTAACACATTTATTTTCATGTCGTTTTCTTTTAGATATTCTGTAAAGCAGTAATCCGACTCTCTGCGTGCGGTCCAAAAATATAATATCGTCTGCATAAATGATCCGGGGAATGTGTACTCCATTTATCATGGGCAGACGGGGAGGCTCTGACTTTACACTGAGAGACACTCAGATCCGAGGTGTACTGTTTAAACAAAAAAGAGGCCAAAGCACAACCTTGCGTTAGGCCTCGATGGGTTGGAATTTTCTCTGACAGGACGCCTGTAGAGTTGAGCCTTATTTGAATAGATGTCATAAAAAATAAAAAGCTCGAACGGTGTCTAACAGATCTGGGGGGCATAGCCATTTTCTCAATGTTCTAATTTTCTCAATTTCACCCACAGTTTAGTCTTGTTGACGCAATCAAACACCTGTTCGAGATCCATCGAGGCCATATACACGGAAGTTCCAGATTTTAATGGGTTCTGTCAAAATGACCGAATCAAAATGACCTACACCACCAAATTACCGAAAATAGATACTGCTAAATGCCCTACTGACTAAATGTTCGTAGGACATTTAGCAGTATCTATTTGGTGATGTAGGTCATTTTTTTAAAAAGAATTGTGTCGTCACAGCTGTCCCTGCAGCTGACCGGACCCAAAAAAAAAAGGCTGCAGGGTCTGCAGGGGTGTTCCCCACAACACCCCGCTCACTATTCTAAACAGTATAGGGAGTGTGGGTTGCGGGGCAGCTGACCCGAAAAAAAAAAGGAAAAAAAAGGACCCTGCAACGCTGGTTCCCAATCACAGAAGTGAAAGAGAACTGGCATCGCAGGGACCAGCGAGACTGAAGGAAAGGTAAGTAGGGGCGTAGAGGTGTGGGCGGGGGTAAGGGGTGATGGCAGGGTGGGTGGGTGGATAGGGTTTCTTTAGATTTGGGGTTGTTTTACCATGAATGACCAAATGGGAAATGTACGAACAATTTAGCATTACGTACATTTCTAATTCAGTTATTTCCGTCGCGGTTATTTTTGCCGCGGTAAAACAACCCCAATTCATTTTAACGCCTCTTGTTTTAAGTATTCCAAGAATAAAGAGATTCAGGCCAGTTCCCACACCCTTGACAAACCCTGTTTGTCGAGGATCAGACATTCCGGTCTTCTAAGCCCATCTTGTTAGATCACGTAAGAGGATAGATGCAAACTGTTTTCCCATAGAATCAAGAAGAGCGATCGGCCGATAGTTCTTGGGATCAGCCTGATCGCCCCTCTTGTATATGGGAACTATGATTGCCCCCTGCCAGCTGGATGGGACTCGCTTCATCGTTAGAATTTGTTTGAAAATCAAGAAAACTAACTGGCTCCAGTCCTCAGGATGTTGTTTGAATAACTGGTTCGAAATACCATCGGTGCCAGCTGCTCTGGACGTGCTGAGCCCTCTTAATCTAGTTTCCAGATCTTCTCTCTCCAACTGGATATCCCAGGGGGAAGAACTGCACTTGGTGTCCATGATCATAGGATCACAGGGATCTGCAAATCATTTAGAATAGTGGATATACCAGCTGAACTCACTCACTTGATTTAACATGTGATCTGATTTAAAATGCCCTCCATTATTTAACAATTCCCAATGTTTCTGGTCTTTTTGCTACAAATCACTCTCAATTTTTGAATTTCTGCCTCAGCAAGCGACACTGCTCACGAATGTTGGTGGACTTTTCATTTCTGAGTTTTCTTAAATCAACACGGAGTAACCGATTTTCCCTCCTAAAAGAATAATCCCGCTGAGATCCGAAAACAAATGCATCCACTGCCAAAATATGGCGATACGGACCAGAGGGGCAGATTGCGGGCATTTTGGGATATTAGGATACAGCTTGGGGGTAGAGGCCGGGGGGGCAACTGGGAAGCAGACCTATTTGCATATAGGAGAAGTATTTTATGTTGCCAACAGAGAACACAAATTCGCAGCCGGGATATGCCTCTGCCGAAAGCCAATACAAGTTTTATTTGTGAGAATGATAGTGGGAGCCTCATTGGCATCAAACCCCGGGTACGTTGTTACATCCCCTTCCTCATTGACTCGGTCCTCCTGAGGAGAGAGCGGCTCCCCAATCAACAGAAGAGCTTATTCAGAAGGAGATTTGCTGCCCTTCTCAGCCTCTGAAAGCCGTCCTGTAGATTCCTCTAGTGTAAAGTGATCATGACTCTTAGGAAAGCGCGCATTGGGAGCCGGAGTCATCACAGAGTCAGGGTAATGAACAGCTTGAGACGTTAGTGCACCTTGAGACATAATGCACCGGCTAGGAAGCTGTGCTATGACACTGTGCTCAATATATAAAACAGAAGGTCGACTCAAAGGCCGTCTGCCCGCAGTTGTCAGCCCTCTGCATTTTGTTGCAACCGCCTCCCAAACAGTCACGTTTATTTCCTTAGTTCAAGTACTAATCCATTCAGATACTAGTCGTCAAAAAACATACTCTCCAACCAGTCAACTGTAGTTCAATAGATTTTAGTAGGGGTTTGCAGGCTCAGATTTGTCCAGCGGAGTGTTTTAACAGTTGACAGTGTATGTCATGCACTGCAACCCTTCACGCTTCCGATGAAAGTAAGAAGGAATATGTAGCCGCTCAGTCTCACAGTCAGCACAGACTGCACAGATTGCCACTCTGCGGCCACTCCGTGCCGCTCCGCAGTGATCCCGAGATTATGAGGGATGAGCTCCACCTCCAATGCTAGCTGCCACGGAAAACAGACTGGTCAACAGTAATAAGCTGCACAGACTGCCACTCTGCCGTCACTCCACGCTGCTCCGCGGGTTCCAAGGATTATCAGGGACGGGCTCCACCACCAACACTAGCAGCCACAGAAAACAGACTGATCACTAATAAGGAGCTGCACAGACTGCCACTCTGCCACCACTTTCACTTTCAGGCTCTTGATTTGAGTAGGGAGGACTTTATGATGAACAGTGCTGATCCAGGGATTATGAGGGATGTCCTCCACCTTCAACACTACCAGCCACCAAAAACAGATTGATCACCAGTAAGGAGCTGCACAGACTATCTCTCTGCTGCCACTCTGCACCGCTCCACAGTGATCCAAGGACTATGAGGGGTGAACTCCACCTCCAACCCTATCAGCCACGGAAAACAGACTAATCACCAGTAAGGAGCTGCACAGACTGCCACTCAACCGCCACTTCCACTTTCAGGCTCTTGATTTGAGTAGGGAGGATTTCATGATGAACAGTATTCAAGAACTCAGTGGGATCATTAGAGGTATGGAGTTATGGGGTAGATGTTGAAATCTTTTGGCAAAAAGTGACCAAGATCTCCTCTGAAATCTTTTTTTAGGCAGTGGATAGGTTTTCCTCTTATATCCTTTTTGTTGCCTCCAGTTTTTTTTCTGTTTTCTGTATCTGTTCACTTGTTTATCAACTCTATAGTTTAGTTGCATAAGTTTTTCATAAAAAAGTCCATTAAAAAATCTAAGATTTGAATGGCATGTTCTATTTCTGCCAATCTTCGAGGAATTCCCAGTCTGTACCATCATTTCCACCCATCACTTTTAGCAGTTACTTTTACACTATACCCGCTCACCTCCAGGCTGAGGGCACCAAATATGGCTTCAGTGACATTTTGTTTTGAAACACCCGACATTGGGCCTGATCACAAGTTGGACTTTAGCCCTCAAATGCGGCGGTAACAGTGTTACCACCGCATTTAAGGGCTGGCCCTATCAGGAGTCTGGCGTGTTTACCCCCAACTCAGAGCTGTGTATAAACATGCTGAGCTAAATGGCAATTTTCAGCACGTTATTGCGCCAAAAATTACCCATTGGGCCCAATGGGGAATGTAGACTTACAGATAGCGCCCAACCTGTGATCCGGCGGTAATAGCGTCGGACGATTGGGTGTTAACGCTAATAAAGTTGGGAGGTATCCCAGCCGGGATACCACCCAACTCGTGATGAGGCACATTGACAATGTTTTAAAAAAGAATCCAGGAAGAAAAACACCATATCAAACATCATGGTGAAGACAATAGGATTGCTGCAATTTGAGAAGTGTTCGAGGGAAAAGTAAAAAAAAAAAAAACTAGAGTTATAATTAGTGACAAAGGTAAGCTTGTCTTTGTGAGCGAGGTCAAGTGGTGCGTGCAAGGCGACCAGGAAGAGCAAATATAAATGCCTAAATGATGGGTGCTGCAAGAGACGGGGCGAGGGCACTTGCTTGGAAATTCCCCCACTGCCAATAAGGGGGCCATCTCTGGGTAGATTTATTTCACACCAGACAATGGATAATCTCATTAATTTCCTTCAGGTTAGATAAAGTGCAATTGAAGTACAACTTTTTGATCAGAATAAAAAGCTGAAGAAGCCGTCCTGTTTAAATAAAGCTAAACTCTGTGGCAAGAGGCTTGCATGATTGGTTTGTTAGTTATTTTATCTTTTGTACTACTGTGATGGGTGGACTGGCCATTAAACAGGCCGGGCATTCGGCCGGGGGCCAGCAGCATCTAAGATGCCAGGGCTGGTCCCTTGGTGGATTAGGGTTGCCTCACTGCATGTGATCACCACATTCCCCTTCCCTGTCAAGCCCAGGGCTGCCTCACTGCATGTGATCACCACATTCCCCTTCCCTTTCAAGCCCAGGGCTGCCTCACTGCATGTGATCACCACATTCCCCTTCCCTGTCAAGCCCAGGGCTGCCTCACTGCATGTGATCACCACATTCCCCTTCCCGCTCAAGCCCAGGGCTGCCTCACTGCATGTGATCACCACATTCCCCTTCCCTGTCAAGCCTAGGGCTGCCTCACTGCATGTGATCACTACATTCCTCTTCCCTGTCAAGCCCAGGGCTGCCTCACTGCATGTGATCACCACATTCCCCTTCCCTGTCAAGCCCAGGGCTGCCTCACTGCATGTGATCACCACATTCCCCTTCACGCTCAAGCCCAGGGCTGCCTCACTGCATGTGATCACCACATTCCCCTTCCCTGTCAAGCCTAGGGCTGCCTCACTGCATGTGATCACTACATTCCTCTTCCCTGTCAAGCCCGGGGCTGCCTCACTGCATGTGATCACCTCATTCCCCTTCCCTGTCTAGTCCGGGGCTGCCTCACTGCATGTGACCACCACATTCCCCTTCCCTGTCAAGCCTGGGGCTGCCTCACTGCATGTGATCACCACATTCCCCTTCCCTGTCAAGCCCAGGGCTGCCTCACTGCAAGTGACCACCACATTCCCCTTCCCTGTCAAGCCCGGGGCTGCCTCACTGCATGTGATCACCACATTCCCCTCCCCTCTCAAGCCCAGGGCTGCCTCACTGCATGTGATCACCACATTCCCCTTCCTTGTCAAGGCCAGGGGCTGCCTCACTGCATGTGATCACCACATTCCCCTTCCCCGTCAAGCCCAGGGCTGCCTCACTGCATGTGATCACCACATTCCCCTTCCTTGTCAAGGCCAGGGCTGCCTCAACAGGGACAGATCAATGAAATCCTGCATTACCGTAACTAAGGGGGCTGTGAGACTTTCTGCAGTGCCTTTCTCCTGCAGTCATCAGTGCAGACATAAGGCTTGCTACGGAAACACAGCTTTCACCTTCAGAAGAGATAGCTCAATGGGTAAGGTGCTTGCTGCTGAGGTCTGAGTTAACATTGCAGATAGCCTAGTAGCGAGATTATAGAAAATGTGAACTGGTGCAAGTGCAATTTTGCACAGTATTAGCACTTTGGCAACATTTGCCCTAGTGCAAAAAACATTGGGGCCATATCAGAAAATCCTTGAATCATGACAAGTGCAATTTTTCATGGCATTAGCACTAAGGCAGAAATTGCACTATTGCAAAAAACATATACTCTCAATGCATTTTTGCACCAGTGCAAAGTTTGTTCTAGTGCTAATACCATTCCATAATAGCACTGTGGCAAACTTTGCCCTGGTGCAAAAATTCATTGAAAGAATAGTTTTTTTTAGCTTTTCTAATATGGCCCCAATGGTTTTTGCACTAGGCCAAACTTTGCCTTAGTGCTAATAACATGCAAATATGCACTTGCACTGGTGCACATTTTCAGTGATCTGACCCGGAAGCTCCAAACCAGCTTTGCTTTCTGGGTAGAAATGTGCATTAACCATAGCGCCGTAAAGCATGGTAAGAAGCACTATTTAAAACAAACTATTAGCATGTATCTGAATGTTATCCATGGCCTCTGCACACTGCCTTTGTATGCTGTTTCAGAGCAAAGTGGTTGAGAGAGAACATCACTTCATTACCTGGTGACACAACAGTAGTATTTTTTGTGGCAGTGCTTCTGTCCATAGATGCCTTTTCTTAGTGGTGTCGGGAGGGGGCGATTTTAAAAGATTCTTTTTAACTGGGCTAGATTCCCATACTACCCGGGCTGCTGTGGGCCTCCCAGTTCTCCCACAACTGTGGACCAGAAGCACCTTGAAGCACAGGCGCTAACAAGGAGGCACATTACCTCATTGTAGACCAGTGAGATAAACGCTGCCAAATCACTCCGTCATTGAGGCTAAAAGCTCGTGACGCACAAAAGGCAGGAATGAGAAGCATTGGACACACTCAAAAGAGGGGGGGGCAGGAGCTGAAGACACCCTCACAAGCAAATGCTGAGATCTCAGGAAATTCAGAGGGCGGTATGCGAAGCGTTGGATACACTCAAAAGAGCGGGGCAGGAGCTCAAGACACCCTCACAAAAGCTAGAGCTAGGATCTCAGGATACTCTCACCTCTTCCTTTCTGCTCTGACTCTTAGTCCCTCCTACTGACTCCTCCCACCCGTCTTCTGTCCCTCCAATGCTCCACTCCTCCTAGTCCTAGGTTTCTCCTCCACCCTTTGATACTATTTCTTCTTTTTCAGCTACTAATTGGTCATGTTTCCGCAGCGTATCTGCTAGTTGCTTCCCCGCTCTATCTCCCTGTTGCCTGTAAAATTGCCAGGTAAAAAAGACCACCTTTTCTGCCTGAATGTTGAGTGTGTGTTCCAACCCTGGCCCAGCGGTGTGGAGTCCACATTTGTCTTGAGGCGAGGGCGCGGTAGCATATAAGGGTTCACTTTTTTCAAGCATTGTGTCAGAGCGTCCATAGTTATGTTCTTTGTTTTTATTAGTAAAGGAAAGTCAGCTGATGAACTCAGCCCTTATGGTTGCCTTAAATGCTTTCCCCTCGTTTTCCTCAAACAACAGTCTGATTCTTCCCTCTAGCTCCACCGCCTAGGTGATCGCAGTATGCCAGTAAATGCCACTGCTGGACACAGCCAGCGGGAAGCGACAGCAACAAGACCAACAAAACAGAGTCCTGGTTGGCGATTGCAAACTTCTCAGTACCCAAACATGTTTTATTCATGACCACGCCTGACACTAAGTAGTGACCTATTCACAAACCCGAATTAGGGTCCCCTCATCAGAGGTTCCTCTGAGGGGTCCTCAATAACCATGTTTATCTGGTCGCAGGACACGCTATGCATATCTCAGCTCATGGGCATCTATGAATTCCGAGTGCCACCCCCCTCCTGCCACTCTCTGGCCCTGCACCAAATATGGATTTATTGGGATCATGACCCCATTGTAATCATCCCCAATATTCTGTTACTGTGGTGCCTGCCCCTTTAAGAGCACACACGCGGCAGGGTGACGCAATCCCACCACGTGTGCATGTTATAAACGGGTCGTGCCTCGGATCGCTAGTGCGACCGTGGAGCCCAGACAGTGAGCAATGTGTCTTGTGTGCTCTGTATGCTGGACGGGGCTCACATGGCCCAAATTAATTCTGCAATTCAATATTTGGCACATAAATAGGGCCCAAAACAAGTGGGGTGTCTTTTATGCAAAGCTTGCATATAACTTTTCTGCTCTCTGTATCCTTCAGTGTGTCTTCCATCGGATAGGTCAGGTTTCTGTTGATTAGTATGGCATCCCCTAAAGTCTTGTGATAGCAGCCCAGAAACCCCTATGAAAATGTCCTATTCCATGCATAACCCTCTGAGTCATTAGTTAAATGTGTCTCCTTTTGACGGATAATATGGGCATCCGCCCTTTTTACCCTTAACTGGACCGTTCATGATGCTTTCATTCCTGGATGTTACCTCTAAGCATTTTTCGCAACCCAGGACTTGCTGGCCAAATGATTTTATATGCGGTTTTCATGCTGATTGCGGTGTTCGATTTGGGGATGGGGCCCAATGATATCGTGGCACACTTTGCATTCGGCAACTTAACCAAACAGACCCTTAATCTAGCGAGAGGTTCTCTCGCTGAAAGACCTTGCAGAAATATGTTGACACAGCACATATACGGTCAATAACAAAACCACAAGATGTCAAATATGAAAAAAATAATATCTCCAGTGTGTGAGCACGATGTGCTGAAGTCTAAAAGGTCCCACCAATTTGAAGAATCATGTTTCCATTGAGTAAAACAGCATCGAGTTCAACCATTCTAGACTGAAAGTGGACTAGGCAGTGCCCTCTGCCCAACTCCACAGGCACCATAATGACATTTAGAGAAATTATTAGCAAATCTTCCTCTTTCATACCCCGCCTCTAACTGCAACTTGATTACAGAGAATGTTGCTTACCTGTAACTCATGTTTTCCAGCATTGGTATCTTTCATGGATTCACATGCTTTGAATATTTCGCGCTGGCAGGCTGAGAATCCTTGGTACCCTTAATATTATAACTTATAAACACGCTTTAAGGCTCACTTTGGTAGCCCATCATTGTCATTTTGGGGGTATTCTGCCCCAACCAAGGGGACATTAAGTATCTAGCCCCACCCAGGAGGCCATCTGCAGATTCTAACCTTCTAACCCCAGAGAGATGAGAGTTAGGGCCTCATTACACGGAATGTGGTAAACCATGGTGCTACTAGCACCATGGTTGCCGCCGGTACCATAACGGTACCACCATGGAGGAAAGGGGAATTACCACCCCATTCCAAGGTTGGCGGGGCGGTAATTCCCCCTTTCTCCATGGCCCTTCCCCATTCCCATTTTTGCCCCATAGGGCTCAATGGGAATGGGGAAGGGGCTAATTACGGTACCGCAAATTGCGGTACCGTAATTAGTACCAAGGTCCCTTTGCGGGTCCCAACTTTAACGGCTGGTCTACACCAGCCGTTAAGGTCGGGTCCCGCAAAGGGACCTCGTAGTAAGGCGGTAAGGGTTTACCGGTACCGGTGCCCTTACCGGTACCGGTAAACCCTTACCGCCTACCGTGTAATGAGGCCCTTAGTGTCTTATGGCCTTACTTCCTACGGCGTGGTTAGTGGGCGCATTTGAATCCATGAAAGATACCAATGCTGGAGGACAGGAGTTACAGGTAAGCAATTCACTGAAGTTGGGAGCCAAGCCTTTAAATTGAGAGATCCCGGGTCATAGTGTAGAAATTGCTGGTTGCACATTGAGTGCAAGTTGGGATCCTGCCCCATAAGAATTGGATGGTCTCGAGATAGATGTAGGAGGTCAGAGAACCAGGGTTGTCTTGCCCAGGCAGGTGCTATCAGAATGATGGTGCATTTGTACATTGTGATCATATGCAGGACTTTGCGCATCAAAGCAATCGGAGGGAAAACATTCAAACATCCCTTCCCATGATATTGCAAACGCGTCTTCAAGCAATTGCTTGTGTACGTATGTGCTGGCGAACTGGGGACACTTTCTGTTCTTCCATGTGGCAAATAGGTCGATGGGAAGTGTTCCCCACCCTGTGAAGATCTTTTTGAGTTTGCTGTTTGCCAGTAACCACTCCTGTGACTGATTGCCAGCTCTGCTGACCTGGTCTGCAGCTTCGTTCTGCTTTCTGGTAGATTAAATGTTTGGAACACCATGCTGTTCTTGATTGCCCAGCGCCATAATTGTTGTACTTCCATTGAAAGTGTTCTGGACCTTGTTCCTCCTTGTTTGCACACTTAATACATGGTGGTCGTGTTGTCTGTCAACACTCTGACTACCTTGTTTTTGAGTATTGGTTGGAATGAGTAGAGGGCTCGGGACACTGCCTTCAATTTCAGGACATTTGTTGTCTATGACCAACGTCTCTTGAAAGAGTAGTTCTTTGAATGGCATCCCTTTTGTGATGTTGAGTGGTATCGTCCACCATTGCAATTTGCGTGCCAGTGTAGATGTCACTGTCAGTTTGCCGTTCCAGGATCCACATGTTTGAGACCATTGGTCTGCCAGAAACTCTTTTAGTGGTCTCATATGTAACCTGCAATGCTGGATTAGAGGTATGCATGAGGACATTGTCCCGAGCAGCTGCATGCATGTCTGGACCGATACGTTGTTGCCTGGATAGAATTTGTTCAAGAGAAGAAATATTCTCCTTGTTCTTTTCTGAAAGGGACAAAGCCACCTTTTGACAGTGTTGATTTGTGCCCCTAGAAACACTAAAGTGTTTGATGGCCTGAATCGTGACTTGTCTGAGTTTATAGCAAAGCCAAGACATGAGAGGATACTCGACACGTTTTGTACAGCGTTTTTCATTTCGGCATATGAAGGTGCCCATACCAACCAGTCATTGAGGTGGGGCAAGGCACTTGGTGAATGTCCTGGGGGCTGAACACAGTACGAATGGTAGTACCTTGGACTGATAATGTCTGGTTCCTAAAACAAACCTTAGGAACTTCCTGTGTATTTTCTGAATGGGGATGTGAAAATAGGCTTCTGCGAGGTCCAATGATGCCAGGAAATCTCCCTCCCTTACTACCTTTACAACGTCGCTTAAGGTAACCATCTTACATTTTTGCTTTTTGACATATTTGTTTAGACCTCTTAGGTCTATAATTGGCTTCCATGATTTGTCTGGTTTTCGGATCACAAAGAACCTTGAATATGTTCCTTTGACGTTTCAGAACTTTTTCGATTGGCTGTTTTATAAGTAGCTTTTCCACCTTGCTTTTCAGGATTTGCAAGTGTGGTTGATGCTGTAACCACAGTGGTGTTGGAGGTGGTCTTTCACTGAATTCTAGCATATGCCCCTCCTTTATAATGTTTCTGACCCACCTGTCTGTGGTGATTTGCTTCCATTGTTGCAGATGGTATTGCAGGTTGCCTCCCACTTGTTGTTGGTGTTTTACTGTGGGGGCCAGGAAGTGATGGGAGTTAGACGTGTTTTTGTTGTCTGCCTCTTGAGGCAGTTGCTGGCTGGTGTCTCCTTTTGGCTGACTTATAGTCCTTCTTTTTGTATGGATAGGAATTTCTGGACCCCTGATAGTAGGTCTGAGAATAGGAGGACCTTCTTTGGTATGACTTGTCACCTCTGCTCGTGGTCGCTGAGTGCCCTGAGGCTCCTCGGAATGAACAAAAAGTATGTTGCACCGTTAGAGTTGTTAAGGATCTTGCTGTATCCGTGTCCGTTTCTATTGCTTTTAAAGCCTCATCTATTTTGGGTCCAAAAGGTTGGTCTCCCCCAAAAAGCATGTCTAAGACTTTTGATTGCACCCCTTGCCTGAAATCAGTGCATTTTAACCATGTTTTCCTCTACAAAAAACAACCCTGTTGGAAGCCGGCCTCTCCTATATCAACAGCAGTATTGATGTTATTATTAGATGCCTCTTCTCCCTCTTACATGATTTCCATGGCTTGTTTGCGCTTTTCCTCTGGCAGATACTCCAATAGTGGTGCCGTTCTGTTCCACATCTCGCAGTCATATCTAGTGATTATCGCCAGGGAATTTGCTGCCTTAACTGTGGTAGCCCCTGTGGCCAAAATCTTCTTACCAAACACATCCTGCTTTCTGCTGTTGTTGTTTGTCGGGACGGTGCATTTCTGGCCTTGTGTGTGGGACTTTCTCCCTACTGCCACTGAGACCACCAACTCGGGAGTAGGTTGGGATGTCAGGCACTTTGGGGACACATCTGGAGTTCTGAACTTCTTTTCTATTCGCCCTTTCAAGGCCGGTTCTAAGAAAGGTTTTTTCATTAGTAGCAATCTTTCTTCCCATATATGGTTCCTTCTTCCCATACATGGTCCAAAATGGGAATGCGCATTGCCGTTTTCCTTCGCTTATGCATTAAATCAAAAAGGAAACTGTTCTTCTTTTGTTCAGTGGGGACTAGACCAAATTCTTTGCATGCCTCCTTCACGATGGTATGACATGCGTCTATTTCGTATGGTAGGGACTGCCGGGTAGGCTCCTCGGGTACTGGTTCAAGTGCAAAATCTGCATCTTTCCAGTCATCCTGAGAGTGCGTAGCCGCACTGTCTGTGTCTCTGTTATCATCATCATCAGTGGTTGATGCGTGTAGTTCTCCTTCCTCGTGCTCGTGCTTGTGATATGGTGAGTGGGTTGGTCTCGGAGAAGAGGCGCGTGCACTTATATGACTTCTCGACCTATCTCTCTGCAGAGCCATCATTTGTCTGATAGATGACCGTCTCGAGGATGATTTAGAACGTCTGGAGGGAGTGTCGTTGGTGTGACTGCTTCCCTCTCCTGTGTGTGTCTTTTCCCTTGTGGGATTTGAAGGAATCCCAGAAGGACCTGGTATCCCTCCACACACCTCTTGTTGGCCTCTCATCCAGTTATTGGACTTCAGCCTGCAGTGTGGATGATATTTGAAGAGACAATAACGATTGTGGGTTAACAATCGGCTTGGTAGGCTGGGTTAGGATTGGCCAAATCCGAAGGCCTGGATCTGTGGGTACGTGCAAGCGACTTAATACTGGTGACCTTAACAGGGCTTCCCATGGAGATTGTGGGTTTGAATATGGGTTCTCATCAGAGAACTGAGGTGAGTAACCTTGTTCGAACTCAGAGTCTATATGATGTTCTAATATTTGTTCAGGCAGTATTAAAGAAACTGGTGACAAGGATGGTACCCTGCTTGCAGCTATGGTGCTCTGACTATCAACTTTCTTGGAGGGTTGCAACTGCTGCAGCAGTATATTTATTACTATAGGCCTTTGTTCTGTGGATATAGAGGTTTCCACCGGGGTTTCATCCTTTACTCTTTCCGCAACTTCTTGTGTCTCTGAAAAAGTCTTCAGTGGTTGTTTTTCACTGGATTTAGATGCTTTTTTGTGCTCTGTTGACAATATAGTCGATGTGACCCCTCCAGTGGTCTTTTTGTTGTCCTTTATAGGTTTCTGCGTAGTGTCTGTCGGGGAGGATGTTGTCAGAATCTTTTTTGCTGCACTAGTCATAGTCGTTGATGAGGAAATCCCTATTGGGGATTTTATTGGTGTAGGCGATATGCCATGCACCGTCAACACAGATGTTGTCAGTGTCTGTGTTCCGGTCATCTTCACAGGCTGTTTTTTTGCCAATGGGATCTTTGTCTACGGGGTTTTAGCATCAACGCTATTGTCGTCGACAAGGTCTTGGCAGCCGACGTGATGGGCTTTACCGTTGATGGGGTCGTCATTGCCGTTGATGATGCTGTTGTTGCCGTCGATGAGGATCTTTCACTACTGGTTGATGAAGTGGTTTTGACCGTCGACAAGGATTTAGGTTTTATTGTCGATGAAGGCTTAGACACCTAAGAGATTGCCTTTTCTGTCGTCGACAGAGTTTTCATCAGCGGTGGTGTTTCCGACGGGTATGTCGTTGACGAACGGTATGATTGAACCCATTTTTCATCTTTCTTCTTTTTAGAAAGGGATGGCAATCTTTCTTCTGACCTGGACATTTTAGACGGGTGAGGTTTATCAGTTTTGTAGTCCACCACACTTCTAGAGATTTCAGCCTCTGAAAGGGGGTCTTTACCCTCATTTAACCATAAGGCTAATCTTCTCTTTCTGTCTTTAAGAGTTATAGCGCTAAAAGTAGTGCAAACTTCACAGTCTTCTTGAATATGATTAGGGTAAAGGCAGTATATGCATTCAGCATGTCTATCCCCCTCATACACCTTCTTAATGCCAAAAGGGCTTTCTGTTTTTCCTCCATCTCACTTTAAAGATGTCACTTTATCTGTCGAAAGATGTTCTTTGAAGTATTTTTCCAAAAATGTAAACTTTCTCTCAGGAGAAATGGCTCAATGGACTCTTCAGCACGATGTGCGATTACAATCTGAAGATAGCTGCCTGGGTGGGGCTTGATACTCGACGTCCCATTTTCTGGGGAAAGAACAATGATGAGCTACTAAAGAGAGCTAA
Organism: Ambystoma mexicanum; assembly: GCF_040938575.1. Taxonomy (NCBI): domain Eukaryota; kingdom Metazoa; phylum Chordata; class Amphibia; order Caudata; family Ambystomatidae; genus Ambystoma; species Ambystoma mexicanum. Next base: position 1,249,577,669 of record NC_090934.1, read on the forward strand.
AATGCTTCATTATAAGTAATAATACTAAGGTAACTGAGGATTCCCCGCCTGTTGGCGGGGAATATTCACAGCATGTGAGTCCACGAAAGATCCAATGCTGGAGAACCCAATATCTCAACTCCCACCATTCTCCCGGCTCGGACACATAATGAATGTCACTTACATAACTACACATTTAAAATGTTGCATTTTGGCAAATGGTGGCAGCAACTCTCCAGGTTAATATTGGTAGGGGCATATGTGTGTGATACACGTTTTGCTGTGGAGAGTCAGTGGTAAGCTAGAAGTAAGTACCAGCATTTGTATGAGTTCCTAGTAGGTCCGGTATATCAGGCTAAAGAGTGGGTTGGCATCTGCAGGAGCTGCATATTCTAACCTGCAGTCATGTAGACCTCTTATCACAACAATGCATCCATTGAGGGATGCAGGCTCCAAGGTGGAGTCCTGTGCCCTCCACCACACCATTCGAGCCGGACAAGAGTTGTTCCACCAGCCCGGTGGTAAGGTGTCCAAAGCCACCATATGCCAAAGTTTCTTCCCTAAACAAAACCAACAGACCTGTGTGAATTCATATGTTCCTAAAATAGTAAGGGTATGGGTCATTTCAGGGGGCAAGTGAAGCCTTTGGAATCTGATTAAACTCAGAGAAGATCTGAAACTGCTTGTCAGGTGTGATTTCCGACCAGGTTCTATCTGAATTCTCCACCTCCCCTCATCGCCCCATCCCCTTTGCCATCTTCCCATGTCTCAGCCCCAGCCCGTTTTGGCCCCTTTAGCCCACCACACCCAACCCTCAGGGCTGTTTTACCTGAATACAGATGCCAAAAAATTGCCAGTGAAAGCACCCGCTCGATCCGATTCCATTGTGGCCACCTTGTCTCCTCACTCACCAGTCCACCAGGTTCACAGCGAATGAAGTCATTCTTTGATCCACTGTCAACCAGTTTGCCAATGCTGACTCCCAGCTGCGGGTGCACAGTGACATAGCATGTAACCCGACAGTCGGTAGACAAGTTCCATCAGTGTCCCGGCCCGGCAAGAGGCCATGTGTACCTTTTTAAAAATAAAGCTACCAGTAAAAACGTTAACAGTTCATTGACAGCTTGTAATTTTAAGGATACAATACTGAGCATTACATAATAAATAATGAATAGTAAGCAATGCTTTGAAGATGCACCTTATCTGCTCTAGATATCCTAATTATGCCAGCCAGGGTAGGTTCACGCTTGTTCACCAACCTATAAGATCATTTAAGTTATGATAGGTAGCAAGTTCAGGCATTCAAGGAGAACCAGGAGGTCCTTAAGTTAATCAGGGTTTTGTTCTCCTGGGTCGAGGTCAGAGCTTGAGGCAGAGGTGTTCCCAAGGCATACTTGTTCCATAGGCTCCTGTTCTAGGTTGGTGAGGAAGGCTTCTGCTTTTAAGTAGTTTTCAAAAGCAGGTGTCTGCCCCACCTTAAACATTGCTGGTTTGAACATATAGTATCTCATGTTTCTCTTACTTTCCCCTTGGTCATGCCAAAGAGCTTGCATTTTTCTACAATGTCTTTAATGAGATCAGTAAAAATCATGATCCTGTGACCATACCCCCACACCAGGCTTACAATTTCTCTTGCCCTCTTCTTCACCAGCTCCTTAACTGGGAAGCATACAGCTATTAGCTGGAGGTAAATCAGATGCCCCACCGGCAAACTTGTAGTTGGACGCTGTGGAAACCTGCCGGTATACGGTAATACCGGCACGTTTATTCTGCACCGGCCAATTTGTAATGAGGCCCCATCTCGGTTTGTGATGTCAGTTCCTTAACTTTGGTCTGCAAAAGGCTGGGAGACTCCTCTTAGTTAGTCATACTCCCCTCTAGAGACTTAGCTCGCTGTATCATAAAATGCAGTAACTACAGAGATTTTAAGAGGTTTAGTTTTGTATCAGCAATTTCTGTTGCCACCTTAGTGACTATAGCTGGTCCTTTCACTTAGTAGTCTGATCACTATGTTTCCTCCTTGGACTTCTTGGCAGGTTGGGATTCCTTCAAGGGGCCTGGGTCAACATTTTGAGGTAGATGTGGTGGGTTGGTCTCACTTATCAATAGCTGCAGTTAGGTGGAGAAGGACATCCGCAGCAGAGGACAGTCTTGCTCCCACTGTCTTCCATGGCTTAACTCCTTGCTCCTGCTGCCTTACATGGCTTAACTTGCTATCCTTTGGAGCACTGGTAAGTGGGGTCAGCAGTGGAATCAGATAGCGCTTGGTGTCCAGAGGGGTGTTTGTCCATCACCAGTCTACATTTGTGCATTCCCGGTTCCTGCATGCCCCCTATGGCTATGGAGATTCGTGAAGCACATCTGCATTTGGTTGGGCAGATAGGACTGTGTGATTCATCCTGCATTGGTGCCCAGTCAGTTTTGCTCAGTTCTCTGAGGCTTCCAACAAATGTACCCTTGGTTGTTACCAGTGCTTCTTCCCCTGATGATAGCACTGAGATTTGGTCTGATCAACCTGCTCCTTCTGTTTCTTTCTGTGTGAGTTTACCAGTGAGGTATTGTGCTAGATTCTCCAGCGCAAAGGTTCTTTTTTGGTTAAGACATATCTCCCGTTACTAACACTCAGTGCTTCCTTAGTATATCAGTGAAGAATGGTGCAGACACTGATTATTGAATTCTCTTTAAGGAATGCTGTGCTTCGAGAATCGAAAAATAGCAGCTATAGTTGTTTCAAATGTATTACGCTGCTACCTGTATATAGGAACATGGGAAGGGCATGGGCATTGCCCACATGAGCATCTTTCACTTGCATCTCTAGCTTTATCGGTCAGCAGCCTGGCTTATATCATGATCCTAAAATGCTAAGTACCTCCGCCTATCAGAGTGCGCAGACAAGGACCAACCAGGGGCTGTATGGATCAAGGACATTTGTCCTCAATTCTTCCCATTACATGCATTTGTATAGAGAATTAGTATTTGTGTATATGGTTTACAACAAACCGTATCATAAAATAAATAGTAAATCGACATTCATCATTATAAATAGGTGATATCAATAGGTTTCATCTAGTACATTTCATTTTAATAAAAGTTAATGCCTCATGAAAACGAGTATTATCAATTATTAGTGGCATTTGGCATGCAGTTAACAATCAAACCCAGCATTCAACAGTCAACAACATTTTTTTGTTAGAAACAAAATGTTTCAAAACATTTCCCCTTTGTTCTTTAAGGCCAGTACGGTCAATAAATAAGTATTTAAAAGTTTCAAGAGATTTCTAGTCAGGCCTAAATATGATCCCTTAACTTTCAGGGTTGGAAGGATATTCAGGCGAAACTGGAGTATATCCTAGCGACTAATCTACTTGGAAACTGCTTAATAAAAGATTGTATTGTAGCCAACAGAGGAAAGTGCTTTAGATATTGTTAGTATAAACGTTGGTTGATTATATGGTCTTCACTTCGATGCTAATCCCTTATCCTGATTTTCTTCTTCATTAAATTCTCTAAAACCATTAATTGACCTTTAAATTCCTTAATGTTATCTAACTTTATCTTGCAGAAATCATTTAATACCAAGTGAAAAACCTCACGACCTTATTAGATTTTATAACTACCTCATTTAGCATCAGAAAGAAAGAATTTTTCAATGGCTAATGCATTTTGAAATAAATATAAACCATTTTAGCATACCCATTGCATAACATGAAAGCAAGCCCAATTTGGTGCGAATGGCCATAGAATTAATGTAAAGCAGCATGTCCATACAATTATACTAGCAAACAAGGGTGAAAGTGTAGATCATTTACTAACAGTGATATGATATGATATGTCATGTATAATGCTCCTGTACACAAGTGTTTCTAGGCGCGACAAGACAATGCAGGGGAGACAAAGGGAGGACAAAACAAACGATCTTAATAAGCCTTGTGTCATTCAGATTGTGCAAGTGCAGGGTGAAGAGAGAGGAGAAGTGCCAGGGGGAGCGAGGGGGGAGAGTGCAGTAAGCAAAGCTCAGGTAAGTGCTGCCGTGGTGACCGGCTTTAAGCAAGTGCAAGGAGGCAGGGGACTGTAGGGTTGCAGATACAATCCCTAAGTGTGAGGTATGCCCTGAGGCAGTGCATGGGGCAACTGGTCATCAAGAAGCCTGGTGCCTATTAATATTCAGAGGATGGCCAGCTAAACAGTTAGTGCAGCAGATAAGTACATCAGCAGGGGAGAAAGAGAGAGAGAGAGAGAGAGAGAGAGAGAGAGAGAGAGAGAGAGAGAGAGAGAGAGAGAGAGAAAAGGAGCGAAAAGGAAGGTCTTGAGTTGCTTCCAGAACCTTAGCTAATCCTGCTCAAATTTGAGAGAGGCAGGGAGGCTGTTCCAGAGGGAGGCACCAGCCGGGGAGAGAGATCTACCCCCCACTCTCTGCCTGGAGAAGCGTCTGACCCTCTGAGAGTTGGAGGTGGGTAAGCAGTGGGCTCGAGAAGGAAAGTGTTTGGGAAGAGAGAGTTGGATGTAGTGTGCTCCCCGGCCCTAGAAAGTCTTGTGGTCAATGCAGAGGGTCTTGAACTTGATCCTTGCAGCCCCAGGGGGCCAATGGAGAGATTTCAGGGCTGGAGAGATACGATCCCTGGGCTCGAGGCCAAGGACAAGTCCTGAAGTCCTGTTATGGATTAGTTGCATAGGCCGAAGAGTAGAGGCAGGCAGATTTAGAAAGAGGCTGTTGCAGTAGTTCAGCCTAGAGAGAACCAGGGCTCTGGGGGAAAGTGAGAAAAGGAAGAATACCTCTGAAGAGGTACATCTGGTAGTGGGACTTCTTAGAGGCATCTGTGATGTGAGGAGAGAAGAAGAAGGTGGAGTCGAAGATGACACCAAGGTTTTTTGCCTCACAGGAAGGTGCAGGTAGAGGGCCCAAGGAGGGCAGCCAGAGTGATAGAGGGAAAGCAGGAGCAGAGGTCCCAATGAGAAGGATCTCGGTCTTACTGGAATTAAGGCAGAGAATGTTAGAGGAACACCAATCCTGAATTGCAGATAGATAATCCGGAATGAGTGACAGAGGAGAGGAGGCTAAGGGGAGCCTGAAGGCGAGCTGAGTGTCATCTGCATAACACTGAAAGTTAGGAGAGAAGGTAGAGATGATGTGGGCCATGGGGGCCAAGTAAAGGTTCAAGACCAGGGTGACAGGTTAGAGCCCTGGCGAACACCACATGTGGAGAGAGAGGTGGTGGAGAGAAAGGACTCCAGTTGGACCTGGGAGGGTCGATCAGAGATCAGAGAGGTCAACCAGGCTAGGGCCTGATGCATGGTGCCCAGGTTGTCACAGAGACAATTGATCAAGATGGCATGCTTGACTGTGTCGAAAGCAGAGGAAAGTTCAAGAAGGATGAGGACAGAAGGAAGGCTAGAGTTGAGATTTGAGAGCAGGTCTTCATGGGTGATCAGGAGAGCAGTTTCCGTGCTTCTTGCTGCTCTAAAGACAGACGGATGGTCATGGAGACAACCAACAGATTCGGTATGGAGAGTAAGTAGGGAGATGGCCAGTTTTTCTAGGAATTCGCCCAGGAAAGGAGTGATAGAGATCGGGCGGTAATTTGCCAGAGAGGAGGAACCGGCAGAAGGCTTCTTCAGGAGGGGGTGCAGAAGGGAGTGCTTTAGGTGGGAGGGGAAAGTTCCATTGGCAAAAGAGTGATTGCAGAAATTGACCAAGGCTGGAGCAAGGTGTTGATGTGGTCCTCGATGGTTCTGGAGGAGCAGGAGAGAACCTGCTTGGACGATACTATCATAGATCTGACTTGTCTACAAACATCATCAGGAGTGAATACAGGGAAAGAGGAGAAAGGAGGAGAGGGAGAGGTGACCGGAGAGAGGCCGAGAGAGGTAGAGTGAGAGGAAGAGGAGAGAGAGGACCGGATGACCTGAGGTTTAGTGGTGAAGTGAAAAGCCAGGAGACGAAGAAACTGCAGCAGGATTGGCCAACTCCTTGCAGATTTGGAAGAGTTTGGCCATGTCATTAGAGGCTGCAGAGACGCAGGCTTGAATGTAGGCTCCCTTCTTGGACAGGACAGAGAGTCTGTATTGCCTTTGGAGCAGGCGGCAGGCCAGTTTGTCAGAGGATGTGCCTGATGCCCTCCACTTACTCTCAGCCACCCTGCACTTGTGTTTAATGGTGGCGAGGTCAGAGTCATACCAAGAGTTGCACTTGGAGGTTGGCTTCAAACTGATTCTCATGACAGGGGCAAGGATATCAAGAGTGTTAGTGATAGAGACATGTGGGTTAGCGAGGGCTGTGTCAGAGTGTGAGTCAGCCGCAGGTATAGGAGGAGGCAAGAAAGTAGCAGCAAAAGCCTGCACTGACACATGCTTTATGGACCGATGGCTGAGAAGGTGGGTGGAAGTGCTGGGGTCGGCTTCACCTGGGAGACAAAGAGCATCAGGTGGGAAGAGTGAAGAAAGTGGTCAGTCCACGAGAGAGGAGTGGTTAAAATGCCTAAATCTACTGCAGTATCCGTAGTGGGTGGTGAACTGGCTAACAGCTCAGTGAGGAATGAATCTGGGTGCTTTTTTCACCGGGTACAGCATCAGTTGTCTGCGTTGGAGAAGATCATCTAGTACACAGATCTCTGTGCCAGCCATGCAAGTCAATCAGGAGACACATAATTAATTCTTCTTCAAAGATCAAGTTTATTTGTCTTCAAAGTATCTGGTGCATCGGAAAGAAATGCAATTGTTTATGCAGCACCTTTGTACATACTTCAGGTGCCAGAGAATGGAGTGCTGGAGGAGGAGTAGGCAGTTAAACCACCACCAACCGAGGCACAAGAATGAAAAGATATGACATCAGCCCAGCAACAAAAAGGGGAATCCACAGATGAGGAAAAGGAGGAGGTTCTTCAAAATTCCCCGCCTCTGATTTCCTTGGAGACAGACAACAATGATGAACATGACAAAGGTTATGCTCCATGCCCTGATTTAAGATCAAGACTTAGACACCTCTTCTTTGAAGATGCTGCAATAGCGAGGGAGACCAGACAGAATAATAGGGACAGGCATTGCTAAACCCATCCAATTATCAAGTGCAAGCACTGTAATTAGGAAACAAGCTTAAATACACTGCGAGTGTGCAATACTTTTGGAAAAAATATTGGAAAAACACATACCCGTATTAAAACAAATTTGCAGTCATGCACGAGAACAGCATTGGCCCCTCAGACAACTGCACCCACACAGCATCCACTGAAAGTACACCATGCAGACCTTGAGAAGGAGTACAGGGGTGTGGAGTTATTTTACATCAGGAAAGCAACAAACAGGGACATGGCCAGCAGCGCCGTCGATGCAGACGTTCTGCTAATGGCCTCTGGGCAAAGCCTGTCGTTAATGGAGTAAATAAGGCACTCCCAGCTGGCTACGGCAATGGGGACCGAAAGGAGTAAGGCATGATCTGGTGGAGGTTGGGGAGAGGAGCTGCCCCGGGACCAAAGCAATCAGAGAGGCCCGCAGTTCTGCAGCAGGCTGGCGATTTTCCAAGATGGCGCTTCAGTGTCTCTCACTGAGCCCAGCGGGGTCACACAGATCGTAACAACCACAAGACAAACAGGAGGCTGTCCGGAGGGGGAGACACAAATAGAATAATAGTTGTGAGATCAACCGCTCGTCTGCGCTGTTTCCGGACCAGTCTTTGATGAGGCTGTAGCATCGGATGAGGAACAGGCATTCTCTTTCTGGTGTGATACCCTCTGCCGGGGCAGGACCGACGGCCCGAGAGGCGAGGGAGCTTCCTTGGGCCCCGGAGGTTTGAAGTGGCATGATCAATCTCACACGACAAGCGGATGCTGGGTCGGAGGGGGAGAAACCTAGGGGACATTGCTTGAGGGATTACCTGCTAATCCACTTTGTTGCCAAACCGGACTGCAGTGAGGGAGCAGCTCCGGATGAGGGATGTCATCTCTCTCACCCAGGTGGAGCCCTTTCCCCCTTGGGGAATTTGACAGCGCTTGAGGTGGGGAAGTTTCCCTGGCCTTTTGAAGCTTGGGGGAGCTTTAGCTACCTCCCCCCTCTCTCATCCTCCTCCTGGGGCATCATCATCACGTGACACAGCTCTCTCTCAGGCTGTCCTGCTGGCAACCTATGACAGCCGATCCTCACTGGCTCCTGGCTCGTGGATACAGGGGTTAATGTCCATCCTCCTTGTATTTACTATGCTCTGGGTACCTCGGTGGTGAACAAACTCTTGAGGACTTCTTAAGGACCCTTTCTGGACAATGTCACCCAGCTGAGGTGAGGGACGGTGCCCATATCCCCCAGACATCAACATATATTGGGCTTCTCTGTGGTGCATGTCACCTTGGGAGCCACTTAAGGGCTCTTTCTTGCCTCTACTACCCCTCAACATGCAGGCTCTGGCAGTGATGAGATAGTCCTCCATTCCCCGGGAGCACCTGGGGGCTGACAAGCCAGGCGAACAACTACGGCACATCAAGGGCAAGTGTGACCTCATGGATGGGGGTTCCCTCCCCGCCATCTGCTTCCAACATGGCTAAACATTCCAAAGCCCAAAAGAATGTGGACAGTTTCACTATGCTGCTACCGGCGGAGAAAGGAAGGAAAGTGGAATTGTCAACATCTCCATCTCAGGTTCCGGGAGGCCCTTCAAGGCAACTAACCACCAAGGAGGACATTCAATTCTTTATGCTGGACATCAAAACTGTATTCCGCAGTTGCATGGCTGAAATCTCCACTAAGTTGGAGCGCACCGACCAGAGGGTGTTGAAAGTGGAACATCGACTGGGGGAAGTGGAGTAACAAGCCCTAGACCACGCAACTGGCCTGTAGGAGATTCAACTGAAAATTCGAACCCTGGAGGACAGGAATGAGATCCTGGAGTATAAACAGGAGGATACAGTGAACCGGGCTTGGCGAAATAATCTTTGGATTAGAGGAGTGCCCCCATCCGAGGGGTATGTAGGGAACTTCTTTCAATCTCTCCTGCCACATATCGATAAACCACTGCTATTGTTGCACCGCACCCACAGACTGCATACTCGCAGGGGGCTTGCTTCAGAATTCCTGCTGGACTTGATCACCATAGTCCACTTTTACACAACGAAGCAGGAGATCCTGGCGGTGGGTCACACCCAGAATAAACTAAGTTTTCAGGGCTCCCCCCTACAGATTTTCCAGGGCCTAGCGACTGCTACAATACAGAAACACAGAGCTCTCCAGTCACTAACTCTTCTTGCTGGACCAGAAGATTAGGTACCGCTGGCTATTCCCTACCTCTGTTCAGTTTACATTGAAGGGGTTGTCCCAGACTATGGGCCTCATCACGACTTTGGCGGTAACGCCGGCGGTATTACCACTGGCGGTATTAGCCCTACCGCTGAACTCCCCGGCGCTAATAGCACCGGATCACGAATTTGGCGGTAATGTTAATCCCCATTCCCCATTCCCCATTGAGCCCATTCGAGAATGCCCCATTCCCCATTGGGCTCAATGGGGAAAATTCGCGCTCTTACCGCCGGCGGATTTCCCGCCGGCGGTAATAGCACGAATTTTTGGCAGATTTTCCCCCAGCCAAGAGATGGGGCGAAATCCGCCGAAGTCCTGATTTGGCGGACCCTTAAATCCGGCGGTAATAGCGCGACCGTCGGATTTAAGGGTTACCGCCAAAGTCGTGATGAGGCCCTATATCTTGCCTGGAGGATGCGGATGGGATCTTAAACTCAAACTCCACCGACAAGGAGGGTGGCTCTCTGTCGGACTTGCCCGAGGGAGTCGAGGGCCTTCAACCAAATGCATGACGTTCTGCGTGGTCCAGAGCCCAGAAAGGTCGCAATCCAGCAAAACCTCCCCAACGCTCCTGATCCAAAGAAATGTAGCAGTTATAAGAGTCTCCTATATCGCATTGACTCTTGCAGCTCAGGCAGCTGGCACTGAAGAAGTGCCGAGTAATGTGTGTTCAAGACAGGTTTCATGCGGCCTATGCCTAACCTCAAGGGGGATGATACCTGAAGTTCCTTGGGGAGTTTTGCCCTATGTTTTGGCAACTTGAAGTTTAGGAGTTCACTGTTTGGACTCTATTTACCGTTACTAGTCGCTCACTTAGTTAAAGCCCTGGTTGGAATGGGATGGCAGAAATCTCCATGTCCTAGATGGCATGTGAAATTCACCTAACCCCCTTGCGCATTGGAAGGGGGATGCCCGGCATGACCTCATGAGAGGTTGTGTATTCTCATGCTAAATGTAAAAGGTTGGAACTCTCCACTGAAAAGGAAATCGATCCTGAGGCGGTTGAAAAATCTCATCTCTTTCCAGCCGACTACACTTGCCTTCAGAGCGGAGACTTTCCCATGCAATTCTTGGCCTCGGGGGGGGGGGCGGGAGGGGGCGAATACAGGGGGCCGCAATTCTGATGGTGAAAGACATCCAGTTTGAAGAGTTGGACACTATTCAAGACCCTGCAGGCCGATACAATGGTGTGAAAGGTAGGCTCCTGGGGCAACTATATTCATTAATCTCGATCTATGCCCCCCAACGAAAGGCAAGAACACTTGGGGGAATCATCACTCCTTCCCTTTTCAGAGGGACCTGATTGTGATGGGTGGTGACTTTAATGGTGTTCCTGACCTCAACAAAGATAAAACACATAACCCTCTCCTAAAGATTTAAAAATCGCCCTAAGTATTCTTCACTTCTTCAAGTCCCTAGATGTGGTGGATGCCTGGAGAATATTATTTCCAGAACAGCGCAACTTCACTTTTTTCTCACAGGTTATTTCACTCCTCCTTCCATATAGATCTGATCCTCATATCACCCGAGCTTCTGTCATTTGTTGATAAAGTGGCTATTGCTCCCAGGGTTCTCTCAGATCATGCCCCGGTTCTCTTGCAAATTACAGCTTGGGATCCAGCCCCATCTCCCAGACCGCAATGGCACCTATATGATCCAATCTTAAATGATATGACCCTGACAGACTAAGTAGCGAAAGCGATACAAAATTATTTCAGGGAGAACCCCACAGAACTAATGTCCCCAGCCATGACATGGGACGCTATGAAAGCAGTCATCAGGGGTGTCTTAATAGTTCACACAGCGGCCTATAATACATGGAAAAAACAGACCAGAGGCCAACTTGAACAAGACATTTTGAAGACCGAGGGGGAATACGAGAAGGGGTGGTCCCCTAAACGCCATGGGCCTTGCGCATTGCCCAATATAAACTAGAGGCCCCAAATGCGGAAGAGACGGCCCAATCTCTGATAACTGTGAAACAGGGATACTATGCTAAAGGAAATAAAGCCAACCGACTCTTAGCGAGAAAACTAGCCCAATCCAGAAAGCCGAACACTATCGTAGGCCTTAAAGATCATCAAGCGGTGACTCAATATGGGGACCAGATCAAACTATATATAGTGGAAGCCCATCTATTAGAAAGAATGTCAGCTCCAAACAGATCAACCTCGGCCCAAAAACGGTATATTGAGGAAGCATCTCTGCCACACTTGTCCCAGGAGGATATGGAGGCGTTAGAGGCCCCTATTCAACAGGAGGAGGTGCAGGTGGTAATTAAGGCCCTAAAGTCCAGAGCCCCGGGACCCGATGGATTCTCCCCATAATGTTATAAACTTTTATGTAGCCAGCTGCTCCCGCATTTGACAGCGCTCTTCAAATCCTTTAGAGAGGGGGTTAGGGTGACTCCTTCCATGCAAATTTCTACTACGATATTACTACTAAAACCAGGAAAGGACCCGAGGGATTGTGCCTCCTATAGGCCAACCTCTTTGTTGAACATTGACGCAAACATATATTCAAAAGTTTTGGCAAACCGCTTGACCCCTTTCCTCCCAACATTGATTAATGCAGATGAAACAGGGTTTGTTCTGCGAAGAAAAACAGGGGATAATATAAGGTGAGCCCTGAATTTGATAGAAACCACCACTATGGTCCAAGGGAAATTTGCTCTTTTACCCCTAGATGCCACTAAGGCATTCAACAAGGTGGACTGGTCTTTTATGCACTTAACCCTAGAGGCTTTCCATTTTGGGCCCTGAATAAGGAACATTATTGCGGCTAATTATTCCTGCCTGAATACTCTGGTCCAGGTTAACCGGGTACGATCAACCCTGATTCCCCGCACGTACAGAACACGACAAGGCTGTCCCCTCTCCCACCTCTTGTTTGCCTGAATTATGGAACCGCCGGCACAACACAAATGTAGCAACATAGCAATCCAGGGGGTTAGGGTGCTGGAGTCCTCCCACAAGGTATCTCTGTACGCCAATTATGTTTTACTCTCCATTACTAATATTCGGCCTTCTATGCAAGCAGTCCTCCAAGAACTCCAAGCTTTTGGACAAGTAGGGGGATTCTAAATAAATTATGGGAAGTCAGTAGCATTGGGGGTGGGGCTCTCCTGACAGGAAGTGTCATCTTTCCAAGCCCTCTGCCCACTCTATTGGGATACCTCCTCTGTTGAATATCTGGGTGTTCTGCTTACGGCTTCCCCAAAGGACCTTTTCGTGGATAACCCCCCCCCTCATTAAATTATTAGAAAATGACCTACTAAAATGGGCATGCCAAGAGATTTAATTGATGGGCCGAATAATGGCAGTTAAAATGAACCTACTTCCTCGCCTCCTGTATGTTTGTTCATCCATCCCGGGGGAAATCCTGAAAAACATATTGGACCGCCTTGAGCGTAAAGTCCTGGGTTTTATCTGGCGGGCTATAAAGTCAAGGATCCTTAAAAGAGTCATGATGGGGGGTTCCCGGTTATGGGGTTGGGTGTGCCGAGTTGCGTAAATATGTGGAGGTGGCACAAATATTACACCTAACAACTTGGATGTCCCTTACTCCCCCACCGAAATGAGCTGAGATTGAACAATCCAAACTCTCACTACCCCTCCGTTTTCTACCCTTTATCTCTCACGGTGCACTCAAGCAATTCTAGAACCTGCTATCATCAACGAAGGTCACCCTGAAGTTATGGCGTGAGGCTCTTAAACGGAAAAAGATTCCCAGAGGCTTGGGCCCATTATCCCCAAATTTTGGCAATCCTGCCTTCTCGCCAGGTATGCAGTCAGAAGCCTTTGGGGGATGGAAGCGGGCAGCCTTCAAACACTAGCCCAGCTATTCGAAGGGGGCCAACCTCGCTCATTTGAGGATTGCAAAAGAATGTCCCAACTCTCGGAAGCAGACAGGTTCTCAGATGTGCAGTTACGCCATTGGATTACACATCCTGAAATAAGGCAAAAGGCCGCGCGACATCTAAGTCCGATAGAGTTAACAGCCACGGATATACTGGAGTCGGGTGGGATCTCCAGGATATACAAACTCGAGTGGGAAGATTTGCTGACTTTTGGGCCTGCCTATATGAGCTGTAGGGAGATGGATCTGGGCCACCGCTGGAGGATCAAGCATGGTTAGATATTTGGGCCGGGGCCCACTCTTCTTCCAGATGTGTGACTAACAATGAATGCATCCTAAAACTTGTATTTCGCTGGTACTACCCCCAGGCACAGATACACCACTTCCAGGTTGCAGGATCTCCGTCCTTTTGGTGAAAATGTGGGGCTCTTGGCTCATATTACCACATGTGGTGTGATTGTCCTCTGATTCATGCCTCCTGGGCAGCATTGTGTCAACTATCGAAGTCATCACTTGTATTAAAATGCTGTTATGTCCCGAACGCTTCTTCTGGGGCCCCAAGCGAGGAAACATACCCTAAATCTGGAGCAAGGGGCGGTAGATCACTGACACATTTGGTGCTGGCTGCATGCATTTCAATCGCTCGCTGCTGGAAACCCATAGAAAGACCAGAACTTGCCCTATGGTGAATTAAAGTATGGGACATTTTGGTGGCGGAAAAGGTTGCAGCCGCAAGGGAAGCAAAGTTCCACTAATTCCAGGCCATATCGGGCCCCCCTGCTGGACTAAGACCGGGAATATCCAGGGATGACGTTTAAACCCCGCCTGGTGAAACTTTATTTGTTCTAAGGTGAAACTGAGTAACATTTGTCTCCCTGAAAGACGGGGGGAAATATGTGGTTGCGGGAGACTATTTTTTGTCTTGTGGATATATTGGGGGTCATTCCGAGTTTGGAGGTAAGGGAAAAACGATGCCGGTAAAGGGTTACTGGCATCGCTTACCGCTCCGGGCTATTCCGACCTAAGACCCCGCTATTAGTGGCACCGTTAATAGCGGTGCCTCTAATAGCGGCATGGGCGCGGGCACGCGGCCCATCATACTGGCAATACCGGCATGCCGCTAATGGGAGGAAATCACAAGTCGGACGGCGCTAATAGGGTATACGGGCATGCCAGTAATACCGGCATCTCGAACCAACCATTAAATGCTATGTGCAGTGTTCCCAACTGACACAGATGCACACAATACATCACAGCAATGGCAGATGGAGCACAGGTGGAGGCAATGGAGTCTGGGCCAGTACAAAAGGAGCACACACCACACCCCTTCCAACACCAAGATGATTCCAATAGTAGTAGCAATACTGGAGCTGGAGGACATGCTTGCATTGCAACATCAGCAACAACAACAACAGCAAATGCAGGCACCACAGAAGAGACGCAGGAGGAGGAGGAGGGTGAGACAGGCCCAGCATGCCCCACCAGTGCAGCCAGCGGTACCATGCAGGCAGCCCCCAATCCCTTGCATCAGAGGCAGTCCGTTGAACCTAACCCCGGATCAGATCTACACCCTGTACCGTTTGGACCGGGACACCATCACCACCATCGTGGACATGACACACGATGACATTTGAAATATGCACCGCCATCCCCCCCCCTACTGAAGGTAGCGTCGGTGCTCCACTTCCTTGCCACAGGCACCTACCAGCACACAGTGGGGCACATGCATGGCATATCACAACCCTTATTTTCTCGCATTCTGAACCAAGTGCTGGATGCCCTCCTCAAGCACACAAGGGACTACATATCCCTACCAGGGACTCCCCAGGAGATTCTTGATACCAAATTTGGCTTCCATGCAGTTGCAGGCATGCCAATTTGTATAGGTGCCCTCGATTGCACCCACGTGGAGTTGGTGGTCCCGCATGCCATGGAGGTGGTGTACCGCAGCTGCAAGCAATACCACTCATCAATGTGCAGATGGTATGTGACGCCAGCAAGATCATAACACATTGTTGTGCCCGATATCCCGGATCAACTCATGACTCTATGGTCCTGCGATACTCCACGCTACCACGCTACATGGAGCGACATGCCGGACGACGTGCCTGGCTTCTTGGTAAGTTGTATGACAGGCATATGGCACTGATTTTGGGGGAGAGATGCACACACCACTATGGTGTCAATGTTGATGTGACAACATGATGTGCACCTCAATAAACACTGTGCCCCAAAGCATCCCAAACAGAACACGACATCCAGATCCCATAGGACAGAAGTAAGGTTGACACCTATCACAACATGACAAACAGTAAGCCCCCCCACATCCCACTAAATGTGCACCACTCATCAGCAGACCTCACCTTCCATAACACCATCCAGCAACATGCAGTGAATATGCACAATGTTGCTGTCTCCCGCAAATCACCACACAGGACAAGCATCCATAGGAGTGCATTGAACCAAACCACCAAGGAAATCCACTGTCTGTCACAGGCTGCCACAACCACAGGAATGCAGTGTGTCACCATGGCAAAAATCTGCTCTGAATGCCTAACATTGCAGAGCCTACTACCAACGCTCCCAGTCAGCAATTCCTACAGAAGACAACACATCACAAATTAGACACAAACACAGCTGTGTGCGTACACTATGCATGTGCAACAAGATGGCAGTGCACACCGTGTATCATCTTGAAGATGCAACCCATACCATTAGTCCATGGCACAGGACACAATGAGGGCCTGAAAATAGCGTGCATACAACCAGGGACATGTGCATGTGACCAACGATAATCTGCAGGCATGTGTGACTAGTACAGCTGTCCATCATGATTCGACTGACATGTACCTTTTGTTGCCTTCCATGCAGGTGACAGTGGCTATCCCTTGAAGCCGTGGCCCCTCACCCCTATCCGAAACCCACAGAACAGGCATGAGGAGGACTACAATCGTTCCGACACCCGCACCCATGTAGTCAGTGAGCAGACCTTTGACCTGTTGAAGGCACGATTTCGCTGCTTTAGCCGGTCGGGTGGGGCACTCCTCTACAGGCATGAGAAGGTGGCCAAGATCATCATGGCATGTGTAATGCTGCACAATATGTGTATCCGATGGAACGTGCCCTTGCCCCCTGACATTGAACTGCTACCACCTGGTGATGATGAAGGGGATGAAGAAGATGTGGCTGCACATCATCGCAGTGCCGATGCACAGGAGGGACGTGCTGTGCGTCAGTCAGTGATAGCACAATATTTCTGACACACATGGCTGCAGACGGTGACATGACAGTTTGACAGAGGGCACTGGGTGTGGGAGTACATGTACACTATGCACTGTATATGAATAAATGATACATGTGCAATGATGAATGTCCACTCAAAATGTTTTTTTTCACACAACGGGTGTATTGAAATTTACAATGAAGAAGAAAGTGTACCAACCCCCCTTCCCCAAAACTCCCCAACACACCCTCATCCCCCTCCCCCTTCCCCCAAAACTCCCCAACACACCCTCACCCCCCTCCGTTCCCCCCAAAACTCCCCCACACATGTCCAAACAAGTGTCCATTGCCTTCATCAGGCGGCCAGTCTACTTCCTGCCACTCCCTGCACCTGGTGGCGGCATGTCCGGGCAGCGCAGGGTGCGCGCCGACCGGTGCAGTGGGCTGGTCTGTGTTGAGCTGGAGGACGATGGTGTGGCTGCCTGCTCCATCTGGGGTGCTGGACGTTCAGCCTCCATAGCATCAGCGATGCGGCTGAGGACCTGCCGCAGGGCGGTTAACTCCTTGCACAGTCTACTTGTATTTTCTGCAAAGATCTTGCTTAGGGAGTCAGTGTTATTGGCAATTATCTTGCCCAGAGAGGCAGTGTTTTCACGCCACTCCTGCCGTGTTTGGGCATTGTCATTTACAAATTGACGCACAAGGGCAGTCAGCTCCTCATGCTGCTACGGCCCCGCCGGTACACCTGTGGAGGTGGAGGTCATGCTTGGGTGTCATATTCGACTTCTATGGGCTCCACTATGGGACTCATGGCCCCTTGGTTATACTCCCCCCCCCAGACTGCTCCAGGGTGGCGGTGTGGTCAGACTCTAAAGATGTGATCTGGGGCGATGGTGCTGGACTTGGTGTGCGGGGCAGTTCGGAGGAGTCATCCTCCACGGGCACCCACACCTCTTCCTGCACCTCCTCCTCAGCCAGGGGTGCTGTGGCTGCTGCCTCCCCGACTGAACTGGACTCTGCTGAGTGTGGAGCTTCAGCTGTGTCCTGTGGCAGTGTGACAGGGGTTGCAGCTTCCGTCTCGACGGCCCTTGGCGGCACCCGTGTCGTGGCATCTGGAGGTGGTTTCTTTGGTGGTGCATGGCGGGCCTTGTGTTGGGCCTTTGAGGTCGAAGGCCTGTTGACCTCATCCCGGGCCTTCTTTCAGGGTGTGGTTGGCTGTGGGGGTGAGTACCACACCTCGCTGTCATGGTCTGAGCCTGTGGGGGTGGAAGAGAGGGACGGCATGAGTGATGGTTTGATTGGCATCATGCATACATTTGTATAATTGCTCATCTACAAAATAGAGGGTAATAGGCATTTGAGTTTGGATGATCACGTTGCTTGCTACTTGGGTGTGTGATGCAGGGATCCGTCGGGGTCACTCATGTTGGGGCAGACGTATGCTATGTGACATGCATATTTGTTGTGGCCCGCATGCAGTGTGACCTATGCCATTGACGTTTTAGTGTGTTATGTGGAAGGTATGGCATTGCCTTGCTGCATGTGTCTGTGCTGCGTACGACAATTATGCTGGGAATCTGTGTGTACTGAGCCATGGCTTGCCTCTTTAGACAGACATATTGGTGGACTATCATCAGACTCTGCATCACAGTGTTCTGATGTCCTGCCACTCCCTGCACCTGGTGGCGGCATGTCCGGGCAGCGCAGGGTGCGTGCCGACCGGTGCAGTGGGCTGGTCTGTGTTGAGCTGGAAGACGATGGTGTGGCTGCCTGCTCCATCTGGGGTGCTGGACGTTCAGCCCCCATAGCATCAGCGATGCGGCTGAGGACCTGCCGCAGGGCGGTTAACTCCTTGCACAGTCTACTTATATTTTCTGCAAAGATCTTGCTTAGGGAGGCAGTGTTATTGGCAATTATCTTGCCCAGAGAGGCAGTGTTTTCACGCCACTCCTGCCGTGTTTGGGCATTGTCATTTACAAATTGACGCACAAGGGCAGTCAGCTCCTCATGCTGCTACGGCCCCGCCGGTACACCTGTGGAGGTGGAGGTCATGCTTGGGTGTCATGTTCGACTTCTATGGGCTCCACTATGGGACTCATGGCCCCTTGGTAATACTCCCACCCCCCCCAGACTGCTCCAGGGTGGTGGTGTGGTCAGACTCTAAAGATGTGATCTGGGGCGATGGTGCTGGACTTGGTGTGCGGGGCAGTTCGGAGGAGTCATCCTCCACGGGCACCCACACCTCTTCCTGCACCTCGTCCTCAGCCAGGGGTGCTGTGGCTGCTGCCTCCCCGACTGAACTGGACTCTGCTGAGTGTGGAGCTTCAGCTGTGTCCTGTGGCAGTGTGACAGGGGTTGCAGCTTCCGTCTCGACGGCCCTTGGCGGCACCCGTGTCGTGGCATCTGGAGGTGGTTTCCTTGGTGGTGCATGGCGGGCCTTGTGTTGGGCCTTTGAGGTCAAAGGCCTGTTGGCCTCATCCCGGGCCTTCTTTCAGGGTGTGGTTGGCTGTGGGGGTGAGTACCACACCTCGCTGTCATGGTCTGAGCCTGTGGGGGTGGAAGAGAGGGACGGCATGAGTGATGGTTTGATTGGCATCATGCATACATTTGTATAATTGCTCATCTACAAAATAGAGGGTAATAGGCATTTGAGTTTGGATGATCACGTTGCTTGCTACTTGGGTGTGTGATGCAGGGATCCGTTGGGGTCACTCATGTTGGGGCAGACGTATGCTATGTGACATGCATATTTGTTGTGGGCCGCATGCAGTGTGACCTATGCCATTGACGTCTTAGTGTGTTATGTGGAAGGTATGGCATTGCCTTGCTGCATGTGTCTGTGCTGCGTACGACAATTATGCTGGGAATCTGTGTGTACTGAGCCATGGCTTGCCTCTTTAGACAGACATATTGGTGGACTATCATCAGACTCTGCATCACAGTGTTTTCTTAGGACACTCACCTCCTTCTGTGGATGATGTGGTGCCACACTCCATGTCTCCCACGCCTTCAATTGCCTCCATGCCTATCAGGATAGTACATATGTCCTCCCACCGGGACAGCTTTATGGGGGAGCTTGTTTCTCCACCAGTTGCCATGCCTGGCTCCGGTTCGCAGAGAGGATGTTGCGGACTTGCAGACTCAAGTCATCCCACCTCTTCCGGCAGTCTTTGGTTATGCGGGGGGTGTTGCCAACCACGCTTACTTTTCTGCCACTAATGCCCAGATCTCTTTTTTTCTGATGATAGCCTCCCTTTTGAGGCTCTGGGCAAAAACGACGTCGGCATTCTCTGCCAGGGTCTCCACGAGCATGGTGAGCTCATCTTCGCTGAAGCGCTCCTTACGCTGGCATGAGGCGCCCTTTTTAACAGCCTTGGGCATTGTACTGTTGTACTGGTTAGTATTTGGCACACAACAATGTACTCCAGGTCCTCGCTGCTGTGGATGGCAATGGATTGTGTTTTTAAACATGGCCGCCATGCTCGTTCCCGTTCCTGTGCGATGACGCTACTTTCGGTTCTGCTTATTTACGGTGACCATTATATTAGCGGTGTCCGCTAATAGCGGTGGCTGCTAATGCTGCATTGATTCAAGCAGGTAGTGCAATCTGCGCTTTGGATGATGCTGCTAAGGGCCTTTTCGAGGTTTTTACGGCATGGCGGCAATGCCCTTAGCGCCATGGCGCAAAGCTTGTGCCCGCGAAGTCGTAATAGCACTCTATTTGCGGGCTGTTACCTACACGGACACAGTATTTGCTTCATGCCGGTAAGGACAGTTACCTACCTCCAAACTCGGACTGAGGCCCATTTGTTTAACAATGCAGGCGCACACAGGACGATTTAAGTTGAATGCTATAATTCCTATTTAATGATCGAAATGCATTGTATTTCTTGGGTTGGCTTTCATCGTTCCAACTGTTTAATACAAAATAATTTGGAAAAAATAAAAGCAACCAACTCATCTTGCCATCTGATACATAGGGAAATCCGGATCCAATTTGTACACTGCTTCCCTGAGGGTCCACATGAGAAGGCATCATCTGCATATTAGGTAAATGCAAAGGGCACTGGGCAGTCTCCTACCACTCTGCTGCAGGCAATGGCCACATTTGGACCACCATCCCGAACCACTACACCAGAGAATCTTGCTGATTTTCCAATGTTCACAAGCACATTTGAACATCATTTCTTCTTGCAGATCTCAAAGCAAGCAGACAACTTATTTCACCCTCAATGTACCTGCACTAGCCCACCATTGCTGAGGCAATTGAGCAGGTCATAAAATATCACAAAAGTAGCTATTGAAAGGCCCACACAGTCCTCTGTATAGACCCCTTACTACAGAAATGGCGGGAAGCCTACTTGCCATCCTGCGCTATGGACAGGATACTCTCCTATTAGTCGCCTTCCGGAAGGGGCATTTCTGGCTTTACATGAGATTATGGTGGAAAAGGAAAATACATCCATTCACATATGTTCAAACCACCAATTAATGTGTCCTTTTTCTTTCTTTCATATATTTGAACACAGGATAGGAGTGGGCTACACCTACCTGCTGTATTCCCCCTGTTAGCTATTACATCTTTCAGCACATTAGTTGGCATCTGGTTTGGGAGATCGAAAATGGGCCAAATCCATACATACACACGCACGCACACACATATTATTTTTTTTTTTTTATTTTTTTTTTAAATGTTTTGTTTGAATTAACAAACTTTTCATTTGTCTGCACGTAATCAATAAAGCAGAAAGGAACCTTCAGCTTAATCAACTATATTTCCACTAGTAATGTCTAACCAAAATTTGATGACAGTGAATATCAATCATTGATTGGTTCCTTCGAGGAGTTCTGCCCATCTTTCCTCTGTAGTTGCTTGTTTGTCAGAAATTTGGAAAAAGTCTTTATATAAGTCTCTTTTCTCCTTCAAGGCCGGACATATCATAATCACATGGAACAGGGTTTCTGGTCTGATTAACTTGCAAAAGCGACAGGCGTCCGATTTGTTGTTTGTTTTGCCTATCAGCGCTTGATATTCACAGGTCGGCAGAATATTCAATCGAAAACGCAAAAACAGGTCACAAATACTGCCACTGGGGAATTGTACTAAGTATTTAGGTAATTGATTAAGTGCCCTCACCTCTGTTTCTGAGTGTAGGTGTCATTTGAAAGTTTTCTGTGCTTCTATTGTTCTTAGCCAATCATTCATTTGTAATTTGCGTTTTGTGGTCTATTAAGTAACAATTCGTCTGTGATATCTTCCGCTGTCATTTTTGCTTTAATTTCATTCGACCATTTCGACAGAGCTGCTATTTGGACAGCTTCCTTTTTTCCCTTTAGAATCTCCAATGCTGTATTTCTTCTTCAGACATGATTTTTCTTAGCAAGTCCATTTGCTTCCACAATACTATCGATTGAACTGATTGTAGTGCTAATTCAAATCTTAGTCTGGTCATTGGAAATGATTGAGGCAGGGCAAGGATTTTCCTCCAAAACAGAGCTTCATAGTACGACCATCTCATTATATTTTGATTGACAATTGTCTCACTTGCATATGTAAGGATCGGGATTACTTTCTGTCTATACAGCAAAATTGTGGCCTTCAGAGAAAATGTCCTGTATTTTGCATGAAAGATACGTCCTTGTTTCGCCAGAGCTCTCGCTTTTCCTTCAATGTGCTGTTGCCATTCTGCTTCATTTGATGATGGATTGATTATTACCCCT
Organism: Ambystoma mexicanum; assembly: GCF_040938575.1. Lineage (NCBI taxonomy): Eukaryota > Metazoa > Chordata > Amphibia > Caudata > Ambystomatidae > Ambystoma > Ambystoma mexicanum. The sequence continues at coordinate 1,249,599,725 of NC_090934.1, forward strand.
AAATATTTGATTGTTTTGGTTGTCATGAGCACTTGATTTCCTATCTGAATCCTCATTTTAGGTTGTTTCTTTGCTTTTGAATTAATCAGTGTCATTATTCTTGTCTTGTCAACATTAATTTGTAACTTATTAACCATCATGTACTCTTCTGCTTTGTTTACTGTATGTTGCAATCCTTTTAATGTTTTATCCAGAATAATAATGTCATCTGCGTAGATTAACGTTTGGATTGATTCATTATTGATTTTTGGTGGATTCGCAAAGTTATTTTGGATTTTTTCTCCAAAGCCATACGTGAAGAGATTATAGCAACATGCAGCCAATGGACAGCCTTGCTTCAATCCATTTTCCGATGGAATAAATTCTGTTACTATTCCCTCTTTCATCAATCGAACACATATCGACGTATTAGAGTATAATTCTATTACAGGATTCAGAATGTTTGGCGGACAACCCCATTGTCTTAGCTTAGCCCATAACAATTGTCTATTTACTGAATTGAAGGCAGTTTTTAAATCTACGAAGATGGCATATAGTTGTTGTGATTTAACCATTGCTTCATATTTCAACATGTTCAGCAATAGGAGATTGACATTGGTGCCTATTTGTTTTACAAATCCTGTTTGTTTTATAGCTTTTTTGTTGTTATCTCTTGCCCATTGAGTCAGCTTTGTTTGAAGGAAACCAGCAAATAGTTTTCCCAACGGGTCCAGTAAAGCTATCGGTCTGTAATTAGCAGGATCTTTTCTATCTCCTGTTTTGAAGATTGGTATCAAGACCGCTGTCGTCCAGGTGTGAGGTATCTTTTTCGTTTTAGCAATTAATCTTAATAAGTGGCTCATGAACTTGGCCCACTGAACTGGGGATTTATTTAGATCGCTATTTGCTAATCCATCAGGTCCTGGAGTTCTAGAGGATTTGAGACAATTGATGGTATTAATAATGTCTTCATTCTCCCATTTAAGGTCCCAAGGCTCATCATCAGATGTTAAACACTTCACACTTGTCTGTTCCGTATTATGATATAATGTTGAGCAGTGCTTCACCCATCTGCTTGCATCAACTTCTTGGATCATGTTTTGATTAGCCAATGACATGTTTAACATTGACCATAAATTTTGCATATTTTTTTCTTTAAGAGCTCTCAAGATCGCTTGTGCATCATTCTGTTTTATTGAACCTTTGATCGCTTTTATTTCATTAGAGTACTTGTTCTTTGCTTTGTTTATTTCAATTTCAAAATTAGGTCCCCTGCCTTTCCGGAGTTTTCGTAGGACTTTGTAGTGTTGTTTCTTTTTTGTTTGAATTTCAATATTGAAGTAGTGGGAGTGTATTTGTTTTTGGATCTTCTTTTCACCCTTCTGTTGATATGTTTCTAGTATCCAACCGTATTCCATTTTTATGTTATCTTGTATTGGTGCATCTTCAAAGGTTGCGATTATTTCCTCCATATGGGTTGGTTTTATCCTGAGTCTATTCATCCCATTTGTTAGCTCCAGGTCTGGGAGTATTAGGCGTTGATCGGTTCTTATTTGAGTGGCCCATTCTATCTGTATTAAATGGTGATAGCTATCCTGCTGAGACAAGTTGGCTGTTGAAAAAATGAATCTATTGATTCTTTCTGAAGTAAATATGAAATCAATGATTGAGTTGGAAGTTTCACTTACCCAAGTTGGTAAAGGTGTACCTTCAGTATCTGTTGGTTGGGTACTTAAGAACAGGTTCCTCTGGTTCGCTTCTCTCATCCATTTTGCTGCTCTAGTTGAGAGTGTGGTGGACTCTAGCTTTCCACCCTTTTTATCGAATAAAATGAAAGTGAAGGTCTCCTACTATAATGAAGTCCATTTCACTGTTAGTAATGGCCAGATTGTCAATTTCATCAAATATCGAATCAATGAAACTCGTCTCCGACATTGCCTTTGGGTTCCAGTATATATTAAATATGGATATCGCATAGTTGTCCTTGACAGCAGGTGAAACGTCCTTGTTGTCTGATGAAATTTCAATAGTTACATATTGTGCCCACAGATGAATATTTTTACTTGTTAAGATTGTCCATGTGGGGACTATTTTTGTTAGAATAAACATACCTGATGCTGGTCTACCCAGTTGGGCTCCAATCGCCGGATTGATTAGGGTACTAAATCCATCGCAAATTACCTCATCCTTTATCCATGTTTCTTGCAAACATATGATATCTAAATTCAGCAGGACTTTTGAGTATTTTTCTAGGAGGTGTTTGTTTGTTCTTGTATTCCACGATCCCAGTGCTATTGAATCCTTTTGGGCTTCATTCCTATTTGATTGTTATAAATAGGTTTTGTTACCATTTTGTTGGGACGTTGAATTTGGTTTCATGTGTGGGGACTCTTGATAGTCACGCCATATGGGGTGCTGCCACAAATCATCCTCCGCGTACCTCCTTGGTCTTGCATCATTATAATTTTCAGAAACCTTTGTCCCTTTGGTCCGTTCCTCCTTGTTGGTTGTTTTATAGTATTTAAAGGGAGCCATGTTTTTTGCCTTTTTTTCTGCTGCCGCCCTTGTGACAAAGATTTCCTCTACGCCGAAAACAAGTTTCTCAAACTGATAGTGCGTGTCTAGAACTTTTTGGAATATATCCTGCTTGAAAAAATCAATTTGGACCTCTTCCATGTCTTGCTTATTTGGAAAAAGTACTAGGTCCAAATCATCCGATTTTATTTTCTCCAGTTGTGGAATAGCTTTAAACAGGCGTAAAATGTTTGCTCTATTCATTATTACCGGATCTTCTGTATTCTCTGTCATTGGATATAAAGCTATTCTATAGGCAGCTCTTGTGTCGTTTGGGTTTTGAAATTTAGGTCTAATTAAAATTGGACTGGGTTGGGGAACCAAACTATTAAGGATACTAGATTCAGGAAGCATCTCACTTGCTAACCATGTTTCATCATTTGAAATTATTGAGTATTCCAAATCGAGGTCCACTGCCTCTTCTTCGTGAGATTCCATTAACATTTGTTCGGTTGCCGTGTCATGATATTCATCAACCAATATCAAGGTGTTATCTTGAGAGTTGATTGTTATGAAATTATAATCGCTCATATCGTCAGCTGTTGATAGATCAACTATAGGAGTGGGATTTTCCAGTTGGACAGGAGGACCTTTATTAATTATCTCCAGGAGGGCATCCAATGGTTTGGTTATTACATTGTCATCAACATTGGTATTCTCTTTGTGTGTTATCATTTTTTTAGCTTCTTTAGTTTTTTGTTGAATATCTTTTTGATTAAGAGTCGGCTGCTTGTTATTTTTCTTAGCGTCCTCTGGTAATACTTTGTGTATTCAATTTATTTTTCTCAAAAATGCACGGGATCCATTTTGATATCTTTTAGTTGTGTTTTTGCCTTTAGGTCTAGTTGTCGGCTCTTGTCCTACAATTCCACGTTTTCTAAGATCAAATATATCAAACGGGGTACACACCGACGGTTCAGTATTGACAGGGTGTGCGGATATAATCAAGTTCGTTGGGACCATCGGGATCAATTGGGTCTCATGTTGAGCATTTTGATCTGCTTTATCTTCTATTTTATCAATTGATTCCGTTTGTGTATGGCATGTTGCGTATTGTTTGTGTTCCAACAAATACGGCTGTTTTTTCGTTTTCTCTTCCATCAATTTTTTGGTCAGGTTTGATACAGTCTCCAAGAGGTTCTGTTTATCTACCCGGTCGACTCTTGCAAGTTCTGCCAAACGAGATTGCCATAGTCTGGATATTTCTGCTACTTGATTTAGACGATCTTGAAAGGTATCTATAAATGTTTCCACATATGTATGTTTCGTCATTATCATAGCCAGCAGCGTTGCCTGGTCTTTAGTAGCGTCAACCATATATTCTTGAATCTTCAAAAACGGAATCATTGCAGTTGACAGGACTGCAACCAACGTATTTTGCAAATCTAACATGGTTGTTGGGATTCTTTGTTGGGTTTCGGATGCATGTTCTTGCTGTTCCGGTTGTACCTTTTCCGAGGATGCATATGGTTCTTCCATCCTGGGCTTATCTAGCACTTTAGTCAAGTGAAATGTCTTTTTGTCACCAAGTGAGCTCGATCTTGGTCGCATAATTGGTGTTGAGGTCTTGATGTTTTTTAGATGGTTCGGGGTATTTGCCCCAGCAAAAGGTTCATTTCGTTTTTCCTGAGACTCCATTATGGCCTCAATTTCAGTGATATCGAGTGAAAGTCGAGCAGTTCTGCGTGATGCAGTTTTGCTTTGATCTTTGATCACTCTTATGGTTTAGTGCTGATGAGTAAGTAGATTTCCAATGTAATTTTGCCGCTTTAGGGTTCTTGTTCACCTAGTGGAGCTCTCACGTTGCTCTGCACCACTCGTAAGACTCTTTGGCTATCATTTGTTATTGGGACATCAAGATCTAGAATCTCAGAGTCGTAGTTTGGCGGTATTGATTGTTTCATTTCCACCTGGTGCAAAGGAGACCCTTTTTGGACCTTACGTTTATAAGGACGACTAGAATCCATTGGGTGTTTTTCAATTAATTTATCTATACACAGAAACTGCTCTTTCGGGGATTGGGGAACACGTTCCTCTAGCAGTGTTGCATTTTAATTTTATTTTGTGATTAGTTCATTATTATGTGTGGCTAAGTCTTCAGTTTTATTATCCTCATTAGGAGTAAGTGCCTCAGATGTCGTCTGAGGGACAATGATTTTGGATATATGTGCAGGGGATTCTTCTAACTTCCCTTGTAGCCTGGTTCTTGGTTTTTGGCTTTCCATTGTTTGTATCAGGCCCCAATGTGATTCGATCAAGGGGAAGAGTTCTTACTCTTCGGAGAGTACTTACCACCGCTACCAGCCTCCAGCCGAACAGCCGACAACAGCGCGCCCTTGACTCCTCGCTGCACTGTATTTATGTGTTACTTCCTGGGGGTGTGTCTCAAATGTCACGTGACCGATGTCACGTGGTCAGGCAGTCACAGGGCCCGCTCGCGTCAAACTGCTAGCAGCTCCAGGTGATATGCTGCTAGACTTACACAAATGGAGCGGGTCGAGGGATTTAGAGATGATTTCACAGATGCACAATTTCACAGGTAACAAAAGCACCAGCAGGGCACCAGATTGAGCCTCCAGCCGAACAGCCGACAACAGCGCACCTTGACTCCTCGCAGGCTTCACGCTGCAAGGGTCGCGCTGCACTGTATTTATGTGTCACTTCCTGGGGGTGTGTCTCAAATGTCACATGACCGATGTCACGTGGTCAGGCAGTCACAGGGCCCGCTCGCGTCAAACTGCTAGCAGCTCCAGGTGATATGCTGCTAGACTTACGCGAATGGAGAGGGTCGAGGGATTTAGAGATGATTTCACAGATGCACAATTTCACAGGTAACAAAAGCACCAGCAGGGCACCAGATTGAGCCGAACAGCCGAACAGCCGACAACAGCGCGCCCTTGACTCCTCGCGGGCTTCACGCACACACATATAGCCACCATCTAGTGGTTGGCTTGGAGTGTTACATATTTTTTTTCATTTGAAAATACAGGGCATCAGGAGGGGTGTTCAAGTCACACTAGCCCTATCCTACATGCGCAGGGAGCCATTCATAGTGTTATGTCCTTTGTTTTTTTGTTATTTTGACATAACGTCTCTATGTTGTGAATATGACTTAGCGTGTGGCTGCTGTTTTATACTGTACCGTTTCTACCTTGCAGAGAGGCAGGATGCGCGCATGTGATTCTAAGCAGAAACGAGCCACAGAAAGACAATTACTGGGTAATATTTGTCTTCTTAAGCTTGTGAATCTGCTTAGATTCATATGCTTTGCATAGATTAGCAAACAGTACCTGAAGAAGGCGGTGGGCGAACACTGGTTACAGTAGAGAAATGATGCCTGCCCTACCTGTGAATCAGATCTTGCTTGTGTGTCAAAACAATAGTGTTGTGTAAAAGTATGGGCTGAACTTCAGATTACAGCCATGTATATTTCTTCCAGTGATACATTAGCAATAAAAGACCAACATGGCTCCAGTGATATGTGTAGAATGTGCTTTTGGTGTGAATGGTAATGTTTTATGAGCCAGGGAATAGCAGAGTTGAATGCATTTAACAATTCATCTAGCAATTAAGGACTTGGTTACAGGGTCCCCTTCGTGACTCAGTGCGAAAGAGACAAAGGGCTCTATCAGAGCCTTGCCAGTATCCCGGCGATAATACAGCCGGGATACTGCTAACGCAAATAGCTTTACCGTTACTCGATCTGGCGCTATTAGCGCCGGATCACAAAAAGCAGTACAGCGGTAAATTCCCATTCCCCACTGGGTCCATTGCACCCAATGGGGATGGGGGCACTATTACCGCTGGCGGTAACAGCGCTGGTGGTAATAGCATTGAAAAAGGAGCAGAGAGCAGGATTTTTTATTCCAGCAAAAAGCTGGAGGTAAAACTCCAAGCTTTCCACGCAACTCGAATTTGGGTGGACCCTAAAATGTGGCAGTAATAGCATTATCGCCGCATTTAAGGGCTACTGCCCGACTTGTGATGAGACCGAATTGACTTATCTTCCTTACTGAGTTTGTTGTATCGTATAAGTAGATCACATCACAGATGAAACGGTGGATAACAATTTGTTCAACTTTTTTAAACTAATTTCACTGCAAATGTATGTGGGGGTTGGGTTAGGGTAATAATTAATGTGAGGATGTATATGGATGGGCTGTGGGTGGGCTCCCTGCATATATTTGCAGTGAAATACATTTTTATTTTTTAAATCAATCAAATTGTCTTCGAGAAAATATTCTCAATGAGATCACATAGATCCGTTTTTATCAAGGTAGAACATTCCATATCTGCATACGTCTAGTATGTGAAGATCTGTTTCTCCCATACCTTGTAGGTTAGGAAAGAATGCATGCAGTTTAACACATTGATTGACATGGAATGTTAATGTGTTGAGGTGTGAAACAAGGATGAGTTCTTAGAACCACCTTACGTGTGTGAATGGAGATAAAAGGACCTGTAAAATAAAGAGCTTGTAATTCGCTTATCCTTCTAATAGATGTGACTGCTATTAGGAAAGCGACTTTGTATGTAAGGTCTTTAAATGTTGCCTTATGTATCGGTTCAAAAAGAGCCCATCGAGCCTTTGTAGAACTGTGTTAAGGTCCCAACTGGGAGGTGGATGCATAACCAGAAGATGTATTCATTGAACTCCCTCCATGAATGCCTTGACTACAGGAACTTTCCACAATTATATTTTCTGTTGAGATGTAGTGTAGGCTTCTAGCACTACCAGATGCACCTTAATGGAGTTAAAAACCAAACCTGAGTGTAAGAGGTGTAACCTGTATGCAGTTAACAGGGTTCACACCCTTGCGGGTGCTCCAGATGACAAAACCTTTCACTTGTTGAAATAACAGTATCTAGTGTTTGGTTTTCTGGCTTCCTTTAGTATTTCTATGTATCTCGCAGGAAGCTGCAAATGGCCGAACTCTATGGCCCTCATTACGAATTCGGCGGTAGCCATGCTGCTATTGGCGGCATGGCTGCCGCCGAAATCGCATCCGGGTCCTCAGAATGAGGAATTACCGGGCCATTCCGAGTTCGGAAGGCCCGGTAATTCCTCCCTCCAAGGACCTGGACCCGGTCCTTCCCCAATCCCATTTTAGTCCCTATAGGGCTGAATGGGAATGGGAGAGGGAGCAAACAACGGGCCATTACGAGTTGGCCCGTTGTTTGCTCCCTCTTCCCCTCGCGGGAACCGGTAAGCACGCCTGGCGTTGCTTCCTGGGTCCCGCGAGGGGACCTTGTAATGAGGCGGTACGGGGTAAACGGCGCCGGCACCTTTTACGGCGCCGTTTACCCCGTACCGCCAGGGTCATATTGAGGCCCAATGACTTCAAGAGTGATGCTGGGGGCACGGGTATGTTCATTGTCTGTCTTGTTGTGTTAGGTTGTGTACTAATGGAAGCTATACGGGAGGTTGAATCGCCATCCACGTGAGGTGGGAATGCCATATTTGCCTTGTCCACATTGGTGCAATTGGTTTCAAGCGTAATCAAATATCCCAGACCAACTTATCCATTGCCTTGGGACCATTTCTCTGGGTACCTGAATGCAAAGTTGAGGCATTTGGCATTCCGGACTGTTGAGAACAGGTCCAGAGTTGGATGCCCCCACATCTTGAAAATGTGAGTGTGTTTGTGTTGATTTCCCACTCATGGTTTTGTTGAAACACTTCGATTGTCTGCCAGGTAGTTTCTCCTGGCACATGTGCTTCAAAGTAAATGTCCTTCTTCACACACCAATGCCATATGTCCTGTGCTATGAGCGAAAATGTCATAGAGTGTGTGTCACCCTGCATGTTTATGTAAGACATTGCAGTGCTGTTCTCCGTGTTGACTAATAGGCTGTTGTTGTATATTCTTGTCTGAAAAGATAATAGGGCCTTTTTTATTGCTTGGAGATCTAACACATGTATGTGTACGTTTGTCTGCTTTTGTGTCCGTGCTCCTTGCACAGTGAGCTCTTGACAGTGTGCTCCGCAGCCTAGCAACAAGGCAACTGTTATTACTGTTATTTGTACTGGCGTGTGCCTGAATGGTCTACCCTTTAAAGGGTGTGTTTCTGTCCACCAATGGACTAACCACGTCTTTTGATACTACCACTAGATCACCCCAGTTTGTAGAAAAGATCCACAGTCCTTTGATTGTTGTACAAGCAGATGTCTAGTGTCTCTCCCACTATGAGCCAATCCTCCAGATAGGGAAAGGCGGGAATATGCTGGCGGTGAAGTTGAGCTGCCACTACCGCAAGACCTTTGCTGATCACTCGAGGAGCTGATGCTATTCCAAAAGGTAGTACCTTGAAATGAAAATGTTGTGCTCCTGTTCCAAACTTTAGGATACATCTGTGACTCAAGAACATTGAAATATGAAAATATGTATCTTTCATGTCTAGCGTGGTCCTGCATATTCCTCTTTTGGGGTGTGGCATGACCACTTGCAGTGTGGCCATCCTGAATATTTGTGGCCCAACATACTTGTTAGTAGGCCTGATATGTAAGACTGGTATTTTTGTTTGGTCTTATTTGGGTACTAGAAAGTAAAGTAAGTACCTATGTTATCCTTGTGCGCGCGTGACTGGTTCGTTTGCGTTCTTTAGAAGCAGAGTTACTAGCAGTTCCCGGACGTTTCACAGCATTTCCCTTTCGCACTGAAGTAGACTGTGCAGTCTTTCTAGTAACTCTTTGTAGTAACCCTGGGCTACACTGTACAACCCCTACTGATCTGATGTTATTTCCCCCGCTTTCGTGGGTGAATGTTGTTATGCGTTGTCATGCCTACGGAGTGATGGGAGGGGGCCTTTATCTGTGAGTCATTGCTTTGAGGAGGATGAGGACACACCTTCTGAGGTTTGTCATCTTCCTCTTGATCTTCCACTGCGCGAATGAGGCAAGTGTGTGCAGAGTATGAAGCGGTGACCCTGAGAACCAACTTGACCCTGATGTGTGTGTCTGTTGGGTGGTTGTGAATTTGGTTTGCCTTAAATGGAGTGCTAGTTGCTGGGGACCCTCTTGTTTGATAGCTTCTTCCTGATATTTGGCACAATGTTTTCAGGGTCTTTTTTCACCCTCTTCAGCAACTCAGCTACTGATTTCCCAAGCATTGCTTTATCCGGCATTGTAGCTTGTATCTCTGCCTTAAAACCTGTAACCTTTAGCCAGGCGGGTCGCTTGATGACAGTTGGTCCTGCCAGCGGCCACTCTGCTGTTTCTGCAGCATCTAATGAATTTCTAATGATGGTACTAGCTGTCTGTTTTCCGGAATAACTTTTCTGAAGGCTCTCTGGAGTTCTGACGGTATTAGTTCACCTCATTCCTCCATGTCGTCACACTGGAACCTGTTGTATCTAGGCTTAAGAGACATAGGGCCTGATTCACAGAAGTGTTTTATAATAGCACAATCCCATAGGGAAGCAGTCTGTGACTCAATCAGGCCCTTAGAGTTTGCTATTCTCATGCTGCATGCCCCAGGGGTTGCTGCTGTCCTTCTGAAAGCATGAATGGGTATTCTCTATCTTTCCGGGGGGAGAGGGGTTCTGTCCCCATCATGGGCAAGTTAGCCCTCTTTTGAGCAGTAGTGATAACTACAGAGCCAGGCGTTAACTGGCCCCTGATGTATGTAGGGTTCACGGTGGTGGATTTACATTTTTCCTCCTCTGCCCTCGGCTTCACAGCTTCTGTTGTGACTGGTTTGATTAATGAGGGGGTGATCCTTATTTTTTTATGGAGACTTAAAGTGGACTACAGTGTGATATCTGTTTATTTTCCTCCAGAAAGCCCTCAATACAATGGGCACGCTCATCTGATTCTTGTGTGAGGCTACCCACACTTTCTGCAGCTCTGCCCTGCAGATCTGTGTGCTAAAATGATCCTCAGTGGGGGAGGATGAAACTGGGGGGTGCTCCTAACCTGATGACAACATTACACAGTCAGTGTCCCATGTGTCATCCTAGTTTTCCTGATCACAACATGGGTCAGTTCATATGGTCAGCTGGGCCTCTGCTCTTGCTTTGTTTTTTTATAGGTTGATCTTGGTGTAGATCTGTCTTTTTCTTGGTCTTTTGTGATGATCCATGAAGGAGACCACTTTAGAATTGGTTTCCTTAAAGTCCCTCATGGACCATTCTTTCTGGCGTCAAGGGCATCCTCTGAAGCCGTCGCTATTGAATCTGGGGCGTCGCAGCTTTGAAGATTTTGATGCAGGTATCGCTTTCTTTTTCCCACTCCTCTTTGGCCTTCTCCTGCATTGCAGCGGAAAGAGTTTTACTACCTTCTGTGAAACCCTCCTTAAGCAGTTTGCTTCATGGTGTGGAGGTGGAAATGGTCGAAACATGTTTGGTGGCCCCCTTCTCGGGCATGCCTGTGTATTGGCTTGTCTTGTTTGTTTTTGTCAGAGTCGAGGCCTATGCACTCAGTGCCTGTGAAGTCATTGTGTCCTGACCCTTATGGGCCAATTTTTGACCCTGTTCCCCTTTGTCTCGACTCACGGTCCGTTTTTAGTTCAAGGGCAACGCCTCGTCTTGGAAGCAAGACAGCGCCAAGCAATATGGGTTCAATAGCCGGTCCCGCGCTTAGAAGCTGGACTCACAATGCGTTTTTAGTTCAAGGGCAACGCTTCGTCTTGGAAGTAAGACAGCCCCAAGCATTATGGGTTCAATACCCGGTCCGGTGCTTAGAAGCTGGACTCCGCCATAAAGCGCAATATTAAAGCCCATTTTTTATTGTGTGTCAGTGTGATTTTGCAGCCTCTCAATTGCCAGGAGATATCACCATGACTCCATTAGTCGACGAGCTATCAGAACTATGGTTCGGCTGCAAGGCCTTGCCTGCTGGCATCTCTTTCTTCGACTGTTGGGGTTAGACCGCGACTTCTAAAACCCAGACCTCGAGTTCTGATGTATCTCCTAGTGCTTCTGGCTGCATGACGTACACTGCCTGGCACTTACTGGAATTTTTGGGTTTAAATTGTAGGCATGGCGGTGTTGGGAGGAGGTAGCTTCTCTACGATCATCGACCGCACTGCACCAAAAGAAGGTTATTTTGGCAGGCATCCCTCTCCAGCTTCTGGAACGGGCTGCCTTAGCTTCCTGGATCAGGCACACTGCAGTCTAAGGGAGCTGGCAAGGGAATGATGTTGCCATCATGCTTTCTGTGTCAGTCATCAGGGAAAGCCCTTCTTACCTGCAGCCAGCAGCAGTTACTCCCCTCATGTCTAGCAGAGAACGTCCATTGTCTCAGGTCATGCTCTAAACGCACAGCTGTAGATCAGGTCAACGTGTGTGATCACCAGGAGGTGGTAACACCTGGAAGGAGTGCACAAGTGTGCGTAAAACACTTGCTGCCACTGAGAGATAAGAAGTTGCGAATGATTAAAATGTATACATTTAATCATACTTAAAAGGATAAAAGCGGCTTAAAATACAAAGAATCAGTGCACACAGTTTATGATTTGGCAAAGGTCGACATGTGGAAGCCATGGCAAGAATCCAGGTGGATGAGAAGCTTCAGGGCCATCAGATGAACAGGAGCCCCAGATTCTTTTTTTTTTTAATCTTTATTTTTCATTTCAGAAAAGAGTAACAAAAAGAGTACCAAATAACATTTTCAAAAAGAAAGGCTGAACATCAGTATGACCAATTTACAAGTTTATCAAGAAGTAAACTAACACATACTAAAGAACTAGAAATATCTATCAAGTCTATTAACAATATATCAACAACCAATTATCAGTAACCCTCCAGCACAACCATTTCGCTTGTATATCAATTAAGATCCAAAAACCAAAGAAATAAGAAGACAGGACAAAGACAACACAGAGACCACCATACAACACACAGCACACGCACAGAAAAAACACCCAAACATGTACAAACGGGTAAATATCAACACGAATCAGGACAGCATTCACCAAATCCATTAATCCACATTTACCAGCACAAAACCACTCTACAGACCAGGGTGGCTGAGATCCTCCATGGAGTATCCTGACCGTATGTAATGGGAAGGGGGGGTGCCTCCTCGCTCTTTTGCTACACTTGGGGGCCTGTTACACACCTAGACAGCCACCAGTTCACTTCCTTCTCCTGACTCAGCATTACACTGGATAAGTGGTCAGCTGAGCACGTTGTGAACATCTTGCGATGCCTATCCCTTGCCTCATCCTCAGTAGAAGGGAACTGATCCCATGAAAGGAATTCTGCAAGGCAGGAAAGGAATTGGGAATGTACACTTTCCATATCAAAATGCCATAAATGCAGAGAGCTGTAATGACGGACAGAAAAGTCACCTGAGTGTGATGAGTGGAGGTGGGACTAGATAAGCAACTTTCTGATTGAGAGGACCACGCATACGCTTGCTGCGGGACATGTCAGACTGTGATTTGTTATGATGGGTTATTTATAATGCGCTTAATACCCAGAGGTTTCTCTCAGCGCGGACCCGGGGATCGAACTTGTGCTGCTCCGAGTCGTCCCACTTCCAAGGTGAGCATGTTGCCCCTGAGCTATCCTCCTTCATGTGTGGGTTCTCAGAGGCAGTGGTAGGGCCTTGGTGCTAGAAATGCTCTACGCTTGGCTCCTGTACTTTATACAGATGCCCAAGAAAGAAAGTTGGCAGCAGGGTTAAAGTTTAAGAAGAACTTGAGGACAGCCCAGCCAAGAGGCCCTTAAGACATACTTTCCCTTTTACTGTCAATCCCTCACCAGGGCAATACTACTAGAGGCCGAAGTTGAAACAGGGACACCAGGTGACTAAAAGCAGAGCCAGTACCACTATTCGGCAGTAGTAGATGGCAGTTGAAGGCGCCACCACAAGGGCACCTGCTTGGCCATGCAAGAAGCAAAACCAGCACCATTATGAGGAAAGAGCTGTCAAAAGGGCTTGATGCCGGAGGGGATATGGATACTGGAACCAACCATGATAGCTGTATATAAGAGAAACAGGGCTCGGCAACAGGTTTGAGTCTTTCACCCGCCTGATTAGAGGGTGTGTTTCTTTTTGATGGAGATATTCATTGCAACGCCATAGTCCTTGCAATAGCCTAACCTATGACTGAGGCCGCAAATGGAGGCCTGTGCAAGTTTTCTCATTGTATCTTGTGCGCTGTTTAATGAATACGCACCCCACAATCCCCTTATAATTGGACACAGCTAGCTAGTCAATAATCTTCTATATGGTCCAGGAATCTGGGAATCTGTGCCCCATTAGGCTCTCTCCCACTTATAGGTCCCTTTAACTGTGTTTACTGTTGAACTGTTGTGTGTCACCTGTCTACTCCCCCCTGTTGTGATCCCAAGTGTGACCCCCCTTCATCCCTTGTTGTGCTTCCTCCGTGTGCGGCGCAGGCCTGTGCGTCTCTCCTGCTCTTTTTGATCCCTCCTCCTCCTGGTCGTCTCCTCACACCCTCTATGGTGCTTTCCGTTTCTCGCATCTTATCTAACTGCTACTCTATCTCCTATCCTATCCCTCTCACTAAGTCTGGAAGGAAGAAGTTAAAGAGGGACATCCTGATCTCCAACCCAGGCTTCCATATAGCTGATGCCTACATCAGAGCTTCTTCCAGACACTCTCACCGACATCCTCTTCATCGTTGCATCACTAGACCTATGGACCCTTCATATGGTCTCATCTCCTATCTCTTGCTCTTCCATTAATGGTGGCACTCGGTGGAAGGCCCTCTTTCCACTCCTCCAAGATCATCATTAATGTCTATCTGAATGGCATCATCTTAGTCCAGGGCCTTCAGCCCTATCTCTTCCTGTTTGATAGGCGCCTCCTGCGTCTTATCAACTTCCTTCGCCTGCTACTCCAACTAGCACCTCGCTGGCTCCTCTGCCACCCCTTGCTTCTACCTCTGCCCTCTCTCGGGCCCCTCTTCCACTTCCGCTAGGTGTACTTCAAGCCTGTACCCCACCCTGGAAGTCTTTCAAATGTGGCAACCTGCTCCACGTTGCTACTCTCAACTCTCGCTCTGCTGTCAAACACTCCTCTGACTTCTGTCACCTCCTCGAAGAACTGGACCTGGATATCCTCGCTCTCACCGAGACATGGTTCATAGCCAGCTCTGTCACGAGTTTTGACACTCTCCTCCCTGACGGCTAGAAGATCCTCTCTATGCCCAGAACCAACTGACCCAGAGGTGGAGTAGCTCTGATCTTTCCTGAGTGGCTCCCTGCTTCTGTCATTCCTACGCAGGCCTACTCCTCCTTTGAATGCTTGGTCTGCATGCTATATATCTCTCCCGGCCTCTCTCTGATTATGGCCAATACCTGCAGTCCACCTGGCCAGGTTGCCCTCTACCTCTCAGAGTAGACTGACCTCTCCTCTTCTCCCCTTGCCTCTACCTCTCAACTTCTCCTCCTCGGATAACTCAACATCCACCTGGATGCTTCTAATCCCTCCTCAAGGCTGTTCCGCAACCTCTGTGACACGCTCTCTCTATCTCTCCATTCTGCCCCTGGTCCGACACACTCGGTCGGACATACTGTGGATGTTTTCATCTACTCAGAAATCACCCCTCATCACCCTCTATAACCCTCTCACCACTCCTCTCTCTTGGATTGATCACTTTCTACTTTCCTCTCACTTGCAACTCTCTGTCCCTCAGGCAACGCCCACCTCTGCACTGCCACCTACCTTTGCAGTCATTCGGCCCACGAAGCTTGCGTCAGTGGATGCCTTTGCCTCTACTTTCTCTGCTTCTCCTACTCCTGCGGCTGACTCACACTCTGACACGGCCCTCTCTAATATGCATCTCTCTATCTCCAACACTCTGGACATCCTTGCCCCTGTCATGAGAATCCGGCTGAAGCCTATCTCCAAGTGCATCTCTTGGTATGACTCCGACCTCGCCATCCTGAAACGCAAGTGCAGGGTGGCTGAGAGGAAGTGGAGGGCTTCGGGCGCATACTCTGACCAACTGGCCTGCCGCCTGCTCCAATGGCAATACAGAATCTCTGTCCAGTCCAAGAAGAGAGCCCACATTCAAGCCTGCATTACTGCGGCCTCTAACAAAATGGTCAAACTCTTTAAAATCTGCAAGGAACTGGCCAATTCTGCTGCAGTCTCCACCTCTCCTGCTCCCTCCCAGCCCCTCTGTACGGCTCTGGCCTTTCACTTCACCACTAAAACTCAAGACATCCTGTTCTCTTTCTCCTCTTCCTCTCCTTCTCCCTCTCTCAGACACCCTTTGGCCAACTCTCCCCCTCTTCCTCCTTTCTCCTCTTTCTCTTTGACTATCCCTTACGAGGTTTCTAGGCAAGTCTGATCTATGAAATTGTCATCCAAACAGGTGCTCCCCTGCTTCTTCAGAACCATCAATGACGATATTGACACACTTGCTCCAGCCTTGGCTGATTTCTGTATTCATTATTTTGCCACTGGAACTTTTCCCTCTCTCCACAAGCACTCCCTTGTGCACACCCTCCTTAAGAAGCCATCTGCCGATCCTACCTGTTCAGAAAACTATCGCCTGATCTCTATCACTCCTTTCCTGAGCAAACCCTTGTAAAAGCTGGCCATCTCCAAGCTTGCTTTCCACACTGAATCTGTTGGTTGGCTCCATGACCATCGGTTTGGCTTCAGAGCTGCCAGAGGCACGGGCACTGTTCTCCTGAACACCGGTGAAGATCTGCTCTCTAACCTTGATTCCAGCATTCCTTCTGTCCTCATCCTCCTTGACCTTTCCTCTGCTTTTGACACGGTCAACCACACCATCCTGATCAATCGACTCTGTGAGATCCTGGGCATCACAGATCAGGCCCTGGAGTGGTTGACCTCCTTCCTCCTGGACCGTCCCTCCCCTGTCCAACTTGTTTCCTTTCTCTCTTCCACCTCTCTCTCCACCTGTGACATTCCCCAGGGCTCTATCCTCTCACCCTGGTTCTTCAATCTCTACTCGGCCCCTTGGGCCCACCTGATCTCTACTTTCTCCTCTAACTTCCAATGTTATGCGGATTACCCTCAGCTCTCCTTCAGGCTCCCCTCAGCCTCCTCTACTTTCTCGCTCATTCCTGACTGCCTATCCACGATTCAGGATTTGTGCACCTCCAACAATCTCTGCCTTAATGCCAGTAAAACAGAGATCCTTCTCATTGGGACCCTGCTCCCTCTTTCCCTCTCTCACTTTGTTGCCTTCCTTGGACCCTCTTCCTTCGTCTTCCTGTGAGGCATAAACTTTGGTGTCATCTTCGACTCCACTCTCTCCTTCTCTCCTCACATCTCGGACCTCGCCAAGAAGTCCCACTACCAGCTGCACCTCCCCAAAGGTACTCCTCTCTTTCTCACCTTCCCCCAGGTCCTTGGCCTCAAGCCCAGGGACTGTTTCTCTTCAGCCCTGAAATCTCTCCACTGGCTCCCGGTGGCTGCAAGGATCAAGTTCAAGACCCTTGGCATTGTCCACAAGGCTTCTGGCGGCCCGGGACGCGCACTACATCCAACTCTTTCTTCCAAAATACCTTCTTTCTCTAGCCCTTCACTCAGCTACCTTCAACTTTCTAAGGGTCAGGTGCTTTTCCAGGCAGAGAGTGGGGGGTAGATCTCTCTCCTCTGCAGGAGCCTCCCTCTAGAATGGCCTCCCTCCCCCTCTCAAACTTGAGCCGGACCACCTGAAGTTCTGGAAACAGCTCAAAATGTTCCTCTTCTCCTCTGCTTTCTCTCTCTCCCTCCCCTGCTGACCTACCTGACACCTGTCGGCTGCACTAACTGGTTTGCTTGTCCACCCTCAGAGTCTTGCTGGGTACCAGGCACTTTCTTGATCAGTCACCCCTTCACTGCCTCCAGGCCTACCACGCACTTAGGGGCTGTGGCTGTAACCTGTACAGTCCCGTGCCTCCTTGCACTTACCCAGGGCCGCAGTGCCCTAGCTGCACTTACTCAGAGCAATGCTGCGCTGTTTCCCCTTTCCCTCTCCATGGCACTTTCCCCCACCCTCCTTGCGCTTGCACTTCTCGTTGTCGCACTTGCACGATCTGAATGACACAGGCCTATTAAGATCATTTGTTTTGTCCTCCTCTGTCTTCCCTCCCTTGTCTTGTTGCGCCTAGAAACACTTGTGTACAGGCGCATAATAAATGACTTATCATATCATATCAGGAGCCAACTAAACCTTTTGACCTTTCTGCTATCTCACTGTAGCAGAATATGATAAACCCTTCATCTATATGTATAATAGCTATCTTACAGTTTAAAGACTTCTAACATCCCAGATTTGAGTTCACCATTGTCTCCTCATGCCTTCCCCTGCCTCCCACCACCTCCTGTCTCCCAAGCATTCATCTATACACACCCAACTCTTGGCGCGGACACATCTGCCAGCTGGCTTGGCATTCCCAGATGTCCCCCTGACACAGGGGGGGTGTCTTTTACCTGACTAATCTAGTGAACGCCTCCATACTTCAAGGGTCCATCACGCAACCACACACTAACTACCATTAGAATCATGCATCAATTGGTTCAGAAATTGCTGTCACAGTAAAACCTTCTCCTAAAAAGAGCTTTGCATCCCCGGTACTTTCTCACGCGCTTGCCTGACACAAAGCTACAGTTAAGAAACTTGTATTGCCCCCAGGCACTTGAAACAAATAGACTTCTGAGATTGCCTGATAGGCGTGTGACTGATTGACCTGTCTGCAGAGGAGGGCTACAAGTGTCTTTAGTGATGAGCTACTTGGTTTTCTTAATATGATGGTTCCGTGTTTGAGAGAGCCCTAGGCTCTAGGCAACTTCTCATACATTCTTCACAGTACTTCTATGTCTACGGTTTTAGCAGTGCAAAGTCAGTACAAGGTCATTTTAGCAGTAGAAAATTACTTTTCACTGACTTTGCACTTCAGAAATGCACTTTGCACAGTTCTATGAATCAGGGTTTGTGTCAGCAGTGCAAAGTCACGTTGTACCGTGCAAAAAAATCCATGAATCGGGCCCTATACTTAAAGTGTGGAACAAATAGGTTTTTGGCTGAGCCTTGGTGGGACTCCCACTGAGAGAGAGGTGTGAGGGGAGATGTGAAAAGAGTCGGTTAGAGAGGTACGAGGACCCACTTAATGGCAGTTTTCTGGGCACCGAGGGGAGTCAGTGGGAGAAAAAGAGGGGGATAGTCTTCCATGCAAATTCAGGGGGGAGGTTGTGGGGGATAAGTACGGAGGAGAGTTTGCCTGGTGAGGGTTGGGGGGGAAGTTAGAGATGTGGGTGAGTGCTGTTTGCATGGAGGGTCTATTGTGGAATGGTGAGTGGTGAGGATCGTGTAGGTTGTAGCCCACAGATAGGATATTATCAGGGAAGAAAAAGAAAACAGGTTTGGAAGTTCTGGTGTAGTGGGCAGGAGAGAGACCAGCCGCCAGTTGGCTGGGATATTGGTCTTGCCAGATTCTTATTTTCAGGGTTATTAGGACAGGACGCACTGATGGTTCAGTAAGCCAGCATGAGTCTAAAAAGATGGGGCAGGAAAGAGGTGTCTGCTTCTCAGGAGTAGTGGAGGGAAGGGTTGGCGGGGTGGAAGAGGTAGGAGAACAGTAAGTGTCTCTCTGTTTTTAATGATTTTGGTAAAGAAGTAAAGAGCGGCATCATGAGCAGGAAGAGTGAATGAGATGGAGTCGGGAATGGGGGTTAGTACTGCTTGAAGAGTTGAGGTTATTTTGCAAAGGTGGGAGTGCAGAGATTCAATGATGTTGGTTTAATTATGGATGTGGCAACGCCCAGAGCACAGGAGAGATTGGGTGTAGTTGGCAAGGAGAGGGAAGCAGCAAGAGCTTTGGTGAAGGTTTATGGCACTTCTCCGTTTTTGGATCAAAGCGGTAATCCCGGCGTGGGACGGGGCAAGATGAACCAAAGGAGCCAACAGTAGTGGTCTTCAAAGGGGTGGCTACAAAGACCTTGTCCGCAGGGATGGGTTGAGGCGGGCTGAGTGAATGAGAGAGGCCCGATTTGCCCTAGACAAGGAGAAAGGGGTCAGATGACAATTTGCATTTGGTGATGTGAAGGTAGGAATAGGGGCGGGGCATTAAGATGGAGAAATGCAGGAGGAGGTGATCAGGGAGAGATGGTTTAGTGGAAGGAGCCGAGTTAATCAGGGATGTTAAGAGAACAAACAGGTCAAGGGAGTGTCCACAAGGGTGGGTAGGGAGACTGGGAAGCGAGCCCAGTCAGTGGCCCTATAGGAAGTGAGTAGAAGATAATGGTCATTAGATAAGTTGTGAAGTATGATCTCCCCCATTAGCACCAGTGCAGACTCCATGACTCCATGGGAAGGCAGTCGAGTAGGCGGTTGACGTCAGAGAGAAATGCTGCAAGTGCTCGGGGTGATAGACAAGGAGAATTGTGGGAGCGGGAGGTGGGAACAGTTGAATGGCAAAAGGCTCAAAAGATGTGGGAAGGAAGTCAGATGGGAAGAGGGGTGGATACAGGGAGACTTGTTAATGACCAGAGGAGGAAAGAATACAAGGGTTGCAGCATCAGTGTGGAGAGCAGCAGGGTGGCCATGTCATGAGCGTCATCCATGTTCAGGTGATCCTCAGTATGGTTGGCTGAGAAGAGCCTGAGGCAAAAAAGTCAGTGATGAATGAGGTATTATTGCAGATTGATTGGGCATTGCAGAGACCGGTACTGACAAAGAAATCTACAGTCTAGGCTGGGAGCAAATAAAATGTACAGGTAATGAAGGCCGCGACCAATAACTTACAGGTTAGGTAGGTAGTGATTACAACAGTACAGTTTGGGCCATTAGCAAACAAAACAATCACTGTACAGACCTCTGTGGAAGAGGCACATTGACAAGGGAGCAGTGGTCGGTGGGATACATGGAGTTAGATAATAATAAAGAGGGTGATTGAATCATCACTTAGGTTACCTGGTAGATGGTGGTGACAGCCTCTTGGGTGGCCTGACGAGTACAGAAGAGGGGTAAGGGTTTTAGTGGCTCCTTTATTCAGACACCCTGCGCTTTGCTGGTCAACAAAAGTTGGCTCAATGAGGATGGAAGTTCAGCCCTGTCACTATTTGTGTTTCTGCTCATATCACAGGTCTAGGGTGGCTGATGGGCCTCTTGCTCAGATTACATTTGTCTGGAATTGTGGGCTGGATTTACCTGAAGGGTAAGATCATACTAATATAAAAAAGGGTATCCTCCTCTTTTATGATGCAGAGAGCTAAAGTGAGAGTGTGGTCCACCTGCCTGGGTAACAGCCTATTTCCATATTGTTGTAGCTGTTTGTTCTCAGCAGAGCAAGTTGTACTTTTTTGTCAAACAAAAGTCGCTGCTGAGTTTTAATCCATACGCAGTTAGGATAGAAATAATACACACACACACTCAGTGAAGGCAGAAAGAAAACAAGCCTTCTTATTTTGTATTTTTTTTTATTGATATATTTATAATGCACAGACAGCCAGCGGGCATCGGGGCGCAACGAAGACACAAAGGGAACAAAAAAGACAGGACAGTGATTGATTAGGAGACACTAGTAACATGGGGGGCAAAATTGTCAAGTGTCCATGGAGTTAGCTGAACAGGTGTGTTTTCAGTGTTTTCCTAAAAAGCCTCAGGTTGGACATGGCTGTAATGGTTGGTGGTAGCGTATTCCAGAAGGCTGATGCAGTGACCGAGAAAAACCTTCCAAGACCCCTAGAACAAGTGCATCTAGACCCCTGCAGCTGGGTCAGAGTGGCAGATTGCAGAATTCTGGTCGTGTGGTACGGAGGTACCAAGGCTTTGAGGTATTCAGGCACTTTGCCATAAAGACAATGGTGCACCAATGTGCCCATTTTAAAATAGATTTGCTCCTGTACTGGGAGCCAATGAAGATCTCTCCTGAAATTAGGTACTAGAGGACTTGTAGGGTTAGTATCTCCTAGAGAAGCTGAAGTTGGGTCTTCCTAACAAAAAGGACGTGCATTGCATTTATGTAGCCTCTCAACATCATCAACATCCAGCACACAGTCTGGCACTGGCAGAGAACACGATCCTCATCAATGCAGCTTCTCAACAACATCAACCTCCAATGCACAGCCTGGCACTGGCAGAGAACATGAAACACATCCATGCAGTCTCTCAGTATCAGAACATCGAGCACACAGCCTGGCACTCGCAGAGAACATGAAAAACATCCATGCAGCATCGAGCACACAGCCTGGCACTGACAGGGAACATTAACTTAATCCATGCAGCTTCTTGCATACGCACACCCAGCACACGGCCTGGCTCTGGCAGAGGACATGAACCTCATTAATGCAGCCTCTCAGCATCAGAACATCCAGCACACAGCCCAACACTGGCAGAGAACATAAACCACATCCATGCAGACTCTCACCATAAGGACATCCAGCACACAGCCCGGCACTGGCAGAGAACATAAACTACATCCATGCAGCCTCTCAGCATCAGGACACCCAGCACACAGCCTGGCACTGGTAGAGAACATAAACCACATCCATGCAGCCTCTCAGTGTCAAGACACCCAGCACACAGCCCGGCACTGGCAGAGAACATGAAACACATACATGCAGTATCTCAGCATCAGGACACCCAGCACGCAGCCTGGCAGTGGCAGAGAACATGAAACACATCCATGCCGCTTCTCAGCATCAGGACATCCAGCACACAGCCTGGCAGTGGCAGAGAACATGAAACACATCCATGCAGCCTATCAGAATCAGGAAACCCAGCACACCGCCTGGCACTGGCAGAGAACATGAAACACATCCATGCAGCCTCTCACCATCAGAATGTGTTGCACACAGCCTGGCAACAGCAAAGAAAATAAACCTCATCAATGCAGCCTCTCAGCATCAGAACAATGAGCACACAGCCTGGCACTGGCAGAGAACATGGTCCTCATCCATGCAGCCTCTCAACATTATCAAACTCCTGCACACAGCCCGGCACTGGCAGAGAACATAAACTACATCCATGCAGCCTCTCAGCATCAGGACACCCAGCACACAGCCTGGCACTGGCAGAGAACATGAAACATATCCATGCAGCTTCTCAGCATCAGGACATCCAGCACACAGGCTGGCAGTGGCAGAGGACATGAAACGCAGCCTATCATCATCAGGAAACCCAGCACACAGCCTGGCACTGGCAGAGAACATGAAACACATCCACGCAATCTCTCACCATCAGAATGTGTTGCACACAGCCTGGCAACAGCAAAGAAAATAAACCTCATCAATGCAGCCTCTCAGCATCAAAACATTGAGCACAAAGCCTGGCACTGGCAGAGAACATGGTCCTCATCCATGCATCCTGTCAACATCATCAACCTCCAGCACACAGCCCGGCACTGGCAGAGAAGATAAACTACATCCATGCAGCCTCTCAGCATCAGGACACCCAGCACACAGCCTGGCACTGGAAGAGAACATGAAACACATCCATGAAGCTTCTCAGCATCAGGATATCCAGCACACAGCCTGGCACTGGCAGAGAACAAGATCCTCATTAATGCACCAGTACGAAGCCTGGCACTGGCAGAGAACACGATCCTTATCAATGCAGATTCTCAACAACATCAAACTCCAATGCACAGGCTGGCACTGGCAGAGAACATGGTCCTCATCCATGCAGCCTCTCAACATCATCAACCTCCAGCACACAACCTGGCACTGGCAGAGAACATGAAACACATCCATGCAGTCTCTCAGTATCAGAACATCGAGCACACAGCCTGGCATTGACAGAGAACATAAGCTACATCCATGCAGCTTCTCAGCATCAGGACATCCAGCACACAGCCTGGCAGTGGCAGAGAACATGAAACACATCCATGCAGCTTCTCAGCATCAGGACACCCAGCACACAGCCCAACACTGGTAGAGAGCATAAACCACATCCTTGCAGCCTCTCTGTGTCAGGACACCCAGCACACAGCCCAGCACTGGCAGAGAACATAAACTACACCCATGCAGCCTCTCAGCATCAGGACACCCAGCACACAGCCTGGCACTGGTAGAGAGCATAAACCACATCCATGCAGCCTCTCTGTGTCAGGACACCCAGCACACAGCCTGGCACTGGCAGAGAACATGAAACACATCGATTCAGCTTCTCAGCATCAGGACACCCAACACACAGCCTGGCCCTGGCAGAGAACATGGTCCACATCCATGCAGCCTCTCAACATCATCAACCTCCAGCACATAGCCAGACACTGGCAGAGAACATAAACTACATCCATGCAGCCTCTCAGCTTCAGGACACCCAGCACACAGCCCGGCACTGGCAGAGAACATGAACCTCATCCATGCAGCCTCTCAGCTTCAGGACACCCAGCACGCAGCGCGGCACTGGCAGAGAACATGAACTTCATTCATGCAGCCTCTCAGCATCTGGACAAACAGCCCGGCACTGGTAGAGAACATAAACCACATCCATGCAGCCTCTCAGTATCAGGACACCGAGCACACTGCCTGGCACTGGCAGGGAACATGAAAGACATCCATGCAGCTTCTCAGCATCAGGACATCCAGCACACAGCCTGGCACTGGCAGAGAACATGAAACATATCCACGCAGTCTCTCAGCATAAGGAAACCCAGCACACATCCCGGCACTGGCAGAGAACATAAACCACATCCATGCAGACTCTCACCATAAGGATATCCAGCACACAGCCCGGCACTGGCAGAGAACATAAACCACACCCATGCAGCCTCTCAGCATCAGGACACCCAGCACACAGCCTGGCATTGGCAGAGAACATGAAAGACATCCATGCAGCTTCTCAGCATCAGGACATCCAGCACACAGCCTGGCACTGGCAGAGAACATGAAACACATCCATGCAGCATCTCAGCATCAGGAAACCCAGCACACAACCTGGCAGTGGCAGAGAACATGAAACACACACATGCAGCCCATCAGAATCAGGACACCCAGCACACAGCCTGGCACTGGCAGAGTACGTGAAACACATCCACGCAGTCTCTCGCCATCATAATTTCTTGCGCACAGCCTGGCACCGGCAAAGAAAATAGACCTCATCAATGCAGCCTCTCAGCATCAGAACATTGAGCACACAGTCTGGCACTGGCAGAGAACATGGTTCTCATCCTTGCAGCCTCTCAACATTATCAACCTCCAGCACACAGCCCGGCACTGGCAGAGAACATGAACTTCATCCATGCAGCCTCTCAGCATCCGGACACCCAGCACACAGCCTGGCACTGGCAGAGAACATGAAACACATCCATGCAGCTTCTCAGCATCATGACATCCAGCACACAGCCTGGCAGTGGCAGAGAACATGAAACACATCCATGCAGCCTATCAGAATCAGGACACGCAGCACACAGCCTGGCACTGGCAGAGAACATGAAACACATCCACGCAGTCTCTCACAAACAAAATTCCTTGCACACAGCCTGGCACTGGCAGAGAACATAAACTACATCCATGCAGCCTCTCAGCATCAGGACACCCAGCACACAGCCCGGCACTGGCAGAGAACATGGACTTCATCTATGCAGCCTCTCAGCATCAGGACATCCAGCACACAGCCTGGCACTGGCAGAGAATATGAAACACATCCATGCAGCCTCTCAGCATCAGGACACCCAGCACACAGCCTGGCAGTGGCAGAGAACATGAACTTCATCCATGCAGCCTCTCAGCATCAGGACACCCAGCACATAGCCTGGCACTGGCAGAGAACATGAAACACATCCATGCAGCTTCTCAGCATCAGGACATCCAGCACACAGCCTGGCAGTGGCAGAGAACATGAAACACATCCATGCAGCTTCTCAGCATCAGGACATCCAGTACACAGGCTGGCAGTGGCAGAGAACATGAAACACATCCATGCAGCCTAACAGAATCAGGACACCCAGCACACAGCCTGGCACTGGCAGAGAACATGAAACACATCCACGCAGTCTCTCAACATCATCAACCTCCAGCACGCAGCCCAGCACTGGCAGAGAACATAAACTACATCCATGCAGCCTCTCAGCATCAGGACACCCAGCACACAGCCTGGCACTGGCAGAGAACATGAAACACATCCATGCAGCTTCTCAGCATCAGGACATCCAGCACACAGCCTGGCAGTGGCAGAGAACATGAAACACATCCATGCAGCCTATCATAATCAGGACACCCAGCACTCAGCCTGGCACTGGCAGAGAACATGAAACACATCTACGCAGTCTCTCACCATCAAAGTTCTTTGCACACAGCCTGGCACCGGCAAAGAAAATAAACCTCATCAATGCAGCCTATCAGCATCATCAGCCTCCAGCACATAGCCCGGCACTGGCAGAGAACATAAACTACATCCATGCAGCCTCTCAGCATCAGGAAACCCAGCACACAGCCTGGCACTGGTAGAGCACATAAACTACATCCATGCAGCCTCTCACCATCTGGACACCCAGCACACAGCCCGGCACTGGCAGAGAACATGAACTTCATCCATGCACCCTCTCAGCATCAGGACACCCAGCACACAGCCTGGCACTGGCAGAGAACATGAAACACATCCATGCAGCTTCTCAGCATCAGGACATCCAGTACACAGGCTGGCAGTGGCAGAGAACATGAAACCCATCCAAGCAGTCTCTCAACATCATCAAACAACAGCACGCAGCCCGGCACTGGCAGAGAACATAAACTACATCCAGGCAGCCTCTCAGCATCAGGACACCCAGCACACAGCCCGGCACTGGCAGAGAACATGAACTTCATCCATGCAGCCTCTCAGCATCAGGACACCCAGCACACAGCCTGGCACTGGCAGAGAACATGAAACACATCCACGCAGTCTCTCACCATCAAAATTCCTTGCACACAGCCTGGCACCGGCAAAGCAAATAAACCTCATCAATGCAGCCTCTCAGCATCAGAACATTGACCACACAGCCTGGCACTGGCAGAGAACATGGTCCTCATCCATGCAGCCTCTCAACATCATCAACCTTCAGCACAAAGCCCGGCACTGGCAGAGAACATAAACTACATCCATGCAGCCTCTCAGCATCAGGACACCCAGCACACATCCCGGCACTGGCAGAGAACATGAACTTCATCCATGCAGCCTCTCAGCATCAGGACACCCAGCACACAGCCTGGCACTGGCAGAGAACACAACACATCCACGCAGTCTCTCACCATCAAAATTCCTTGCACACAGCCTGGCACCGGCAAAGAAAATAAACCTCATAAATGCAGCCTCTCAGCATCAGAACATCCAGCACACAACCCAACACTGGCAGAGAACATAAACTACACCCATGCAGCCTCTCAGCATCAGGACACCCAGCACACAGCCTGGCACTGGTAGAGAGCATAAACCACATCCATGCAGCCTCTCTGTGTCAGGACACCCAGCACACAGCCTGGCACTGGCAGAGAACATGAAACACATCGATTCAGCTTCTCAGCATCAGGACACCCAACACACAGCCTGGCACTGGCAGAGAACATGAAACACATCCACGCAGTCTTCACCATCAAAATTCCTTGCACACAGCCTGGCACCGGCAAAGAAAATAAACCTCATCAATGCAGCCTCTCAGCATCAGAACATTGAGCACACAGACTGGCCCTGGCAGAGCACATGGTCCACATCCATGCAGCCTCTCAACATCATCAACCTCCAGCACATAGCCAGACACTGGCAGAGAACATAAACTACATCCATGCAGCCTCTCAGCTTCAGGACACCCAGCACACAGCCCGGCACTGGCAGAGAACATGAACCTCATCCATGCAGCCTCTCAGCTTCAGGTCACCCAGCACGCAGCGCGGCACTGGCAGAGAACATGAACTTCATCCATGCAGCCTCTCAGCATCTGGACACACAGCCCGGCACTGGTAGAGAACATAAACTACATCCATGCAGCCTCCCAGCATCAGGACACACAGCACACAGCCTGGCACTGGTAGAGAACATAAACCACATCCATGCAACCTCTCAGTATCAGGACACCCAGCACACTGCCTGGCACTGGCAGAGAACATGAAACACATCCATGCAGTCTCTCAGTATCAGAACATCGAGCACACAGCCTGGCACTGACAGAGAACATTAACTTAATCCATGCATCTTCTCAGCATAAGGACATCCAGCACACAGCCCAGCACTGGCAGAGAACATAAACTACACCCATGCAGCCTCTCAGCATCAGGACACCCAGCACACAGCCTGGCACTGGTAGAGAGCATAAACCACATCCATGCAGCCTCTCTGTGTCAGGACACCCAGCACACAGCCTGGCACTGGCAGAGAACATGAAACACATCGATTCAGCTTCTCAGCATCAGGACATCCAGCACACAGCCTGGCTCTGGCAGAGAACATAAACCACATCCATGCAGCTTCTCAGCATCACGACATCCAGCACACAGCCTGGCACTGGCAGAGAACATGAAACACATACATGCAGCTTCTCAGCGTCAGGACATCCAGCACACAGCCTGGCAGTGGCAGAGAACATGAAACACATCCATGCAACCTGTCAGAATCAGGACACCCAGCACACAGCCTGGCACTGGCAGAGAATATGAAACACATCCACGCAGTCTCTCGCCATCAACATTTCTTGCACACAGCCTGGTACCGGCAAAGAAAATAAACCTCATCAATCCAGCCTCTCAGCATCAGAACGTTGAGCACACAGCCTGGCACTGGCAGAGAACATGGTCCTCATCCATGCAGAATCTCAACATTATCAACCTCCAGCACAAAGCCCGGCACTGGCAGAGAACATTAACTACATCCATGTAGCCTCTCAGCATCCGGACACCCAGCACACAGCCTGGCACTGGCAGAGAACATGAAACACATCCATGCAGCTTCTCAGCATCAGGACATCCAGCACACAGCCTGGCAGTGGCAGAGAACATGAAACACATCCATGCAGCCTATCAGAATCAGGACACTCAGCACACAGCCTGGCACTGGCAGAGAACAAGAAACACATCCATGCAGTCTCTCACCATCAAAATTCCTGGCACACAGCCTGGCACCGGCAAAGAAAATAAACCTCATCAATGCAGCCTCTCAGCATCAGAACATTGAGCACACAGCCTGGCACTGGCAGAGAACATGGTCCTTATCCTTGCAGCCTCTCAACATTATCAACCTCCAGCACACAGCCCGGCACTGGCAGAGAACATAAACTACATCCATGCAGCCTCTCAGCATCAGGACACCCAACACACAGCCCGGCACTGGCAGAGAACATGAACTTCATCCATGCAGCCTCTCAGCATCAGGACACCCAGCACACAGCATGGCACTGGCAGAGAACATGAAACACATCCACGCAGTCTCTCACCTCAAAATTCCTTGCACACAGCCTGGCACCGGCAAAGAAAATAAACCTCATCAATGCAGCCTCTCAGCATCAGAACATTGAGCACACAGCCTGGCACTGGCAGAGAACATGGTCCTCATCCATGCAGCCTCTCAACATCAACAACCTACAGCACATAGCCCGGCACTGGCAGAGAACATGAACTTCATCCATGCAGCCTCTCAGCATCAGGACACCCAGCACACAGCCCGGCACTGGCAGAGAACATGAAACACATCCATGCAGCTTCTCAGCATCAGGACATCCAGCACACAGCCTGGCAGTGGCAGAGAACATGAAACACATCCATGAAGCCTATCAGAATCAGGACACCCAGCACACAGGCTGGCACTGGCAGAGAACATGAAACACATCCATGCAGCTTCTCAGCATCAGGACATCCAGTACACAGGCTGGCAGTGGCAGAGAACATGAAACAAATCCACGCAGTCTCTCAACATCATCAACCTCCAGCACGCAGCCCGGCACTGGCAGAGAATATAAACTACATCCATGCAGACTCTCAGCATCAGGACACCCAGCACACAGCCCGGCACTGGCAGAGAACATGAACTTCATCCATGCAGCCTCTCAGCATCCGAACACCCAACACACAGCCCGGCACTGGCAGATAACATGAAACACATCCATGCAGCTTCTCAGCATCAGGAGATCCAGCACACAGCCTGGCAGTGGCAGAGAACATGAAACACATCCATGCAGCCTCTCAGCATCAGGACACCCAGCACACAGCCCGGCACTGGCAGAGAACATGAAACACATCCATGCAGCCTCTCAGCATCAGGACACCCAGCACACAGCCCGGCACTGGCAGAGAACATGAAACACATCTATGCAGCCTCTCAGCATCAGGACACCCAGCACACAGCCTGGCACTGGCAGAGAACATGACACACATCCATGCAGCTTCTCAGCATCAGGACATCCAACACACAGGCTGGCAGTGGCATGGAGCATGAAACACATCCATGCAGCCTATCAGAATCAGGACACCCAACACACAGCCTGGCACTGGCAGAGAACATGAAACACATCCACGCAGTCTCTCACCATCAAAATTTCTTGCACACACCCTGGCACCGGCAAAGAAAATAAACCTCATCAATGCAGCCTCTCAGCATCAGAACATTGAGCACACAGCCTGGCACTGGCAGAGAGCATGAAACACATCCATGCAGCTTCTCAGCATCAGGACATCCAGCACACAGCCTGGCAGTGGCAGAGAACGTGAAACACATCCATGCAGCCTATCAGAATCAGGACACCCAGCACAAAGCCTGGCACTGGCAGAGAACATGAAACACATCCACGCAGTCTCTCACCATCAAAATTCCTGGCACACAGCCTGGCACCGGCAAAGAAAATAAACCTTATCAATGCAGCCTCTCAGCATCAGAACATTGAGCACACAGCCTGGCACTTGCAGAGAACATGGTCCTCATCCACGTAGCCTCTCATCATTATCAACCTCCAGCACACAGCGCGGCACTGGCAGAGAACATAAACTACATCCATGCAGCCTCTCAGCATCAGGACACCCAGCACACAGCCCGGCACTGGCAGAGAACATGAACTTCATCCATGCAGCCTCTCAGCATCAGGACACACAGCCTGGCACTGGTAGAGAACATAAACTACATCCATGCAGCCTCTCAGCATCTCGACACCCAGCACACAGCCCGGCACTGGCAGAGAACATGAACTTCATCCATGCAGCCTCTCAGAATCAGGTCACCCAGTACACAGTCTGGCACTGGCAGAGAACATGAAACACATCCATGCAGCTTCTCAGCATCAGGACATCCAGCAGACAGCCTGGCACTGGCAGAGAACATGAAACACATCCATGCAGCTTCTCAGCATCAGGACAGCTAGTACACAGGCAGGCAGTGGCAGAGAACATGAAACACATCCATGCAGCTTCTCAGCATCAGGACATCCAACACACAGGCTGGCAGTGGCATGGAGCATGAAACACATCCATGCAGCCTATCAGAATCAGGACACCCAACACACAGCCTGGCACTGGCAGAGAACATGAAACACATCCACGCAGTCTCTCACCATCAAAATTTCTTGCACACACCCTGGCACCGGCAAAGAAAATAAACCTCATCAATGCAGCCTCTCAGCATCAGAACATTGAGCACACAGCCTGGCACTGGCAGAGAGCATGAAACACATCCATGCAGCTTCTCAGCATCAGGACATCCAGCACACAGCCTGGCAGTGGCAGAGAACGTGAAACACATCCATGCAGCCTATCAGAATCAGGACACCCAGCACAAAGCCTGGCACTGGCAGAGAACATGAAACACATCCACGCAGTCTCTCACCATCAAAATTCCTGGCACACAGCCTGGCACCGGCAAAGAAAATAAACCTTATCAATGCAGCCTCTCAGCATCAGAACATTGAGCACACAGCCTGGCACTTGCAGAGAACATGGTCCTCATCCACGTAGCCTCTCATCATTATCAACCTCCAGCACACAGCGCGGCACTGGCAGAGAACATAAACTACATCCATGCAGCCTCTCAGCATCAGGACACCCAGCACACAGCCCGGCACTGGCAGAGAACATGAACTTCATCCATGCAGCCTCTCAGCATCAGGACACACAGCCTGGCACTGGTAGAGAACATAAACTACATCCATGCAGCCTCTCAGCATCTCGACACCCAGCACACAGCCCGGCACTGGCAGAGAACATGAACTTCATCCATGCAGCCTCTCAGAATCAGGTCACCCAGTACACAGTCTGGCACTGGCAGAGAACATGAAACACATCCATGCAGCTTCTCAGCATCAGGACATCCAGCAGACAGCCTGGCACTGGCAGAGAACATGAAACACATCCATGCAGCTTCTCAGCATCAGGACAGCTAGTACACAGGCAGGCAGTGGCAGAGAACATGAAACACATCCATGCAACCTATCAGAATCAGGACACCCAGCACACAGCCTGGCACTGGCTGAGAACATGAAACCCATCCACGCAGTCTCTCAACATCATCAACCTCCAGCATGCAGCCCGGCACTGGCAGAGAACATAAACTACATCCATGCAGCCTATCAGAATCAGGACACCCAGTACACAGCCTGGCACTGGCTGAGAACATGAAACCCATCCACGCAGTCTCTCAACATCATCAACCTCCAGCACGCAGCCCGGCACTGGCAGAGAACATAAACTACATTCATTCAGCCTCTCAGCATCAGGACAACCAGCACACAGCCTGGCACTGGCAGAGAACATGAAACACATCTATGCAGCCTCTCAGCATCAGGACACCCAGCACACAGTCTGGCACTGGCAGAGAACATGAAACACATCCATGCAGCTTCTCAGCATTAGGACATCCAGCACACAGGCTGGAAGTGGCAGAGAACATGAAACACATCCATGCAGCCTATCAGAATCAGGACACCCAGCACACAGCCTGGCATTGGCAGAGAACATGAAACACATCCACGCAGTCTCTCACCATCAACATTTCTTGCACACAGCCTGGCACTGGCAAAGAAAATAAACCTCATCAATGCAGCCTCTCAGCATCAGAACATTGAGCATACAGCCTGGCACTGGCAGAGAACATGGTCCTCATCCATGCAGCCTCTCAACATAATCAACCTTCAGCACACAACCCGGCACTGGCAGACAACATAAACTACATCCATGCAGCCTCTCAGCATCAGGACACCCAGCACACAGCCCGGCACTGGCAGAGAACATGAACTTCATCCATGCAGCCTCTCAGCATCAGGACACCCAGCACACAGCCTGGCACCGGCAGAGAACATGAAACACATCCATGCAGCCTATCAGAATCAGGACACCCAGCACACAGCCTGGCACTGGCAGAGAACATGAAACACATCCATGCAGCTTATCAGCATCAGGACATCCAGAACACAGGCTGGCAGTGGCAGAGAACATGAAACACATCCATGCAGCTTATCAGCATCAGGACACCCAGCACACAGCCCGGTACTGGCAGAGAACATAAACTACATCCATGCAGCCTCTCAGCATCAGGACTCCCAGCACACAGCCCGGCACTGGCAGAGAACATAAACTACATTCATGCAGCCTCTCAGCATCAGGACATCCAGCACACAGCCTGGCACTGGCAGAGAACATGAAACACATCTATGCAGCCTCTCAGCATCAGGACACCCAGCACACAGCCTGGCACTGGCAGAGAACATGAAACACATCCATGCAGCTTCTCAGCATTAGGACATCCAGCACACAGGGTGGAAGTGGCAGAGAACATGAAACACATCCATGCAGCCTATCAGAATCAGGACACCCAGCACACAGCCTGGCATTGGCAGAGAACATGAAACACATCCACGCAGTCTCTCACCATCAACATTTCTTGCACACAGCCTGGCACCGGCAAAGAAAATAAACCTCATCAATGCAGCCTCTCAGCATCAGAACATTGAGCACACAGCCTGGCACTGGCAGAGAACATGGTCCTCATCCATGCAGCCTCTCAACATAATCAACCTTCAGCACACAGCCCGGCACTGGCAGAGAACATAAACTACATCCATGCAGCCTCTCAGCATCAGGACACCCAGCACACAGCCCGGCACTGGCAGAGAACATGAACTTCATCCATGCAGCCTCTCAGCATCAGGACACCCAGCACACAGCCTGGCACTGGCAGAGAACATGAAACACATCCATGCAGCTTATCAGCATCAGGACATCCAGCACACAGGCTGGCAGTGGCAGAGAACATGAAACACATCCATGCAGCTTATCAGCATCAGGACACCCAGCACACAGCCCGGTACTGGCAGAGAACATGAAACACATCCATGCATCTTCTCAGCATCAGGACATCCAGCGCACAGCCTGGCAGTGGCAGAGAACATAAACCACATCCATGCAGCCTCTCAGCATCAGAACATTGAGCACACAGCCTGGCACTGGCAGAGAACATGAAACACATCCATGCAGCTTATCAGCATCAGGACACCCAGCACACAGCCCGGTACTGGCAGAGAACATAAACTACATCCATGCAGCCTCTCAGCATCAGGACTCCCAGCACACAGCCCGGCACTGGCAGAGAACATGAACTTCATCCATGCAGCCTCTCAGCATCAGGACACCCAGCACACAGCCTGGCACTGGCAGAGAACATGAAACACATCCAGGCAGCTTATCAGCATCAGGACATCCAGCACACAGGCTGGTAGTGGCAGAGAACATGAAACACATCCATGCAGCTTATCAGCATCAGGACACCCAGCACACAGCCCGGTACTGGCAGAGAACATGAAACACATCCATGCATCTTCTCAGCATCAGGACATCCAGCGCACAGCCTGGCAGTGGCAGAGAACATAAACCTCATCAATGCAGCCTCTCAGCATCAGAACATTGAGCACACAGCCTGGCACTGGCAGAGAACATGAAACACATCCATGCAGCTTATCAGCATTAGGACATCCAGTACACAGGCTGGCAGTGGCAGAGAACATGAAACAAATCCACGCAGTCTCTCAACATCATCAACCTCCAGCATGCAGCCCGGCACTGGCAGAGAACATGAAACACATCTATGCAGCCTCTCAGCATCAGGACACCCAGCAAACAGCCCGGCACTGGCAGAGAACATGAACTTCATCCATACAGCCTCTCAGCATCAGGACACCCAGCACACAGCCTGGCACTGGCAGAGAACATGACACACATCTATGCAGCCTCTCAGCATCAGGACACCCAGCAAACAGCCCGGCACTGGCAGAGAACATGAACTTCATCCATACAGCCTCTCAGCATCAGGACACCCAGCACACAGCCTGGCACTGGCAGAGAACATGACACACATCCATGCAGCTTCTCAGCATCAGGACATCCAACACACAGGCTGGCAGTGGCAGGGAGTATGAAACACATCCATGCAGCCTATCAGAATCAGGACACCCAACACACAGCCTGGCACTGGCAGAGAACATGAAACACATCCACGCAGTCTCTCACCATCAAAATTTCTTGCATACACCCTGGCACCGGCAAAGAAAATAAACCTCATCAATGCAGCCTCTCAGCATCAGAACATTGAGCACACAGCCTGGCACTGGCAGAGAACATGAAACACATCCATGCAGCTTCTCAGCATCAGGACATCCAGCACACAGCCTGGCAGTGGCAGAGAACGTGAAACACATCCATGCAGCCTATCAGAATCAGGAAACCCAGCACAAAGCCTGGCACTGGCAGAGAACATGAAACACATCCACGCAGTCTCTCACCATCAAAATTCCTGGCACACAGCCTGGCACCGGCAAAGAAAATAAACCTCATCAATGCAGCCTCCCAGCATCAGAACATTGAGCACGCAGCCTGGCACTTGCAGAGAACATGGTCCTCATCCACGCAGCCTCTCATCATTATCAACCTCCAGCACACAGCCCGGCACTGGCAGAGAACATAAACTACATCCATGCAGCCTCTCAGCATCAGGACACCCAGCACACAGCCCGGCACTGGCAGAGAACATGAACTTCATCCATGCAGCCTCTCAGCATCAGGACACACAGCCTGGCACTGGTAGAGAACATAAACTACATCCATGCAGCCTCTCAGCATCTGGACACCCAGCACACAGCCCGGCACTGGCAGAGAACATGAACTTCATCCATGCAGCCTCTCAGAATCAGGTCACCCAGCACACAGTCTGGCACTGGCAGAGAACATGAAACACATCCATGCAGCTTCTCAGCATCAGGACATCCAGCAGACAGCCTGGCACTGGCAGAGAACATGAAACACATCCATGCAGCTTCTCAGCATCAGGACATCCAGTACACAGGCTGGCAGTGGCAGAGAACATGAAACACATCCATGCAACCTATCAGAATCAGGACACCCAGCACACAGCCTGGCACTGGCTTAGAACATGAAACCCATCCACGCAGTCTCTCAACATCATCAACCTCCAGCACGCAGCCCGGCACTGGCAGAGAACATAACCTACATCCATGCAGCCTATCAGAATCAGGACACCCAGCACACAGCCTGGCACTGGCTGAGAACATGAAACCCATCCACGCAGTCTCTCAACATCATCAACCTCCAACACGCAGCCCGGCACTGGCAGAGAACATAAACTACATTCATGCAGCCTCTCAGCATCAGGACAACCAGCACACAGCCTGGCACTGGCAGAGAACATGAAACACATCTATGCAGCCTCTCAGCATCAGGACACCCAGCACACAGCCTGGCACTGGCAGAGAACATGAAACACATCCATGCAGCTTCTCAGCATTAGGACATCCAGCACACAGGCTGGAAGTGGCAGAGAACATGAAACACATCCATGCAGCCTATCAGAATCAGGACACCCAGCACACAGCCTGGCTTTGGCAGAGAACATGAAACACATCCACGCAGTCTCTCACCATCAACATTTCTTGCACACAGCCTGGCACTGGCAAAGAAAATAAACCTCATCAATGCAGCCTCTCAGCATCAGAACATTGAGCACACAGCCTGGCACAGGCAGAGAACATGGTCCTCATCCATGCAGCCTCTCAACATAATCAACCTTCAGCACACAACCCGGCACTGGCAGACAACATAAACTACATCCATGCAGCCTCTCAGCATCAGGACACCCAGCACACAGCCCGGCACTGGCAGAGAACATGAACTTCATCCATGCAGCCTCTCAGCATCAGGACACCCAGCACACAGCCTGGCACTGGCAGAGAACATGAAACACATCCATGCAGCCTATCAGAATCAGGACACCCAGCACACAGCCTGGCACTGGCAGAGAACATGAAACACATCCATGCAGCTTATCAGCATCAGGACATCCAGAACACAGGCTGGCAGTGGCAGAGAACATGAAACACATCCATGCAGCTTATCAGCATCAGGACACCCAGCACACAGCCCGGTACTGGCAGAGAACATAAACTACATCCATGCAGCCTCTCAGCATCAGGACTCCCAGCACACAGCCCGGCACTGGCAGAGAACATAAACTACATTCATGCAGCCTCTCAGCATTAGGACATCCAGCACACAGCCTGGCACTGGCAGAGAACATGAAACACATCTATGCAGCCTCTCAGCATCAGGACACCCAGCACACAGCCTGGCACTGGCAGAGAACATGAAACACATCCATGCAGCTTCTCAGCATTAGGACATCCAGCACACAGGGTGGAAGTGGCAGAGAACATGAAACACATCCATGCAGCTTCTCAGCATTAGGACATCCAGCACACAGCCTGGCATTGGCAGAGAACATGAAACACATCCACGCAGTCTCTCACCATCAACATTTCTTGCACACAGCCTGGCACCGGCAAAGAAAATAAACCTCATCAATGCAGCCTCTCAGCATCAGAACATTGAGCACACAGCCTGGCACTGGCAGAGAACATGGTCCTCATCCATGCAGCCTCTCAACATAATCAACCTTCAGCACACAGCCCGGCACTGGCAGAGAACATAAACTACATCCATGCAGCCTCTCAGCATCAGGACACCCAGCACACAGCCCGGCACTGGCAGAGAACATGAACTTCATCCATGCAGCCTCTCAGCATCAGGACACCCAGCACACAGCCTGGCACTGGCAGAGAACATGAAACACATCCATGCAGCTTATCAGCATCAGGACATCCAGCACACAGGCTGGCAGTGGCAGAGAACATGAAACACATCCATGCAGCTTATCAGCATCAGGACACCCAGCACACAGCCCAGTACTGGCAGAGAACATGAAACACATCCATGCATCTTCTCAGCATCAGGACATCCAGCGCACAGCCTGGCAGTGGCAGAGAACATAAACCACATCCATGCAGCCTCTCAGCATCAGAACATTGAGCACACAGCCTGGCACTGGCAGAGAACATGAAACACATCCATGCAGCTTATCAGCATCAGGACACCCAGCACACAGCCCGGTACTGGCAGAGAACATAAACTACATCCATGCAGCCTCTCAGCATCAGGACTCCCAGCACACAGCCCGGCACTGGCAGAGAACATGAACTTCATCCATGCAGCCTCTCAGCATCAGGACACCCAGCACACAGCCTGGCACTGGCAGAGAACATGAAACACATCCAGGCAGCTTATCAGCATCAGGACATCCAGCACACAGGCTGGTAGTGGCAGAGACCATGAAACACATCCATGCAGCTTATCAGCATCAGGACACCCAGCACACAGCCCGGTACTGGCAGAGAACATGAAACACATCCATGCATCTTCTCAGCATCAGGACATCCAGCGCACAGCCTGGCAGTGGCAGAGAACATAAACCTCATCAATGCAGCCTCTCAGCATCAGAACATTGAGCACACAGCCTGGCACTGGCAGAGAACATGAAACACATCCATGCAGCTTATCAGCATTAGGACATCCAGTACACAGGCTGGCAGTGGCAGAGAACATGAACAAATCCACGCAGTCTCTCAACATCATCAACCTCCAGCACGCAGCCCGGCACTGGCAGAGAACATGAAACACATCTATGCAGCCTCTCAGCATCAGGACACCCAGCACACAGCCTGGCACTGGCAGAGAACATGACACACATCTATGCAGCCTCTCAGCATCAGGACACCCAGCAAACAGCCCGGCACTGGCAGAGAACATGAACTTCATCCATACAGCCTCTCAGCATCAGGACACCCAGCACACAGCCTGGCACTGGCAGAGAACATGACACACATCCATGCAGCTTCTCAGCATCAGGACATCCAACACACAGGCTGGCAGTGGCAGGGAGCATGAAACACATCCATGCAGCCTATCAGAATCAGGACACCCAACACACAGCCTGGCACTGGCAGAGAACATGAAACACATCCACGCAGTCTCTCACCATCAAAATTTCTTGCATACACCCTGGCACCGGCAAAGAAAATAAACCTCATCAATGCAGCCTCTCAGCATCAGAACATTGAGCACACAGCCTGGCACTGGCAGAGAACATGAAACACATCCATGCAGCTTCTCAGCATCAGGACATCCAGCACACAGCCTGGCAGTGGCAGAGAACGTGAAACACATCCATGCAGCCTATCAGAATCAGGAAACCCAGCACAAAGCCTGGCACTGGCAGAGAACATGAAACACATCCATGCAGCTTCTCAGCATCAGGACATCCAGACCACAGGCTGGCAGTGGCAGAGAACATGAAACAAATCCATGCAGCCTCTTAGCATCAGGACACCCAGCACACAGCCCGGCACTGGCAGAGAACATGAACTTCATCCATGCAGCCTCTCAGCATCAGGACACACAGCCTGGCACTGGTAGAGAACATAAACTACATCCATGCAGCCTCTCAGCATCTGGACACCCAGCACACAGCCCGGCACTGGCAGAGAACATGAACTTCATCCATGCAGCCTCTCAGAATCAGGTCACCCAGCACACAGTCTGGCACTGGCAGAGAACATGAAACACATCCATGCAGCTTCTCAGCATCAGGACATCCAGCAGACAGCCTGGCACTGGCAGAGAACATGAAACACATCCATGCAGCTTCTCAGCATCAGGACATCCAGTACACAGGCTGGCAGTGGCAGAGAACATGAAACACATCCATGCAACCTATCAGAATCAGGACACCCAGCACACAGCCTGGCACTGGCTTAGAACATGAAACCCATCCACACAGTCTCTCAACATCATCAACCTCCAGCACGCAGCCCGGCACTGGCAGAGAACATAAACTACATCCATGCAGCCTATCAGAATCAGGACACCCAGCACACAGCCTGGCACTGGCTGAGAACATGAAACCCATCCACGCAGTCTCTCAACATCATCAACCTCCAACACGCAGCCCGGCACTGGCAGAGAACATAAACTACATTCATGCAGCCTCTCAGCATCAGGACAACCAGCACACAGCCTGGCACTGGCAGAGAACATGAAACACATCTATGCAGCCTCTCAGCATCAGGACACCCAGCACACAGCCTGGCACTGGCAGAGAACATGAAACACATCCATGCAGCTTCTCAGCATTAGGACATCCAGCACACAGGCTGGAAGTGGCAGAGAACATGAAACACATCCATGCAGCCTATCAGAATCAGGACACCCAGCACACAGCCTGGCATTGGCAGAGAACATGAAACACATCCATGCAGTCTCTCACCATCAAAATTCCTGGCACACAGCCTGGCGCCGGCAAAGAAAATAAACCTCATCAATGCAGCCTCTCAGCATCAGAACATTGAGCACAAAGCCTGGCACTGGCAGAGAACATGGTCCTCATCAATGCAGCCTCTCAACATTATCAACATCCAGCACACAGGCTGGCAGTGGCAGAGAACATGAAACACATCCATGCAGCTTATCAGCATCAGGACACCCAGCACACAGCCCAGTACTGGCAGAGAACATGAAACACATCCATGCATCTTCTCAGCATCAGGACATCCAGCGCACAGCCTGGCAGTGGCAGAGAACATAAACCACATCCATGCAGCCTCTCAGCATCAGAACATTGAGCACACAGCCTGGCACTGGCAGAGAACATGAAACACATCCATGCAGCTTATCAGCATCAGGACACCCAGCACACAGCCCGGTACTGGCAGAGAACATAAACTACATCCATGCAGCCTCTCAGCATCAGGACTCCCAGCACACAGCCTGGCACTGGCAGAGAACATGAAACACATCCATGCAGCTTATCAGCATCAGGACATCCAGAACACAGGCTGGCAGTGGCAGAGAACATGAAACACATCCACGCAGTCTCTCAACATCATCAACCTCCAGCACGCAGCCTGGCAGTGGCAGAGAACATAAACCACATCCATGCAGCCTCTCAGCATCAGAACATTGAGCACACAGCCTGGCACTGGCAGAGAACATGAAACACATCCATGCAGCTTATCAGCATCAGGACACCCAGCACACAGCCTGGCACTGGCAGAGAACATGAAACACATCCATGCAGCCTATCAGAATCAGGACACCCAGCACACAGCCTGGCACTGGCAGAGAACATGAAACACATCCATGCAGCTTATCAGCATCAGGACACCCAGCACACAGCCCAGTACTGGCAGAGAACATGAAACACATCCATGCATCTTCTCAGCATCAGGACATCCAGCGCACAGCCTGGCAGTGGCAGAGAACATAAACCACATCCATGCAGCCTCTCAGCATCAGAACATTGAGCACACAGCCTGGCACTGGCAGAGAACATGAAACACATCCATGCAGCTTATCAGCATCAGGACACCCAGCACACAGCCCGGTACTGGCAGAGAACATAAACTACATCCATGCAGCCTCTCAGCATCAGGACTCCCAGCACACAGCCTGGCACTGGCAGAGAACATGAAACACATCCATGCAGCTTATCAGCATCAGGACACCCAGCACACAGCCCAGTACTGGCAGAGAACATGAAACACATCCATGCATCTTCTCAGCATCAGGACATCCAGCGCACAGCCTGGCAGTGGCAGAGAACATAAACCACATCCATGCAGCCTCTCAGCATCAGAACATTGAGCACACAGCCTGGCACTGGCAGAGAACATGAAACACATCCATGCAGCTTATCAGCATCAGGACACCCAGCACACAGCCTGGCACTGGCAGAGAACATGAAACACATCCATGCAGCCTATCAGAATCAGGACACCCAGCACACAGCCTGGCACTGGCAGAGAACATGAAACACATCCATGCAGCTTATCAGCATCAGGACATCCAGAACACAGGCTGGCAGTGGCAGAGAACATGAAACACATCCATGCAGCTTATCAGCATCAGGACACCCAGCACACAGCCCGGTACTGGCAGAGAACATAAACTACATCCATGCAGCCTCTCAGCATCAGGACTCCCAGCACACAGCCCGGCACTGGCAGAGAACATAAACTACATTCATGCAGCCTCTCAGCATTAGGACATCCAGCACACAGCCTGGCACTGGCAGAGAACATGAAACACATCTATGCAGCCTCTCAGCATCAGGACACCCAGCACACAGCCTGGCACTGGCAGAGAACATGAAACACATCCATGCAGCTTCTCAGCATTAGGACATCCAGCACACAGGGTGGAAGTGGCAGAGAACATGAAACACATCCATGCAGCTTCTCAGCATTAGGACATCCAGCACACAGCCTGGCATTGGCAGAGAACATGAAACACATCCACGCAGTCTCTCACCATCAACATTTCTTGCACACAGCCTGGCACCGGCAAAGAAAATAAACCTCATCAATGCAGCCTCTCAGCATCAGAACATTGAGCACACAGCCTGGCACTGGCAGAGAACATGGTCCTCATCCATGCAGCCTCTCAACATAATCAACCTTCAGCACACAGCCCGGCACTGGCAGAGAACATAAACTACATCCATGCAGCCTCTCAGCATCACGACACCCAGCACACAGCCCGGCACTGGCAGAGAACATGAACTTCATCCATGCAGCCTCTCAGCATCAGGACACCCAGCACACAGCCTGGCACTGGCAGAGAACATGAAAAACATCCATGCAGCCTATCAGAATCAGGACACCCAGCACACAGCCTGGCACTGGCAGAGAACAAGAAACACATCCACGCAGTCTCTCACCATCAAAATTCCTTGCACACAGCCTGACACCGGCAAAGAAAATAAACCTCATCAATGCAGCCTCTCAGCATCAGAACATTGAGCACACAGCCTGGCACTGGCAGAGAACATGGTCCTCATCCATGCAGCCTCTCAACATCATCAACCTCCAGCACATAGCACGGCACTGGCAGAGAACATAAACTACATCCATGCAGCCTCTCAGCATCAGGACACCCAGCACACAGCCCGGCACTGGCAGAGAACATGAACTTCATCCATGCAGCCTCTCAGCATCAGGACACACAGCCTGGCACTGTTAGAGAACATAAACTACATCCATGCAGCCTCTCAGCATCAGGACACCCAGCACACAGCCTAGCAGTGGCAGAAAACATGAACTTCATCCATGCAGCCTCTCAGCATCAGGACACCCAGCACACAGCCTGGCACTGGCAGAGAACATGAAACAAATCAATGCAGCTTCTCGGCATCAGGACATCCAGCACACAGCCTGGCAGTGGCAGAGAACATGAAACACATCCATGCAGCTTCTCAGCATCGGGACATCCAGCACACAGCCCGTCACTGGCAGAGAACATGAACTTCATCCATGCAGCCTCTCAGCATCAGGACACACAGCCTGGCATTGGTAGAGAACATAAACTACATCCATGCAGCCTCTCAGCATCTGGACACTCAGCACACAGCCCGGCACTGGCAGAGAACATGAACTTCATCCATGCAGCCTCTCAGCATCAGGACACCCAGCACACAGCCTGACAGTGGCAGAGAACATGAAACACATCCATGCAGTCTCTCAGTATCAGAACATCGAGCACACAGCCTGGCACTGACAGAGAACATTAACTTAATCCATGCAGCTTCTCAGCATAAGCACACCCAGCACACAGCAGGGCTCCGGCAGAGGACATGAACCTCATAAATGCAGCCTCTCAGCATCAGAACATCCAGCACATAGCCTGGCACTGGCAGAGAACATGAAACACATCGATTCAGCTTCTCAGCATCAGGACAGCCAGCACACAGCCTGGCTCTGGCAGAGAACATAAACCACATCCATGCAGCTTCTCAGCATCACAACATCCAGCACACAGCCTGGCACTGGCAGAGAACATGGTCCTCATCCATGCAGAATCTCAACATTATCAACCTCCAGCACAAAGCCCGGCACTGGCAGAGAACATAAACTACATCCATGTAGCCTCTCAGCATCCGGACACCCAGCACACAGCCTGGCACTGGCAGAGAACATGAAACACATTCATGCAGCTTCTCAGCATTAGGACATCCAGCACACAGGCTGGAAGTGGCTGAGAACATGAAACCCATCCACGCAGTCTCTCAACATCATCAACCTCCAGCACGCAGCCCGGCACTGGCAGAGAACATAAACTACATCCATGCAGCCTATCAGAATCAGGACACCCAGCACACAGCCTGGCACTGGCTGAGAACATGAAACCCATCCACGCAGTCTCTCAACATCATCAACCTCCAGCACGCAGCCCGGCACTGGCAGAGAACATAAACTACATTCATGCAGCCTCTCAGCATCAGGACACCCAGCACACAGCCTGGCACTGGCAGAGAACATGAAACACATCTATGCAGCCTCTCAGCATCAGGACACCCAGCACACAGCCTGGCACTGGCAGAGAACATGAAACACATCTATGCAGCCTCTCAGCATCAGGACACCCAGCACACAGCCTGGCACTGGCAGAGAAAATGAAACACATCCATGCAGCTTCTCAGCATTAGGACATCCAGCACACAGGCTGGAAGTGGCAGAGAACATGAAACACATCCATGCAGCTTATCAGCATCAGGACACCCAGCACACAGCCCGGCACTGGCAGAGAACATAAACTACATTCATGCAGCCTCTCAGCATCAGGACACCCAGCACACAGCCCGGCACTGGCAGAGAACATGAAACACATCTATGCAGCCTCTCAGCATCAGGACACCCAGCACACAGCCTGGCACTGGCAGAGAACATGAAACACATCCATGCAGCTTCTCAGCATTAGGACATCCAGCACACAGGGTGGAAGTGGGAGAGAACATGAAACACATCCATGCAGCCTATCAGAATCAGGACACCCAGCACACAGCCTGGCATTGGCAGAGAACATGAAACACATCCACGCAGTCTCTCACCATCAACATTTCTTGCACACAGCCTGGCACCGGCAAAGAAAATAAACCTCATCAATGCAGCCTCTCAGCATCAGAACATTGAGCACAAAGCCTGGCACTGGCAGAGAACATGGTCCTCATCCATGCAGCCTCTCAACATAATCAACCTACAGCACACAGCCCGGCACTGGCAGAGAACATAAACTACATCCATGCAGACTCTCAGCATCAGGACACCCAGCACACAGCCCGGCACTGGCAGAGAACATGAACTTCATCCATGCAGCCTCTCAGCATCAGGACACCCAGCA
Organism: Ambystoma mexicanum; assembly: GCF_040938575.1. NCBI lineage: Eukaryota > Metazoa > Chordata > Amphibia > Caudata > Ambystomatidae > Ambystoma > Ambystoma mexicanum. The sequence goes on from NC_090934.1 coordinate 1,249,644,669, forward strand.
CACAGCCTGGCACTGGCAGAGAACATGAAACACATCCATGCAGCTTATCAGCATCAGGACATCCAGCACACAGGCTGGCAGTGGCAGAGAACATGAAACACATCCATGCAGCCTATCAGAATCAGGACACCCAGCACACAGCCTGGCACTGGCAGAGAACATGAACTTCATCCATGCAGCCTCTCAGAATCAGGACACCCAGCACACAGCCTGGCACTGGCAGAGAACATGAAACACATCCATGCAGCTTCTCAGCATCAGGACATCCAGACCACAGGCTGGCAGTGGCAGAGAACATGAAACACATCCATGCAGCTTCTCAGCATCAGGACATCCAGCACACAGCCTGGCAGTGGCAGAGAACATGAAACACATCCATGCAGCTTCTCAGCATCAGGACATCCAGCACACAGCCCGGCACTGGCAGAGAACATGAAACACATCCATGCAGCTTATCAGCATCAGGACACCCAGCACACAGCCCGGTACTGGCAGAGAACATAAACTACATCCATGCAGCCTCTCAGCATCAGGACTCCCAGCACACAGCCCGGCACTGGCAGAGAACATGAACTTCATCCATGCAGCTTATCAGCATCAGGACATCCAGCACACAGGCTGGCAGTGGCAGAGAACATGAAACACATCCATGCATCTTCTCAGCATCAGGAAACACAGCACACAGCCTGGCACTGGCAGAGAACATGAAACACATCCATGCAGCTTATCAGCATCAGGACACCCAGCACACAGCCCGTTACTGGCAGAGAACATGAAACACATCCATGCATCTTCTCAGCATCAGGACATCCAGCGCACACCCTGGCAGTGGCAGAGAACATAAACCACATCCATGCAGCCTCTCAGCATCAGGACACCCAGCACACAGCCTGGCACTGGCAGAGAACATGAAGCACATCCATGCAGCTTATCAGCATCAGGACATCCAGCACACAGGCTGGCAGTGGCAGAGAACATGAAACACATCCATGCAGCTTCTCAGCATCAGGACACCCAGCACACAGCCCGGTACTGGCAGAGAACATGAAACACATCCATGCATCTTCTCAGCATCAGGACATCCAGCACACAGCCTGGCAGTGGCAGAAAACATAAACCACATCCAATCAGCCTCTCAGCATCAGGACACCCAGCACACAGCCCGGCACTTGCAGAGAACATGAAACACATCCATGCATCTTCTCAGCATCAGGACACCCAGCACACAGCCTGGCACTGGCAGAGAACATGAACTTCATCCATGCAGCCTCTCAGCATCAGGACACCCAGCACACAGCCTGGCACTGGCAGAGAACATGAAACACATCCATGCAGCTTCTCAGCATCAGGACATCCAGACCACAGGCTGGCAGTGGCAGAGAACATGAAACACATCCATGCAGCTTATCAGCATCAGGACACCCAGCACACAGCCCGGTACTGGCAGAGAACATAAACTACATCCATGCAGCCTCTCAGCATCAGGACTCCCAGCACACAGCCCGGCACTGGCAGAGAACATGAACTTCATCCATGCAGCCTCTCAGCATCAGGACACCCAGCACACAGTCTGGCACTGGCAGAGAACATGAAACACATCCATGCAGCTTATCAGCATCAGGACATCCAGCACACAGGATGGCAGTGGCAGAGAACATGAAACACATCCATGCAGCCTCTCAGCATCAGGACTCCCAGCACACAGCCCGGCACTGGCAGAGAACAAGAACTTCATCCATGCAGCCTCTCAGCATCAGGACACCCAGCACACAGCCTGGCACTGGCAGAGAACATGAAACACATCCATGCAGCTTATCAGCATCAGGAAACACAGCACACAGCCTGGCACTGGCAGAGAACATGAAACACATCCATGCATCTTCTCAGCATCAGGACATCCAGCGCACACCCTGGCAGTGGCAGAGAACATAAACCACATCCATGCAGCCTCTCAGCATCAGGACACCCAGCACACAGCCTGGCACTGGCAGAGAACATGAAACATATTCCATGCAGCTTCTCACCATCAGGACATCCAGCACGCAGCCTGGCAGTGGCAGAGAACATGAAACACATCCATGCAGCCTATCAGAATTAGGACACCCAGCACACAGCCTGGCACTGGCAGAGAACATGAAACACATCCACGCAGTCTCTCAACATCATCAACCTCCAGCACGCAGCCCGGCACTGGCAGAGAACATAAACTACATCCATGCAGCCTCTCAGCATCAGGACACCCAGCACACAGCCCGGCACTGGCAGAGAACATGAATTTCATCCATGGAGCCTCTCAGCATCAGGACACCCAGCACACAGCCTGGCACTGGCAGAGAACATGAAACAAATCCACGCAGTCTCTCAACATCATCAACCTCCAGCACGCAGCCCGGCACTGGCAGAGAACATAAACTACATCCATGCAGTCTCTCAGGATCAGGAAACCCAGCACACAGCCCGGCACTGGCAGAGAGCATGAAACACATCCATGCATTCTCTCTGCATCAGGAAACCCAGCACACAGCCTGGCACTGGCAGAGAACATGAAACACATCCATGCAGTCTCTCAGTATCAGAACATCGAGCACACAGCCTGGCACTGACAGAGAACATTAACTTAATCCATGAAGCTTCTCAGCATAAGCACGCACAGCAAACAGCCTGGCTCTGGCAGAGGACATGAACCTCATAAATGCAGCCTCTCAGCATCAGAACATCCAGCACACAGCCCAACACTGGCAGAGAACATAAACCACATCCATACATCCTCTCACCATAAGGACATCCAGCACCCAGCCCAGCACTGGCAGAGAACATAAACTACATCCATGCAGCCTCTCAGCATCAGGATACCCAGCACACAGCCTGGCACTGGCAGAGAACAAGAAACACATCCACGCAGTCTCTCACCATCAAAATTCCTGGCACACAGCCTGGCGCCGGCAAAGAAAATAAACCTCATCAATGCAGCCTCTCAGCATCAGAACATTGAGCACACAGCCTGGCACTGGCAGAGAACATGGTCCTCATCAATGCAGCCTCTCAACATTATCAACCTCCAGCACACAGCCCGGCACTGGCAGAGAACATAAACTACATCCATGCAGCCTCTCATCATCAGGACACCCAGCACACAGCCCGGCACTGGCAGAGAACATGAACTTCATCCATGCAGCCTCTCAGCATCAGGACACCCAGCACACAGCCTGGCACTGGCAGAGAACATGAAAAACATCCATGCAGCCTATCAGAATCAGGACACCCAGCACACAGCCTGGCACTGGCAGAGAACAAGAAACACATCCACGCAGTCTCTCACCATCAAAATTCCTTGCACACAGCCTGACACCGGCAAAGAAAATAAACCTCATCAATGCAGCCTCTCAGCATCAGAACATTGAGCACACAGCCTGGCACTGGCAGAGAACATGGTCCTCATCCATGCAGCCTCTCAACATCATCAACCTCCAGCACATAGCACGGCACTGGCAGAGAACATAAACTACATCCATGCAGCCTCTCAGCATCAGGACACCCAGCACACAGCCCGGCACTGGCAGAGAACATGAACTTCATCCATGCAGCCTCTCAGCATCAGGACACACAGCCTGGCACTGTTAGAGAACATAAACTACATCCATGCAGCCTCTCAGCATCAGGACACCCAGCACACAGCCTAGCAGTGGCAGAAAACATGAACTTCATCCATGCAGCCTCTCAGCATCAGGACACCCAGCACACAGCCTGGCACTGGCAGAGAACATGAAACACATCAATGCAGCTTCTCAGCATCAGGACATCCAGCACACAGCCTGGCAGTGGCAGAGAACATGAAACACATCCATGCAGCGTCTCAGCATCGGGACATCCAGCACACAGCCCGTCACTGGCAGAGAACATGAACTTCATCCATGCAGCCTCTCAGCATCAGGACACACAGCCTGGCATTGGTAGAGAACATAAACTACATCCATGCAGCCTCTCAGCATCTGGACACTCAGCACACAGCCCGGCACTGGCAGAGAACATGAACTTCATCCATGCAGCCTCTCAGCATCAGGACACCCAGCACACAGCCTGACAGTGGCAGAGAACATGAAACACATCCATGCAGTCTCTCAGTATCAGAACATCGAGCACACAGCCTGGCACTGACAGAGAACATTAACTTAATCCATGCAGCTTCTCAGCATAAGCACACCCAGCACACAGCAGGGCTCCGGCAGAGGACATGAACCTCATAAATGCAGCCTCTCAGCATCAGAACATCCAGCACATAGCCTGGCACTGGCAGAGAACATGAAACACATCGATTCAGCTTCTCAGCATCAGGACAGCCAGCACAAAGCCTGGCTCTGGCAGAGAACATAAACCACATCCATGCAGCTTCTCAGCATCACAACATCCAGCACACAGCCTGGCACTGGCAGAGAACATGGTCCTCATCCATGCAGCCTCTCAACATCATCAACCTCCAGCACATAGCACGGCACTGGCAGAGAACATAAACTACATCCATGCAGCCTCTCAGCATCAGGACACCCAGCACACAGCCCGGCACTGGCAGAGAACATGAACTTCATCCATGCAGCCTCTCAGCATCAGGACACACAGCCTGGCACTGTTAGAGAACATAAACTACATCCATGCAGCCTCTCAGCATCAGGACACCCAGCACACAGCCTAGCAGTGGCAGAAAACATGAACTTCATCCATGCAGCCTCTCAGCATCAGGACACCCAGCACACAGCCTGGCACTGGCAGAGAACATGAAACACATCAATGCAGCTTCTCAGCATCAGGACATCCAACACACAGCCTGGCAGTGGCAGAGAACATGAAACACATCCATGCAGCGTCTCAGCATCGGGACATCCAGCACACAGCCCGTCACTGGCAGAGAACATGAACTTCATCCATGCAGCCTCTCAGCATCAGGACACACAGCCTGGCATTGGTAGAGAACATAAACTACATCCATGCAGCCTCTCAGCATCTGGACACTCAGCACACAGCCCGGCACTGGCAGAGAACATGAACTTCATCCATGCAGCCTCTCAGCATCAGGACACCCAGCACACAGCCTGACAGTGGCAGAGAACATGAAACACATCCATGCAGTCTCTCAGTATCAGAACATCGAGCACACAGCCTGGCACTGACAGAGAACATTAACTTAATCCATGCAGCTTCTCAGCATAAGCACACCCAGCACACAGCAGGGCTCCGGCAGAGGACATGAACCTCATAAATGCAGCCTCTCAGCATCAGAACATCCAGCACATAGCCTGGCACTCGCAGAGAACATGAAACACATCGATTCAGCTTCTCAGCATCAGGACAGCCAGCACAAAGCCTGGCTCTGGCAGAGAACATAAACCACATCCATGCAGCTTCTCAGCATCACAACATCCAGCACACAGCCTGGCACTGGCAGAGAACATGGTCCTCATCCATGCAGAATCTCAACATTATCAACCTCCAGCACAAATCCCGGCACTGGCAGAGAACATAAACTACATCCATGTAGCCTCTCAGCATCCGGACACCCAGCACACAGCCTGGCACTGGCAGAGAACATGAAACACATTCATGCAGCTTCTCAGCATTAGGACATCCAGCACACAGGCTGGAAGTGGCTGAGAACATGAAACCCATCCACGCAGTCTCTCAACATCATCAACCTCCAGCACGCAGCCCGGCACTGGCAGAGAACATAAACTACATCCATGCAGCCTATCAGAATCAGGGCACCAATGCACACAGCCTGGCACTGGCTGAGAACATGAAACCCATCCACGCACTCTCTCAACATCATCAACGTCCAGCACGCAGCCCGGCACTGGCAGAGAACATAAACTACATTCATGCAGCCTCTCAGCATCAGGACACCCAGCACACAGCCTGGCACTGGCAGAGAACATGAAACACATCTATGCAGCCTCTCAGCATCAGGACACCCAGCACACAGCCTGGCACTGGCAGAGAACATGAAACACATCTATGCAGCCTCTCAGCATCAGGACACCCAGCACACAGCGTGGCACTGGCAGAGAACATGAAACACATCCATGCAGCTTCTCAGCATCTCAGCATTAGGACATCCAGCACACAGGGTGGAAGTGGCAGAGAACATGAAACACATCCATGCAGCTTATCAGCATCAGGACACCCAGCACACAGCCCGGCACTGGCAGAGAACATAAACTACATTCATGCAGCCTCTCAGCATCAGGACACCCAGCACACAGCCCGGCACTGGCAGAGAACATGAAACACATCTATGCAGCCTCTCAGCATCAGGACACCCAGCACACAGCCTGGCACTGGCAGAGAACATGAAACACATCCATGCAGCTTCTCAGCATTAGGACATCCAGCACACAGGGTGGAAATGGGAGAGAACATGAAACACATCCATGCAGCCTATCAGAATCAGGACACCCAGCACACAGCCTGGCATTGACAGAGAACATGAAACACATCCACGCAGTCTCTCACCATCAACATTTCTTGCACACAGCCTGGCACCGGCAAAGAAAATAAACCTCATCAATGCAGCCTCTCAGCATCAGAACATTGAGCACACAGCCTGGCACTGGCAGAGAACATGGTCCTCATCCATGCAGCCTCTCAACATAATCAACCTTCAGCACACAGCCCGGCACTGGCAGAGAACATAAACTACATCCATGCAGTCTCTCAGCATCAGGACACCCAGCACACAGCCCGGCACTGGCAGAGAACATGAACTTCATCCATGCAGCCTCTCAGCATCAGGACACCCAGCACACAGCCTGGCACTGGCAGAGAACATGAAACACATCCATGCAGCTTATCAGCATCAGGACATCCAGCACACAGGCTGGCAGTGGCAGAGAACATGAAACACATCCATGCAGCCTATCAGAATCAGGACACCCAGCACACAGCCTGGCACTGGCAGAGAACATGAACTTCATCCATGCAGCCTCTCAGCATCAGGACACCCAGCACACAGCCTGGCACTGGCAGAGAACATGAAACACATCCATGCAGCTTCTCAGCATCAGGACATCCAGACCACAGGCTGGCAGTGGCAGAGAACATGAAACACATCCATGCAGCTTATCAGCATCAGGACACCCAGCACACAGCCCGGTACTGGCAGAGAACATAAACTACATCCATGCAGCCTCTCAGCATCAGGACTCCCAGCACACAGCCCGGCACTGGCAGAGAACATGAACTTCATCCATGCAGCCTCTCAGCATCAGGACACCCAGCACACAGTCTGGCACTGGCAGAGAACATGAACACACATCCATGCAGCTTATCAGCATCAGGACATCCAGCACACAGGCTGGCAGTGGCAGAGAACATGAAACACATCCATGCAGCCTATCAGAATCAGGACACCCAGCACACAGCCTGGCACTGGCAGAGAACATGAAACACATCCATGCATCTTCTCAGCATCAGGAAACACAGCACACAGCCTGGCACTGGCAGAGAACATGAAACACATCCATGCAGCTTATCAGCATCAGGACACCCAGCACACAGCCCGGTACTGGCAGAGAACATGAAACACATCCATGCATCTTCTCAGCATCAGGACATCCAGCGCACACCCTGGCAGTGGCAGAGAACATAAACCACATCCATGCAGCCTCTCAGCATCAGGACACCCAGCACACAGCCTGGCACTGGCAGAGAACATGAAGCACATCCATGCAGCTTATCAGCATCAGGACATCCAGCACACAGGCTGGCAGTGGCAGAGAACATGAAACACATCCATGCAGCTTATCAGCATCAGGACAACCAGCACACAGCCTGGTACTGGCAGAGAACATGAAACACATCCATGCATCTTCTCAGCATCAGGACATCCAGTGCACAGCCTGGCAGTGGCAGAGAACATAAACCACATCCATGCAGCCTCTCAGTATCAGGACACCCAGCACACAGCCTGGCACTGGCAGAGAACATGAAACATATTCCATGCAGCTTCTCAGCATCAGGACATCCAGCATGCAGCCTGGCAGTGGCAGAGAACATGAAACACATCCATGCAGCCTATCAGAATTAGGACGCCCAGCACACAGCCTGGCACTGGCAGAGAACATGAAACACATCCACACAGTCTCTCAACATCATCAACCTCCAGCACGCAGCCCGGCACTGGCAGAGAACATAAACTACATCCATGCAGCCTCTCAGCATCAGGACACCCAGCACACAGCCCGGCACTGGCAGAGAACATGAATTTCATCCATGCAGCCTCTCAGCATCAGGACACCCAGCACACAGCCTGGCACTGGCAGAGAACATGAAACACATCCACGCAGTCTCTCAACATCATCAACCTCCAGCACGCAGCCCGGCACTGGCAGAGAACATAAACTACATCCATGCAGTCTCTCAGGATCAGGAAACCCAGCACACAGCCCGGCACTGGCAGAGAGCATGAAACACATCCATGCAGTCTCTCTGCATCAGGAAACCCAGCACACAGCCTGGCACTGGCAGAGAACATGAAACACATCCATGCAGTCTCTCAGTATCAGAACATCGAGCACACAGCCTGGCACTGACAGAGAACATTAACTTAATCCATGAAGCTTCTCAGCATAAGCACGCACAGCAAACAGCCTGGCTCTGGCAGAGGACATGAACCTCATAAATGCAGCCTCTCAGCATCAGAACATCCAGCACACAGCCCAACACTGGCAGAGAACATAAACCACATCCATACATCCTCTCACCATAAGGACATCCAGCACCCAGCCCAGCACTGGCAGAGAACATAAACTACATCCATGCAGCCTCTCAGCATCAGGACACCCAGCACACAGCCTGGCACGGGTAGAGAACATAAACCACATCTATGCAGCCTCTCAGTGTCAGGACACCCAGCACACAGCCTGGCACTAGCAGAGAACATGAAAGACATCCATGCAGCTTCTCAGCATCAGGACATCCAGCACACAGCCTGGCACTGGCAGAGAACATGAAACACATCTATGCAGCCTCTCAGTGTCAGGACACCCAGCACACAGCCTGGCACTGGCAGAGAACATAAACCACATCCATACATCCTCTCACCATAAGGACATCCAGCACACAGCCCAGCACTGGCAGAGAACATAAACTACACCCATGCTGCCTCTCAGCATCAGGACACCCAGCACACAGCCTGGCACTGGTAGAGAGCATAAACCACATCCATGCAGCCTCTCTGTGTCAGGACACCCAGCACACAGCCTGGCACTGGCAGAGAACATGAAACACATTGATTCAGCTTCTCAGCATCAGGACAGCCAGCACACAGCCTGGCTCTGGCAGAGAACATAAACCACATCCATGCAGCTTCTCGGCATCACGACATCCAGCACACAGCCTGGCACTGGCAGAGAACATGGTCCTCATCCATGCAGAATCTCAACATTATCAACCTCCAGCACAAAGCCCGGCACTGGCAGAGAACATAAACTACATCCATGTAGCCTCTCAGCATCCGGACACCCAGCACACAGCCTGGCACTGGCAGAGAACATGAAACACATCCATGCAGCCTATCAGAATCAGGACACTCAGCACACCGCCTGGCACTGGCAGAGAACAAGAAACACATCCACGCAGTCTCTCACCATCAAAATTCCTGGCACACAGCCTGGCACCGGCAAAGAAAATAAACCTCATCAATGCAGCCTCTCAGCATCAGAACATTGAGCACACAGCCTGGCACTGGCAGAGAACATGGTCCTTATCCTTGCAGCCTCTCAACATTATCAACCTCCAGCACACAGCCCGGCACTGGCAGAGAACATAAACTACATCCATGCAGCCTCTCAGCATCAGGACACCCAGCACACAGCCCGGCACTGGCAGAGAACATGAACTTCATCCATGCAGCCTCTCAGCATCAGGACATCCAGCACACAGCCTGGCACTGGCAGAGAACATGAAACACCTCCATGCAGTCTCTCACCATCAAAATTTCTTGCACACAACCTGGCACCAGCAAAGAAAATAAACCTCATCAATGCAGCCTCTCAGCATCAGAACATTGAGCACACAGCCTGGCACTGGCAGAGAACATGGTCCTCATCCATGCAGCCTCTCAACATCATCAACCTCCAGCACATAGCCCGACACTGGCAGAGAACATAAACTACATCCATGCAGCCTCTCAGCATCAGGACATCCAGCACACAGCCCGGCACTGGCAGAGAACATGAACTTCATCCATGCAGCCTCTCAGCATCAGGACACACAGCCTGGCACTGGTAGAGAACATAAACTACTACATCCATGCAGCCTCTCGGCATCAGGGCACACAGCCCGGCACTGGCAGAGAACATGAACTTCATCCATGCAGCCTCTCAGCATCAGGACACCCAGCACACAGCCCGGCACTGGCAGAGAACATGAAACACATCCATGCAGCTTCTCAGCATCAGGACATCCAGCACACAACCTGGCAGTGGCAGAGAACATGAAACACATCCATGAAGCCTATCAGAATCAGGACACCCAGCACACAGGCTGGCACTGGCAGAGAACATGAAACACATCCATGCAGCTTCTCAGCATCAGGACATCCAGTACACAGGCTGGCAGTGGCAGAGAACATGAAACAAATCCACGCAGTCTCTCAACATCATCAACCTCCAGCACGCAGCCCGGCACTGGCAGAGAATATAAACTACATCCATGCAGCCTCTCAGCATCAGGACACCCAGCACACAGCCCGGCACTGGCAGAGAACATGAAACACATCTATGCAGCCTCTCAGCTTCAGGACACCCAGCACACAGCCCGGCACTGGCAGAGAGCATGAAACACATCCATGCAGTCTCTCTGCATCAGGAAACCCAGCACACATACTGGCACTGGCAGAGAACATGAAACACATCCATGCAGTCTCTCAGTATCAGAACATCGAGCACACAGCCTGGCACTGACAGAGGACATTAACTTAATCCATGAAGCTTCTCAGCATAAGCACGCACAGCAAACAGCCTGGCTCTGGCAGAGGACATGAACCTCATAAATGCAGCCTCTCAGCATCAGAACATCCAGCACACAGCCCAACACTGGCAGAGAACATAAACCACATCCATACATCCTCTCACCATAAGGACATCCAGCACCCAGCCCAGCACTGGCAGAGAACATATACTACATCCATGCAGCCTCTCAGAATCAGGACACCCAGCACACAGCCTGGCACTGGTAGAGAACATAAACCACATCTATGCATCCTCTCAGTGTCAGGACACCCAGCACACAGCCTGGCACTAGCAGAGAACATGAAAGACATCCATGCAGCTTCTCAGCATCAGGACATCCAGCACACAGCCTGGCACCGGCAAAGAAAATAAACCTCATCAATGCAGCCTCTCAGCATCAGAACATCGAGCACACAGCCTGGCACTGGCAGAGAACATGGTCCTCATCAATGCAGCCTCTCAACATTATCAACCTCCAGCACACAGCCCGGCACTGGCAGAGAACATAAACTACATCAATGCAGCCTCTCAGTATCAGAAAATTGAGCACACAGCCTGGCACTGGCTTAGAACATGGTCCTCATCCATGCAGCCTCTCAACATCATCAACCACCAGCACATAGCCAGACACTGGCAGAGAACATAAACTACATCCATGCAGCCTCTCAGCATCCGGACACCCAGCACACAGCCTGGCACTGGCAGAGAACATGAAACACATCCATGAAGCCTATCAGAATCAGGACACCCAGCACACAGGCTGGCACTGGCAGAGAACATGAAACACATCCATGCAGCTTCTCAGCATCAGGACATCCAGTACACAGGCTGGCAGTGGCAGAGAACATGAAACAAATCCACACAGTCTCTCAACATCATCAACCTCCAGCACGCAGCCCGGCACTGGCAGAGAATATAAACTACATCCATGCAGCCTCTCAGCATCAGGACACCCAGCACACAGCCCGGCACTGGCAGAGAACATGAAACACATCTATGCAGCCTCTCAGCTTCAGGACACCCAGCACAAAGCCCGGCACTGGCAGAGAGCATGAAACACATCCATGCAGTCTCTCTGCATCAGGAAACCCAGCACACAGCCTGGCACTGGCAGAGAACATGAAACACATCCATGCAGTCTCTCAGTATCAGAACATCGAGCACACAGCCTGGCACTGACAGAGAACATTAACTTAATCCATGAAGCTTCTCAGCATAAGCACGCACAGCAAACAGCCTGGCTCTGGCAGAGGACATGAACCTCATAAATGCAGCCTCTCAGCATCAGAACATCCAGCACACAGCCCAACACTGGCAGAGAACATAAACCACATCCATACATCCTCTCACCATAAGGACATCCAGCACCCAGCCCAGCACTGGCAGAGAACATAAACTACATCCATGCAGCCTCTCAGCATCAGGACACCCAGCACACAGCCTGGCACTAGCAGAGAACATGAAAGACATCCATGCAGCTTCTCAGCATCAGGACATCCAGCACATAGCATGGCACTGGCAGAGAACATAAACTACATCCATGCAGCCTCTCAGCATCAGGACACCCAGCACACAGCCTGTCACTGGCAGAGAACATGAACTTCATCCATGCAGCCTCTCAGCATCAGGACACACAGCCTGGCATTGGTAGAGAACATAAACTACATCCATGCAGCCTCTCAGCATCTGGACACCCAGCACACAGCCCGGCACTGGCAGAGAACATGAACTTCATCCATGCAGCCTCTCAGCATCAGGACACCCAGCACACAGCCTGACAGTGGCAGAGAACATGAAACACATCCATGCAGTCTCTCAGTATCAGAACATCGAGCACACAGCCTGGCACTGACAGAGAACATTAACTTAATCCATGCAGCTTCTCAGCATAAGCACACCCAGCACACAGCCTGGCTCTGGCAGAGAACATAAACCACATCCATGCAGCTTCTCAGCATCACGACATCCAGCACACAGCCTGGCACTGGCAGAGAACATGGTCCTCATCCATGCAGAATCTCAACATTATCAACCTCCAGCACAAAGCCCGGCACTGGCAGAGAACATAAACTACATCCATGTAGCCTCTCAGCATCCGGACACCCAGCACACAGCCTGGCACTGGCAGATAACATGAAACACATCCATGCAGCTTCTCAGCATCAGGACATCCAGCACACAGCCTGGCAGTGGCAGAGAACATGAAACACATCCATGCAGCCTATCAGAATCAGGACACTCAGCACACCGCCTGGCACTGGCAGAGAACAAGAAACACATCCACGCAGTCTCTCACCATCAAAATTCCTGGCACACAGCCTGGCACCGGCAAAGAAAATAAACCTCATCAGTGCAGCCTCTCAGCATCAGAACATTGAGCACACAGCCTGGCACTGGCAGAGAACATGGTCCTTATCCTTGCAGCCTCTCAACATTATCAACCTCCAGCACACAGCCCGGCACTGGCAGAGAACATAAACCACATCCATGCAGCCTCTCAGCATCAGGACACCCAGCACACAGCCCGGCACTGGCAGAGAACATGAACTTCATCCATGCAGCCTCTCAGAATCAGGACATCCAGCACACAGCCTGGCACTGGCAGAGAACATAAAACACATCCACGCAGTCTCTCACCTCAAAATTCCTTGCACACAGCCTGGCACCGGCACAGAAAATAAACCTCATCAATGCAGCCTCTCAGCATCAGAACATTGAGCACACAGCCTGGCACTGGCAGAGAACATGGTCCTCATCCATGCAGCCTCTCAACATCATCAACCTCCAGCACATAGCCCGACACTGGCAGAGAACATAAACTACATCCATGCAGCCTCTCAGCATCAGGACACCCAGCACACAGCCCGGCACTGGCAGAGAACATGAACTTCATCCATGCAGCCTCTCAGCATGAGGACACCCAGCACACAGCCCGGCACTGGCAGAGAACATGAACCACATCCATGCAGCTTCTCAGCATCAGGACACCCAACACACAGCCCGGCACTGGCAGAGAACATGAAACACATCCATGCAGCTTCTCAGCATCAGGACATCCAGCACACAGCCTGGCAGTGGCAGAGAACATGAAACACATCCATGAAGCCTATCAGAATCTTGACACCCAGCACACAGGCTGGCACTGGCAGAGAACATGAAACACATCCATGCAGCTTCTCAGCATCAGGACATCCAGTACACAGGCTGGCAGTGACAGAGAACATGAAACAAATCCACGCAGTCTCTCAACATCATCAACCTCCAGCACGCAGCCCGGCACTGGCAGAGAATATAAACTACATCCATGCAGCCTCTCAGCATCAGGACACCCAGCACACAGCCCGGCACTGGCAGAGAACATGAAACACATTCATGCAGCCTCTCAGCTTCAGGACACCCAGCACACAGCCCGGCACTGGCAGAGAACATGAACTTCATCCATACAGCCTCTCAGCATCAGGACACCCAGCACACAGCCTGGCACTGGCAGAGAACATGACACACATCCATGCAGCTTCTCAGCATCAGGACATCCAACACACAGGCTGGCAGTGGCAGAGAACATGAAACACATCCATGCAGCCTATCAGAATCAGGACACCCAACACACAGCCTGGCACTGGCAGAGAACATGAAACACATCCACGCAGTCTCTCACCATCAAAATTTCTTGCACACACCCTGGCACCGGCAAAGAAAATAAACCTCATCAATGCAGCCTCTCAGCATCAGAACATTGAGCACACAGCCTGGCACTGGCAGAGAACATGAAACACATCCATGCAGCTTCTCAGCATCAGGACATCCAGCACACAGCCTGGCAGTGGCAGAGAACATGGTCCTCATCCATGCAGCCTCTCATCATTATCAACCTCCAGCACACAGCCCGGCACTGGCAGAGAACATAAACTACATCCATGCAGCCTCTCAGCATCAGGACACACAGCCTGGCACTGGTAGAGAACATAAACTACATCCATGCAGCCTCTCAGCATCTGGACACCCAGCACACAGCCCGGCACTGGCAGAGAACTTGAACTTCATCCAGGCAGCCTCTCAGCATCAGGACACCCAGCACACAGCCTGACAGTGGCAGAGAACATGAAACACATGCATGCAGTCTCTCAGCATCAGGACATCCAGCACACAGCTTGGCAGTGGCAGAGAACATGAAACACATCCAGGCAGCCTATCAGAATCAGGACACCCAGCAGACAGCAGGGCTCTGGCAGAGGACATGAACCTCATAAATGCAGCCTCTCAGCATCAGAACATCCAGCACACAGCCCAACACTGGCAGAGAACATAAACCACATCCATACATCCTCTCACCATAAGGACATCCAGCACACAGCCCAGCATTGGCAGAGAACATAAACTACACCCATGCTGCCTCTCAGCATCAGGACACCCAGCACACAGCCTGGCACTGGTAGAGAGCATAAACCACATCCATGCAGCCTCTCTGTGTCAGGACACCCAGCACACAGCCTGGCACTGGCAGAGAACATGAAACACATCGATTCAGCTTCTCAGCATCAGGACAGCCAGCACACAGGCTGGCTCTGGCAGAGAACATAAACCATATCCATGCAGCTTCTCAGCATCACGACATCCAGCACACAGCCTGGCACTGGCAGAGAACATGAAACACATACATGCAGATTCTCAGCGTCAGGACATCCAGCACACAGCCTGGCAGTGGCAGAGAACATGAAACACATCCATGCAACCTATCAGAATCAGGACACCCAGCACACAGCCTGGCACTGGCAGAGAACATGAAACACATCCACGCAGTCTCTCACCTCAAAATTCCTTGCACACAGCCTGGCACCGGCAAAGAAAATAAACCTCATCAATGCAGCCTCTCAGCATCAGAACATTGAGCACACAGCCTGGCACTGGCAGAGAACATGGTCCTCATCCATGCAGCCTCTCAACATCATCAACCTCCAGCACATAGCCCGACACTAGCAGAGAACATAAACTACATCCATGCAGCCTCTCAGCATCAGGACACCCAGCACACAGCCCGGCACTGGCAGAGAACATGAACTTCATCCATGCAGCCTCTCAGCATCAGGACACACAGCACACAGCCTGGCACTGGCAGAGAACATGAAAAACATCCATGCAGTCTATCAGAATCAGGACACCCAGCACACAGCCTGGCACTGGCAGAGAACAAGAAACACATCCACGCAGTCTCTCACCATCAAAATTCCTTGCACACAGCCTGACACCGGCAAAGAAAATAAACCTCATCAATGCAGCCTCTCAGCATCAGAACATTGAGCACACAGCCTGGCACTGGCAGAGAACATGGTCCTCAT
The DNA here is from genome assembly GCF_040938575.1 of Ambystoma mexicanum. NCBI lineage: Eukaryota > Metazoa > Chordata > Amphibia > Caudata > Ambystomatidae > Ambystoma > Ambystoma mexicanum. Next base: position 1,249,661,005 of record NC_090934.1, read on the forward strand.
CCATGCAGCCTCTCAACATCATCAACCTCCAGCACACAGCCCGGCACTGGCAGAGAACATGAACTTCATCCATGCAGCCTCTCAGCATCAGGACACACAGCCTGGCACTGGTAGAGAACATAAACTACTACATCCATGCAGCCTCTCGGCATCAGGGCACACAGCCCGGCACTGGCAGAGAACATGAACTTCATCCATGCAGCCTCTCAGCATCAGGACACCCAGCACACAGCCCGGCACTGGCAGAGAACATGAAACACATCCATGAAGCCTATCAGAATCAGGACACCCAGCACACAGGCTGGCACTGGCAGAGAACATGAAACACATCCATGCAGCTTCTCAGCATCAGGACATCCAGTACACAGGCTGGCAGTGGCAGAGAACATGAAATAAATCCACGCAGTCTCTCAACATCATCAACCTCCAGCATGCAGCCCGGCACTGGCAGAGAATATAAACTACATCCATGCAGCCTCTCAGCATCAGGACACCCAGCACACAGCCCGGGACTGGCAGAGAACATGAAACACATCTATGCAGCCTCTCAGCATCAGGACACCCAGCACACAGCCCGGCACTGGCAGAGAACATGAACTTCATCCATACAGCCTCTCAGCATCAGGACACCCAGCACACAGCCTGGCACTGGCAGAGAACATGACACACATCCATGCAGCTTCTCAGCATCAGGACATCCAACACACAGGCTGGCAGTGGCAGAGAATATAAACTACATCCATGCAGCCTCTCAGCATCAGGACACCCAGCACACAGCCCGGCACTGGCAGAGAACATGAAACACATCTATGCAGCCTCTCAGCATCAGGACACCCAGCACAAAGCCTGGCACTGGCTGAGAACATGAAACACATCCACGCAGTCTCTCACCATCAAAATTCCTGGCACACAGCCTGGCACCGGCAAAGAAAATAAACCTCATCAATGCAGCCTCTCAGCATCAGAACATTGAGCACACAGCCTGGCACTGGCAGAGAACATGAAACACATCCATGCAGCCTCTCAGCATCCGGACACCCAGCACACAGCCTGGCACTGGCAGAGAACATGAAACACATCCATGCAGCTTCTCAGCATCAGGACATCCAGCACACAGCCTGGCAGTGGCAGAGAACATGAAACACATCCATGCAGCCTATCAGAATCAGGACACCCAGCACAAAGCCTGGCACTGGCTGAGAACATGAAACACATCCACGCAGTCTCTCACCATCAAAATTCCTGGCACACAGCCTGGCACCGGCAAAGAAAATAAACCTCATCAATGCAGCCTCTCAGCATCAGAACATTGGGCACACAGCCTGGCACTTGCAGAGAACATGGTCCTCATCCATGCAGCCTCTCTTCATTATCAACCTCCAGCACACATCCCGGCACTGGCAGAGAACATAAACTACATCCATGCAGCCTCTCAGCATCTGGACACCCAGCACACAGCCCGGCACTGGAAGAGAACATGAACTTCATCCATGCAGCCTCTCAGAATCAGGTCACCCAGCACACAGCCTGGCACTGGCAGAGAACATGAAACACATCCATGCAGCTTCTCAGCATCAGGACATCCAGCAGACAGCCTGGCACTGGCAGAGAACAGGAAACACATCCATGCAGCTTCTCAGCATCAGGACATCCAGTACACAGGCTGGCAGTGGCAGAGAACATGAAACACATCCATGCAACCTATCAGAATCAGGACACCCAGCACATAGCCTGGCACTGGCTGAGAACATGAAACCCATCCACGCAGTCTCTCAACATCCAGCACGCAGCCCGGCACTGGCAGAGAACATAAACTACATCTATGCAGCCTATCAGAATCAGGACACCAAGCACACAGCCTGGCACTGGCTGAGAACATGAAACCCATCCACGCAGTCTCTCAACATCATCAACCTCCAGCACGCAGCCCGGCACTGGCAGAGAACATAAACTACATTCATGCAGTCTCTCAGCATCAAGACACCCAGCACACAGCCTGGCACTGGCAGAGAACATGAAACACATCCATGCAGCTTCTCAGCATTAGGACATCCAGCACACAGGCTGGAAGTGGCAGAGAACATGAAACACATCCATGCAGCCTATCAGAATCAGGACACCCAGCATACAGCCTGGCATTGGCAGAGAACATGAAACACATCCACGCAGTCTCTCACCATCAACATTTCTTGCACACAGCCTGGCACCGGCAAAGAAAATAAACCTCATCAATGCAGCCTCTCAGCATCAGAACATTGAGCACACAGCCTGGCACTGGCAGAGAAAATAAACCTCATCAATGCAGCCTCTCAGCATCAGAACATTGAGCACACAGCCTGGCACTGGCAGAGAACATGGTCCTCATCAATGCAGCCTCTCAGCATCAGGACACCCAGCACACAGCCCGGCACTGGCAGAGAACATGAACTTCATCCATGCAGCCTCTCAGAATCAGGACACCCAGCACACAGCCTGGCACTGGCAGAGAACATGAAACACATCCATGCAGTTTATCAGCATCAGGACATCCAGCACCCAGGCTGGCAGTGGCAGAGAACATGAAACACATCCATGCAGCCTATCAGAATCAGGACACCCAGCACACAGCCTGGCACTGGTAGAGAACATGAACTTCATCCATGCAGCCTCTCAGCATCAGGACACCCAGCACACAGCCTGGCAGTGGCAGAGAACATGAAACACATCCATGCAGCTTATCAGCATCAGGACACCCAGCACACAGCCCGGTACTGGCAGAGAACATAAACTACATCCATGCAGCCTCTCAGCATCAGGACTCCCAGCACACAGCCCGGCACTGGCAGAGAACATGAACTTCATCCATGCAGCCTCTCAGCATCAGGACACCCAGCACACAGCCTGGCACTGGCAGAGAACATGAAACACATCCATGCAGCTTATCAGCATCAGGACATCCAGCACACAGGCTGGCAGTGGCAGAGAACATGAAACACATCCATGCAGCTTATCAGCATCAGGACATCCAGCACACAGCCCGGTACTGGCAGAGAACATGAAACATCCATGCATCTTCTCAGCATCAGGACATCCAGCACACAGCCCGGCACTGGCAGAGAACATGAACCACATCCAGGCAGCCTCTCAGCATCAGGACACCCAGCACACAGCCCGGCACTTGCAGAGAACATGAACTTCATCCATGCAGCTTATCAGCATCAGGACAACCAGCACACAGCCCGGTACTGGCAGAGAACATGAAACACATCCATGCATCTTCTCAGCATCAGGACATCCAGCAGACAGCCTGACAGTGGCAGAGAGCATGAAACACATCCACGCAGTCTCTCAGCATCAGGAAACCCAGCACACAGCCTGGCACTGGCAGAGAACATGAAACATATTCCATGCAGCTTCTCACCATCAGGACATCCAGCACGCAGCCTGGCAGTGGCAAAGAAAATGAAACACATCCATGCAGCCTATCAGAATTAGGACACCCAGCACACAGCCTGGCACTGGCAGAGAACATGAAACACATCCACGCAGTCTCTCAACATCATCAACCTCCAGCACGCAGCCCGGCACTGGCAGAGAACATAAACTACATCCATGCAGCCTCTCAGCATCAGGACACCCAGCACACAGCCCGGCACTGGCAGAGAACATGAATTTCATCCATGCAGCCTCTCAGCATCAGGACACCCAGCACACAGCCTGGCACTGGCAGAGAACATGAAACACATCCACGCAGTCTCTCAACATCATCAACCTCCAGCACGCAGCCCGGCACTGGCAGAGAACATAAACTACATCCATGCAGTCTCTCAGGATCAGGAAACCCAGCACACAGCCTGGCACTGGCAGAGAGCATGAAACACATCCATGCAGTCTCTCTGCATCAGGAAACCCAGCACACAGCCTGGCACTGGCAGAGAACATGAAACACATCCATGCAGTCTCTCAGTATCAGAACATCGAGCACACAGTCTGGCACTGACAGAGAACATTAACTTAATCCATGAAGCTTCTCAGCATAAGCACGCACAGCAAACAGCCTGGCTCTGGCAGAGGACATGAACCTCATAAATGCAGCCTCTCAGCATCAGAACATCCAGCACACAGCCCAACACTGGCAGAGAACATAAACCACATCCATACATCCTCTCACCATAAGGACATCCAGCACCCAGCCCAGCACTGGCAGAGAACATATACTACATCCATGCAGCCTCTCAGCATCAGGACACCCAGAACACAGCCTGGCACTGGTAGAGAACATAAACCACATCTATGCATCCTCTCAGTGTCAGGACACCCAGCACACAGCCTGGCACTAGCAGAGAACATGAAAGACATCCATGCAGCTTCTCAGCATCAGGACATCCAGCACACAGCCTGGCACTGGCAGAGAACATGAAACACATCCACGCAGTCTCTCACCATCAAAATTTCTTGCACACAGCCTGGAACCGGCAAAGAAAATAAACCTCATCAATGCAGCCTCTCAGCATCAGAACATCGAGCACACAGCCTGGCACTGGCAGAGAACATGAACTTCATCCATGCAGCCTCTCAGCATCAGGTCACCCAGCACACAGCCTGGCACGGGCAGAGAACATGAAACACATCCATGCAGCTTATCAGCATCAGGACATCCAGCACACAGGCTGGCAGTGGCAGAGAACATGAAACACATCCATGCAGCCTATCAGAATCAGGACACCCAGCACACAGCCTGGCACTGGCAGAGAACATGAACTTCATCCATGCAGCCTCTCAGCATCAGGACACCCAGCATACAGCCTGGCACTGGCAGAGAACATGAAACACATCCATGCAGCTTATCAGCATCAGGACATCCAGAACACAGGCTGGCAGTGGCAGAGAACATGAAACACATCCATGCAGCTTATCAGCATCAGGACACCCAGCACATAGCCCGGTACTGGCAGAGAACATAAACTACATCCATGCAGCCTCTCAGCATCAGGACTCCCAGCACACAGCCCGGCACTGGCAGAGAACATGAAACACATCTATGCAGCCTCTCAGCATCAGGACACCCAGCACACAGCCTGGCACTGGCAGAGAACATGAAACACATCCATGCAGCTTCTCAGCATTAGGACATCCAGTGCACAGCCTGGCAGTGGCAGAGAACATAAACCACATCCATGCAGCCTCTCAGCATCAGGACTCCCAGCACACAGCCCGGCACTGGCAGAGAACATGAAACACATCTATGCAGCCTCTCAGCATCAGGACACCCAGCACACAGCCTGGCATTGGCAGAGAACATGAAACACATCCGCGCAGTCTCTCACCATCAACATTTCTTGCACACAGCCTGGCACCGGCAAAGAAAATAAACCTCATCAATGCAGCCTCTCAGCATCAGAACATTGAGCACACAGTCTGGTACTGGCAGGGAACATGGTCCTCATCCATGCAGCCTCTCAACATAATCAACCTTCAGCACACAGCCCGGCACTGGCAGAGAACTTAAACTACATCCATGCAGCCTCTCAGCATCAGGACACCCAGCACACAGCCCGGCACTGGCAGAGAACATGAACTTCATCCATGCAGCCTCTCAGCATCAGGACACCCAGCACACAGCCTGACATTGGCAGAGAACATGAAACACATCCATGCAGCTTATCAGCATCAGGACATCCAGCACACAGGCTGGCAGTGGCAGAGAACATGAAACACATCCATGCAGCCTATCAGAATCAGGACACCCAGCACACAGCCTGGCACTGGCAGAGAACATGAACTTCATCCATGCTGCCTCTCAGCATCAGGACACCCAGCACACAGCCTGGCACTGGCAGAGAACATGAAACACATCCATGCATCTTATCAGCATCAGGACATCCAGAACACAGGCTGGCAGTGGCAGAGAACATGAAACACATCCATGCAGCCTCTCAGCATCAGGACTCCCAGCACACAGCCCGGCACTGGCAGAGAACATGAACTTCATCCATGCAGCCTCTCAGCATCAGGACACCCAGCACACAGCCTGGCACTGGCAGAGAACATGAAACACATCCATGCAGCTTATCAGCATCAGGACATCCAGCACACAGCCTGGCAGTGGCAGAGAACATGAAACACATCTATGCAGCTTATCAGCATCAGGACACCCAGCACACAGCCCGGTACTGGCAGAGAACATAAACTACATCCATGCAGCCTCTCAGCATCAGGACTCCCAGCACACAGCCCGGCACTGGCAGAGAACATGAAACACATCTATGCAGCCTCTCAGCATCAGGACACCCAGCACACAGCCTGGCACTGGCAGAGAACATGAAACACATCCATGCAGCTTATCAGCATCAGGACACCCAGCACACAGCCCGGTACTGGCAGAGAACATGAAACACATCCATGCATCTTCTCAGCATCAGGACATCCAGTGCACAGCCTGGCAGTGGCAGAGAACATAAACCACATCCATGCAGCCTCTCAGCATCAGGACACCCAGCACACAGCCCAGTACTGGCAGAGAACATAAACTACATCCATGCAGCCTCTCAGCATCAGGACACCCAGCACACAGCCCGGCACTTGCAGAGAACATGAACTTCATCCATGCAGCCTCTCAGCATCAGGACACCCAGCACACAGCCTGGCACTGGCAGAGAACATGCAACACATCCATGCAGCTTATCAGCATCAGGACATCCAGCACACAGGCTGGCAGTGGCAGAGAACATGAAACACATCCATGCAGCTTATCAGCATCAGGACATCCAGCACACAGCCCGGCACTGGCAGAGAACATGAACCACATCCATGCAGCCTCTCAGCATCAGGACACCCAGCACACAGCCCGGCACTTGCAGAGAACATGAACTTCATCCATGCAGCTTATCAGCATCAGGACAACCAGCACACAGCCCGGTACTGGCAGAGAACATGAAACACATCCATGCATCTTCTCAGCATCAGGACATCCAGCAGACAGCCTGACAGTGGCAGAGAGCATGAAACACACCGACGCAGTCTCTCAGCATGAGGAAACCCAGCACACAGCCTGGCACTGGCAGAGAACATGAAACATATTCCATGCAGCTTCTCACCATCAGGACATCCAGCACGCAGCCTGGCAGTGGCAAAGAACATGAAACACATCCATGCAGCCTATCAGAATTAGGACACCCAGCACACAGCCTGGCACTGGCAGAGAACATGAAACACATCCACGCAGTCTCTCAACATCATCAACCTCCAGCACGCAGCCCGGCACTGGCAGAGAACATAAACTACATCCATGCAGTCTCTCAGGATCAGGAAACCCAGCACACAGCCTGGCACTGGCAGAGAGCATGAAACACATCCATACAGTCTCTCTGCATCAGGAAACCCAGCACACAGCTCGGCACTGGCAGAGAACATAAACTACATCCATGCAGCCTCTCAGCATCAGGACACCCAGCACACAGCCCGGCACTGGCAGAGAACATGAATTTCATCCATGCAGCCTCTCAGCATCAGGACACCCAGCACACAGCCTGGCACTGGCAGAGAACATGAAACACATCCACGCAGTCTCTCAACATCATCAACCTCCAGCACGCAGCCCGGCACTGGCAGAGAACATAAACTACATCCATGCAGTCTCTCAGGATCAGGAAACCCAGCACACAGCCTGGCACTGGCAGAGAGCATGAAACACATCCATGCAGTCTCTCTGCATCAGGAAACCCAGCACACAGCCTGGCACTGGCAGAGAACATGAAACACATCCATGCAGTCTCTCAGTATCAGAACATCGAGCACACAGTCTGGCACTGACAGAGAACATTAACTTAATCCATGAAGCTTCTCAGCATAAGCACGCACAGCAAACAGCCTGGCTCTGGCAGAGGACATGAACCTCATAAATGCAGCCTCTCAGCATCAGAACATCCAGCACACAGCCCAACACTGGCAGAGAACATAAACCACATCCATACATCCTCTCACCATAAGGACATCCAGCACCCAGCCCAGCACTGGCAGAGAACATATACTACATCCATGCAGCCTCTCAGCATCAGGACACCCAGAACACAGCCTGGCACTGGTAGAGAACATAAACCACATCTATGCATCCTCTCAGTGTCAGGACACCCAGCACACAGCCTGGCACTAGCAGAGAACATGAAAGACATCCATGCAGCTTCTCAGCATCAGGACATCCAGCACACAGCCTGGCACTGGCAGAGAACATGAAACACATCCACGCAGTCTCTCACCATCAAAATTTCTTGCACACAGCCTGGAACCGGCAAAGAAAATAAACCTCATCAATGCAGCCTCTCAGCATCAGAACATCGAGCACACAGCCTGGCACTGGCAGAGAACATGAACTTCATCCATGCAGCCTCTCAGCATCAGGTCACCCAGCACACAGCCTGGCACGGGCAGAGAACATGAAACACATCCATGCAGCTTATCAGCATCAGGACATCCAGCACACAGGCTGGCAGTGGCAGAGAACATGAAACACATCCATGCAGCCTATCAGAATCAGGACACCCAGCACACAGCCTGGCACTGGCAGAGAACATGAACTTCATCCATGCAGCCTCTCAGCATCAGGACACCCAGCATACAGCCTGGCACTGGCAGAGAACATGAAACACATCCATGCAGCTTATCAGCATCAGGACATCCAGAACACAGGCTGGCAGTGGCAGAGAACATGAAACACATCCATGCAGCTTATCAGCATCAGGACACCCAGCACATAGCCCGGTACTGGCAGAGAACATAAACTACATCCATGCAGCCTCTCAGCATCAGGACTCCCAGCACACAGCCCGGCACTGGCAGAGAACATGAAACACATCTATGCAGCCTCTCAGCATCAGGACACCCAGCACACAGCCTGGCACTGGCAGAGAACATGAAACACATCCATGCAGCTTCTCAGCATTAGGACATCCAGTGCACAGCCTGGCAGTGGCAGAGAACATAAACCACATCCATGCAGCCTCTCAGCATCAGGACTCCCAGCACACAGCCCGGCACTGGCAGAGAACATGAAACACATCTATGCAGCCTCTCAGCATCAGGACACCCAGCACACAGCCTGGCATTGGCAGAGAACATGAAACACATCCGCGCAGTCTCTCACCATCAACATTTCTTGCACACAGCCTGGCACCGGCAAAGAAAATAAACCTCATCAATGCAGCCTCTCAGCATCAGAACATTGAGCACACAGTCTGGTACTGGCAGGGAACATGGTCCTCATCCATGCAGCCTCTCAACATAATCAACCTTCAGCACACAGCCCGGCACTGGCAGAGAACTTAAACTACATCCATGCAGCCTCTCAGCATCAGGACACCCAGCACACAGCCCGGCACTGGCAGAGAACATGAACTTCATCCATGCAGCCTCTCAGCATCAGGACACCCAGCACACAGCCTGACATTGGCAGAGAACATGAAACACATCCATGCAGCTTATCAGCATCAGGACATCCAGCACACAGGCTGGCAGTGGCAGAGAACATGAAACACATCCATGCAGCCTATCAGAATCAGGACACCCAGCACACAGCCTGGCACTGGCAGAGAACATGAACTTCATCCATGCAGCCTCTCAGCATCAGGACACCCAGCACACAGCCTGGCACTGGCAGAGAACATGAAACACATCCATGCATCTTATCAGCATCAGGACATCCAGAACACAGGCTGGCAGTGGCAGAGAACATGAAACACATCCATGCAGCTTATCAGCATCAGGACACCCAGCACATAGCCCGGTACTGGCAGAGAACATAAACTACATCCATGCAGCCTCTCAGCATCAGGACTCCCAGCACACAGCCTGGCACTGGCAGAGAACATGAACTTCATCCATGCAGCCTCTCAGCATCAGGACACCCAGCACACAGCCTGGCACTGGCAGAGAACATGAAACACATCCATGCAGCTTCTCAGCATTAGGACATCCAGCACACAGGCTGGAAGTGGCAGAGAACATGAAACACATCCATGCAGCCTATCAGAATCAGGACACCCAGCATACAGCCTGGCATTGGCAGAGAACATGAAACACATCCACGCAGTCTCTCACCATCAACATTTCTTGCACACAGCCTGGCACCGGCAAAGAAAATAAACCTCATCAATGCAGCCTCTCAGCATCAGAACATTGAGCACACAGTCTGGTACTGGCAGGGAACATGGTCCTCATCCATGCAGCCTCTCAACATAATCAACCTTCAGCACACAGCCCGGCACTGGCAGAGAACATAAACTACATCCATGCAGCCTCTCAGCATCAGGACGCCCAGCACACAGCCCGGCACTGGCAGAGAACATGAACTTCATCCATGCAGCCTCTCAGCATCAGGACACCCAGCACACAGCCTGACACTGGCAGAGAACATGAAACACATCCATGCAGCTTATCAGCATCAGGACATCCAGCACACAGGCTGGCAGTGGCAGAGAACATGAAACACATCCATGCAGCCTATCAGAATCAGGACACCCAGCACACAGCCTGGCACTGGCAGAGAACATGAACTTCATCCATGCAGCCTCTCAGCATCAGGACACCCAGCACACAGCCTGGCACTGGCAGAGAACATGAAACACATCCATGCATCTTATCAGCATCAGGACATCCAGAACACAGGCTGGCAGTGGCAGAGAACATGAAACACATCCATGCAGCCTCTCAGCATCAGGACTCCCAGCACACAGCCCGGCACTGGCAGAGAACAAGAACTTCATCCATGCAGCCTCTCAGCATCAGGACACCCAGCACACAGCCTGGCACTGGCAGAGAACATGAACTTCATCCATGCAGCCTCTCAGCATCAGGACACACAGCCTGGCACTGGTAGAGAACATAAACTACTACATCCATGCAGCCTCTCGGCATCAGGGCACACAGCCCGGCACTGGCAGAGAACATGAACTTCATCCATGCAGCCTCTCAGCATCAGGACACCCAGCACACAGCCCGGCACTGGCAGAGAACATGAAACACATCCATGAAGCCTATCAGAATCAGGACACCCAGCACACAGGCTGGCACTGGCAGAGAACATGAAACACATCCATGCAGCTTCTCAGCATCAGGACATCCAGTACACAGGCTGGCAGTGGCAGAGAACATGAAATAAATCCACGCAGTCTCTCAACATCATCAACCTCCAGCATGCAGCCCGGCACTGGCAGAGAATATAAACTACATCCATGCAGCCTCTCAGCATCAGGACACCCAGCACACAGCCCGGGACTGGCAGAGAACATGAAACACATCTATGCAGCCTCTCAGCATCAGGACACCCAGCACACAGCCCGGCACTGGCAGAGAACATGAACTTCATCCATACAGCCTCTCAGCATCAGGACACCCAGCACACAGCCTGGCACTGGCAGAGAACATGACACACATCCATGCAGCTTCTCAGCATCAGGACATCCAACACACAGGCTGGCAGTGGCAGAGAATATAAACTACATCCATGCAGCCTCTCAGCATCAGGACACCCAGCACACAGCCCGGCACTGGCAGAGAACATGAAACACATCTATGCAGCCTCTCAGCATCAGGACACCCAGCACAAAGCCTGGCACTGGCTGAGAACATGAAACACATCCACGCAGTCTCTCACCATCAAAATTCCTGGCACACAGCCTGGCACCGGCAAAGAAAATAAACCTCATCAATGCAGCCTCTCAGCATCAGAACATTGAGCACACAGCCTGGCACTGGCAGAGAACATGAAACACATCCATGCAGCCTCTCAGCATCCGGACACCCAGCACACAGCCTGGCACTGGCAGAGAACATGAAACACATCCATGCAGCTTCTCAGCATCAGGACATCCAGCACACAGCCTGGCAGTGGCAGAGAACATGAAACACATCCATGCAGCCTATCAGAATCAGGACACCCAGCACAAAGCCTGGCACTGGCTGAGAACATGAAACACATCCACGCAGTCTCTCACCATCAAAATTCCTGGAACACAGCCTGGCACCGGCAAAGAAAATAAACCTCATCAATGCAGCCTCTCAGCATCAGAACATTGGGCACACAGCCTGGCACTTGCAGAGAACATGGTCCTCATCCATGCAGCCTCTCATCATTATCAACCTCCAGCACACATCCCGGCACTGGCAGAGAACATAAACTACATCCATGCAGCCTCTCAGCATCTGGACACCCAGCACACAGCCCGGCACTGGAAGAGAACATGAACTTCATCCATGCAGCCTCTCAGAATCAGGTCACCCAGCACACAGCCTGGCACTGGCAGAGAACATGAAACACATCCATGCAGCTTCTCAGCATCAGGACATCCAGCAGACAGCCTGGCACTGGCAGAGAACAGGAAACACATCCACGCAGCTTCTCAGCATCAGGACATCCAGTACACAGGCTGGCAGTGGCAGAGAACATGAAACACATCCATGCAACCTATCAGAATCAGGACACCCAGCACATAGCCTGGCACTGGCTGAGAACATGAAACCCATCCACGCAGTCTCTCAACATCCAGCACGCAGTCCGGCACTGGCAGAGAACATAAACTACATCTATGCAGCCTATCAGAATCAGGACACCCAGCACACAGCCTGGCACTGGCTGAGAACATGAAACCCATCCACGCAGTCTCTCAACATCATCAACCTCCAGCACGCAGCCCAGCACTGGCAGAGAACATAAACTACATTCATGCAGTCTCTCAGCATCAGGACACCCAGCACACAGCCTGGCACTGGCAGAGAACATGAAACACATCTATGCAGCCTCTCAGCATCAAGACACCCAGCACACAGCCTGGCACTGGCAGAGAACATGAAACACATCCATGCAGCTTCTCAGCATTAGGACATCCAGTGCACAGCCTGGCAGTGGCAGAGAACATAAACCACATCCATGCAGCCTCTCAGCATCAGGACTCCCAGCACACAGCCCGGCACTGGCAGAGAACATGAAACACATCTATGCAGCCTCTCAGCATCAGGACACCCAGCACACAGCCTGGCATTGGCAGAGAACATGAAACACATCCGCGCAGTCTCTCACCATCAACATTTCTTGCACACAGCCTGGCACCGGCAAAGAAAATAAACCTCATCAATGCAGCCTCTCAGCATCAGAACATTGAGCACACAGTCTGGTACTGGCAGGGAACATGGTCCTCATCCATGCAGCCTCTCAACATAATCAACCTTCAGCACACAGCCCGGCACTGGCAGAGAACATAAACTACATCCATGCAGCCTCTCAGCATCAGGACACCCAGCACACAGCCCGGCACTGGCAGAGAACATGAACTTCATCCATGCAGCCTCTCAGCATCAGGATACCCAGCACACAGGCTGGCAGTGGCAGAGAACATGAAACACATCCATGCAGCCTATCAGAATCAGGACACCCAGCACACAGCCTGGCACTGGCAGAGAACATGAACTTCATCCATGCAGCCTCTCAGCATCAGGACACCCAGCACACAGCCTGGCACTGGCAGAGAACATGAAACACATCCATGCATCTTATCAGCATCAGGACATCCAGAACACAGGCTGGCAGTGGCAGAGAACATGAAACACATCCATGCAGCCTCTCAGCATCAGGACTCCCAGCACACAGCCCGGCACTGGCAGAGAACATGAACTTCATCCATGCAGCCTCTCAGCATCATGACACCCAGCACACAGCCTGGCACTGGCAGAGAACATGAAACACATCCATGCAGCTTATCAGCATCAGGACATCCAGCACACAGGCTGGCAGTGGCAGAGAACATGAAACACATCCATGCAGCTTATCAGCATCAGGACACCCAGCACACAGCCCGGTACTGGCAGAGAACATGAAACACATCCATGCATCTTCTCAGCATCAGGACATCCAGTGCACAGCCTGGCAGTGGCAGAGAACATAAACCAGATCCATGCAGCCTCTCAGCATCAGGACACCCAGCACACAGCCCAGTACTGGCAGAGAACATAAACTACATCCATGCAGCCTCTCAGCATCAGGACACCCAGCACACAGCCCGGCACTTGCAGAGAACATGAACTTCATCCATGCAGCCTCTCAGCATCAGGACACCCAGCACACAGCCTGGCACTGGCAGAGAACATGCAACACATCCATGCAGCTTATCAGCATCAGGACATCCAGCACACAGGCTGGCAGTGGCAGAGAACATGAAACACATCCATGCAGCTTATCAGCATCAGGACATCCAGCACACAGCCCGGCACTGGCAGAGAACATGAACCACATCCATGCAGCCTCTCAGCATCAGGACACCCAGCACACAGCCCGGCACTTGCAGAGAACATGAACTTCATCCATGCAGCTTATCAGCATCAGGACAACCAGCACACAGCCCGGTACTGGCAGAGAACATGAAACACATCCATGCATCTTCTCAGCATCAGGACATCCAGCAGACAGCCTGACAGTGGCAGAGAGCATGAAACACATCCACGCAGTCTCTCAGCATGAGGAAACCCAGCACACAGCCTGGCACTGGCAGAGAACATGAAACATATTCCATGCAGCTTCTCACCATCAGGACATCCAGCACGCAGCCTGGCAGTGGCAAAGAACATGAAACACATCCATGCAGCCTATCAGAATTAGGACACCCAGCACACAGCCTGGCACTGGCAGAGAACATGAAACACATCCACGCAGTCTCTCAACATCATCAACCTCCAGCACGCAGCCCGGCACTGGCAGAGAACATAAACTACATCCATGCAGTCTCTCAGGATCAGGAAACCCAGCACACAGCCTGGCACTGGCAGAGAGCATGAAACACATCCATGCAGTCTCTCTGCATCAGGAAACCCAGCACACAGCCTGGCACTGGCAGAGAACATGAAACACATCCATGCAGTCTCTCAGTATCAGAACATCGAGCACACAGTCTGGCACTGACAGAGAACATTAACTTAATCCATGAAGCTTCTCAGCATAAGCACGCACAGCAAACAGCCTGGCTCTGGCAGAGGACATGAACCTCATAAATGCAGCCTCTCAGCATCAGAACATCCAGCACACAGCCCAACACTGGCAGAGAACATAAACCACATCCATACATCCTCTCACCATAAGGACATCCAGCACCCAGCCCAGCACTGGCAGAGAACATATACTACATCCATGCAGCCTCTCAGCATCAGGACACCCAGCACACAGCCTGGCACTGGTAGAGAACATAAACCACATCTATGCATCCTCTCAGTGTCAGGACACCCAGCACACAGCCTGGCACTAGCAGAGAACATGAAAGACATCCATGCAGCTTCTCAGCATCAGGACATCCAGCACAGCCTGGCACTGGCAGAGAACATGAAACACATCCACGCAGTCTCTCACCATCAAAATTTCTTGCACACAGCCTGGCACCGGCAAAGAAAATAAACCTCATCAATGCAGCCTCTCAGCATCAGAACATCGAGCACACAGCCTGGCACTGGCAGAGAACATGAACTTCATCCATGCAGCCTCTCAGCATCAGGTCACCCAGCACACAGCCTGGCACGGGCAGAGAACATGAAACACATCCATGCAGCTTATCAGCATCAGGACATCCAGCACACAGGCTGGCAGTGGCAGAGAACATGAAACACATCCATGCAGCCTATCAGAATCAGGACACCCAGCACACAGCCTGGCACTGGCAGAGAATATGAACTTCATCCATGCAGCCTCTCAGCATCAGGACACCCAGCATACAGCCTGGCACTGGCAGAGAACATGAAACACATCCATGCAGCTTCTCAGCATCAGGACATCCAGCACACAGCCTGGCAGTGGCAGAGAACATGGTCCTCATCCATGCAGCCTCTCATCATTATCAACCTCCAGCACACAGCCCGGCACTGGCAGAGAACATAAACTACATCCATGCAGCCTCTCAGCATCAGGACACACAGCCTGGCACTGGTAGAGAACATAAACTACATCCATGCAGCCTCTCAGCATCTGGACACCCAGCACACAGCCCGGCACTGGCAGAGAACTTGAACTTCATCCAGGCAGCCTCTCAGCATCAGGACACCCAGCACACAGCCTGACAGTGGCAGAGAACATGAAACACATGCATGCAGTCTCTCAGCATCAGGACATCCAGCACACAGCTTGGCAGTGGCAGAGAACATGAAACACATCCATGCAGCCTATCAGAATCAGGACACCCAGCAGACAGCAGGGCTCTGGCAGAGGACATGAACCTCATAAATGCAGCCTCTCAGCATCAGAACATCCAGCACACAGCCCAACACTGGCAGAGAACATAAACCACATCCATACATCCTCTCACCATAAGGACATCCAGCACACAGCCCAGCATTGGCAGAGAACATAAACTACACCCATGCTGCCTCTCAGCATCAGGACACCCAGCACACAGCCTGGCACTGGCAGAGAACATGAAACACATCCATGCAGCCTCTCAGCATCAGGACACCCAGCACACAGCCTGGCACTGGCAGAGAACATGAAACACATCGATTCAGCTTCTCAGCATCAGGACAGCCAGCACACAGCCTGGCTCTGGCAGAGAACATAAACCATATCCATGCAGCTTCTCAGCATCACGTCATCCAGCACACAGCCTGGCACTGGCAGAGAACATGAAACACATACATGCAGCTTCTCAGCGTCAGGACATCCAGCACACAGCCTGGCAGTGGCAGAGAACATGAAACACATCCATGCAACCTATCAGAATCAGGACACCCAGCACACAGCCTGGCACTGGCAGAGAACATGAAACACATCCACGCAGTCTCTCGTAATCAAAATTTCTTGCACACAGCCTGGCACCGGCAAAGAAAATAAACCTCATCAATGCAGCCTCTCAGCATCAGAACGTTGAGCACACAGCCTGGCACTGGCAGAGAACATGGTCCTCATCCATGGAGAATCTCAACATTATCAACCTCCAGCACAAAGCCCGGCACTGGCAGAGAACATAAACTACATCCATGTAGCCTCTCAGCATCCGGACACCCAGCACACAGCCTGGCACTGGCAGAGAACATGAAACACATCCATGCAGCTTCTCAGCATCAGGACATCCAGAACACAGCCTGGCAGTGGCAGAGAACATGAAACACATCCATGCAGCCTATCAGAATCAGGACACTCAGCACACAGCCTGGCACTGGCAGAGAACAAGAAACACATCCACGCAGTCTCTCACCATCAAAATTCCTGGCACACAACCTGGCACCGGCAAAGAAAATAAACCTCATCAATGCAGCCTCTCAGCATCAGAACATTGAGCACACAGCCTGGCACTGGCAGAGAACATGGTCCTTATCCTTGCAGCCTCTCAACATTATCAACCTCCAGCAAACAGCCCGGCACTGGCAGAGAACCTAAACTACATCCATGCAGCCTCTCAGCATCAGGACACCCAGCACACAGCCCGGCACTGGCAGAGAACATGAACTTCATCAATGCAGCCTCTCGGCATCAGGACATCCAGCACACAGCCTGGCACTGGCAGAGAACATGAAACACATCCACGCAGTCTCTCACCTCAAAATTCCTTGCACACAGCCTGGCACCGGAAAAAGAAAATAAACCTCATCAATGCAGCCTCTCAGCATCAGAACATTGAGCACACAGCCTGGCACTGGCAGAGAACATGGTCCTCATCCATGCAGCCTCTCAACATCATCAACCTCCAGCACATAGCCCGACACTAGCAGAGAACATAAACTACATCCATGCAGCCTCTCAGCATCAGGACACCCAGCACACAGCCCGGCACTGGCAGAGAACATGAACTTCATCCATGCAGCCTCTCAGCATCAGGACACACAGCACACAGCCTGGCACTGGCAGAGAACATGAAAAACATCCATGCAGCCTATCAGAATCAGGACACCCAGCACACAGCCTGGCACTGGCAGAGAACAAGAAACACATCCACGCAGTCTCTCACCATCAAAATTCCTTGCACACAGCCTGACACCGGCAAAGAAAATAAACCTCATCAATGCAGCCTCTCAGCATCAGAACATTGAGCACACAGCCTGGCACTGGCAGAGAACATGGTCCTCATCCATGCAGCCTCTCAACATCATCAACCTCCAGCACACAGCCCGGCACTGGCAGAGAACATGAACTTCATCCATGCAGCCTCTCAGCATCAGGACACACAGCCTGGCATTGGTAGAGAACATAAACTACTACATCCATGCAGCCTCTCGGCATCAGGGCACACAGCCCGGCACTGGCAGAGAACATGAACTTCATCCATGCAGCCTCTCAGCATCAGGACACCCGGCACACAGCCCGGCACTGGCAGAGAACATGAAACACATCCATGAAGCCTATCAGAATCAGGACACCCAGCACACAGGCTGGCACTGGCAGAGAACATGAAACACATCCATGCAGCTTCTCAGCATCAGGACATCCAGTACACAGGCTGGCAGTGGCAGAGAACATGAAATAAATCCACGCAGTCTCTCAACATCATCAACCTCCAGCATGCAGCCCGGCACTGGCAGAGAATATAAACTACATCCATGCAGCCTCTCAGCATCAGGACACCCAGCACACAGCCCGGGACTGGCAGAGAACATGAAACACATCTATGCAGCCTCTCAGCATCAGGACACCCAGCACACAGCCCGGCACTGGCAGAGAACATGAACTTCATCCATACAGCCTCTCAGCATCAGGACACCCAGCACACAGCCTGGCACTGGCAGAGAACATGACACACATCCATGCAGCTTCTCAGCATCAGGACATCCATCACACAGGCTGGCAGTGGCAGAGAATATAAACTACATCCATGCAGCCTCTCAGCATCAGGACACCCAGCACACAGCCCGGCACTGGCAGAGAACATGAAACACATCTATGCAGCCTCTCAGCATCAGGACACCCAGCACAAAGCCTGGCACTGGCTGAGAACATGAAACACATCCACGCAGTCTCTCACCATCAAAATTCCTGGCACACAGCCTGGCACCGGCAAAGAAAATAAACCTCATCAATGCAGCCTCTCAGCATCAGAACATTGAGCACACAGCCTGGCACTGGCAGAGAACATGAAACACATCCATGCAGCCTCTCAGCATCCGGACACCCAGCACACAGCCTGGCACTGGCAGAGAACATGAAACACATCCATGCAGCTTCTCAGCATCAGGACATCCAGCACACAGCCTGGCAGTGGCAGAGAACATGAAACACATCCATGCAGCCTATCAGAATCAGGACACCCAGCACAAAGCCTGGCACTGGCTGAGAACATGAAACACATCCACGCAGTCTCTCACCATCAAAATTCCTGGCACACAGCCTGGCACCGGCAAAGAAAATTAACCTCATCAATGCAGCCTCTCAGCATCAGAACATTGGGCACACAGCCTGGC
Organism: Ambystoma mexicanum; assembly: GCF_040938575.1. Lineage (NCBI taxonomy): Eukaryota > Metazoa > Chordata > Amphibia > Caudata > Ambystomatidae > Ambystoma > Ambystoma mexicanum. Next base: position 1,249,680,394 of record NC_090934.1, read on the forward strand.
ACTTGCAGAGAACATGGTCCTCATCCATGCAGCCTCTCATCATTATCAACCTCCAGCACACATCCCGGCACTGGCAGAGAACATAAACTACATCCATGCAGCCTCTCAGCATCTGGACACCCAGCACACAGCCCGGCACTGGAAGAGAACATGAACTTCATCCATGCAGCCTCTCAGAATCAGGTCACCCAGCACACAGCCTGGCACTGGCAGAGAACATGAAACACATCCATGCAGCTTCTCAGCATCAGGACATCCAGCAGACAGCCTGGCACTGGCAGAGAACAGGAAACACATCCATGCAGCTTCTCAGCATCAGGACATCCAGTACACAGGCTGGCAGTGGCAGAGAACATGAAACACATCCATGCAACCTATCAGAATCAGGACACCCAGCACATAGCCTGGCACTGGCTGAGAACATGAAACCCATCCACGCAGTCTCTCAACATCCAGCACGCAGCCCGGCACTGGCAGAGAACATAAACTACATCTATGCAGCCTATCAGAATCAGGACACCCAGCACACAGCCTGGCACTGGCTGAGAACATGAAACCCATCCACGCAGTCTCTCAACATCATCAACCTCCAGCACGCAGCCCGGCACTGGCAGAGAACATAAACTACATTCATGCAGTCTCTCAGCATCAGGACACCCAGCACACAGCCTGGCACTGGCAGAGAACATGAAACACATCCATGCAGCTTCTCAGCATTAGGACATCCAGCACACAGGCTGGAAGTGGCAGAGAACATGAAACACATCCATGCAGCCTATCAGAATCAGGACACCCAGCACACAGCCTGGCATTGGCAGAGAACATGAAACACATCCACGCAGTCTCTCACCATCAACATTTCTTGCACACAGCCTGGCACCGGCAAAGAAAATAAACCTCATCAATGCAGCCTCTCAGCATCAGAACATTGAGCACACAGCCTGGCACTGGCAGAGAAAATAAACCTCATCAATGCAGCCTCTCAGCATCAGAACATTGAGCACACAGCCTGGTACTGGCAGAGAACATGGTCCTCATCAATGCAGCCTCTCAGCATCAGAACATTGAGCACACAGCCCGGCACTGGCAGAGAACATAAACTACATCCATGCAGCCTCTCAGCATCAGGACACCCAGCACACAGCCCGGCACTGGCAGAGAACATGAACTTCATCCATGCAGCCTCTCAGAATCAGGACACCCAGCACACAGCCTGGCACTGGCAGAGAACATGAAACACATCCATGCAGCTTATCAGCATCAGGACATCCAGCACACAGGCTGGCAGTGGCAGAGAACATGAAACACATCCATGCAGTCTATCAGAATCAGGACACCCAGCACACAGCCTGGCACTGGTAGAGAACATGAACTTCATCCATGCAGCCTCTCAGCATCAGGACACCCAGCACACAGCCTGGCACTGGCAGAGAACATGAAACACATCCATGCAGCTTATCAGCATCAGGACATCCAGCACACAGGCTGGCAGTGGCAGAGAACATGAAACACATCCATGCAGCTTATCAGCATCAGGACACCCAGCACACAGCCCGGTACTGGCAGAGAACATAAACTACATCCATGCAGCCTCTCAGCATCAGGACTCCCAGCACACAGCCCGGCACTGGCAGAGAACATGAACTTCATCCATGCAGCCTCTCAGCATCAGGACACCCAGCACACAGCCTGGCACTGGCAGAGAACATGAAACACATCCCTGCAGCTTATCAGCATCAGGACATCCAGCACACAGGCTGGCAGTGGCAGAGAACATGAAACACATCCATGCAGCTTATCAGCATCAGGACATCCAGCACACAGCCCGGTACTGGCAGAGAACATGAAACACATCCATGCATCTTCTCAGCATCAGGACATCCAGCACACAGCCCGGCACTGGCAGAGAACATGAACCACATCCATGCAGCCTCTCAGCATCAGGACACCCAGCACACAGCCCGGCACTTGCAGAGAACATGAACTTCATCCATGCAGCTTATCAGCATCAGGACAACCAGCACACAGCCCGGTACTGGCAGAGAACATGAAACACATCCATGCATCTTCTCAGCATCAGGACATCCAGCAGACAGCCTGACAGTGGCAGAGAGCATGAAACACATCCACGCAGTCTCTCAGCATCAGGAAACCCAGCACAGAGCCTGGCACTGGCAGAGAACATGAAACATATTCCATGCAGCTTCTCACCATCAGGACATCCAGCACGCAGCCTGGCAGTGGCAAAGAACATGAAACACATCCATGCAGCCTATCAGAATTAGGACACCCAGCACACAGCCTGGCACTGGCAGAGAACATGAAACACATCCACGCAGTCTCTCAACATCATCAACCTCCAGCACGCAGCCCGGCACTGGCAGAGAACATAAACTACATCCATGCAGCCTCTCAGCATCAGGACACCCAGCACACAGCCCGGCACTGGCAGAGAACATGAATTTCATCCATGCAGCCTCTCAGCATCAGGACACCCAGCACACAGCCTGGCACTGGCAGAGAACATGAAACACATCCACGCAGTCTCTCAACATCATCAACCTCCAGCACGCAGCCCGGCACTGGCAGAGAACATAAACTACATCCATGCAGTCTCTCAGGATCAGGAAACCCAGCACACAGCCTGGCACTGGCAGAGAGCATGAAACACATCCATGCAGTCTCTCTGCATCAGGAAACCCAGCACACAGCCTGGCACTGGCAGAGAACATGAAACACATCCATGCAGTCTCTCAGTATCAGAACATCGAGCACACAGTCTGGCACTGACAGAGAACATTAACTTAATCCATGAAGCTTCTCAGCATAAGCACGCACAGCAAACAGCCTGGCTCTGGCAGAGGACATGAACCTCATAAATGCAGCCTCTCAGCATCAGAACATCCAGCACATAGCCCAACACTGGCAGAGAACATAAACCACATCCATACATCCTCTCACCATAAGGACATCCAGCACCCAGCCTAGCACTGGCAGAGAACATATACTACATCCATGCAGCCTCTCAGCATCAGGACACCCAGCACACAGCCTGGCACTGGTAGAGAACATAAACCACATCTATGCATCCTCTCAGTGTCAGGACACCCAGCACACAGCCTGGCACTAGCAGAGAACATGAAAGACATCCATGCAGCTTCTCAGCATCAGGACATCCAGCACACAGCCTGGCACTGGCAGAGAACATGAAACACATCCATGCAGTCTCTCACCATCAAAATTTCTTGCACACAGCCTGGAACCGGCAAAGAAAATAAACCTCATCAATGCAGCCTCTCAGCATCAGAACATCGAGCACACAGCCTGGCACTGGCAGAGAACATGAACTTCATCCATGCAGCCTCTCAGCATCAGGTCACCCAGCACACAGCCTGGCACGGGCAGAGAACATGAAACACATCCATGCAGCTTATCAGCATCAGGACATCCAGCACACAGGCTGGCAGTGGCAGAGAACATGAAACACATCCATGCAGCCTATCAGAATCAGGACACCCAGCACACAGCCTGGCACTGGTAGAGAACATGAACTTCATCCATGCAGCCTCTCAGCATCAGGACACCCAGCATACAGCCTGGCACTGGCAGAGAACATGAAACACATCCATGCAGCTTATCAGCATCAGGACATCCAGAACACAGGCTGGCAGTGGCAGAGAACATGAAACACATCCATGCAGCTTATCAGCATCAGGACACCCAGCACATAGCCCGGTACTGGCAGAGAACATAAACTACATCCATGCAGCCTCTCAGCATCAGGACTCCCAGCACACAGCCCGGCACTGGCAGAGAACATGAAACACATCTATGCAGCCTCTCAGCATCAGGACACCCAGCATACAGCCTGGCACTGGCAGAGAACATGAAACACATCCATGCAGCTTCTCAGCATTAGGACATCCAGTGCACAGCCTGGCAGTGGCAGAGAACATAAACCACATCCATGCAGCCTCTCAGCATCAGGACTCCCAGCACACAGCCCGGCACTGGCAGAGAACATGAAACACATCTATGCAGCCTCTCAGCATCAGGACACCCAGCACACAGCCTGGCATTGGCAGAGAACATGAAACACATCCGCGCAGTCTCTCACCATCAACATTTCTTGCACACAGCCTGGCACCGGCAAAGAAAATAAACCTCATCAATGCAGCCTCTCAGCATCAGAACATTGAGCACACAGTCTGGTACTGGCAGGGAACATGGTCCTCATCCATGCAGCCTCTCAACATAATCAACCTTCAGCACACAGCCCGGCACTGGCAGAGAACATAAACTACATCCATGCAGCCTCTCAGCATCAGGACACCCAGCACACAGCCCGGCACTGGCAGAGAACATGAACTTCATCCATGCAGCCTCTCAGCATTAGGACACCCAGCACACAGCCTGACATTGGCAGAGAACATGAAACACATCCATGCAGCTTATCAGCATCAGGACATCCAGCACACAGGCTGGCAGTGGCAGAGAACATGAAACACATCCATGCAGCCTATCAGAATCAGGACACCCAGCACACAGCCTGGCACTGGCAGAGAACATGAACTTCATCCATGCAGCCTCTCAGCATCAGGACACCCAGCACACAGCCTGGCACTGGCAGAGAACATGAAACACATCCATGCATCTTATCAGCATCAGGACATCCAGAACACAGGCTGGCAGTGGCAGAGAACATGAAACACATCCATGCAGCCTCTCAGCATCAGGACTCCCAGCACACAGCCCGGCACTGGCAGAGAACATGAACTTCATCCATGCAGCCTCTCAGCATCAGGACACCCAGCACACAGCCTGGCACTGGCAGAGAACATGAAACACATCCACGCAGTCTCTCAACATCATCAACCTCCAGCACGCAGCCCGGCACTGGCAGAGAACATAAACTACATCCATGCAGCCTCTCAGCATCAGGACACCCAGCACACAGCCCGGCACTGGCAGAGAACATGAATTTCATCCATGCAGCCTCTCAGCATCAGGACACCCAGCACACAGCCTGGCACTGGCAGAGAACATGAAACACATCCACGCAGTCTCTCAACATCATCAACCTCCAGCACGCAGCCCGGCACTGGCAGAGAACATAAACTACATCCATGCAGTCTCTCAGGATCAGGAAACCCAGCACACAGCCTGGCACTGGCAGAGAGCATGAAACACATCCATGCAGTCTCTCTGCATCAGGAAACCCAGCACACAGCCTGGCACTGGCAGAGAACATGAAACACATCCATGCAGTCTCTCAGTATCAGAACATCGAGCACACAGTCTGGCACTGACAGAGAACATTAACTTAATCCATGAAGCTTCTCAGCATAAGCACGCACAGCAAACAGCCTGGCTCTGGCAGAGGACATGAACCTCATAAATGCAGCCTCTCAGCATCAGAACATCCAGCACATAGCCCAACACTGGCAGAGAACATAAACCACATCCATACATCCTCTCACCATAAGGACATCCAGCACCCAGCCTAGCACTGGCAGAGAACATATACTACATCCATGCAGCCTCTCAGCATCAGGACACCCAGCACACAGCCTGGCACTGGTAGAGAACATAAACCACATCTATGCATCCTCTCAGTGTCAGGACACCCAGCACACAGCCTGGCACTAGCAGAGAACATGAAAGACATCCATGCAGCTTCTCAGCATCAGGACATCCAGCACACAGCCTGGCACTGGCAGAGAACATGAAACACATCCATGCAGTCTCTCACCATCAAAATTTCTTGCACACAGCCTGGAACCGGCAAAGAAAATAAACCTCATCAATGCAGCCTCTCAGCATCAGAACATCGAGCACACAGCCTGGCACTGGCAGAGAACATGAACTTCATCCATGCAGCCTCTCAGCATCAGGTCACCCAGCACACAGCCTGGCACGGGCAGAGAACATGAAACACATCCATGCAGCTTATCAGCATCAGGACATCCAGCACACAGGCTGGCAGTGGCAGAGAACATGAAACACATCCATGCAGCCTATCAGAATCAGGACACCCAGCACACAGCCTGGCACTGGTAGAGAACATGAACTTCATCCATGCAGCCTCTCAGCATCAGGACACCCAGCATACAGCCTGGCACTGGCAGAGAACATGAAACACATCCATGCAGCTTATCAGCATCAGGACATCCAGAACACAGGCTGGCAGTGGCAGAGAACATGAAACACATCCATGCAGCTTATCAGCATCAGGACACCCAGCACATAGCCCGGTACTGGCAGAGAACATAAACTACATCCATGCAGCCTCTCAGCATCAGGACTCCCAGCACACAGCCCGGCACTGGCAGAGAACATGAAACACATCTATGCAGCCTCTCAGCATCAGGACACCCAGCATACAGCCTGGCACTGGCAGAGAACATGAAACACATCCATGCAGCTTCTCAGCATTAGGACATCCAGTGCACAGCCTGGCAGTGGCAGAGAACATAAACCACATCCATGCAGCCTCTCAGCATCAGGACTCCCAGCACACAGCCCGGCACTGGCAGAGAACATGAAACACATCTATGCAGCCTCTCAGCATCAGGACACCCAGCACACAGCCTGGCATTGGCAGAGAACATGAAACACATCCGCGCAGTCTCTCACCATCAACATTTCTTGCACACAGCCTGGCACCGGCAAAGAAAATAAACCTCATCAATGCAGCCTCTCAGCATCAGAACATTGAGCACACAGTCTGGTACTGGCAGGGAACATGGTCCTCATCCATGCAGCCTCTCAACATAATCAACCTTCAGCACACAGCCCGGCACTGGCAGAGAACATAAACTACATCCATGCAGCCTCTCAGCATCAGGACACCCAGCACACAGCCCGGCACTGGCAGAGAACATGAACTTCATCCATGCAGCCTCTCAGCATTAGGACACCCAGCACACAGCCTGACATTGGCAGAGAACATGAAACACATCCATGCAGCTTATCAGCATCAGGACATCCAGCACACAGGCTGGCAGTGGCAGAGAACATGAAACACATCCATGCAGCCTATCAGAATCAGGACACCCAGCACACAGCCTGGCACTGGCAGAGAACATGAACTTCATCCATGCAGCCTCTCAGCATCAGGACACCCAGCACACAGCCTGGCACTGGCAGAGAACATGAAACACATCCATGCATCTTATCAGCATCAGGACATCCAGAACACAGGCTGGCAGTGGCAGAGAACATGAAACACATCCATGCAGCCTCTCAGCATCAGGACTCCCAGCACACAGCCCGGCACTGGCAGAGAACATGAACTTCATCCATGCAGCCTCTCAGCATCAGGACACCCAGCACACAGCCTGGCACTGGCAGAGAACATGAAACACATCCATGCAGCTTATCAGCATCAGGACATCCAGCACACAGGCTGGCAGTGGCAGAGAACATGAAACACATCCATGCAGCTTATCAGCATCAGGACACCCAGCACACAGCCCGGTACTGGCAGAGAACATGAAACACATCCATGCATCTTCTCAGCATCAGGACATCCAGTGCACAGCCTGGCAGTGGCAGAGAACATAAACCACATCCATGCAGCCTCTCAGCATCAGGACACCCAGCACACAGCCCAGTACTGGCAGAGAACATAAACTACATCCATGCAGCCTCTCAGCATCAGGACACCCAGCACACAGCCCGGCACTTGCAGAGAACATGAACTTCATCCATGCAGCCTCTCAGCATCAGGACACCCAGCACACAGCCTGGCACTGGCAGAGAACATGCAACACATCCATGCAGCTTATCAGCATCAGGACATCCAGCACACAGGCTGGCAGTGGCAGAGAACATGAAACACATCCATGCAGCTTATCAGCATCAGGACATCCAGCACACAGCCCGGCACTGGCAGAGAACATGAACCACATCCATGCAGCCTCTCAGCATCAGGACACCCAGCACACAGCCCGGCACTTGCAGAGAACATGAACTTCATCCATGCAGCTTATCAGCATCAGGACAACCAGCACACAGCCCGGTACTGGCAGAGAACATGAAACACATCCATGCATCTTCTCAGCATCAGGACATCCAGCAGACAGCCTGACAGTGGCAGAGAGCATGAAACACATCCACGCAGTCTCTCAGCATGAGGAAACCCAGCACACAGCCTGGCACTGGCAGAGAACATGAAACATATTCCATGCAGCTTCTCACCATCAGGACATCCAGCACGCAGCCTGGCAGTGGCAAAGAACATGAAACACATCCATGCAGCCTATCAGAATTAGGACACCCAGCACACAGCCTGGCACTGGCAGAGAACATGAAACACATCCACGCAGTCTCTCAACATCATCAACCTCCAGCACGCAGCCCGGCACTGGCAGAGAACATAAACTACATCCATGCAGTCTCTCAGGATCAGGAAACCCAGCACACAGCCTGGCACTGGCAGAGAACATGGTCCTCATCCATGCAGCCTCTCAACATCATCAACCTCCAGCACACAGCCCGGCACTGGCAGAGAACATGAACTTCATCCATGCAGCCTCTCAGCATCAGGACACACAGCCTGGCATTGGTAGAGAACATAAACTACTACATCCATGCAGCCTCTCGGCATCAGGGCACACAGCCCGGCACTGGCAGAGAACATGAACTTCATCCATGCAGCCTCTCAGCATCAGGACACCCGGCACACAGCCCGGCACTGGCAGAGAACATGAAACACATCCATGAAGCCTATCAGAATCAGGACACCCAGCACACAGGCTGGCACTGGCAGAGAACATGAAACACATCCATGCAGCTTCTCAGCATCAGGACATCCAGTACACAGGCTGGCAGTGGCAGAGAACATGAAATAAATCCACGCAGTCTCTCAACATCATCAACCTCCAGCATGCAGCCCGGCACTGGCAGAGAATATAAACTACATCCATGCAGCCTCTCAGCATCAGGACACCCAGCACACAGCCCGGGACTGGCAGAGAACATGAAACACATCTATGCAGCCTCTCAGCATCAGGACACCCAGCACACAGCCCGGCACTGGCAGAGAACATGAACTTCATCCATACAGCCTCTCAGCATCAGGACACCCAGCACACAGCCTGGCACTGGCAGAGAACATGACACACATCCATGCAGCTTCTCAGCATCAGGACATCCAACACACAGGCTGGCAGTGGCAGAGAATATAAACTACATCCATGCAGCCTCTCAGCATCAGGACACCCAGCACACAGCCCGGCACTGGCAGAGAACATGAAACACATCTATGCAGCCTCTCAGCATCAGGACACCCAGCACAAAGCCTGGCACTGGCTGAGAACATGAAACACATCCACGCAGTCTCTCACCATCAAAATTCCTGGCACACAGCCTGGCACCGGCAAAGAAAATAAACCTCATCAATGCAGCCTCTCAGCATCAGAACATTGAGCACACAGCCTGGCACTGGCAGAGAACATGAAACACATCCATGCAGCCTCTCAGCATCCGGACACCCAGCACACAGCCTGGCACTGGCAGAGAACATGAAACACATCCATGCAGCTTCTCAGCATCAGGACATCCAGCACACAGCCTGGCAGTGGCAGAGAACATGAAACACATCCATGCAGCCTATCAGAATCAGGACACCCAGCACAAAGCCTGGCACTGGCTGAGAACATGAAACACATCCACGCAGTCTCTCACCATCAAAATTCCTGGCACACAGCCTGGCACCGGCAAAGAAAATTAACCTCATCAATGCAGCCTCTCAGCATCAGAACATTGGGCACACAGCCTGGCACTTGCAGAGAACATGGTCCTCATCCATGCAGCCTCTCATCATTATCAACCTCCAGCACACATCCCGGCACTGGCAGAGAACATAAACTACATCCATGCAGCCTCTCAGCATCTGGACAGCCAGCACACAGCCCGGCACTGGAAGAGAACATGAACTTCATCCATGCAGCCTCTCAGAATCAGGTCACCCAGCACACAGCCTGGCACTGGCAGAGAACATGAAACACATCCATGCAGCTTCTCAGCATCAGGACATCCAGCAGACAGCCTGGCACTGGCAGAGAACAGGAAACACATCCATGCAGCTTCTCAGCATCAGGACATCCAGTACACAGGCTGGCAGTGGCAGAGAACATGAAACACATCCATGCAACCTATCAGAATCAGGACACCCAGCACATAGCCTGGCACTGGCTGAGAACATGAAACCCATCCACGCAGTCTCTCAACATCCAGCACGCAGCCCGGCACTGGCAGAGAACATAAACTACATCTATGCAGCCTGTCAGAATCAGGACACCCAGCACACAGCCTGGCACTGGCTGAGAACATGAAACCCATCCACGCAGTCTCTCAACATCATCAACCTCCAGCACGCAGCCCGGCACTGGCAGAGAACATAAACTACATTCATGCAGTCTCTCAGCATCAGGACACCCAGCACACAGCCTGGCACTGGCAGAGAACATGAAACACATCCATGCAGCTTCTCAGCATCAGGACATCCAGCACACAGGCTGGAAGTGGCAGAGAACATGAAACACATCCATGCAGCCTATCAGAATCAGGACACCCAGCACACAGCCTGGCATTGGCAGAGAACATGAAACACATCCACGCAGTCTCTCACCATCAACATTTCTTGCACACAGCCTGGCACCGGCAAAGAAAATAAACCTCATCAATGCAGCCTCTCAGCATCAGAACATTGAGCACACAGCCTGGCACTGGCAGAGAAAATAAACCTCATCAATGCAGCCTCTCAGCATCAGAACATTGAGCACACAGCCTGGTACTGGCAGAGAACATGGTCCTCATCAATGCAGCCTCTCAGCATCAGAACATTGAGCACACAGCCCGGCACTGGCAGAGAACATAAACTACATCCATGCAGCCTCTCAGCATCAGGACACCCAGCACACAGCCAGGCACTGGCAGAGAACATGAACTTCATCCATGCAGCCTCTCAGAATCAGGACACCCAGCACACAGCCTGGCACTGGCAGAGAACATGAAACACATCCATGCAGCTTATCAGCATCAGGACATCCAGCACACAGGCTGGCAGTGGCAGAGAACATGAAACACATCCATGCAGTCTATCAGAATCAGGACACCCAGCACACAGCCTGGCACTGGTAGAGAACATGAACTTCATCCATGCAGCCTCTCAGCATCAGGACACCCAGCACACAGCCTGGCACTGGCAGAGAACATGAAACACATCCATGCAGCTTATCAGCATCAGGACATCCAGCACACAGGCTGGCAGTGGCAGAGAACATGAAACACATCCATGCAGCTTATCAGCATCAGGACACCCAGCACACAGCCCGGTACTGGCAGAGAACATAAACTACATCCATGCAGCCTCTCAGCATCAGGACTCCCAGCACACAGCCCGGCACTGGCAGAGAACATGAACTTCATCCATGCAGCCTCTCAGCATCAGGACACCCAGCACACAGCCTGGCACTGGCAGAGAACATGAAACACATCCCTGCAGCTTATCAGCATCAGGACATCCAGCACACAGGCTGGCAGTGGCAGAGAACATGAAACACATCCATGCAGCTTATCAGCATCAGGACATCCAGCACACAGCCCGGTACTGGCAGAGAACATGAAACACATCCATGCATCTTCTCAGCATCAGGACATCCAGCACACAGCCCGGCACTGGCAGAGAACATGAACCACATCCATGCAGCCTCTCAGCATCAGGACACCCAGCACACAGCCCGGCACTTGCAGAGAACATGAACTTCATCCATGCAGCTTATCAGCATCAGGACAACCAGCACACAGCCCGGTACTGGCAGAGAACATGAAACACATCCATGCATCTTCTCAGCATCAGGACATCCAGCAGACAGCCTGACAGTGGCAGAGAGCATGAAACACATCCACGCAGTCTCTCAGCATCTGGAAACCCAGCACACAGCCTGGCACTGGCAGAGAACATGAAACATATTCCATGCAGCTTCTCACCATCAGGACATCCAGCACGCAGCCTGGCAGTGGCAAAGAACATGAAACACATCCATGCAGCCTATCAGAATTAGGACACCCAGCACACAGCCTGGCACTGGCAGAGAACATGAAACACATCCACGCAGTCTCTCAACATCATCAACCTCCAGCACGCAGCCCGGCACTGGCAGAGAACATAAACTACATCCATGCAGCCTCTCAGCATCAGGACACCCAGCACACAGCCCGGCACTGGCAGAGAACATGAATTTCATCCATGCAGCCTCTCAGCATCAGGACACCCAGCACACAGCCTGGCACTGGCAGAGAACATGAAACACATCCACGCAGTCTCTCAACATCATCAACCTCCAGCACGCAGCCCGGCACTGGCAGAGAACATAAACTACATCCATGCAGTCTCTCAGGATCAGGAAACCCAGCACACAGCCTGGCACTGGCAGAGAGCATGAAACACATCCATGCAGTCTCTCTGCATCAGGAAACCCAGCACACAGCCTGGCACTGGCAGAGAACATGAAACACATCCATGCAGTCTCTCAGTATCAGAACATCGAGCACACAGTCTGGCACTGACAGAGAACATTAACTTAATCCATGAAGCTTCTCAGCATAAGCACGCACAGCAAACAGCCTGGCTCTGGCAGAGGACATGAACCTCATAAATGCAGCCTCTCAGCATCAGAACATCCAGCACATAGCCCAACACTGGCAGAGAACATAAACCACATCCATACATCCTCTCACCATAAGGACATCCAGCACCCAGCCTAGCACTGGCAGAGAACATATACTACATCCATGCAGCCTCTCAGCATCAGGACACCCAGCACACAGCCTGGCACTGGTAGAGAACATAAACCACATCTATGCATCCTCTCAGTGTCAGGACACCCAGCACACAGCCTGGCACTAGCAGAGAACATGAAAGACATCCATGCAGCTTCTCAGCATCAGGACATCCAGCACACAGCCTGGCACTGGCAGAGAACATGAAACACATCCATGCAGTCTCTCACCATCAAAATTTCTTGCACACAGCCTGGAACCGGCAAAGAAAATAAACCTCATCAATGCAGCCTCTCAGCATCAGAACATCGAGCACACAGCCTGGCACTGGCAGAGAACATGAACTTCATCCATGCAGCCTCTCAGCATCAGGTCACCCAGCACACAGCCTGGCACGGGCAGAGAACATGAAACACATCCATGCAGCTTATCAGCATCAGGACATCCAGCACACAGGCTGGCAGTGGCAGAGAACATGAAACACATCCATGCAGCCTATCAGAATCAGGACACCCAGCACACAGCCTGGCACTGGTAGAGAACATGAACTTCATCCATGCAGCCTCTCAGCATCAGGACACCCAGCATACAGCCTGGCACTGGCAGAGAACATGAAACACATCCATGCAGCTTATCAGCATCAGGACATCCAGAACACAGGCTGGCAGTGGCAGAGAACATGAAACACATCCATGCAGCTTATCAGCATCAGGACACCCAGCACATAGCCCGGTACTGGCAGAGAACATAAACTACATCCATGCAGCCTCTCAGCATCAGGACTCCCAGCACACAGCCCGGCACTGGCAGAGAACATGAAACACATCTATGCAGCCTCTCAGCATCAGGACACCCAGCACACAGCCTGGCACTGGCAGAGAACATGAAACACATCCATGCAGCTTCTCAGCATTAGGACATCCAGTGCACAGCCTGGCAGTGGCAGAGAACATAAACCACATCCATGCAGCCTCTCAGCATCAGGACTCCCAGCACACAGCCCGGCACTGGCAGAGAACATGAAACACATCTATGCAGCCTCTCAGCATCAGGACACCCAGCACACAGCCTGGCATTGGCAGAGAACATGAAACACATCCGCGCAGTCTCTCACCATCAACATTTCTTGCACACAGCCTGGCACCGGCAAAGAAAATAAACCTCATCAATGCAGCCTCTCAGCATCAGAACATTGAGCACACAGTCTGGTACTGGCAGGGAACATGGTCCTCATCCATGCAGCCTCTCAACATAATCAACCTTCAGCACACAGCCCGGCACTGGCAGAGAACATAAACTACATCCATGCAGCCTCTCAGCATCAGGACACCCAGCACACAGCCCGGCACTGGCAGAGAACATGAACTTCATCCATGCAGCCTCTCAGCATTAGGACACCCAGCACACAGCCTGACATTGGCAGAGAACATGAAACACATCCATGCAGCTTATCAGCATCAGGACATCCAGCACACAGGCTGGCAGTGGCAGAGAACATGAAACACATCCATGCAGCCTATCAGAATCAGGACACCCAGCACACAGCCTGGCACTGGCAGAGAACATGAACTTCATCCATGCAGCCTCTCAGCATCAGGACACCCAGCACACAGCCTGGCACTGGCAGAGAACATGAAACACATCCATGCATCTTATCAGCATCAGGACATCCAGAACACAGGCTGGCAGTGGCAGAGAACATGAAACACATCCATGCAGCCTCTCAGCATCAGGACTCCCAGCACACAGCCCGGCACTGGCAGAGAACATGAACTTCATCCATGCAGCCTCTCAGCATCAGGACACCCAGCACACAGCCTGGCACTGGCAGAGAACATGAAACACATCCATGCAGCTTATCAGCATCAGGACATCCAGCACACAGGCTGGCAGTGGCAGAGAACATGAAACACATCCATGCAGCTTATCAGCATCAGGACACCCAGCACACAGCCCGGTACTGGCAGAGAACATGAAACACATCCATGCATCTTCTCAGCATCAGGACATCCAGTGCACAGCCTGGCAGTGGCAGAGAACATAAACCACATCCATGCAGCCTCTCAGCATCAGGACACCCAGCACACAGCCCAGTACTGGCAGAGAACATAAACTACATCCATGCAGCCTCTCAGCATCAGGACACCCAGCACACAGCCCGGCACTTGCAGAGAACATGAACTTCATCCATGCAGCCTCTCAGCATCAGGACACCCAGCACACAGCCTGGCACTGGCAGAGAACATGCAACACATCCATGCAGCTTATCAGCATCAGGACATCCAGCACACAGGCTGGCAGTGGCAGAGAACATGAAACACATCCATGCAGCTTATCAGCATCAGGACATCCAGCACACAGCCCGGCACTGGCAGAGAACATGAACCACATCCATGCAGCCTCTCAGCATCAGGACACCCAGCACACAGCCCGGCACTTGCAGAGAACATGAACTTCATCCATGCAGCTTATCAGCATCAGGACAACCAGCACACAGCCCGGTACTGGCAGAGAACATGAAACACATCCATGCATCTTCTCAGCATCAGGACATCCAGCAGACAGCCTGACAGTGGCAGAGAGCATGAAACACATCCACGCAGTCTCTCAGCATGAGGAAACCCAGCACACAGCCTGGCACTGGCAGAGAACATGAAACATATTCCATGCAGCTTCTCACCATCAGGACATCCAGCACGCAGCCTGGCAGTGGCAAAGAACATGAAACACATCCATGCAGCCTATCAGAATTAGGACACCCAGCACACAGCCTGGCACTGGCAGAGAACATGAAACACATCCACGCAGTCTCTCAACATCATCAACCTCCAGCACGCAGCCCGGCACTGGCAGAGAACATAAACTACATCCATGCAGTCTCTCAGGATCAGGAAACCCAGCACACAGCCTGGCACTGGCAGAGAGCATGAAACACATCCATGCAGTCTCTCTGCATCAGGAAACCCAGCACACAGCTCGGCACTGGCAGAGAACATAAACTACATCCATGCAGCCTCTCAGCATCAGGACACCCAGCACACAGCCCGGCACTGGCAGAGAACATGAATTTCATCCATGCAGCCTCTCAGCATCAGGACACCCAGCACACAGCCTGGCACTGGCAGAGAACATGAAACACATCCACGCAGTCTCTCAACATCATCAACCTCCAGCACGCAGCCCGGCACTGGCAGAGAACATAAACTACATCCATGCAGTCTCTCAGGATCAGGAAACCCAGCACACAGCCTGGCACTGGCAGAGAGCATGAAACACATCCATGCAGTCTCTCTGCATCAGGAAACCCAGCACACAGCCTGGCACTGGCAGAGAACATGAAACACATCCATGCAGTCTCTCAGTATCAGAACATCGAGCACACAGTCTGGTACTGACAGAGAACATTAACTTAATCCATGAAGCTTCTCAGCATAAGCACGCACAGCAAACAGCCTGGCTCTGGCAGAGAACATGAACCTCATAAATGCAGCCTCTCAGCATCAGAACATCCAGCACACAGCCCAACACTGGCAGAGAACATAAACCACATCCATACATCCTCTCACCATAAGGACATCCAGCACCCAGCCCAGCACTGGCAGAGAACATATACTACATCCATGCAGCCTCTCAGCATCAGGACACCCAGCACACAGCCTGGCACTGGTAGAGAACATAAACCACATCTATGCATCCTCTCAGTGTCAGGACACCCAGCACACAGCCTGGCACTAGCAGAGAACATGAAAGACATCCATGCAGCTTCTCAGCATCAGGACATCCAGCACAGCCTGGCACTGGCAGAGAACATGAAACACATCCACGCAGTCTCTCACCATCAAAATTTCTTGCACACAGCCTGGCACCGGCAAAGAAAATAAACCTCATCAATGCAGCCTCTCAGCATCAGAACATCGAGCACATAGCCTGGCACTGGCAGAGAACATGAACTTCATCCATGCAGCCTCTCAGCATCAGGTCACCCAGCACACAGCCTGGCACGGGCAGAGAACATGAAACACATCCATGCAGCTTATCAGTATCAGGACATCCAGCACACAGGCTGGCAGTGGCAGAGAACATGAAACACATCCATGCAGCCTATCAGAATCAGGACACCCAGCACACAGCCTGGCACTGGCAGAGAATATGAACTTCATCCATGCAGCCTCTCAGCATCAGGACACCCAGCATACAGCCTGGCACTGGCAGAGAACATGAAACACATCCATGCAGCTTCTCAGCATCAGGACATCCAGCACACAGCCCGGCACTGGCAGAGAACATAAACTACATCCATGCAGCCTCTCAGCATCAGGACACACAGCCTGGCACTGGTAGAGAACATAAACTACATCCATGCAGCCTCTCAGCATCTGGACACCCAGCACACAGCCCGGCACTGGCAGAGAACTTGAACTTCATCCAGGCAGCCTCTCAGCATCAGGACACCCAGCACACAGCCTGACAGTGGCAGAGAACATGAAACACATGCATGCAGTCTCTCAGCATCAGGACATCCAGCACACAGCTTGGCAGTGGCAGAGAACATGAAACACATCCATGCAGCCTATCAGAATCAGGACACCCAGCAGACAGCAGGGCTCTGGCAGAGGACATGAACCTCATAAATGCAGCCTCTCAGCATCAGAACATCCAGCACACAGCCCAACACTGGCAGAGAACATAAACCACATCCATACATCCTCTCACCATAATGACATCCAGCACACAGCCCAGCATTGGCAGAGAACATAAACTACACCCATGCTGCCTCTCAGCATCAGGACACCCAGCACACAGCCTGGCACTGGTAGAGAGCATAAACCACATCCATGCAGCCTCTCTGTGTCAGGACACCCAGCACACAGCCTGGCACTGGCAGAGAACATGAAACACATCGATTCAGCTTCTCAGCATCAGGACAGCCAGCACACAGCCTGGCTCTGGCAGAGAACATAAACCATATCCATGCAGCTTCTCAGCATCACGACATCCAGCACACAGCCTGGCACTGGCAGAGAACATGAAACACATACATGCAGCTTCTCAGCGTCAGGACATCCAGCACACAGCCTGGCAGTGGCAGAGAACATGAAACACATCCATGCAACCTATCAGAATCAGGACACCCAGCACACAGCCTGGCACTGGCAGAGAACATGAAACACATCCACGCAGTCTCTCGTAATCAAAATTTCTTGCACACAGCCTGGCACCGGCAAAGAAAATAAACCTCATCAATGCAGCCTCTCAGCATCAGAACGTTGAGCACACAGCCTGGCACTGGCAGAGAACATGGTCCTCATCCATGGAGAATCTCAACATTATCAACCTCCAGCACAAAGCCTGGCACTGGCAGAGAACATAAACTACATCCATGTAGCCTCTCAGCATCCGGACACCCAGCACACAGCCTGGCACTGGCAGAGAACATGAACTTCATCCATGCAGTCTCTCAGCATCAGGACACCCAGAACACAGCCTGGCACTGGCAGAGAACATGAAACACATCCATGCAGCTTCTCAGCATCAGGACATCCAGAACACAGCCTGGCAGTGGCAGAGAACATGAAACACATCCATGCAGCCTATCAGAATCAGGACACTCAGCACACAGCCTGGCACTGGCAGAGAACAAGAAACACATCCACGCAGTCTCTCACCATCAAAATTCCTGGCACACAACCTGGCACCGGCAAAGAAAATAAACCTCATCAATGCAGCCTCTCAGCATCAGAACATTGAGCACACAGCCCGGCACTGGCAGAGAACATAAACTACATCCATGCAGCTTCTCAGCATCAGGACAGCCAGCACACAGCCTGGCTCTGGCAGAGAACATAAACCATATCCATGCAGCTTCTCAGCATCACGACATCCAGCACACAGCCTGGCACTGGCAGAGAACATGAAACACATACATGCAGCTTCTCAGCGTCAGGACATCCAGCACACAGCCTGGCAGTGGCAGAGAACATGAAACACATCCATGAAACAAATCAGAATCAGGACATCCAGCACACAGCCCAGCATTGGCAGAGAACATAAACTACACCCATGCTGCCTCTCAGCATCAGGACACCCAGCACACAGCCTGGCACTGGTAGAGAGCATAAACCACATCCATGCAGCCTCTCTGTGTCAGGACACCCAGCACACAGCCTGGCACTGGCAGAGAACATGAAACACATCGATTCAGCTTCTCAGCATCAGGACAGCCAGCACACAGCCTGGCTCTGGCAGAGAACATAAACCATATCCATGCAGCTTCTCAGCATCACGACATCCAGCACACAGCCTGGCACTGGCAGAGAACATGAAACACATACATGCAGCTTCTCAGCGTCAGGACATCCAGCACACAGCCTGGCAGTGGCAGAGAACATGAAACACATCCATGCAACCTATCAGAATCAGGACACCCAGCACACAGCCTGGCACTGGCAGAGAACATGAAACACATCCACGCAGTCTCTCGTAATCAAAATTTCTTGCACACAGCCTGGCACCGGCAAAGAAAATAAACCTCATCAATGCAGCCTCTCAGCATCAGAACATTGAGCACACAGCCTGGCACTGGCAGAGAACATGGTCCTCATCCATGGAGAATCTCAACATTATCAACCTCCAGCACAAAGCCCGGCACTGGCAGAGAACATAAACTACATCCATGTAGCCTCTCAGCATCGGACACCCAGCACACAGCCTGGCACTGGCAGAGAACATGAAACACATCCATGCAGCTTCTCAGCATCAGGACATCCAGAACACAGCCTGGCAGTGGCAGAGAACATGAAACACATCCATGCAGCCTATCAGAATCAGGACACTCAGCACACAGCCTGGCACTGGCAGAGAACAAGAAACACATCCACGCAGTCTCTCACCATCAAAATTCCTGGCACACAACCTGGCACCGGCAAAGAAAATAAACCTCATCAATGCAGCCTCTCAGCATCAGAACATTGAGCACACAGCCTGGCACTGGCAGAGAACATGGTCCTTATCCTTGCAGCCTCTCAACATTATCAACCTCCAGCACACAGCCCGGCACTGGCAGAGAACATAAACTACATCCATGCAGCCTCTCAGCATCAGGACACCCAGCACACAGCCCGGCACTGGCAGAGAACATGAACTTCATCAATGCAGCCTCTCGGCATCAGGACATCCAGCACACAGCCTGGCACTGGCAGAGAACATGAAACACATCCACGCAGTCTCTCACCTCAAAATTCCTTGCACACAGCCTGGCACCGGAAAAAGAAAATAAACCTCATCAATGCAGCCTCTCAGCATCAGAACATTGAGCACACAGCCTGGCACTGGCAGAGAACATGGTCCTCATCCATGCAGCCTCTCAACATCATCAACCTCCAGCACATAGCCCGACACTAGCAGAGAACATAAACTACATCCATGCAGCCTCTCAGCATCAGGACACCCAGCACACAGCCCGGCACTGGCAGAGAACATGAACTTCATCCATGCAGCCTCTCAGCATCAGGACACACAGCACACAGCCTGGCACTGGCAGAGAACATGAAAAACATCCATGCAGCCTATCAGAATCAGGACACCCAGCACACAGCCTGGCACTGGCAGAGAACAAGAAACACATCCACGCAGTCTCTCACCATCAAAATTCCTTGCACACAGCCTGACACCGGCAAAGAAAATAAACCTCATCAATGCAGCCTCTCAGCATCAGAACATTGAGCACACAGCCTGGCACTGGCAGAGAACATGGTCCTCATCCATGCAGCCTCTCAACATCATCAACCTCCAGCACATAGCCCGACACTAGCAGAGAACATAAACTACATCCATGCAGCCTCTCAGCATCAGGACATCCAACACACAGCCCGGCACTGGCAGAGAACATGAAACACATCTATGCAGCCTCTCAGCATCAGGACACCCAGCACAAAGCCTGGCACTGGCTGAGAACATGAAACACATCCACGCAGTCTCTCACCATCAAAATTCCTGGCACACAGCCTGGCACCGGCAAAGAAAATAAACCTCATCAATGCAGCCTCTCAGCATCAGAACATTGAGCACACAGCCTGGCACTGGCAGAGAACATGAAACACATCCATGCAGCCTCTCAGCATCCGGACACCCAGCACACAGCCTGGCACTGGCAGAGAACATGAAACACATCCATGCAGCTTCTCAGCATCAGGACATCCAGCACACAGCCTGGCAGTGGCAGAGAACATGAAACACATCCATGCAGCCTATCAGAATCAGGACACCCAGCACAAAGCCTGGCACTGGCTGAGAACATGAAACACATCCACGCAGTCTCTCACCATCAAAATTCCTGGCACACAGCCTGGCACCGGCAAAGAAAATAAACCTCATCAATGCAGCCTCTCAGCATCAGAACATTGGGCACACAGCCTGGCACTTGCAGAGAACATGGTCCTCATCCATGCAGCCTCTCATCATTATCAACCTCCATCACACATCCCGGCACTGGCAGAGAACATAAACTACATCCATGCAGCCTCTCAGCATCTGGACACCCAGCACACAGCCCGGCACTGGAAGAGAACATGAACTTCATCCATGCAGCCTCTCAGAATCAGGTCACCCAGCACACAGCCTGGCACTGGCAGAGAAAATGAAACACATCCATGCAGCTTCTCAGCATCAGGACATCCAGCAGACAGCCTGGCACTGGCAGAGAACAGGAAACACATCCATGCAGCTTCTCAGCATCAGGACATCCAGTACACAGGCTGGCAGTGGCAGAGAACATGAAACTTCATCCATGCAACCTATCAGAATCAGGACACCCAGCACATAGCCTGGCACTGGCTGAGAACATGAAACCCATCCACGCAGTCTCTCAACATCCAGCACGCAGCCCGGCACTGGCAGAGAACATAAACTACATCTATGCAGCCTATCAGAATCAGGACACCCAGCACACAGCCTGGCACTGGCTGAGAACATGAAACCCATCCACGCAGTCTCTCAACATCATCAACCTCCAGCACGCAGCCCGGCACTGGCAGAGAACATAAACTACATTCATGCAGTCTCTCAGCATCAGGACACCCAGCACACAGCCTGGCACTGGCAGAGAACATGAAACACATCTAGGCAGCCTCTCAGCATCAAGACACCCAGCACACAGCCTGGCACTGGCAGAGAACATGAAACACATCCATGCAGCTTCTCAGCATTAGGACATCCAGCACACAGGCTGGAAGTGGCAGAGAACATGAAACACATCCATGCAGCCTATCAGAATCAGGACACCCAGCACACAGCCTGGCATTGGCAGAGAACATGAAACACATCCACGCAGTCTCTCACCATCAACATTTCTTGCACACAGCCTGGCACCGGCAAAGAAAATAAACCTCATCAATGCAGCCTCTCAGCATCAGAACATTGAGCACACAGCCTGGCACTGGCAGAGAAAATAAACCTCATCAATGCAGCCTCTCAGCATCAGAACATTGAGCACACAGCCTGGCACTGGCAGAGAACATGGTCCTCATCAATGCAGCCTCTCAGCATCAGAACATTGAGCACACAGCCCGGCACTGGCAGAGAACATAAACTACATCCATGCAGCCTCTCAGCATCAGGACACCCAGCACACTGCCCGGCACTGGCAGAGAACATGAACTTCATCCATGCAGCCTCTCAGAATCAGGACACCCAGCACACAGCCTGGCACTGGCAGAGAACATGAAACACATCCATGCAGCTTATCAGCATCAGGACATCCAGCACACAGGCTGGCAGTGGCAGAGAACATGAAACACATCCATGCAGCCTATCAGAATCAGGACACCCAGCACACAGCCTGGCACTGGTAGAGAACATGAACTTCATCCATGCAGCCTCTCAGCATCAGGACACCCAGCACACAGCCTGGCACTGGCAGAGAACATGAAACACATCCATGCAGCTTATCAGCATCAGGACATCCAGCACACAGGCTGGCAGTGGCAGAGAACATGAAACACATCCATGCAGCTTATCAGCATCAGGACACCCAGCACACAGCCCGGTACTGGCAGAGAACATAAACTACATCTATGCAGCCTCTCAGCATCAGGACTCCCAGCACACAGCCCGGCACTGGCAGAGAACATGAACTTCATCCATGCAGCCTCTCAGCATCAGGACACCCAGCACACAGCCTGGCACTGGCAGAGAACATGAAACACATCCATGCAGCTTATCAGCATCAGGACATCCAGCACACAGGCTGGCAGTGGCAGAGAACATGAAACACATCCATGCAGCTTATCAGCATCAGGACATCCAGCACACAGCCCGGTACTGGCAGAGAACATGAAACACATCCATGCATCTTCTCAGCATCAGGACATCCAGCACACAGCCCGGCACTGGCAGAGAACATGAACCACATCCATGCAGCCTCTCAGCATCAGGACACCCAGCACACAGCCCGGCACTTGCAGAGAACATGAACTTCATCCATGCAGCTTATCAGCATCAGGACAACCAGCACACAGCCCGGTACTGGCAGAGAACATGAAACACATCCATGCATCTTCTCAGCATCAGGATATCCAGCAGACAGCCTGACAGTGGCAGAGAGCATGAAACACATCCACGCAGTCTCTCAGCATCAGGAAACCCAGCACACAGCCTGGCACTGGCAGAGAACATGAAACATATTCCATGCAGCTTCTCACCATCAGGACATCCAGCACGCAGCCTGGCAGTGGCAAAGAACATGAAACACATCCATGCAGCCTATCAGAATTAGGACACCCAGCACACAGCCTGGCACTGGCAGAGAACATGAAACACATCCACGCAGTCTCTCAACATCATCAACCTCCAGCACGCAGCCCGGCACTGGCAGAGAACATAAACTACATCCATGCAGCCTCTCAGCATCAGGACACCCAGCACACAGCCCGGCACTGGCAGAGAACATGAATTTCATCCATGCAGCCTCTCAGCATCAGGACACCCAGCACACAGCCTGGCACTGGCAGAGAACATGAAACACATCCACGCAGTCTCTCAACATCATCAACCTCCAGCACGCAGCCCGGCACTGGCAGAGAACATAAACTACATCCATGCAGTCTCTCAGGATCAGGAAACCCAGCACACAGCCTGGCACTGGCAGAGAGCATGAAACACATCCATGCAGTCTCTCTGCATCAGGAAACCCAGCACACAGCCTGGCACTGGCAGAGAACATGAAACACATCCATGCAGTCTCTCAGTATCAGAACATCGAGCACACAGTCTGGCACTGACAGAGAACATTAACTTAATCCATGAAGCTTCTCAGCATAAGCACGCACAGCAAACAGCCTGGCTCTGGCAGAGGACATGAACCTCATAAATGCAGCCTCTCAGCATCAGAACATCCAGCACATAGCCCAACACTGGCAGAGAACATAAACCACATCCATACATCCTCTCACCATAAGGACATCCAGCACCCAGCCCAGCACTGGCAGAGAACATATACTACATCCATGCAGCCTCTCAGCATCAGGACATCCAGCACGCAGCCTGGCAGTGGCAAAGAACATGAAACACATCCATGCAGCCTATCAGAATTAGGACACCCAGCACACAGCCTGGCACTGGCAGAGAACATGAAACACATCCACGCAGTCTCTCAACATCATCAACCTCCAGCACGCAGCCCGGCACTGGCAGAGAACATAAACTACATCCATGCAGTCTCTCAGGATCAGGAAACCCAGCACACAGCCTGGCACTGGCAGAGAGCATGAAACACATCCATGCAGTCTCTCTGCATCAGGAAACCCAGCACACAGCTCGGCACTGGCAGAGAACATAAACTACATCCATGCAGCCTCTCAGCATCAGGACACCCAGCACACAGCCCGGCACTGGCAGAGAACATGAATTTCATCCATGCAGCCTCTCAGCATCAGGACACCCAGCACACAGCCTGGCACTGGCAGAGAACATGAAACACATCCACGCAGTCTCTCAACATCATCAACCTCCAGCACGCAGCCCGGCACTGGCAGAGAACATAAACTACATCCATGCAGTCTCTCAGGATCAGGAAACCCAGCACACAGCCTGGCACTGGCAGAGAGCATGAAACACATCCATGCAGTCTCTCTGCATCAGGAAACCCAGCACACAGCCTGGCACTGGCAGAGAACATGAAACACATCCATGCAGTCTCTCAGTATCAGAACATCGAGCACACAGTCTGGCACTGACAGAGAACATTAACTTAATCCATGAAGCTTCTCAGCATAAGCACGCACAGCAAACAGCCTGGCTCTGGCAGAGAACATGAACCTCATAAATGCAGCCTCTCAGCATCAGAACATCCAGCACACAGCCCAACACTGGCAGAGAACATAAACCACATCCATACATCCTCTCACCATAAGGACATCCAGCACCCAGCCCAGCACTGGCAGAGAACATATACTACATCCATGCAGCCTCTCAGCATCAGGACACCCAGCACACAGCCTGGCACTGGTAGAGAACATAAACCACATCTATGCATCCTCTCAGTGTCAGGACACCCAGCACACAGCCTGGCACTAGCAGAGAACATGAAAGACATCCATGCAGCTTCTCAGCATCAGGACATCCAGCACAGCCTGGCACTGGCAGAGAACATGAAACACATCCACGCAGTCTCTCACCATCAAAATTTCTTGCACACAGCCTGGCACCGGCAAAGAAAATAAACCTCATCAATGCAGCCTCTCAGCATCAGAACATCGAGCACATAGCCTGGCACTGGCAGAGAACATGAACTTCATCCATGCAGCCTCTCAGCATCAGGTCACCCAGCACACAGCCTGGCACGGGCAGAGAACATGAAACACATCCATGCAGCTTATCAGTATCAGGACATCCAGCACACAGGCTGGCAGTGGCAGAGAACATGAAACACATCCATGCAGCCTATCAGAATCAGGACACCCAGCACACAGCCTGGCACTGGCAGAGAATATGAACTTCATCCATGCAGCCTCTCAGCATCAGGACACCCAGCATACAGCCTGGCACTGGCAGAGAACATGAAACACATCCATGCAGCTTCTCAGCATCAGGACATCCAGCACACAGCCTGGCAGTGGCAGAGAACATGGTCCTCATCCATGCAGCCTCTCATCATTATCAACCTCCAGCACACAGCCCGGCACTGGCAGAGAACATAAACTACATCCATGCAGCCTCTCAGCATCAGGACACACAGCCTGGCACTGGTAGAGAACATAAACTACATCCATGCAGCCTCTCAGCATCTGGACACCCAGCACACAGCCCGGCACTGGCAGAGAACTTGAACTTCATCCAGGCAGCCTCTCAGCATCAGGACACCCAGCACACAGCCTGACAGTGGCAGAGAACATGAAACACATGCATGCAGTCTCTCAGCATCAGGACATCCAGCACACAGCTTGGCAGTGGCAGAGAACATGAAACACATCCATGCAGCCTATCAGAATCAGGACACCCAGCAGACAGCAGGGCTCTGGCAGAGGACATGAACCTCATAAATGCAGCCTCTCAGCATCAGAACATCCAGCACACAGCCCAACACTGGCAGAGAACATAAACCACATCCATACATCCTCTCACCATAATGACATCCAGCACACAGCCCAGCATTGGCAGAGAACATAAACTACACCCATGCTGCCTCTCAGCATCAGGACACCCAGCACACAGCCTGGCACTGGTAGAGAGCATAAACCACATCCATGCAGCCTCTCTGTGTCAGGACACCCAGCACACAGCCTGGCACTGGCAGAGAACATGAAACACATCGATTCAGCTTCTCAGCATCAGGACAGCCAGCACACAGCCTGGCTCTGGCAGAGAACATAAACCATATCCATGCAGCTTCTCAGCATCACGACATCCAGCACACAGCCTGGCACTGGCAGAGAACATGAAACACATACATGCAGCTTCTCAGCGTCAGGACATCCAGCACACAGCCTGGCAGTGGCAGAGAACATGAAACACATCCATGCAACCTATCAGAATCAGGACACCCAGCACACAGCCTGGCACTGGCAGAGAACATGAAACACATCCACGCAGTCTCTCGTAATCAAAATTTCTTGCACACAGCCTGGCACCGGCAAAGAAAATAAACCTCATCAATGCAGCCTCTCAGCATCAGAACGTTGAGCACACAGCCTGGCACTGGCAGAGAACATGGTCCTCATCCATGGAGAATCTCAACATTATCAACCTCCAGCACAAAGCCCGGCACTGGCAGAGAACATAAACTACATCCATGTAGCCTCTCAGCATCCGGACACCCAGCACACAGCCTGGCACTGGCAGAGAACATGAAACACATCCATGCAGCTTCTCAGCATCAGGACATCCAGAACACAGCCTGGCAGTGGCAGAGAACATGAAACACATCCATGCAGCCTATCAGAATCAGGACACTCAGCACACAGCCTGGCACTGGCAGAGAACAAGAAACACATCCACGCAGTCTCTCACCATCAAAATTCCTGGCACACAACCTGGCACCGGCAAAGAAAATAAACCTCATCAATGCAGCCTCTCAGCATCAGAACATTGAGCACACAGCCTGGCACTGGCAGAGAACATGGTCCTTATCTTTGCAGCCTCTCAACATTATCAACCTCCAGCACACAGCCCGGCACTGGCAGAGAACATAAACTACATCCATGCAGCTTCTC
The DNA here is from genome assembly GCF_040938575.1 of Ambystoma mexicanum. Lineage (NCBI taxonomy): Eukaryota > Metazoa > Chordata > Amphibia > Caudata > Ambystomatidae > Ambystoma > Ambystoma mexicanum. The sequence goes on from NC_090934.1 coordinate 1,249,707,888, forward strand.
AGCATCAGGACAGCCAGCACACAGCCTGGCTCTGGCAGAGAACATAAACCATATCCATGCAGCTTCTCAGCATCACGACATCCAGCACACAGCCTGGCACTGGCAGAGAACATGAAACACATACATGCAGCTTCTCAGCGTCAGGACATCCAGCACACAGCCTGGCAGTGGCAGAGAACATGAAACACATCCATGAAACAAATCAGAATCAGGACATCCAGCACACAGCCCAGCATTGGCAAAGAACATAAACTACACCCATGCTGCCTCTCAGCATCAGGACACCCAGCACACAGCCTGGCACTGGTAGAGAGCATAAACCACATCCATGCAGCCTCTCTGTGTCAGGACACCCAGCACACAGCCTGGCACTGGCAGAGAACATGAAACACATCGATTCAGCTTCTCAGCATCAGGACAGCCAGCACACAGCCTGGCTCTGGCAGAGAACATAAACCATATCCATGCAGCTTCTCAGCATCACGACATCCAGCACACAGCCTGGCACTGGCAGAGAACATGAAACACATACATGCAGCTTCTCAGCGTCAGGACATCCAGCACACAGCCTGGCAGTGGCAGAGAACATGAAACACATCCATGCAACCTATCAGAATCAGGACACCCAGCACACAGCCTGGCACTGGCAGAGAACATGAAACACATCCACGCAGTCTCTCGTAATCAAAATTTCTTGCACACAGCCTGGCACCGGCAAAGAAAATAAACCTCATCAATGCAGCCTCTCAGCATCAGAACATTGAGCACACAGCCTGGCACTGGCAGAGAACATGGTCCTCATCCATGGAGAATCTCAACATTATCAACCTCCAGCACAAAGCCCGGCACTGGCAGAGAACATAAACTACATCCATGTAGCCTCTCAGCATCGGACACCCAGCACACAGCCTGGCACTGGCAGAGAACATGAAACACATCCATGCAGCTTCTCAGCATCAGGACATCCAGAACACAGCCTGGCAGTGGCAGAGAACATGAAACACATCCATGCAGCCTATCAGAATCAGGACACTCAGCACACAGCCTGGCACTGGCAGAGAACAAGAAACACATCCACGCAGTCTCTCACCATCAAAATTCCTGGCACACAACCTGGCACCGGCAAAGAAAATAAACCTCATCAATGCAGCCTCTCAGCATCAGAACATTGAGCACACAGCCTGGCACTGGCAGAGAACATGGTCCTTATCCTTGCAGCCTCTCAACATTATCAACCTCCAGCACACAGCCCGGCACTGGCAGAGAACATAAACTACATCCATGCAGCCTCTCAGCATCAGGACACCCAGCACACAGCCCGGCACTGGCAGAGAACATGAACTTCATCAATGCAGCCTCTCGGCATCAGGACATCCAGCACACAGCCTGGCACTGGCAGAGAACATGAAACACATCCACGCAGTCTCTCACCTCAAAATTCCTTGCACACAGCCTGGCACCGGAAAAAGAAAATAAACCTCATCAATGCAGCCTCTCAGCATCAGAACATTGAGCACACAGCCTGGCACTGGCAGAGAACATGGTCCTCATCCATGCAGCCTCTCAACATCATCAACCTCCAGCACATAGCCCGACACTAGCAGAGAACATAAACTACATCCATGCAGCCTCTCAGCATCAGGACACCCAGCACACAGCCCGGCACTGGCAGAGAACATGAACTTCATCCATGCAGCCTCTCAGCATCAGGACACACAGCACACAGCCTGGCACTGGCAGAGAACATGAAAAACATCCATGCAGCCTATCAGAATCAGGACACCCAGCACACAGCCTGGCACTGGCAGAGAACAAGAAACACATCCACGCAGTCTCTCACCATCAAAATTCCTTGCACACAGCCTGACACCGGCAAAGAAAATAAACCTCATCAATGCAGCCTCTCAGCATCAGAACATTGAGCACACAGCCTGGCACTGGCAGAGAACATGGTCCTCATCCATGCAGCCTCTCAACATCATCAACCTCCAGCACATAGCCCGACACTAGCAGAGAACATAAACTACATCCATGCAGCCTCTCAGCATCAGGACATCCAACACACAGGCTGGCAGTGGCAGAGAATATAAACTACATCCATGCAGCCTCTCAGCATCAGGACACCCAGCACACAGCCCGGCACTGGCAGAGAACATGAAACACATCTATGCAGCCTCTCAGCATCAGGACACCCAGCACAAAGCCTGGCACTGGCTGAGAACATGAAACACATCCACGCAGTCTCTCACCATCAAAATTCCTGGCACACAGCCTGGCACCGGCAAAGAAAATAAACCTCATCAATGCAGCCTCCCAGCATCAGAACATTGAGCACACAGCCTGGCACTGGCAGAGAACATGAAACACATCCATGCAGCCTCTCAGCATCCGGACACCCAGCACACAGCCTGGCACTGGCAGAGAACATGAAACACATCCATGCAGCTTCTCAGCATCAGGACATCCAGCACACAGCCTGGCAGTGGCAGAGAACATGAAACACATCCATGCAGCCTATCAGAATCAGGACACCCAGCACAAAGCCTGGCACTGGCTGAGAACATGAAACACATCCACGCAGTCTCTCACCATCAAAATTCCTGGCACACAGCCTGGCACCGGCAAAGAAAATAAACCTCATCAATGCAGCCTCTCAGCATCAGAACATTGGGCACACAGCCTGGCACTTGCAGAGAACATGGTCCTCATCCATGCAGCCTCTCATCATTATCAACCTCCATCACACATCCCGGCACTGGCAGAGAACATAAACTACATCCATGCAGCCTCTCAGCATCTGGACACCCAGCACACAGCCCGGCACTGGAAGAGAACATGAACTTCATCCATGCAGCCTCTCAGAATCAGGTCACCCAGCACACAGCCTGGCACTGGCAGAGAAAATGAAACACATCCATGCAGCTTCTCAGCATCAGGACATCCAGCAGACAGCCTGGCACTGGCAGAGAACAGGAAACACATCCATGCAGCTTCTCAGCATCAGGACATCCAGTACACAGGCTGGCAGTGGCAGAGAACATGAAACTTCATCCATGCAACCTATCAGAATCAGGACACCCAGCACATAGCCTGGCACTGGCTGAGAACATGAAACCCATCCACGCAGTCTCTCAACATCCAGCACGCAGCCCGGCACTGGCAGAGAACATAAACTACATCTATGCAGCCTATCAGAATCAGGACACCCAGCACACAGCCTGGCACTGGCTGAGAACATGAAACCCATCCACGCAGTCTCTCAACATCATCAACCTCCAGCACGCAGCCCGGCACTGGCAGAGAACATAAACTACATTCATGCAGTCTCTCAGCATCAGGACACCCAGCACACAGCCTGGCACTGGCAGAGAACATGAAACACATCTAGGCAGCCTCTCAGCATCAAGACACCCAGCACACAGCCTGGCACTGGCAGAGAACATGAAACACATCCATGCAGCTTCTCAGCATTAGGACATCCAGCACACAGGCTGGAAGTGGCAGAGAACATGAAACACATCCATGCAGCCTATCAGAATCAGGACACCCAGCACACAGCCTGGCATTGGCAGAGAACATGAAACACATCCACGCAGTCTCTCACCATCAACATTTCTTGCACACAGCCTGGCACCGGCAAAGAAAATAAACCTCATCAATGCAGCCTCTCAGCATCAGAACATTGAGCACACAGCCTGGCACTGGCAGAGAAAATAAACCTCATCAATGCAGCCTCTCAGCATCAGAACATTGAGCACACAGCCTGGCACTGGCAGAGAACATGGTCCTCATCAATGCAGCCTCTCAGCATCAGAACATTGAGCACACAGCCCGGCACTGGCAGAGAACATAAACTACATCCATGCAGCCTCTCAGCATCAGGACACCCAGCACACTGCCCGGCACTGGCAGAGAACATGAACTTCATCCATGCAGCCTCTCAGAATCAGGACACCCAGCACACAGCCTGGCACTGGCAGAGAACATGAAACACATCCATGCAGCTTATCAGCATCAGGACATCCAGCACACAGGCTGGCAGTGGCAGAGAACATGAAACACATCCATGCAGCCTATCAGAATCAGGACACCCAGCACACAGCCTGGCACTGGTAGAGAACATGAACTTCATCCATGCAGCCTCTCAGCATCAGGACACCCAGCACACAGCCTGGCACTGGCAGAGAACATGAAACACATCCATGCAGCTTATCAGCATCAGGACATCCAGCACACAGGCTGGCAGTGGCAGAGAACATGAAACACATCCATGCAGCTTATCAGCATCAGGACACCCAGCACACAGCCCGGTACTGGCAGAGAACATAAACTACATCTATGCAGCCTCTCAGCATCAGGACTCCCAGCACACAGCCCGGCACTGGCAGAGAACATGAACTTCATCCATGCAGCCTCTCAGCATCAGGACACCCAGCACACAGCCTGGCACTGGCAGAGAACATGAAACACATCCATGCAGCTTATCAGCATCAGGACATCCAGCACACAGGCTGGCAGTGGCAGAGAACATGAAACACATCCATGCAGCTTATCAGCATCAGGACATCCAGCACACAGCCCGGTACTGGCAGAGAACATGAAACACATCCATGCATCTTCTCAGCATCAGGACATCCAGCACACAGCCCGGCACTGGCAGAGAACATGAACCACATCCATGCAGCCTCTCAGCATCAGGACACCCAGCACACAGCCCGGCACTTGCAGAGAACATGAACTTCATCCATGCAGCTTATCAGCATCAGGACAACCAGCACACAGCCCGGTACTGGCAGAGAACATGAAACACATCCATGCATCTTCTCAGCATCAGGATATCCAGCAGACAGCCTGACAGTGGCAGAGAGCATGAAACACATCCACGCAGTCTCTCAGCATCAGGAAACCCAGCACACAGCCTGGCACTGGCAGAGAACATGAAACATATTCCATGCAGCTTCTCACCATCAGGACATCCAGCACGCAGCCTGGCAGTGGCAAAGAACATGAAACACATCCATGCAGCCTATCAGAATTAGGACACCCAGCACACAGCCTGGCACTGGCAGAGAACATGAAACACATCCACGCAGTCTCTCAACATCATCAACCTCCAGCACGCAGCCCGGCACTGGCAGAGAACATAAACTACATCCATGCAGCCTCTCAGCATCAGGACACCCAGCACACAGCCCGGCACTGGCAGAGAACATGAATTTCATCCATGCAGCCTCTCAGCATCAGGACACCCAGCACACAGCCTGGCACTGGCAGAGAACATGAAACACATCCACGCAGTCTCTCAACATCATCAACCTCCAGCACGCAGCCCGGCACTGGCAGAGAACATAAACTACATCCATGCAGTCTCTCAGGATCAGGAAACCCAGCACACAGCCTGGCACTGGCAGAGAGCATGAAACACATCCATGCAGTCTCTCTGCATCAGGAAACCCAGCACACAGCCTGGCACTGGCAGAGAACATGAAACACATCCATGCAGTCTCTCAGTATCAGAACATCGAGCACACAGTCTGGCACTGACAGAGAACATTAACTTAATCCATGAAGCTTCTCAGCATAAGCACGCACAGCAAACAGCCTGGCTCTGGCAGAGGACATGAACCTCATAAATGCAGCCTCTCAGCATCAGAACATCCAGCACACAGCCCAACACTGGCAGAGAACATAAACCACATCCATACATCCTCTCACCATAAGGACATCCAGCACCCAGCCCAGCACTGGCAGAGAACATAAACTACATCCATGCAGCCTCTCAGCATCAGGACACCCAGCACACAGCCTGGCACTGGTAGAGAACATAAACCACATCTATGCATCCTCTCAGTGTCAGGACACCCAGCACACAGCCTGGCACTAGCAGAGAACATGAAAGACATCCATGCAGCTTCTCAGCATCAGGACATCCAGCACACAGCCTGGCACTGGCAGAGGACATGAAACACATCCATGCAGTCTCTCACCATCAAAATTTCTTGCACACAGCCTGGAACCAGCAAAGAAAATAAACCTCATCAATGCAGCCTCTCAGCATCAGAACATCGAGCACACAGCCTGGCACTGGCAGAGAACATGAACTTCATCCATGCAGCCTCTCAGCATCAGGTCACCCAGCACACAGCCTGGCACGGGCAGAGAACATGAAACACATCCATGCAGCTTATCAGCATCAGGACATCCAGCACACAGGCTGGCAGTGGCAGAGAATATGAAACACATCCATGCAGCCTATCAGAATCAGGACACCCAGCACACAGCCTGGCACTGGCAGAGAACATGAACTTCATCCATGCAGCCTCTCAGCATCAGGACACCCAGCATACAGCCTGGCACTGGCAGAGAACATGAAACACATCCATGCAGCTTATCAGCATCAGGACATCCAGAACACAGGCTGGCAGTGGCAGAGAACATGAAACACATCCATGCAGCTTATCAGCATCAGGACACCCAGCACATAGCCCGGTACTGGCAGAGAACATAAACTACATCCATGCAGCCTCTCAGCATCAGGACTCCCAGCACACAGCCCGGCACTGGCAGAGAACATGAAACACATCTATGCAGCCTCTCAGCATCAGGACACCCAGCACACAGCCTGGCACTGGCAGAGAACATGAAACACATCCATGCAGCTTCTCAGCATTAGGACATCCAGTGCACAGCCTGGCAGTGGCAGAGAACATAAACCACATCCATGCAGCCTCTCAGCATCAGGACTCCCAGCACACAGCCCGGCACTGGCAGAGAACATGAAACACATCTATGCAGCCTCTCAGTATCAGGACACCCAGCACACAGCCTGGCATTGGCAGAGAACATGAAACACATCCGCGCAGTCTCTCACCATCAACATTTCTTGCACACAGCCTGGCACCGGCAAAGAAAATAAACCTCATCAATGCAGCCTCTCAGCATCAGAACATTGAGCACACAGTCTGGTACTGGCAGGGAACATGGTCCTCATCCATGCAGCCTCTCAACATAATCAACCTTCAGCACACAGCCCGGCACTGGCAGAGAACATAAACTACATCCATGCAGCCTCTCAGCATCAGGACACCCAGCACACAGCCCGGCACTTGCAGAGAACATGAACTTCATCCATGCAGCTTATCAGCATCAGGACAACCAGCACACAGCCCGGTACTGGCAGAGAACATGAAACACATCCATGCATCTTCTCAGCATCAGGATATCCAGCAGACAGCCTGACAGTGGCAGAGAGCATGAAACACATCCACGCAGTCTCTCAGCATCAGGAAACCCAGCACACAGCCTGGCACTGGCAGAGAACATGAAACATATTCCATGCAGCTTCTCACCATCAGGACATCCAGCACGCAGCCTGGCAGTGGCAAAGAACATGAAACACATCCATGCAGCCTATCAGAATTAGGACACCCAGCACACAGCCTGGCACTGGCAGAGAACATGAAACACATCCACGCAGTCTCTCAACATCATCAACCTCCAGCACGCAGCCCGGCACTGGCAGAGAACATAAACTACATCCATGCAGCCTCTCAGCATCAGGACACCCAGCACACAGCCCGGCACTGGCAGAGAACATGAATTTCATCCATGCAGCCTCTCAGCATCAGGACACCCAGCACACAGCCTGGCACTGGCAGAGAACATGAAACACATCCACGCAGTCTCTCAACATCATCAACCTCCAGCACGCAGCCCGCACTGGCAGAGAACATAAACTACATCCATGCAGTCTCTCAGGATCAGGAAACCCAGCACACAGCCTGGCACTGGCAGAGAGCATGAAACACATCCATGCAGTCTCTCTGCATCAGGAAACCCAGCACACAGCCTGGCACTGGCAGAGAACATGAAACACATCCATGCAGTCTCTCAGTATCAGAACATCGAGCACACAGTCTGGCACTGACAGAGAACATTAACTTAATCCATGAAGCTTCTCAGCATAAGCACGCACAGCAAACAGCCTGGCTCTGGCAGAGGACATGAACCTCATAAATGCAGCCTCTCAGCATCAGAACATCCAGCACATAGCCCAACACTGGCAGAGAACATAAACCACATCCATACATCCTCTCACCATAAGGACATCCAGCACCCAGCCCAGCACCGGCAGAGAACATATACTACATCCATGCAGCCTCTCAGCATCAGGACACCCGGCACACAGCCTGGCACTGGTAGAGAACATAAAACACATCTATGCATCCTCTCAGTGTCAGGACACCCAGCACACAGCCTGGCACTAGCAGAGAACATGAAAGACATCCATGCAGCTTCTCAGCATCAGGACATCCAGCACACAGCCTGGCACTGGCAGAGAACATGAAACACATCCATGCAGTCTCTCACCATCAAAATTTCTTGCACACAGCCTGGAACCGGCAAAGAAAATAAACCTCATCAATGCAGCCTCTCAGCATCAGAACATCGAGCACACAACCTGGCACTGGCAGAGAACATGAACTTCATCCATGCAGCCTCTCAGCATCAGGTCACCCAGCACACAGCCTGGCACAGGCAGAGAACATGAAACACATCCATGCAGCTTATCAGCATCAGGACATCCAGCACACAGGCTGGCAGTGGCAGAGAATATGAAACACATCCATGCAGCCTATCAGAATCAGGACACCCAGCACACAGCCTGGCACTGGCAGAGAACATGAACTTCATCCATGCAGCCTCTCAGCATCAGGACACCCAGCATACAGCCTGGCACTGGCAGAGAACATGAAACACATCCATGCAGCTTATCAGCATCAGGACATCCAGAACACAGGCTGGCAGTGGCAGAGAACATGAAACACATCCATGCAGCTTATCAGCATCAGGACACCCAGCACATAGCCCGGTACTGGCAGAGAACATAAACTACATCCATGCAGCCTCTCAGCATCAGGACTCCCAGCACACAGCCCGGCACTGGCAGAGAACATGAAACACATCTATGCAGCCTCTCAGCATCAGGACACCCAGCACACAGCCTGGCACTGGCAGAGAACATGAAACACATCCATGCAGCTTCTCAGCATTAGGACATCCAGTGCACAGCCTGGCAGTGGCAGAGAACATAAACCACATCCATGCAGCCTCTCAGCATCAGGACTCCCAGCACACAGCCCGGCACTGGCAGAGAACATGAAACACATCTATGCAGCCTCTCAGCATCAGGACACCCAGCACACAGCCTGGCATTGGCAGAGAACATGAAACACATCCGCGCAGTCTCTCACCATCAACATTTCTTGCACACAGCCTGGCACCGGCAAAGAAAATAAACCTCATCAATGCAGCCTCTCAGCATCAGAACATTGAGCACACAGTCTGGTACTGGCAGGGAACATGGTCCTCATCCATGCAGCCTCTCAACATAATCAACCTTCAGCACACAGCCCGGCACTGGCAGAGAACATAAACTACATCCATGCAGCCTCTCAGCATCAGGACACCCAGCACACAGCCCGGCACTGGCAGAGAACATGAACTTCATCCATGCAGCCTCTCAGCATCAGGACACCCAGCACACAGCCTGACATTGGCAGAGAACATGAAACACATCCATGCAGCTTATCAGCATCAGGACATCCAGCACACAGGCTGGCAGTGGCAGAGAACATGAAACGCATCCATGCAGCCTATCAGAATCAGGACACCCAGCGCACAGCCTGGCACTGGCAGAGAACATGAACTTCATCCATGCAGCCTCTCAGCATCAGGACACCCAGCACACAGCCTGGCACTGGCAGAGAACATGAAACACATCCATGCATCTTATCAGCATCAGGACATCCAGAACACAGGCTGGCAGTGGCAGAGAACATGAAACACATCCATGCAGCCTCTCAGCATCAGGACTCCCAGCACACAGCCCGGCACTGGCAGAGAACATGAACTTCATCCATGCAGCCTCTCAGCATCAGGACACCCAGCACACAGCCTGGCACTGGCAGAGAACATGAAACACATCCATGCAGCTTATCAGCATCAGGACATCCAGCACACAGGCTGGCAGTGGCAGAGAACATGAAACACATCCATGCAGCTTATCAGCATCAGGACACCCAGCACACAGCCCGGTACTGGCAGAGAACATGAAACACATCCATGCATCTTCTCAGCATCAGGACATCCAGTGCACAGCCTGGCAGTGGCAGAGAACATAAACCACATCCATGCAGCCTCTCAGCATCAGGACACCCAGCACACAGCCCAGTACTGGCAGAGAACATAAACTACATCCATGCAGCCTCTCAGCATCAGGACACCCAGCACACAGCCCGGCACTTGCAGAGAACATGAACTTCATCCATGCAGCCTCTCAGCATCAGGACACCCAGCACACAGCCTGGCACTGGCAGAGAACATGCAACACATCCATGCAGCTTATCAGCATCAGGACATCCAGCACACAGGCTGGCAGTGGCAGAGAACATGAAACACATCCATGCAGCTTATCAGCATCAGGACATCCAGCACACAGCCCGCCACTGGCAGAGAACATGAACCACATCCATGCAGCCTCTCAGCATCAGGACACCCAGCACACAGCCCGGCACTTGCAGAGAACATGAACTTCATCCATGCAGCTTATCAGCATCAGGACAACCAGCACACAGCCCGGTACTGGCAGAGAACATGAAACACATCCATGCATCTTCTCAGCATCAGGACATCCAGCAGACAGCCTGACAGTGGCAGAGAGCATGAAACACATCCACGCAGTCTCTCAGCATGAGGAAACCCAGCACACAGCCTGGCACTGGCAGAGAACATGAAACATATTCCATGCAGCTTCTCACCATCAGGACATCCAGCACGCAGCCTGGCAGTGGCAAAGAACATGAAACACATCCATGCAGCCTATCAGAATTAGGACACCCAGCACACAGCCTGGCACTGGCAGAGAACATGAAACACATCCACGCAGTCTCTCAACATCATCAACCTCCAGCACGCAGCCCGGCACTGGCAGAGAACATAAACTACATCCATGCAGTCTCTCAGGATCAGGAAACCCAGCACACAGCCTGGCACTGGCAGAGAGCATGAAACACATCCATGCAGTCTCTCTGCATCAGGAAACCCAGCACACAGCTCGGCACTGGCAGAGAACATAAACTACATCCATGCAGCCTCTCAGCATCAGGACACCCAGCACACAGCCCGGCACTGGCAGAGAACATGAATTTCATCCATGCAGCCTCTCAGCATCAGGACACCCAGCACACAGCCTGGCACTGGCAGAGAACATGAAACACATCCAAGCAGTCTCTCAACATCATCAACCTCCAGCACGCAGCCCGGCACTGGCAGAGAACATAAACTACATCCATGCAGTCTCTCAGGATCAGGAAACCCAGCACACAGCCTGGCACTGGCAGAGAGCATGAAACACATCCATGCAGTCTCTCTGCATCAGGAAACCCAGCACACAGCCTGGCACTGGCAGAGAACATGAAACACATCCATGCAGTCTCTCAGTATCAGAACATCGAGCACACAGTCTGGCACTGACAGAGAACATTAACTGAATCCATGAAGCTTCTCAGCATAAGCACGCACAGCAAACAGCCTGGCTCTGGCAGAGGACATGAACCTCATAAATGCAGCCTCTCAGCATCAGAACATCCAGCACACAGCCCAACACTGGCAGAGAACATAAACCACATCCATACATCCTCTCACCATAAGGACATCCAGCACCCAGCCCAGCACTGGCAGAGAACATATACTACATCCATGCAGCCTCTCAGCATCAGGACACCCAGCACACAGCCTGGCACTGGTAGAGAACATAAACCACATCTATGCATCCTCTCAGTGTCAGGACACCCAGCACACAGCCTGGCACTAGCAGAGAACATGAAAGACATCCATGCAGCTTCTCAGCATCAGGACATCCAGCACAGCCTGGCACTGGCAGAGAACATGAAACACATCCACGCAGTCTCTCACCATCAAAATTTCTTGCACACAGCCTGGCACCGGCAAAGAAAATAAACCTCATCAATGCAGCCTCTCAGCATCAGAACATCGAGCACACAGCCTGGCACTGGCAGAGAACATGAACTTCATCCATGCAGCCTCTCAGCATCAGGTCACCCAGCACACAGCCTGGCACGGGCAGAGAACATGAAACACATCCATGCAGCTTATCAGCATCAGGACATCCAGCACACAGGCTGGCAGTGGCAGAGAACATGAAACACATCCATGCAGCCTATCAGAATCAGGACACCCAGCACACAGCCTGGCACTGGCAGAGAACATGAACTTCATCCATGCAGCCTCTCAGCATCAGGACACCCAGCATACAGCCTGGCACTGGCAGAGAACATGAAAAACATCCATGCAGCTTATCAGCACCAGGACATCCAGAACACAGGCTGGCAGTGGCAGAGAACATGAAACACATCCATGCAGCTTATCAGCATCAGGACACCCAGCACATAGCCCGGTACTGGCAGAGAACATAAACTACATCCATGCAGCCTCTCAGCATCAGGACTCCCAGCACACAGCCCGGCACTGGCAGAGAACATGAAACACATCTATGCAGCCTCTCAGCATCAGGACACCCAGCACACAGCCTGGCACTGGCAGAGAACATGAAACACATCCATGCAGCTTCTCAGCATTAGGACATCCAGCACACAGGCTGGAAGTGGCAGAGAACATGAAACACATCCATGCAGCCTATCAGAATCAGGACACCCAGCACACAGCCTGGCATTGGCAGAGAACATGAAACACATCCACGCAGTCTCTCACCATCAACATTTCTTGCACACAGCCTGGCACCGGCAAAGAAAATAAACCTCATCAATGCAGCCTCTCAGCATCAGAACATTGAGCACACAGTCTGGTACTGGCAGGGAACATGGTCCTCATCCATGCAGCCTCTCAACATAATCAACCTTCAGCACACAGCCCGGCACTGGCAGAGAACATAAACTACATCCATGCAGCCTCTCAGCATCAGGACGCCCAGCACACAGCCCGGCACTGGCAGAGAACATGAACTTCATCCATGCAGCCTCTCAGCATCAGGACACCCAGCACACAGCCTGACACTGGCAGAGAACATGAAACACATCCATGCAGCTTATCAGCATCAGGACATCCAGCACACAGGCTGGCAGTGGCAGAGAACATGAAACACATCCATGCAGCCTATCAGAATCAGGACACCCAGCACACAGCCTGGCACTGGCAGAGAACATGAACTTCATCCATGCAGCCTCTCAGCATCAGGACATCCAGCACACAGGCTGGCAGTGGCAGAGAACATGAAACACATCCATGCAGCTTATCAGCATCAGGACACCCAGCACACAGCCCGGTACTGGCAGAGAACATAAACTACATCTATGCAGCCTCTCAGCATCAGGACTCCCAGCACACAGCCCGGCACTGGCAGAGAACATGAACTTCATCCATGCAGCCTCTCAGCATCAGGACACCCAGCACACAGCCTGGCACTGGCAGAGAACATGAAACACATCCATGCAGCTTATCAGCATCAGGACATCCAGCACACAGGCTGGCAGTGGCAGAGAACATGAAACACATCCATGCAGCTTATCAGCATCAGGACATCCAGCACACAGCCCGGTACTGGCAGAGAACATGAAACACATCCATGCATCTTCTCAGCATCAGGACATCCAGCACACAGCCCGGCACTGGCAGAGAACATGAACCACATCCATGCAGCCTCTCAGCATCAGGACACCCAGCACACAGCCCGGCACTTGCAGAGAACATGAACTTCATCCATGCAGCTTATCAGCATCAGGACAACCAGCACACAGCCCGGTACTGGCAGAGAACATGAAACACATCCATGCATCTTCTCAGCATCAGGATATCCAGCAGACAGCCTGACAGTGGCAGAGAGCATGAAACACATCCACGCAGTCTCTCAGCATCAGGAAACCCAGCACACAGCCTGGCACTGGCAGAGAACATGAAACATATTCCATGCAGCTTCTCACCATCAGGACATCCAGCACGCAGCCTGGCAGTGGCAAAGAACATGAAACACATCCATGCAGCCTATCAGAATTAGGACACCCAGCACACAGCCTGGCACTGGCAGAGAACATGAAACACATCCACGCAGTCTCTCAACATCATCAACCTCCAGCACGCAGCCCGGCACTGGCAGAGAACATAAACTACATCCATGCAGCCTCTCAGCATCAGGACACCCAGCACACAGCCCGGCACTGGCAGAGAACATGAATTTCATCCATGCAGCCTCTCAGCATCAGGACACCCAGCACACAGCCTGGCACTGGCAGAGAACATGAAACACATCCATGCAGCTTATCAGCATCAGGACATCCAGCACACAGGCTGGCAGTGGCAGAGAACATGAAACACATCCATGCAGCTTATCAGCATCAGGACATCCAGCACACAGCCCGGTACTGGCAGAGAACATGAAACACATCCATGCATCTTCTCAGCATCAGGACATCCAGCACACAGCCCGGCACTGGCAGAGAACATGAACCACATCCATGCAGCCTCTCAGCATCAGGACACCCAGCACACAGCCCGGCACTTGCAGAGAACATGAACTTCATCCATGCAGCTTATCAGCATCAGGACAACCAGCACACAGCCCGGTACTGGCAGAGAACATGAAACACATCCATGCATCTTCTCAGCATCAGGATATCCAGCAGACAGCCTGACAGTGGCAGAGAGCATGAAACACATCCACGCAGTCTCTCAGCATCAGGAAACCCAGCACACAGCCTGGCACTGGCAGAGAACATGAAACATATTCCATGCAGCTTCTCACCATCAGGACATCCAGCACGCAGCCTGGCAGTGGCAAAGAACATGAAACACATCCATGCAGCCTATCAGAATTAGGACACCCAGCACACAGCCTGGCACTGGCAGAGAACATGAAACACATCCACGCAGTCTCTCAACATCATCAACCTCCAGCACGCAGCCCGGCACTGGCAGAGAACATAAACTACATCCATGCAGCCTCTCAGCATCAGGACACCCAGCACACAGCCCGGCACTGGCAGAGAACATGAATTTCATCCATGCAGCCTCTCAGCATCAGGACACCCAGCACACAGCCTGGCACTGGCAGAGAACATGAAACACATCCACGCAGTCTCTCAACATCATCAACCTCCAGCACGCAGCCCGCACTGGCAGAGAACATAAACTACATCCATGCAGTCTCTCAGGATCAGGAAACCCAGCACACAGCCTGGCACTGGCAGAGAGCATGAAACACATCCATGCAGTCTCTCTGCATCAGGAAACCCAGCACACAGCCTGGCACTGGCAGAGAACATGAAACACATCCATGCAGTCTCTCAGTATCAGAACATCGAGCACACAGTCTGGCACTGACAGAGAACATTAACTTAATCCATGAAGCTTCTCAGCATAAGCACGCACAGCAAACAGCCTGGCTCTGGCAGAGGACATGAACCTCATAAATGCAGCCTCTCAGCATCAGAACATCCAGCACATAGCCCAACACTGGCAGAGAACATAAACCACATCCATACATCCTCTCACCATAAGGACATCCAGCACCCAGCCCAGCACTGGCAGAGAACATATACTACATCCATGCAGCCTCTCAGCATCAGGACACCCAGCACACAGCCTGGCACTGGTAGAGAACATAAAACACATCTATGCATCCTCTCAGTGTCAGGACACCCAGCACACAGCCTGGCACTAGCAGAGAACATGAAAGACATCCATGCAGCTTCTCAGCATCAGGACATCCAGCACACAGCCTGGCACTGGCAGAGAACATGAAACACATCCATGCAGTCTCTCACCATCAAAATTTCTTGCACACAGCCTGGAACCGGCAAAGAAAATAAACCTCATCAATGCAGCCTCTCAGCATCAGAACATCGAGCACACAACCTGGCACTGGCAGAGAACATGAACTTCATCCATGCAGCCTCTCAGCATCAGGTCACCCAGCACACAGCCTGGCACAGGCAGAGAACATGAAACACATCCATGCAGCTTATCAGCATCAGGACATCCAGCACACAGGCTGGCAGTGGCAGAGAATATGAAACACATCCATGCAGCCTATCAGAATCAGGACACCCAGCACACAGCCTGGCACTGGCAGAGAACATGAACTTCATCCATGCAGCCTCTCAGCATCAGGACACCCAGCATACAGCCTGGCACTGGCAGAGAACATGAAACACATCCATGCAGCTTATCAGCATCAGGACATCCAGAACACAGGCTGGCAGTGGCAGAGAACATGAAACACATCCATGCAGCTTATCAGCATCAGGACACCCAGCACATAGCCCGGTACTGGCAGAGAACATAAACTACATCCATGCAGCCTCTCAGCATCAGGACTCCCAGCACACAGCCCGGCACTGGCAGAGAACATGAAACACATCTATGCAGCCTCTCAGCATCAGGACACCCAGCACACAGCCTGGCACTGGCAGAGAACATGAAACACATCCATGCAGCTTCTCAGCATTAGGACATCCAGTGCACAGCCTGGCAGTGGCAGAGAACATAAACCACATCCATGCAGCCTCTCAGCATCAGGACTCCCAGCACACAGCCCGGCACTGGCAGAGAACATGAAACACATCTATGCAGCCTCTCAGCATCAGGACACCCAGCACACAGCCTGGCATTGGCAGAGAACATGAAACACATCCGCGCAGTCTCTCACCATCAACATTTCTTGCACACAGCCTGGCACCGGCAAAGAAAATAAACCTCATCAATGCAGCCTCTCAGCATCAGAACATTGAGCACACAGTCTGGTACTGGCAGGGAACATGGTCCTCATCCATGCAGCCTCTCAACATAATCAACCTTCAGCACACAGCCCGGCACTGGCAGAGAACATATACTACATCCATGCAGCCTCTCAGCATCAGGACACCCAGCACACAGCCTGGCACTGGTAGAGAACATAAACCACATCTATGCATCCTCTCAGTGTCAGGACACCCAGCACACAGCCTGGCACTAGCAGAGAACATGAAAGACATCCATGCAGCTTCTCAGCATCAGGACATCCAGCACAGCCTGGCACTGGCAGAGAACATGAAACACATCCACGCAGTCTCTCACCATCAAAATTTCTTGCACACAGCCTGGCACCGGCAAAGAAAATAAACCTCATCAATGCAGCCTCTCAGCATCAGAACATCGAGCAAACAGCCTGGCACTGGCAGAGAACATGAACTTCATCCATGCAGCCTCTCAGCATCAGGTCACCCAGCACACAGCCTGGCACGGGCAGAGAACATGAAACACATCCATGCAGCTTATCAGCATCAGGACATCCAGCACACAGGCTGGCAGTGGCAGAGAACATGAAACACATCCATGCAGCCTATCAGAATCAGGACACCCAGCACACAGCCTGGCACTGGCAGAGAACATGAACTTCATCCATGCAGCCTCTCAGCATCAGGACAACCAGCATACAGCCTGGCACTGGCAGAGAACATGAAACACATCCATGCAGCTTATCAGCACCAGGACATCCAGAACACAGGCTGGCAGTGGCAGAGAACATGAAACACATCCATGCAGCTTATCAGCATCAGGGCACCCAGCACATAGCCCGGTACTGGCAGAGAACATAAACTACATCCATGCAGCCTCTCAGCATCAGGACTCCCAGCACACAGCCCGGCACTGGCAGAGAACATGAAACACATCTATGCAGCCTCTCAGCATCAGGACACCCAGCACACAGCCTGGCACTGGCAGAGAACATGAAACACATCCATGCAGCTTCTCAGCATTAGGACATCCAGCACACAGGCTGGAAGTGGCAGAGAACATGAAACACATCCATGCAGCCTATCAGAATCAGGACACCCAGCACACAGCCTGGCATTGGCAGAGAACATGAAACACATCCACGCAGTCTCTCACCATCAACATTTCTTGCACACAGCCTGGCACCGGCAAAGAAAATAAACCTCATCAATGCAGCCTCTCAGCATCAGAACATTGAGCACACAGTCTGGTACTGGCAGGGAACATGGTCCTCATCCATGCAGCCTCTCAACATAATCAACCTTCAGCACACAGCCCGGCACTGGCAGAGAACATAAACTACATCCATGCAGCCTCTCAGCATCAGGACGCCCAGCACACAGCCCGGCACTGGCAGAGAACATGAACTTCATCCATGCAGCCTCTCAGCATCAGGACACCCAGCACACAGCCTGACACTGGCAGAGAACATGAAACACATCCATGCAGCTTATCAGCATCAGGACATCCAGCACACAGGCTGGCAGTGGCAGAGAACATGAAACACATCCATGCAGCCTATCAGAATCAGGACACCCAGCACACAGCCTGGCACTGGCAGAGAACATGAACTTCATCCATGCAGCCTCTCAGCATCAGGACACCCAGCACACAGCCTGGCACTGGCAGAGAACATGAAACACATCCATACATCTTATCAGCATCAGGACATCCAGAACACAGGCTGGCAGTGGCAGAGAACATGAAACACATCCATGCAGCCTCTCAGCATCAGGACTCCCAGCACACAGCCCGGCACTGGCAGAGAACAAGAACTTCATCCATGCAGCCTCTCAGCATCAGGACACCCAGCACACAGCCTGGCACTGGCAGAGAACATGAAACACATCCATGCAGTTTATCAGCATCAGGACATCCAGCACACAGGCTGGCAGTGGCAGAGAACATGAAACACATCCATGCAGCTTATCAGCATCAGGACACCCAGCACACAGCCCGGTACTGGCAGAGAACATGAAACACATCCATGCATCTTCTCAGCATCAGGACATCCAGTGCACAGCCTGGCAGTGGCAGAGAACATAAACCACATCCATGCAGCCTCTCAGCATCAGGACACCCAGCACACAGCCCAGTACTGGCAGAGAACATAAACTACATCCATGCAGCCTCTCAGCATCAGGACACCCAGCACACAGCCCGGCACTTGCAGAGAACATGAACTTCATCCATGCAGCTTCTCAGCATCAGGACACCCAGCACACAGCCTGGCACTGGCAGAGAACATGAAACACATCCATGCAGCTTATCAGCATCAGGACATCCAGCACACAGGCTGGCAGTGGCAGAGAACATGAAACACATCCATGCAGCTTATCAGCATCAGGACATCCAGCACACAGCCTGGTGCTGGCAGAGAACATGAAAGACATCCATGCATCTTCTCAGCATCAGGAAATCCAGCGCACAGCCTGGCAGTGGCAGAGAACATAAACCACATCCATGCAGCCTCTCAGTATCAGGACACCCAGCACACAGCCTGGCACTGGCAGAGAACATGAAACATATTCCATGCAGCTTCTCAGCATCAGGACATCCAGCACGCAGCCTGGCAGTGGCAGAGAACATGAAACACATCCATGCAGCCTATCAGAATTAGGACACCCAGCACACAGCCTGGCACTGGCAGAGAACATGAAACACATCCACGCAGTCTCTCAATATCATCAACCTCCAGCACGCAGCCCGGCACTGGCAGAGAACATAAACTACATCCATGCAGTCTCTCAGGATCAGGAAACCCAGCACACAGCCTGGCACTGGCAGAGAGCATGAAACACATCCATGCAGTCTCTCTGCATCAGGAAACCCAGCACACAGCCTGGCACTGGCAGAGAACATGAAACACATCCATGCAGTCTCTCAGTATCAGAACATCGAGCACACAGCCTGGCACTGACAGAGAACATTAACTTAATCGATGAAGCTTCTCAGCATAAGCACGCACAGCAAACAGCCTGGCTCTGGCAGAGGACATGAACCTCATAAATGCAGCCTCTCAGTATCAGAACATCCAGCACACAGCCCAACACTGGCAGAGAACATAAACCACATCCATACATCCTCTCACCATAAGGATATCCAGCACCCAGCCTAGCACTGGCAGAGAACATAAACTACATCCATGCAGCCTCTCAGCATCAGGACACCCAGCACACAGCCTGGCACTGGTAGAGAACAAAAACCACATCTATGCAGCCTCTCAGTGTCAGGACACCCAGCACACAGCCTGGCACTAGCAGAGAACATGAAAGACATCCATGCAGCTTCTCAGCATCAGGACATCCAGCACACAGCCTGGCACTGGCAGAGAACATGAAACACATCCATGCAGTCTCTCACCATCAAAATTTCTTGCACACAGCCTGGCACCGGCAAAGAAAATAAACCTCATCAATGCAGCCTCTCAGCATCAGAACATCGAGCACACAGCCTGGCACTGGCAGAGAACATGGTCGTCATCAATGCAGCCTCTCAACATTATCAACCTCCAGCACACAGCCCGGCACTGGCAGAGAACATAAACTACATCAATGCAGCCTCTCAGTATCAGAAAATTGAACACACAGCCTGGCACTGGCTTAGAACATGGTCCTCATCCATGTAGCCTCTCAACATCATCAACCACCAGCACATAGCCAGACACTGGCAGAGAACATAAACTACATCCATGCAGCCTCTCAGCATCCGGACACCCAGCACACAGCCTGGCACTGGCAGAGAACATGAAACATCCATGCAGCTTCTCAGCATCAGGACATCCAGCACACAGCCATACTTGCCAACCCTACCGATTTAGGCGGTAGGATACCGCTTTTTAAGCAGTCCTACCGCCTACCAATTTTTTGACACCAAATACCGATTTTTTTGGTAAAAAAAAAAACATTATTTTTTTTTTACATTTTTTTCTTTTTTGCCCACACCAGCTCGGGGGAGTCTTTCAAGGGCTCCCCCGAGCTGGCGTATCGGGAGAATGCCCGGCATGCAGGCTTTTAATGTCAAAGGCACCCACATCGGTGGGCTAAAGTGCCCCTCCGCCGCGGATGCCTTTGGCAAAAGGCGCCATTAGTCCCCCACCACGCCAGCTTGGGGGAGTCTTTCAAGGACTTCCCCGAGCTGGCGTAGCGGGAGAAGGCGTGGCATGCAGGCTGTTAATGTCAAAGGCACCCACGGCGGTGGGCTAAAAGTGCCCCTCTGCCGCAGGTGCCTTTGGCAAAAGGCGCCATTAGCCCCCCACCACGCCAACTCGGAGGAGTCTTTTTAAGGACTTCCCCGAGCTGACGTAGCGGGAGAAGGCACGGCATGCAGGCTGTTAATGTCAAAGGCACCCACGGCGGTGGGCTAAAAGCGCCCCTACGCCGCGGGTGCCTTTGGCAAAAGGCACCATTAGTCCCCCACCATGCCAGCTTGGGGGAGTCTTTCAAGGACTTCCCCGAGCTGGCGTAGCGGGAGAAGGCGCGGTATGCAGGCTTTTAATGTCAAAGGCACCCACGGCGGTGGGCTAAAAGCGCCCCTCCACCGCGGGTGCCTTTTGGCCAAAACGCGCCATTAGCCCCCCACCATGCCAGTTCGGGGGAGTCTTTCAAGGACTTCCCTGAGCTGGCGTAGCGGGAGAAGGCGCAGCATGCAGGCCTTTGATGTAAAAGGCACCCACGGCGGTGGGCTAAGGGCGCCCCTCCGCTGCGAGTGCTTTTCACAAAAGGCGCCATTAGCCCCCCACCACGTCAACTCCGGTGAGTCTTTCAAGGACTCCCCCAAGCTGGCGTGATGGCAGAAGGCGTGGCAGGCGCCTCATTGTCATGGAATGCACGCGCGGCGGCGGACTCATTCAATGACAATGGGCTGCTGACGCGCCCTATTCCTATCATTACCTCCTCGCCTGACTATTTTTGAAACTTTAAGATTCCTACAGATTTTTGGTCACAGAATGTTGGCATGTATGCAGCCTGGCACTGTTAGAGAACATAAACCACATCCATGCAGCCTCTCAGTATCAGGACACCCAGCACACAGCCTGGCACTGGCAGAGAACATGAAACACATCCATGCAGCTTCTCAGCATCAGGACATCCAGCACACAGCCTGGCACTGGCAGAGAGCATGAAACACATCCATGCAGTCTCTCAGCATCAGGAAACCCAGCATACAGCCTGACAGTGGCAGAGAACATGAAACACATGCATGCAGCTTCTCAGCCTAAGCACACACAGCACACAGCCTGGCACTGGTAGAGAACATAAACCACATCCATGCAGCCTCTCAGTGTCAAGACACC
Organism: Ambystoma mexicanum; assembly: GCF_040938575.1. NCBI lineage: Eukaryota > Metazoa > Chordata > Amphibia > Caudata > Ambystomatidae > Ambystoma > Ambystoma mexicanum. The sequence continues at coordinate 1,249,730,032 of NC_090934.1, forward strand.
CAGCACACAGCCCGGCACTGGCAGAGAACATGAAACACATCCATGCAGTCTCTCACCATCAAAATTTCTTGCACAGAGCCTGGCACCGGCAAAGAAAATAAACCTCATCAATGCAGCCTCTCAGCATCAGAACATTGAGCACACAGGCTGGCAATGGCAGAGAACATGGTCCTCATCCATGCAGAATCTCAACATTATCAACCTCCAGCACAAAGCACGGCACTGGCAGAGAACATAAACTACATCAATGCAGCCTCTCAGCATCAGAACATTGAGCACACAGCCTGGCACTGGCTTAGAACATGGTCCTCATCCATGCAGCCTCTCAGCATCATCAACCTCCAGCACACAATCTAGCACTGGCAGAGAACATGAAACACATTGATTCAGCTTCTCAGCGTCAGGACATCCACCACACAGTCTGGCACTGGCAGAGAACATAAAACACATCCATGCAGCACCTCAGCATTAGGAAACCCAGCACACAGCCTGGCAGTGGCAGAGAACATGAAACACATCCATGCTACCTATCAGAATCAGGACACCCAGGACACAGCCTGGCACTGGCAGAGAACATGAAACACATCCACGCAGTCTCTCGCCATCAAAGTTTCTTGCACACAGCCTGGCACCGGCAAAGAAAATAAACCTCATCAATTCAGCTTCTCAGCATCAGAACATTGAGCACACAGCCTGGCACTGGCAGAGAACATGGTCCTCATCCATGCAGAATCTCAACATTATCAACCTCCAGCACACAATCTGGCACTGGCAGAGAACATGAAACACATTGATTCAGCTTCTCAGCATCAGGACACCCAGCACACAGCCTGGCACTGGCAGAGAACATGAAACACATCCACGCAGTCTCTCGTCATCAAAATTTCTTGCACACAGCCTGGCACGGGCAAAGAAAATAAACCTCATCAATGCAGCCTCTCAGCATCAGAACATTGAGCACACAGCCTGGCACTGGCAGAGAACATGGTCCTCATCCATGCAGAATCTCAACATTATCAACCTCCAGCACACAGCCCGGCACTGGCAGAGAACATGAAACACATCCATGCAGCTTCTCAGCATCAGGACATCCAGCAGACATCCTGGCACTGGCAGAGAACATGAAACACATCCATGCAGCTTCTCAGCATCAGGACATCCAGTACACAGGCTGGCAGTGGCAGAGAACATGAAACACATCCATGCAACCTATCAGAATCAGGACACCCAGCACACATCCTGGCACTGGCTGAGAACATGAAACCCATCCACGCAGTCTCTCAACATTATACACCTCCAACACGCAGCCCGGCACTGGCAGAGAACATAAACTACATTCATGCAGCCTCTCAGCATCAGGACACCCAGCACACAGCCTGGCACTGGCAGAGAACATGAAACACATCCACGCAGCCTCTCACCATCAACATTTCTTGCACACAGCCTGGCACCGGCAAAGAAAATAAACCTCATCAATGCAGCCTCTCAGCATCAGAACATTGAGCACACAGCCTGGCACTGGCAGAGAACATGGTCCTCATCCATGCAGCCTCTCAACATAATCAACCTCCAGCACATAGCCCGGCACTGGCAGAGAACATAAACTACATCCATGCAGCCTCTCAGCATCAGAACACCCAGCACACAGCCTAGCAGTGGCAGAGAACATAAACTACATCCATGCAGCCTCTCAGCATCAGGACACCCAGCACACAGCCCGGCACTGGCAGAGAACATGAAACACATCCATGCAGCTTATCAGCATCAGGACATCCAGCACACAGGCTGGCAGTGGCAGAGAACATGAAACACATCCATGCAGCCTATCTGAATCAGGACACCCAGCACACAGCCTGGCACTGGCAAAGAACCTGAACTTCATCCATGCAGCCTCTCAGCATCAGGACACCCAGCACACAGCCTGGCACTGGCAGAGAACATGAAACACATCCATGCAGCTTCTCAGCATCAGGACATCCAGCACTCAGGCTGGCAGTGGCAGAGAACATGAAACACATCCATGCAGCCTATCAGCATCAGGACACCCAGCACACAGCCCGGTACTGGCAGAGAACATAAACTACATCCATGTAGCCTCTCAGCATCAGGACTCCCAGCACACAGCCCGGCACTGGCAGAGAACATGAACTTCATCCATGCAGCCTCTCAGAATCAGGACATCCAGCACACAGCCTGGCACTGGCAGAGAACATGAAACACATCCATGCAGCTTATCAGCATCAGGACATCCAGCACACAGGCTGGCAGTGGCAGAGAACATGAAACACATCCATGCAGCTTATCAGCATCAGGACACCCAGCACACAGCCCGGTACTGGCAGAGAACATGAAACACATCCATGCACCTTCTCAGCATCAGGACATCCAGCACACAGCCTGACAGTGGCAGAGAACATAAACCACATCCATGCAGCCTCTCAGTATCAGGACACCCAGCACACAGCCTGACAGTGGCAGAGAACATGAAACACTTTCACGCAGTCTCTCAGCATCAGGAAACCCAGCACACAGCCTGGCACTGGCAGAGAACATGAAACATATTCCATGCAGCTTCTCAGCATCAGGACATCCAGCACGCAGCCTGGCAGTGGCAGAGAACATGAAACACATCCATGCAGCCTATCAGAATTAGGACACCCAGCACACAGCCTGGCACTGGCAGAGAACATGAAACACATCCACGCAGTCTCTCAACATCATCAACCTCCAGCACGCAGCCCGGCACTGGCAGAGAACATAAACTACATCCATGCAGCCTCTCAGCATCAGGACACCCAGCACACAGCCCGGCACTGGCAGAGAACATGAATTTCATCCATGCAGCCTCTCAGCATCAGGCCACCCAGCACACAGCCTGGCACTGGCAGAGAACATGAAACACATCCACGCAGTCTCTCAACATCATCAACCTCCAGCACGCAGCCCGACACTGGCAGAGAACATAAACTACATCCATACAGTCTCTCAGGATCAGGAAACCCAGCACACAGCCTGGCACTGGCAGAGAGCATGAAACACATCCATGCAGTCTCTCTGCATCAGGAAACCCAGCACACAGCCTGGCACTGGCAGAGAACATGAAACACATCCATGCAGTCTCTCAGTATCAGAACATCGAGCACACAGCCTGGCACTGACAGAGAACATTAACTTAATCCATGAAGCTTCTCAGCATCAGAACATCCAGCACACAGCCCAACACTGGCAGAGAACATAAACCACATCCATACATCCTCTCACCATAAGGACATCCAGCACCCAGCACTGGCAGAGAACATAAACTACATCCATGCAGCCACTCAGCATCAGGACACCCAGCACACAGCCTGGCACTGGTAGAAAACATAAACCACATCTATGCAGCCTCTCAGCGTCAGGACACCCAGCACACAGCCTGGCACTAGCAGAGAACATGAAAGACATCCATGCAGCTTCTCAGCATCAGGACATCCAGCACACAGCCTGGCACTGGCAGAGAACATGAAACACATCCACGCAATCTCTCACCATCAAAATTTCTTGCACACAGCCTGGCACCGGCAAAGAAAATAAACCTCATCAATGCAGCCTCTCAGCATCAGAACATCGAGCACAAAGCCTGGCACTGGCAGAGAACATGGTCCTCATCAATGCAGCCTCTCAACATTATCAACCTCCAGCACACAGCCCGGCACTGGCAGAGAACATAAACTACATCAATGCAGCCTCTCAGCATCAGAAAATTGAGCACACAGCCTTGCACTGGCTTAGAATATGGTCCTCATCCATGCAGCCTCTCAACATCATCAACCACCAGCACACAATCTGGCACTGGCGGAGAACATGAAACACATCGATTCAGCTTCTCAGCATCAGGACATCCAGCACACAGCCTGGCACTGGCAGAGAACATGAAACACATACATGCGGCTTCTCAGCGTCAGGACATCCAGCACACAGCCTGGCAGTGGCAGAGAACATGAAACACATCCATGCAACCTATCAGAATCAGGACACCCAGCACACAGCCTGGCACTGGCAGAGAACATGAAACACATCCACGCAGTCTCTCGCCATCAAAATTTCTTGCACACAGCCTGGCAACGGCAAAGAAAATAAACCTCATCAATGCAGCCTCTCAGCATCAGAACATTGAGCACACAGCCTGGCACTGGCAGAGAACATGGTCCTCATCCATGCAGAATCTCAACATTATCAACCTCCAGCACACAGCCCGGCACTGGCAGAGAACATAAACTACATCCATACAGCCTCTCAGCATCCGGACACCCAGCACACAGCCTAGCACTGGCAGAGAACATGAAACACATCCATGCAGCTTCTCAGCATCAGGACATCCAGCACACAGCCTGGCAGTGGCAGAGAACATGAAACACATCCATGCAGCCTATCAGAATCAGGACACCCAGCACACAGCCTGGCACTGGCAGAGAACAAGAAACACATCCACGCAGTCTCTCACCATCAAAATTCCTGGCACACAGCATGGCGCCGGCAAAGAAAATAAACCTCATCAATGCAGCCTCTCAGCATCAGAACATTGAGCACACAGCCTGGCACTGGTAGAGAACATGGTCCTCATCAATGCAGCCTCTCAACATTATCAACCTCCAGCACACGGCCCGGCACTGGCAGAGAACATAAACTACATCCATGCAGCCTCTCAGCATCAGGACACCAAGCACACAGCCCGGCACTGGCAGCGAACATGAACTTCATCCATGCAGCCTCTCAGCATCAGGACACCCAGCACACAGCCTGGCACTGGCAGAGAACATGAAACACATCCATGCAGCCTATCAGAATCAGGACACCCAGCACACAGCCTGGCACTGGCAGAGAACAAGAAACACATCCACGCAGTCTCTCACCAACAAAATTCCTGGCACACAGCCTGACACCGGCAAAGAAAATAAACCTCATCAATGCAGCCTCTCAGCATCAGAACATTGAGCACACAGCCTGGCACTGGCAGAGAACATGGTCCTCATCCATGCAGCCTCTCAACATCATCAACCTCCAGCACATAGCACGGCACTGGCAGAGAACATAAACTACATCCATGCAGCCTCTCAGCATCAGGACACCCAGCACACAGCCCGTCACTGGCAGAGAACATGAACTTCATCCATGCAGCCTCTCAGCATCAGGACACCCAGCACACAGCCCGTCACTGGCAGAGAACATGAACTTCATCCATGCAGCCTCTCAGCATCTGGACACCCAGCACACAGCCCGGCAGTGGCAGAGAACATGAACTTCATCCATGCAGCCTCTCAGCATCAGGACACCCAGCACACAGCCTGGCACTGGCAGAGAACATGAAACACATCCATGACACCTATCATAATCAGGACACCCAGCACACAGCCTGGCACTGGCAGAGAACATGAAACACATCCATGCAGCCTATCATAATCAGGACACCCAGCACACAGCCCGGCACTGGCAGCGAACATGAACTTCATCCATGCAGCTTCTCAGCATCAGGACATCCAGTACACAGGCTGGCAGTGGCAGAGAACATGAAACACATCCATGCAGCCTATCAGAATCAGGACACCCAGCACACAGCCTGGCACTGGCATAGAACATGAAACCCATCCACGCAGTCTCTCAACATCATCAACCTCCAGCACGCAGCCCGGCACTTCCAGAGAACATGAACTTCATCCATGCAGCCTCTCAGCATCAGGACACCCAGCACACAGCCTGGCACTGGCAGAGAACATGAAACACATCCATGCACCTTCTCAGCATCAGGACATCCAGCACACAGGCTGGCAGTGGCAGAGAACATGAAACACATCCATGCAGCCTCTCAAAATTATCAACCTCCAGCACACAGCCCGGCACTGGCAGAGAACATAAACTACATCCATGCAGCCTCTCAGCATAAGGGCACCCAGCACACAGCCCGGCACTGGCAGAGAACATGAACTTCATCCATGCAGCCTCTCAGCATCAGGACACACAGCCTGGCACTGGCAGAGAACATAAACTACATTCATGCAGCCTCTCAGCATCAGGACACCCAGCACATAGCCTGGCACTGGCAGAGAACATGAAACACATCCATGCAGTTTCTCAGCATCAGGACATCCAGCACACAGGGTGGAAGTGGCAGAGAACATGAAATACATCCATGCAGCCTATCAGAATCAGGACACCCAGCACACAGCCCGGCACTGGCAGAGAACATGAAACACATCCATGCAGCCTATCAGAATCAGGACACCCAGCACACAGCCCGGTACTGGCAGAGAACATGAAACACATCCATGCAGCCTATCAGAATCAGGACACCCAGCACACCGCCCGGTACTGGCAGAGAACATGAAACACATCCATGCAGCCTCTCAGCATCAGGACACCCAGCACACAGCCTGGCACTGGCAGAGAACATGAAACACACCCATGACGCCTATCAGAATCAGGACACCCAGCACACAGCCTGGCACTGGCAGAGAACATGAAACACATCCACGCAGTCTCTCACCATCAAAATGTCTTGCACACAGCCTGGCACCAGCAAAGAAAATAAACCTCATCAATGCAGCCTCTCAGCATCAGAACATTGAGCACACAGCCTGGCACTGGCAGAGAACATGGTCCTCATCCATGCAGCCTCTCAACATAATCAACCTTCAGCACACAGCCCGGCACTGGCAGAGAACATAAACTACATCCATGCAGCCTCTCAGCATCAGGACACCCAGCACACAGCCTAGCACTGTTAGAGAACCTAAACCACATCCATGCAGCCTCTCAGTATCAAGACACCCAGCACACAGCCTGGCACTGGCAGAGAACATGAAACACATCCATGCAGCTTCTGAGCATCAGGACATCCAGCACACAGCCTGGCACTGGCAGAGAGCATGAAACACATCCATGCAGTATCTCAGCATCAGGAAACCCAGCACACAGCCTGGCACTGGCAGAGAACATGAAACACATCCATGGAGTCTCTCAGTATCAGAACATCGAGCACACAGCCTGGCACTGGCAGAGAACATGAAACACATCCATGCAGCTTCACAGCATCAGGACATCCAGCAGACAGCCTGGCACTGGTAGAGAACATAAACCACATCCATGCAGCCTCTCAGTGTCAGGACACCCAGCACACAGCCTGGCACTGGTAGAGAACATAAACCACATCCATGCAGCCTCTCAGTGTCAGGACACCCAGCACACAGCCTGGCACTTGCAGAGAACATGAGACATCCATGCAGCTTCTCAGCATCAGGACATCCAGCACACAGCCTGGCACTGGCAGAGATCATGAAACACTTCCACGCAGTCTCTCACCATCAATATTTCTTGCACACAGCCTGGCACCGGCAAAGAAAATAAACCTCATCAATGCAGCCTCTCAGCATCAGAACATCGAGCACACAGCCCGGCACTGGCAGAGAACATGGTCCTCATCAATGCAGCCTCTCAACATTATCAACCTCCAGCACACAGCCCGGCACTGGCAGAGAACATGAAATACATCCATGCAGTTTCTCAGCATCAGGACATCCAGCACACAGCCTGACAGTGGCAGAGAACATGAAACACATCCATGACGCCTATCAGAATCAGGACACCCAGCACACAGCCTGGCACTGGCAGAGAACATGAAACACATCCATGTAGCTTCTCAGCATCAGGACATCCAGTACACAGCCTGACACTGGCAGAGAACATGAAACCCATCCACGCAGTCTCTCAACATCATCAACCTCCAGCACAAAGCCTGGCACTGGCAGAGAACATGAAACACATCCACGCAGTCTATCACCATCAATATTTCTTGCACACAGCCTGGCACCGGCAAAGAAAATAAACCTCATCAATGCAGCCTCTCAGCATCAGAACATTGAGCACACAGCCTGGCAGTGGCAGAGAACATGAAACACATCCATGAAGCCTATCAGAATCAGGACACCCAGCACACAGCCTGGCAGTGGCAGAGAACATGAAACACATCCATGCAGTTTCTCAGCATCAGGACATCCAGTACACAGGCTGGCAGTGGCAGAGAACATGAAACACATCCATGCAGCCTATCAGAATCAGGACACCCAGCACACAGCCTGGCACTGGCAGAGAACATGAACTTCATCCATGCAGCCTCTCAGCATCCGGACACCCAGCACACAGCCTGGCACTGGCAGAGAACACGAAACACATCCACGCAGTCTCTCAACATCATCAACCTCCAGCACGCAGCCCGGCACTGGCAGAGAACATGAACTTCATCCATGCAGCTTCTCAGCATCAGGACATCCAGCACACAGCCTGGCACTGGCAGAGAACATGAAACACATCCATGCAGCCTGTCAGAAACAGGACACCCAGCACACAGCCTGGCATTGGCAGAGAACATGAAACACATCCACGCAGTCTCTCACCATCAAAATGTCTTGCACACAGCCTGGCACCGGCAAAGAAAATAAACCTCATCAATGCAGCCTCTCAGCATCAGAACATTGAGCACACAGCCTGGCACTGGCAGAGAACATGGTCCTCATCCATGCAGCCTCTCAACATAATCAACCTTCAGCACACAGCCCGGCACTGGCAGTGAACATAAACTACATCCATGCAGCCTCTCAGCATCAGGACACCCAGCACACAGCCTGGCACTGTTAGAGAACATAAACCACATCCATGCAGCCTCTCAGTATCAAGACACCCAGCACACAGCCTGGCACTGGCAGAGAACATGAAACACATCCATGCAGCTTCTGAGCATCAGGACATCCAGCACACAGCCTGGCACTGGCAGAGAGCATGAAACACATCCATGCAGTATCTCAGCATCAGGAAACCCAGCACACAGCCTGGCACTGGCAGAGAACATGAAACACATCCATGGAGTCTCTCAGTATCAGGACATACAGCAGACAGCCTGGCACTGGTAGAGAACATAAACCACATCCATGCAGCCTCTCAGTGTCAGGACACCCAGCACACAGCCTGGCACTGGTAGAGAACATAAACCACATCCATGCAGCCTCTCAGTGTCAGGACACCCAGCACACAGCCTGGCACTGGCAGAGAACATGAGACATCCATGCAGCTTCTCAGCATCAGGACATCCAGCACACAGCCTGGCACTGGCAGAGATCATGAAACACTTCCACGCAGTCTCTCACCATCAACAATTCTTGCACACAGCCTGGCACCGGCAAAGAAAATAAACCTCATCAATGCAGCCTCTCAGCATCAGAACATCGAGCACACAGCCTGGCACTGGCAGAGAACATGGTCCTCATCAATGCAGCCTCTCAACATTATCAACCCCCAGCACACAGCCCGGCACTGGCAGAGAACATAAACTACATCAATGCAGCCTCTCAGCATCAGAACATTGAGCACACAGCATGGCACTGGCTTAGAACATGGTCCTCATCCATGCAGAATCTCAACATTATCAACCTCCAGCACACAGCCCGGCACTGGCAGAGAACATAAACTACATCCATGCAGCCTCTCAGCATCCGGACACCCAGCACACAGCCTGGCACTGGCAGAGAACATGAAACACATCCATGCAGCCTATCAGAATCAGGACACCCAGCACACAGCCTGGCACTGGCAGAGAACAAGATACACATCCACGCAGTCTCTCACCATCAAAATTCCTGGCACACAGCCTGGCACCGGCAAAGAAAATAAACCTCATCAATGCAGCCTCTCAGCATCAGAACATTGAGCACACAGCCTGGCACTGGCAGAGAACATGGTCCTCATCCATGCAGCCTCTCAACATCAGGCCACCCAGCACACAGCCCGGCACTGGCAGAGAACATGAAACACATCCACGCAGTCTCTCGCCATCAAAATTTCTTGCACACAGCCTGGCACCGGCAAAGAAAATAAACCTCATCAATGCAGCCTCTCAGCATCAGAACATTGAGCACAGAGCCTGGCACTGGTAGAGAACATGGTCCTCATCCATGCAGCCTCTCAGCATCAGGACACACAGCGTGGCACTGGCAGAGAACATGGTCCTCATCCATGCAGCCTCTCAACATCATCAACCTCCAGGGGGGCGCTGTTGCGCGCGAGACGGAATGGTCGCACTCGCGTGAGCTCCTGCGACGACCAAGGCCTGGAAGCCAATACGATGAATAATTCGACTTGGTTTGCATGAAAAACGCGAATAACTTATAAAGCAACACCTCATCCAACTGCAAGCGAAGTCCCGTGAAGAAACTCGCTCAATTGACAGAACCGCGCCGTGAGAAAGATCATACGGCTCAGAGCGCTGCTGGAAGAGGGGAGGAGCCCGGCGACGGCGGCGACGGCGGCGCGGGCTGCCGGGGACGCGGAGGAGGCACAGCGGGCCGGGTGGGGGACGCGGAGGAGGCACAGCGGGCCGGGTGGGGGACGCGGGCGCTCCGGAATCCGTCGAGCGCCTGCTGGCCTTCCCCCTCCCACCCCCGCCTGGGCACGAGACGAACCGGAGGATCGAAGATAGGGCCGCGGCCCGCAAGGTAGGAGGGCGCGGGTGCCAGGCTCGAGGGATTGGGCTTCCCCGCACTAACGCGCATCTGGGGACACCGAGGAACCCGTTTGGAAGGCCAGTGGGGAGCTCTCCCTTCCCACCCACGCATGTGGGCGCCTTGGCGCGTCCCTCCATACCACATCCCTTCAATAAACATGGACACTCGGCGACGAAGGGCCCCCCCGCCCCCCAAAGGGACATCCCACGGCTGGCTCGAGTGTAGTCGCTCGATAACTGGGCACAGACACGAAGGCACATTTGGAGGGGGCTGGTGGGCAGTGGCCCTCGGAGGCGGTGGTCATTGAAGGCGACGGGCCTGCGGCGCTCTGGAAGTCACTGGCGGTGGGGGAGTACTGCAACAGCCAGCAGCCCCACGTGCAGGATAAGGGCCGACTACTCCGATGAGGGCTGCGGATCTGAAAGGCATTGCGTTGTTTTTTTTTTTTTTTCCCTGGCTCACCGCTATCACAGACATCACACCCCAACACGCTGAGAGGATACGGAAGAACTTGGGGCCAGAGGAGTTGTGGAGCTGATGGTGGTGCTCCCTGTTGGGGGCAAGCGTGGTCACAGCGATCACAGCGGACACATAGGTCCAGTACCGGAGGGCAAAGCAACTAATAGGTGGGGTGGCAGGAACTGGAACGTGCTCTCTGGCCACGACGGTAGCATTAATCAGCCTGGAGGAAATACCACAAGCTTCACGCATAAGCGGGTTGAGGACAGTCCCCAGACCCTCGTGAGGAGGGGGGTGAGGAGTAGACTCCGTACAGACAATGCCCAATCGTCCTGGTCAAAAGAAAGGGAAGGGATCCATTGAAAGATTCACGAAAGCACTCGATAAAGGATCACAACCCTTGATGTCTGAAGACGGGCCTCCACGAGAACAACCGGCGGCTCAAGCGGCCATGATGGATCCACAAGCGGTCTTCCAAGCTATGCAGCAGGGGTTTGCCGCGCTCAATGTCAAATTGGATGGTATAACAGCTGAGGTTACATCCATTAAAACCAAGGTAGACAAGACAACAGCACGCATTACAGAGGCGGAGACAAGAATTTCCGGAGCAGAAGACGCACTTGAGGCGTTGAAGACCACGGTGTCTACAATGGCGATTGAACTGGGAACAGTGAAATCTAAGTGTGAGGATTTGGAGGCCAGGTCTCGACGGAACAATATCCGCATTATCGGGGTTCCAGAGGAGGCTCTAAAGGGATCAATGGAGAAGGCGGTGGAAGACCTCCTCCGTAACCTACTGGGGGACCCTGGCTGGTCGGCAATGTTCATCGTGGAAAGGGCACACAGATCGCTGGCACCCAAACCGAAACCTGGGGCATATCCCAGGCCTATTGTCGCACGCCTGCTCAACTACAGAGACAGAGATCTGATATTGAGAACTGCCAGGGAGAAACAGGAATTAAGATGGGAGGCCAACATAATCCGCATCTTCCCAGACTTCACTATGGCGGTACAGCAGGAAAGGAAACTGTTCACGGGTGTAAAGAAGCTACTACGCGAACGACAAGTAAAATACGCCATGCTCTATCCGGCAAGGCTTAAGATACAGCACCAAAACAAAACATACTTCTTTACGTTCCCTGAGGAGGCGTCAAACTTTGTCGAGACACACATCCCTGCCCCTGCCGGGAGGTCTGGAAACGAGGAAGACTCATGAAATATACGGGAGACTAAATGCTACTATGGTGCTGATTCAGAAGGGACTGCAAACAGCTAAGGCTCCCTACCGGGTGGCCTACATGTGGGAAGATTAAGACTAAACTGAACTATCACATATGCTAGCTCCACCCGCATGTGCTGACATGTATGAGAGTAACAACTGAGAACCAGTCATATTGGAAATGACGATGAGAGGTCCGGGCAATGGTGGTCGCTACAGCCCCCCCTGTAGCAGGTGCACGTTAAATGTTGGGAGGAGGAAGGGTGGGATCAATAAGCATAGTTAAAGTTCGGGGAACTATGAGGGAGGGGGAGGGAATGGGCAGATGGTTTGGGATACTAGTTATGAAAAAGTTGAGGTTAAACTGAAAAGCGCACAAGCCTTCGACACTACAACTATTGAATACACAGTTAGGCTACACATCCAAAGAAATGGTCATAATCAATGGTTAGATAATGGCTAGACCAGTCACTGACGGCTTGAAAATATTGAGCTGGAATGTACGCGGTTTGGGTATACACATGAAGAAGAGAAAGATAATAGCATACATAAACAGGCTAGGCCCCAAAATGGTTTTCCTTCAGGAAACACATCTAGGGCCCCAACTAACTGGACATCTAATCCCGAGTTGGGGGCCTCATCAATATTTTACAACTTACTCGAGAAGGGCGAGGGGGGTGGCGATCCTTATTCATAAATCACTTCAATTCAACTGTATACATTCAGAAATAGACCCTGAAGGCAGATACATATTACTACATGGAACCCTTAGTGACAGCGAAATGGTCCTCCTCAATGTGCATGGGCCGAACATAGATGACCCAGAATTTTATGCTGGAATATTCGAGAAACTGGCAAACTACCCGACGGCCCATTTAATTTGCGGGGGGGATTTCAATACCATCCTTGATGTAAACCTGGATCGCACGTCAACAAGGTCTAGGACACTCACCAAGGCGGCACAGAAAATACATCTTCACATGTCTGACCTCAACCTGAAAGATGCATGGAGAGCGCTAAATCCGTCCAAAAGGGAATACACATTCTACTCCTCAGTACATGACATGCACTCAAGAATAGACTTATGGCTGGTTGACAATGAGTTGCTGGGTTGGGTTACAGATACACATATTTACCCCAGGACGTATTCAGATCACTCCCCAATACAGCTAACAATAAAGGCTCCCGGAATCAGGGCATGTAAACCACCATGGAGGTTCAAGCCGCTGGCTCTCCAAGATCTCGTCTATAGAAATGCAATGGCTAGTAAAATACAGGAATATTTTGAGATCAATGAGGGAACGGTGTCTAGTCCAGCAATACTGTGGCAGGCGTTCAAGGTTTGCATCAGAGGCAGCTCTATAGCTGTTGAATGCGGAGTCCTGAGGGACATTAGGGGCAGACTGTCACGACTAGAAACACAGATAGCTACCTTGCAAACTCAATATGCACACTCTCCCTCAGCGAAAACAAGTGCTGATATTAAAACCAGACTGGATGAATTCAAAGAAGCAGCGGACCAGGAGATCCACTATTTCGACAAACCAGTGGCTGCACGAAGGTATGGGGAGGGTGAAAGACCAGGGAGGCTGCTGGCGAGAATGGTAAGGGGTGAGAGAGGCATGACAACGATACCGTGCGTACATCTGCCGGATGGCACAGTGACCACTGAAGATCTTAAGGTGAAAAGGGTATTTTATGACTTCTATAAGAAACTCTACTCCCCTCAATGTGACAGTACTGATGAGGAGATAGACACCTACCTATCCCAAATACCGACAACGCTTCTGGCTGACGCCACCAAGGAGTCCCTCGAGACCCCGATCACAGAGGCAGAGATTGCCGAAGCGATAAAAGCTCTGCCCAACGGGAAAGCCCCAGGCACAGACGGTTTGGGAGCAGAGTTCTACTAAGAATTCAGCGATTTCCTTGTGCCCAGGCTATACAATGTGTGGATGGAGGCCTTGAATAAAGGGGAACTCCCTGAAACAACAAGGGAAGCAGTGATCACACTATTGCTTAAGCAGGGGAAACCACCTGAGGAATGTGGCTCGTACAGGCCGTTGTCACTAATGAACACAGATGCGAAGATTTTCACTAAAATGCTGGCAACCAGATTATCATCGTTAATGCCATACATGGTACACGACGATCAGGCAGGGTTTATTATGGGCAGATCCACAGCAACCAACATCAGACGATGCCACAAGATACTAGCAACAGTATCCCCAGAGACCCAAGGAGTAGCGGTCTCACTGGATATGCAAAAGGCGTTCGATACGGTTTATTGGCCCTTTTTATTTGGGGTGATACGCAACTACGGCTTTGGCCCCAATATCATAAGGTGGATTCACGTCTTATACGCTCACCCCTATGCCAGGATCAGAATCAATGGCGCTTTAACGGAAATCCTGGAACTGTTGGGAGGCACTCGACAGGGTTGCCCCCTGTCACCATTACTGTTCGCCCTAGTGATAGAACCGCTGGCTGACATTCTCAGGGTGCGCTATAGCGCATACGGAATATGGTTGGAAGGCAGGAGACAGATCATCACCTTATATGCCGATGATATCTTACTATATCTTAGGAACCAGGACCGCACGCTGGGCAAGGTATTGGCGGAGGTGAATAGGTTTGGCGGGTATTCCGGATTGAGACTCAACCCTAGTAAATCGGAGGTATTCCCACTCACGAAAAACACAACGAAACCCAGGGACCTATTCGGTCTCATATGGAGCCCCACACATATACTCTATCTGGGAGCATACATAGCGAGGACGGCTCAGCTCACACGAGCGCTAAACTATAATGCATTGTCTGACTCCCTGTGTGCAAAAATGAAACGCTGGAGCGCCCTTCCTATATCACTAATGGGGAGAATAGCCCTTGTTAAGATGATCATACTGCCAAAACTTTTCTACCTGTTCCACACAGTCCCGGTGTGGCCGGGGCGCACACTGTTTTCCAAGATAAAGAGTGCCTGCACATTGTTCGTCTGGGGCGGGCACCCCAGGCTTAACTGGAATACATTAACTAACACATACCAACGGGGGGGGCTGGCGGCTCCGGACTTGGAGCTATATTACCTGTCGGCGCAGGCTTACTATGCTGCATACTGGGCCGCTAACTTTATTGACCCGGGGCCGCCCCCACATGGCCAACAAGCTAGAGAATCAATACTGGCTCTACATAAGATGCTGGAACCGGCCCCTAAACACCATAATTCCTTAGACCCCACGAAGGTGACAACCACAGCATGGGCTAAGATAGCGGATATATTTGGCAAGGGCAAGCTGTATCATCCGAGTATGCCGATATGGGGGGACCCGCGTTCACCATTTTCTCTCGATGGGGAGGTGGCTGTGCACTGGAATTCCAGAGGGATTGCGCAGTACGGTCAACTGTTCCGGGATGGGCTATTTGCCACATGGGACGACCTAAAGGAAGTAGTGGGGAACACGAATAGACACAAATGGCAGTACCACCAAATTAAAGACACCATGCAAAGGGCTTACCCCTCCTTCCCGGAAGAACCAGAAATAAATATGGGACTGGGCTATATGTTCACGAGTGAGACCCAAAAGGTCACAGCCGCTGCACTCTATAAAATCATAACCCAAACACGCCCAGAAGGGGTCCACCAGTCCAGGGCCAACTGGGAACTAGACTTGGGGCAACAAATAGAGGACCACGAATGGACGCAAATATGTATGCTGACCAAAAGTATTTCGTGCAACTCCAGATATAAGCTTATACACTATAAAATAATACATAGGCTGCATTACACACCTGCAAAGCTTCAGCGAATCTACCCCTCCACCTCGGGATTGTGCCCGAGATGCCATGCCGAGGGCGCAAATATCTACCATATGCTTTGGGAATGTATAAAATTGAAAGAGTACTGGAGGGAGGTCTGTGATGCGCTTGATGAAATGGCGGATCTACCTGTCCAGTGGACACCAAAGCTATGTTTGCTGGGGGTGGTGGGGAAGATGAACCCGATGTGGCGTAAACTATTAAATTTGAGCTTGCTAATTGCCAAAAGGGCAATATTGTTGAAATGGAAAAGTGTAACCCCCCCAACCAAGGCAGATTGGGAGAAAGACATGTTGTGGACTAATGACACTGAAGAAATGTATATAGACTCTGTACTACCCATAGCCAGACCCAGAAATATATGGGACCGGTACAAGCAATACCTTGCGGACAAGGCTACAGCGGAAGAATCAGAATTGGAGAATACCTGATTGTGTATGATTATTGACGTGTAATTACGCCGGAATGGTGAAATGTATGTGATTGGCTTGTGTGCACCAATAAAATAAAGTTTAAAAAAAAAAATCATCAACCTCCAGCACATAGCCCGACACTGGCAGAGAACATAAACTACATCCATGCAGCCTCTCAGCATCAGGACACCCAGCACATAGCCCGGCACTGGCAGAGAACATGAACTTCATCCATGCAGCCTCTCAGCATCAGGACACCCAGCACACAGCCTGGCACTGGCAGAGAACATGAAACACATCCATGCAGCTTATCAGCATCAGGACATCCAGCACACAGGCTGGCAGTGGCAGAGAACATGAAACACATCCATGCAGCCTATCAGAATCAGGACACCCAGCACACAGCCTGGCACTGGCAGAGAACATGAACTTCATCCATGCAGCCTCTCAGCATCAGGACATCCAGCACACAGGCTGGCAGTGGCAGAGAACATGAAACACATCCATGCAGCTTATCAGCATCAGGACACCCAGCACACAGCCCGGTACTGGCAGAGAACATAAACTACATCTATGCAGCCTCTCAGCATCAGGACACCCAGCACACAGCCTGGCACTGGCAGAGAACATGGAACACATCCATGCAGCCTCTCAGCATCAGGACACCGAACACACAGCCTGGCACTGGCAGAGAACATGAAAAACATCCATGCAGCTTCTCAGCATCAGGACATCCAGCACACAGCATGGCAGTGGCAGAGAACATGAAACAGATCCATGAAGCCTATCAGAATCAGGACACCCAGCACACAGGCTGGCACTGGCAGAGAACATGAAACACATCCATGCAGCTTCTCAGCATCAGGACATCCAGTACACAGGCTGGCAATGGCAGAGAACATGAAACACATCCACCAGTCTCTCAACATCATCAACCTCCAGCACGCAGCCCGGCACTGGCATAGAACATAAACTACATCCATGCAGCCTCTCAGCATCAGGACATCCAGCACACAGGCTGGCAGTGGCAGAGAACATGAAACACATCCATGCAGTCTCTCACCATCAAAATTTCTTGCACATAGCCTGCCACCGGCAAAGAAAATTAACCTCATCAATGCAGCCTCTCAGCATCAGAACATTGAGCACACAGCCTGGCACTGGCAGAGAACATGAAACACATCCATGCAGCTTCTAAGCATCAGGACATCCCGCAAACAGCCTGGCACTGGCAGAGAACATGAAGCACATCCATGCAGCCTATCAGAAACAGGACACCCAGCACAAAGCCTGGCACTGGCAGAGAACATGAAACACATCCACGCAGTCTCTCACCATCAAAATTCCTGGCACACAGCCTGGCACCGGCAAAGAAAATAAACCTCATCAATGCAGCCTCTCAGCATCAGAACATTGAGCACACAGCCTGGCACTTGCAGAGAACATGGTCCTCATCCATGCAGCCTCTCATCATTATCAACCTCCAGCACACAGCCCGGCACTGGCAGAGAACATAAACTACATCCATGCAGACTCTCAGCATCCGGACACCCAGCACACAGCCTGGCACTGGCAGAGAATATGAATTTCATCCATGCAGCCTCTCAGCATCCGGACACCCAGCACACAGCCTGGCACTGGCAGAGAACATGAAACACATCCATGCAGCTTCTCAGCATCAGGACACCCAGCACACAGCCTGGCAGTGGCAGAGAACATGAAACACATCCATGCAGCCTATCAGAATCAGGACACCCAGCACACAGCCTGGCACTGGCAGAGAACATGAAACACATCCACGCAGTCTCTCACCATCAAAGTTCCTTACACACAACCTGGCACCGGCAAAGAAAATAAACCTCATCAATGCAGCCTCTCAGCATCAGAACATTGAGCACACAGCCTGGCACTGGCAGAGAACATGGTCCTCATCCATGCAGAATCTCAACATTATCAACCTCCAGCACACAATCTGGCACTGGCAGAGAACATGAAACACATTGATTCAGCTTCTCAGCATCAGGACATCCAGCACAGAGCCTGGCAGTGGCAGAGAACATGAAACACATCCAGGCAGCTTCTCAGCGTCAGGACATCCAGCACACAGCCTGGCAGTGGCAGAGAACATGAAACACATCCAGGCAGCTTCTCAGCGTCAGGACATCCAGCACCCAGCCTTGCAGTGGCAGAGAACATGAAACACATCCATGCAGCCTATCAGAATCAGGACACCCAGCACACAGCCTGGCACTGGCAGAGAACATGAAACACATCCACGCAGTCTCTCGCCATCAAAATTTCTTGCACACAGCCTGGCACCTGCAAAGAAAATAAACCTCATCAATGCAGCCTCTCAGCATCAAAACATTGAGCACACAGCCTGGCACTTGCAGAGACATGGTCCTCATCCATGCAGCCTCTCATCATTATCAACCTCCAGCACACAGCCCGGCACTGGCAGAGAACATAAACTACATCCATGCAGCCTCTCAGCATCAGGACACCCAGCACACAGCCCGGCACTGGCAGAGAATATGAACTTCATCCATGCAACCTCTCAGCATCAGGACATCCAGCACACAGCCTGGCACTGGCAGAGAACATGAAACACATCCATGCAGCCTCTCAGCATCAGGACACCCAGCACACAGCCTGGCACTGGCAGAGAACATGAAACACATCCATGCAGCCTATCAGAATCAGGACACCCAGCACACAGCCTGGCACTGGCAGAGAACATGAAGCACATCCACGCAGTCTCTCACCAACAAAATTCCTGGCACACAGCCTGGCACCGGCAAAGAAAATAAACCTCATCAATGCAGCCTCTCAGCATCAGAACATTGAGCACACAGTCTGGTACTGGCAGAGAACATGGTCCTCATCCATGCAGCCTCTCAACATCATCAACCTCCAGCACATAGCACGGCACTGGCAGAGAACATAAACTACATCCATGCAGCCTCTCAGCATTAGGACACACAGCCTGGCACTGGTAGAGAACATAAACTACACCCATGCAGCCTCTCAGCATCAGGACACCCAGCACACAGCCTGGCAGTGGCAGAGAACATGAAATACATCCATGCAGCCTATCAGAATCAGGACACCGAGCACACAGCCTGGCACTGGCAGAGAACATGAAACACATCCACGCAGTCTCTCACCATCAAAGTTCCTTACACACAACCTGGCACCGGCAAAGAAAATAAACCTCATCAATGCAGCCTCTCAACATCAGAACATTGAGCACACAGTCTGGTACTGGCAGAGAACATGGTCCTCATCCATGCAGCCTCTCAACATCATCAACCTCCAGCACATAGCACGGCACTGGCAGAGAACATAAAACACATCCATGCAGCACCTCAGCATCAGGAAACCCAGCACACAGCCTGGCAGTGGCAGAGAACATGAAACACATCCATGCTACCTATCAGAATCAGGACACCCAGGACACAGCCTGGCACTGGCAGAGAACATGAAACACATCCACGCAGTCTCTCGCCATCAAAGTTTCTTGCACACAGCCTGGCACCGGCAAATAAAATAAACCTCATCAATTCAGCTTCTCAGCATCAGACCATTGAGCACACAGCCTGGCACTGGCAGAGAACATGGTCCTCATTCATGCAGAATCTCAACATTATCAACCTCCAGCACACAATCTGGCACTGGCAGAGAACATGAAACACATTGATTCAGCTTCTCAGCATCAGGACACCCAGCACACAGCCTGGCACTGGCAGACAACATGAAACACATACATGCAGCTTCTCAGCGTCAGGACATCCAGCACACAGCCTTGCAGTGGCAGAGAACATGAAACACATCCACGCAGTCTCTCGCCATCAAAATTTCTTGCACACAGCCTTGCACCGGCAAAGAAAATAAACCTCATCAATGCAGCCTCTCAGCATCAGAACATTGAGCACACAGGCTGGCAATGGCAGAGAACATGGTCCTCATCCATGCAGAATCTCAACATTATCAACCTCCAGCACACAGCCCTGCACTGGCAGAGAACATAAACTACATCAATGCAGCCTCTCAGCATCAGACCATTGAGCACACAGCCTGGCACTGGCTTAGAACATGGTCCTCATCCATGCAGCCTCTCAGCATCATCAACCTCCAGCACACAATCTGGCACTGGCAGAGAACATGAAACACATTGATTCAGCTTCTCAGCATCAGGACATCCAGCACACAGTCTGGCACTGGCAGAGAACATAAAACACATCCATGCAGCACCTCAGTATCAGGAAACCCAGCACACAGCCTGGCACTGGCAGAGAACATGGTCCTCATCCATGCAGAATCTCAACATTTTCAACCTCCAGCACACAATCTGGCACTGGCAGAGAACATGAAACACATTGATTCAGCTTCTCAGCATCAGGGCACCCAGCACACAGCCTGGCACTGGCAGAGAACATGAAACACATCCATGCAGTCTCTCGCCATCAAAATTTCTTGCACACAGCCTGGCACCGGCAAAGAAAATAAACCTCATCAATGCAGCCTCTCAGCATCAGAACATTGAGCACACAGCCTGGCACTGGCAGAGAACATGGTCCTCATCCAAGCAGAATCTCAACATTATCAACCTCCAGCACACAGCCCGGCACTGGCAGAGAACATAAACTACATCCATGCAGCCTCTCAGCATCAGGACACCCAGCACACAGCCCGGCACTGGCAGAGAACATGAACTTCATCCATGCAGCCTCTCAGCATCAGGACACCCAGCACACAGCGTGGCACTGGCAGAGAACATGAAACACATCCAT
This sequence comes from Ambystoma mexicanum, assembly GCF_040938575.1. Classification (NCBI taxonomy): domain Eukaryota; kingdom Metazoa; phylum Chordata; class Amphibia; order Caudata; family Ambystomatidae; genus Ambystoma; species Ambystoma mexicanum. The sequence continues at coordinate 1,249,751,258 of NC_090934.1, forward strand.
GCAGCTTCTCAGCATCCGGACATCCAGCACACAGCCTGGCAGTGGCAGAGAACATGAAACACATCCATGCAGCCTATCAGAATCAGGACACCCAGCACACAGCCTGGCACTGGCAGAGAACATGAAACACATCCACGAAGTCTCTCACCATCAAAATTTCTTGCACAGAGCCTGGCACTGCCAAAGAAAATAAACCTCATCAATGCAGCCTCTCAGCATCAGAACATTGAGCACACAGCCTGGCACTGGCAGAGAACATGGTCCTCATCCATGCAGCCTCTCAACATCATCAACCTCCAGCACATAGCCCGGCACTGGCAGAAAACATAAACTACATCCATGCAGCCTCTCAGCATCAGGACACCCAGCACACAGCCCGGCACTGGCAGAGAACATGAACTTCATCCATGCAGCCTCTCCGCATCAGGACATCCAGCACACAGCCCGTCACTGGCAGAGAACCTGAACTTCATCCATGCAGCATCTCAGCATCAGGACACCCAGCACACAGCCTGGCACTGGCAGAGAACATGAAACACATCCATGCAGCTTCTCAGCATCAGGACATCCAGCACTCAGGCTGGCAGTGGCAGAGAACATGAAACACATCCATGCAGCTTATCAGCATCAGGACACCCAGCACACAGCCCGGTACTGGCAGAGAACATAAACTACATCCATGTAGCCTCTCAGCATCAGGACTCCCAGCACACAGCCCGGCACTGGCAGAGAACATGAACTTCATCCATGCAGCCTCTCAGCATCAGGACACCCAGCACACAGCCTGGCACTGGCAGAGAACATGAAACACATCCATGCAGCTTATCAGCATCAGGACATCCAGCACACAGGCTGGCAGTGGCAGAGAATATGAAACACATCCATGCAGCTTATCAGCATCAGGACACCCAGCACACAGCCCGGTACTGGCAGAGAATATGAAACACATCCATGCAGCCTCTCAGCATCTGGACACCCAGCACACAGCCCGGCACTTGCAGAGAACATGAACTTCATCCATGCAGCCTCTCAGCATCAGGACACCCAGCACACAGCCTGGCACTGGCAGAGAACATGAAACACATCCATGCAGCTTATCAGCATCAGGACATCCAGCACACAGGCTGGCAGTGGCAGAGAACATGAAACATATCCATGCAGCTTATCAGCATCAGGACAACCAGCACACAGCCCGGTACTGGCAGAGAACATGAAACACATCCATGCACCTTCTCAGCATCAGGACATCCAGCACACAGCCTGACAGTGGCAGAGAACATGAAACACTTTCACGCAGTCTCTCAGCATCAGGAAACCCAGCACACAGCCTGGCACTGGCAGAGAACATGAAACATATTCCATGCAGTATCTCAGCATCAGGACATCCAGCACGCAGCCTGGCAGTGGCAGAGAACATGAAACACATCCATGCAGCCTATCAGAATTAGGACACCCAGCACACAGCCTGGCACTGGCAGAGAACATGAAACACATCCACGCAGTCTCTCAACATCATCAACCTCCAGCACGCAGCCCGGCACTGGCAGAGAACATAAACTACATCCATGCAGCCTCTCAGCATCAGGACACCCAGCACACAGCCCGGCACTGGCAGAGAACATGAATTTCATCCATGCAGCCTCTCAGCATCAGGCCACCCAGCACACAGCCTGGCACTGGCAGAGAACATGAAACACATCCACGCAGTCTCTCAACATCATCAACCTCCAGCACGCAGCCCGACACTGGCAGAGAACATAAACTACATCCATACAGTCTCTCAGGATCAGGAAACCCAGCACACAGCCTGGCACTGGCAGAGAGCATGAAACACATCCATGCAGTCTCTCTGCATCAGGAAACCCAGCACACAGCCTGGCACTGGCAGAGAACATGAAACACATCCATGCAGTCTCTCAGTATCAGAACATCGAGCACACAGCCTGGCACTGACAGAGAAAATTAACTTAATCGATGAAGCTTCTCAGCATAAGCACGCACAGCAAACAGCCTGGCTCTGGCAGAGGACATGAACCTCATAAATGCAGCCTCTCAGCATCAGAACATCCAGCACATAGCCCAACACTGGCAGAGAACATAAACCACATCCATACATCCTCTCACCATAAGGACATCCAGCACCCAGCCCAGCACTGGCAGAGAACATATACTACATCCATGCAGCCTCTCAGCATCAGGACACCCAGCACACAGCCTGGCACTGGTAGAGAACATAAACCACATCTATGCATCCTCTCAGTGTCAGGACACCCAGCACACAGCCTGGCACTAGCAGAGAACATGAAAGACATCCATGCAGCTTCTCAGCATCAGGACATCCAGCACACAGCCTGGCACTGGCAGAGAACATAAACCACATCCATACATCCTCTCACCATAAGGACATCCAGCACCCAGCACTGGCAGAGAACATAAACTACATCCATGCAGCCACTCAGCATCAGGACACCCAGCACACAGCCTGGCACTGGTAGAAAACATAAACCACATCTATGCAGCCTCTCAGCGTCAGGACACCCAGCACACAGCCTGGCACTAGCAGAGAACATGAAAGACATCCATGCAGCTTCTCAGCATCAGGACATCCAGCACACAGCCTGGCACTGGCAGAGAACATGAAACACATCCACGCAATCTCTCACCATCAAAATTTCTTGCACACAGCCTGGCACCGGCAAAGAAAATAAACCTCATCAATGCAGCCTCTCAGCATCAGAACATCGAGCACACAGCCTGGCACTGGCAGAGAACATGGTCCTCATCAATGCAGCCTCTCAACATTATCAACCTCCAGCACACAGCCCAGCACTGGCAGAGAACATAAACTACATCAATGCAGCCTCTCAGCATCAGAAAATTGAGCACACAGCCTGGCACTGGCTTAGAATATGGTCCTCATCCATGCAGCCTCTCAACATCATCAACCACCAGCACACAATCTGGCACTGGCGGAGAACATGAAACACATCGATTCAGCTTCTCAGCATCAGGACATCCAGCACACAGCCTGGCACTGGCAGAGAACATGAAACACATACATGCGGCTTCTCAGCGTCAGGACATCCAGCACACAGCCTGGCAGTGGCAGAGAACATGAAACACATCCATGCAACCTATCAGAATCAGGACACCCAGCACACAGCCTGGCACTGGCAGAGAACATGAAACACATCCACGCAGTCTCTCGCCACCAAAATTTCTTGCACACAGCCTGGCAACGGCAAAGAAAATAAACCTCATCAATGCAGCCTCTCAGCATCAGAACATTGAGCACACAGCCTGGCACTGGCAGAGAACATGGTCCTCATCCATGCAGAATCTCAACATTATCAACCTCCAGCACACAGCCCGGCACTGGCAGAGAACATAAACTACATCCATACAGCCTCTCAGCATCCGGACACCCAGCACACAGCCTAGCACTGGCAGAGAACATGAAACACATCCATGCAGCTTCTCAGCATCAGGACATCCAGCACACAGCCTGGCAGTGGCAGAGAACATGAAACACATCCATGCAGCCTATCAGAATCAGGACACCCAGCACACAGCCTGGCACTGGCAGAGAACAAGAAACACATCCACGCAGTCTCTCACCATCAAAATTCCTGGCACACAGCATGGTGCCGGCAAAGAAAATAAACCTCATCAATGCAGCCTCTCAGCATCAGAACATTGAGCACACAGCCTGGCACTGGCAGAGAACATGGTCCTCATCAATGCAGCCTCTCAACATTATCAACCTCCAGCACACGGCCCGGCACTGGCAGAGAACATAAACTACATCCATGCAGCCTCTCAGCATCAGGACACCCAGCACACAGGCTGGCACTGGCAGAGAACATGAAACACATCCATGCAGCCTATCAGAATCAGGACACCCAGCACACAGCCTGGCACTGGCAGAGAACAAGAAACACATCCACGCAGTCTCTCACCAACAAAATTCCTGGCACACAGCCTGACACCGGCAAAGAAAATAAACCTCATCAATGCAGCCTCTCAGCATCAGAACATTGAGCACACAGCCTGGCACTGGCAGAGAACATGGTCTTCATCCATGCAGCCTCTCAACATCATCAACCTCCAGCACATAGCACGGCACTGGCAGAGAACATAAACTACATCCATGCAGCCTCTCAGCATCAGGACACCCAGCACACAGCCCGTCACTGGCAGAGAACATGAACTTCATCCATGCAGCCTCTCAGCATCTGGACACCCAGCACACAGCCCGGCAGTGGCAGAGAACATGAACTTCATCCATGCAGCCTCTCAGCATCAGGACACCCAGCACACAGCCTGACAGTGGCAGAGAACATGAACTTCATCCATGCAGCCTCTCAGCATCAGGACACCCAGCACACAGCCCGTCACTGGCAGAGAACATGAACTTCATCCATGCAGCCTCTCAGCATCTGGACACCCAGCACACAGCCCGGCAGTGGCAGAGAACATGAACTTCATCCATGCAGCCTCTCAGCATCAGGACACCCAGCACACAGCCTGACAGTGGCAGAGAACATGAAACACATCCATGACACCTATCATAATCAGGACACCCAGCACACAGCCTGGCACTGGCAGAGAACATGAAACACATCCATGCAGCCTATCATAATCAGGACACCCAGCACACAGCCCGGCACTGGCAGCGAACATGAACTTCATCCATGCAGCTTCTCAGCATCAGGACATCCAGTACACAGGCTGGCAGTGGCAGAGAACATGAAACACATCCATGCAGCCTATCAGAATCAGGACACCCAGCACACAGCCTGGCACTGGCATAGAACATGAAACACATCCATGCACCTTCTCAGCATCAGGACATCCAGCACACAGGCTGGCAGTGGCAGAGAACATGAAACACATCCATGCAGCCTCTCAAAATTATCAACCTCCAGCACACAGCCCGGCACTGGCAGAGAACATGAACTTCATCCATGCAGCCTCTCAGCATCAGGACACCCAGCACACAGCCTGGCACTGGCAGAGAACATGAAACACATCCATGCACCTTCTCAGCATCAGGACATCCAGCACACAGGCTGGCAGTGGCAGAGAACATGAAACACATCCATGCAGCCTCTCAAAATTATCAACCTCCAGCACACAGCCCGGCACTGGCAGAGAACATAAACTACATCCATGCAGCCTCTCAGCATAAGGGCACCCAGCACACAGCCCGGCACTGGCAGAGAACATGAACTTCATCCATGCAGCCTCTCAGCATCAGGACACACAGCCTGGCACTGGCAGAGAACATGAAATACATTCATGCAGCCTCTCAGCATCAGGACACCCAGCACATAGCCTGGCACTGGCAGAGAACATGAAACACATCCATGCAGTTTCTCAGCATCAGGACACCCAGCATACAGCCTGGCACTGGCAGAGAACAAGAAACACATCCACGCAGTCTCTCACCATCAAAATTCCTTACACACAGCCTGGCACCGGCAAAGAAAATAAACCTTTTCAATGCAGCCTCTCAGCATCAGAACATTGAGCACACAGCCTGGCACTGGCAGAGAACATAGTCCTCATCCATGCAGCCTCTCAACATCATCAACCTCCAGCACATAGCCCGACACTGGCAGAGAACATAAACTACATCCATGCATCCTCTCAGCATCAGGACACCCAGCACATAGCCTGGCACTGGCAGAGAACATGAACTTCATCCATGCAGCCTCTCAGCATCAGGACACCCAGCACACAGCCTGGCACTGGCAGAGAACATGAAACACATCCATGCAGCCTCTCAGCATCAGGACACCGAACACACAGCCTGGCACTGGCAGAGGACATGAAAAACATCCATGCAGCTTCTCAGCATCAGGACATCCAGCACACAGCCTGGCAGTGGCAGAGAACATGAAACACATCCATGCAGCCTATCAGAATCAGGACACCCAGCACACAGCCCGGCACTGGCATAGAACATGAAACACATCCATGCACCTTCTCAGCATCAGGACATCCAGCACACAGGCTGGCAGTGGCAGAGAACATGAAACACATCCATGCAGCCTCTCAAAATTATCAACCTCCAGCACACAGCCCGGCACTGGCAGAGAACATGAACTTCATCCATGCAGCCTCTCAGCATCAGGACACCCAGCACACAGCCTGGCACTGGCAGAGAACATGAAACACATCCATGCACCTTCTCAGCATCAGGACATCCAGCACACAGGCTGGCAGTGGCAGAGAACATGAAACACATCCATGCAGCCTCTCAAAATTATCAACCTCCAGCACACAGCCCGGCACTGGCAGAGAACATAAACTACATCCATGCAGCCTCTCAGCATAAGGGCACCCAGCACACAGCCCGGCACTGGCAGAGAATATGAACTTCATCCATGCAGCCTCTCAGCATCAGGACACACAGCCTGGCACTGGCAGAGAACATGAAATACATTCATGCAGCCTCTCAGCATCAGGACACCCAGCACATAGCCTGGCACTGGCAGAGAACATGAAACACATCCATGCAGTTTCTCAGCATCAGGACACCCAGCATACAGCCTGGCACTGGCAGAGAACAAGAAACACATCCACGCAGTCTCTCACCATCAAAATTCCTTGCACACAGCCTGGCACCGGCAAAGAAAATAAACCTTATCAATGCAGCCTCTCAGCATCAGAACATTGAGCACACAGCCTGGCACTGGCAGAGAACATAGTCCTCATCCATGCAGCCTCTCAACATCATCAACCTCCAGCACATAGCCCGACACTGGCAGAGAACATAAACTACATCCATGCATCCTCTCAGCATCAGGACACCCAGCACATAGCCTGGCACTGGCAGAGAACATGAACTTCATCCATGCAGCCTCTCAGCATCAGGACACCCAGCACACAGCCTGGCACTGGCAGAGAACATGAAACACATCCATGCAGCCTCTCAGCATCAGGACACCGAACACACAGCCTGGCACTGGCAGAGGACATGAAAAACACCCATGCAGCTTCTCAGCATCAGGACATCCAGCACACAGCCTGGCAGTGGCAGAGAACATGAAACACATCCATGAAGCCTATCAGAATCAGGACACCCAGCACACAGGCTGGCACTGGCAGAGAACATGAAACACATCCATGCAGCTTCTCAGCATCGGGACACCCAGCACACAGCCTGGCACTGGCAGAGAACATGAAATACATCCATGCAGCTTCTCAGCATCAGGACATCCAGCACACAGCCTGGCACTGGCAGAGAACATGAAACACATCCATGCAGCCTCTCAGCATCAGGACACCGAACACACAGCCTGGCACTGGCAGAGAACATGAAACCCATCCACGCAGTCTCTCAACATCATCAACCTCCAGCACGCAGCCCGGCACTGGCAGAGAACATAAACTACATCCATGCAGCTTCTCAGCATCAGGACACCGAACACACAGCCTGGCACTGGCAGAGAACATGAAAAACATCCATGCAGCTTCTCAGCATCAGGACATCCATCACACAGCCCGGCACTGGCAGAGAACATGAAACACATCCATGCAGCTTCTCAGAATCAGGACACCCAGCACACAGGCTGGCACTGGCAGAGAACATGAAACACATCCATGCAGCTTCTCAGCATCAGGACACCCAGCACACAGCCCGGCACTGGCAGAGAACATAAACTACATCCATGCAGCCTCTCAGCATCAGGACACCCAGCACACAGCCTGGCACTGGCAGAGAACATGAAACACATCCATGCAGTTTATCAGCATCAGGACATCCAGTACACAGGCTGGCAGTGGCAGAGAACATGAAACACATCCATGCAGCCTATCAGAATCAGGACACCCAGCACACAGCCTGGCACTGGCAGAGAACATGAACTTCATCCATGCAGCCTCTCAGCATCCGGACACCCAGCACATAGCCTGGCACTGGCAGAGAACACGAAACACATCCACGCAGTCTCTCAACATCATCAACCTCCAGCACGCAGCCCGGCACTGGCAGAGAACATGAACTTCATCCATGCAGCTTCTCAGCATCAGGACATCCAGCACACAGCCTGGCACTGGCAGAGAACATGAAACACATCCATGCAGCCTGTCAGAATCAGGACACCCAGCACACAGCCTGGCATTGGCAAAGAACATGAAACACATCCACGCAGTCTCTCACCATCAAAATGTCTTGCACACAGCCTGGCACCAGCAAAGAAAATAAACCTCATCAATGCAGCCTCTCAGCATCAGAACATTGAGCACACAGCCTGGCACTGGCAGAGAACATGGTCCTCATCCATGCAGCCTCTCAACATAATCAACCTTCAGCACACAGCCCGGCACTGGCAGAGAACATAAACTACATCCATGCAGCCTCTCAGCATCAGGACACCCAGCACACAGCCTGGCACTGTTAGAGAACATAAACCACATCCATGCAGCCTCTCAGTATCAAGACACCCAGCACACAGCCTGGCACTGGCAGAGAACATGAAACACATCCATGCAGCTTCTGAGCATCAGGACATCCAGCACACAGCCTGGCACTGGCAGAGAGCATGAAACACATCCATGCAGTATCTCAGCATCAGGAAACCCAGCACACAGCCTGGCACTGGCAGAAAACATGAAACACATCCATGGAGTCTCTCAGTATCAGAACATCGAGCACACAGCCTGGCACTGGCAGAGAACATGAAACACATCCATGCAGCGTCACAGCATCAGGACATCCAGCAGACAGCCTGGCACTGGTAGAGAACATAAACCACATCCATGCAGCCTCTCAGTGTCAGGACACCCAGCACACAGCCTGGCACTGGTAGAGAACATAAACCACATCCATGCAGCTTCTCAGCATCAGGACATCCAGCACACAGCCTGGCACTGGCAGAGATCATGAAACACTTCCACGCAGTCTCTCACCATCAATATTTCTTGCACACAGCCTGGCACCGGCAAAGAAAATAAACCTCATCAATGCAGCCTCTCAGCATCAGAACATCGAGCACACAGCCCGGCACTGGCAGAGAACATGGTCCTCATCAATGCAGCCTCTCAACATTATCAACCTCCAGCACACAGCCCGGCACTGGCAGAGAACATAAACTACATCAATGCAGCCTCTCAGCATCAGAACATTGAGCACACAGCCTGGCACTGGCAGAGAACATGAAATACATCCATGCAGCTTCTCAGCATCAGGACACCCAGCACACAGCCTGGCACTGGCAGAGAACATGAAATACATCCATGCAGTTTCTCAGCATCAGGACACCCAGCACACAGCCTGGCAGTGGCAGAGAACATGAAACACATCCATGACGCCTATCAGAATAAGGACACCCAGCACACAGCCTGGCACTGGCAGAGAACATGAAACACATCCATGTAGCTTCTCAGCATCAGGACATCCAGTACACAGGCTGGCAGTGGCAGAGAACATGAAACACATCCATGCTACCTATCAGAATCAGGACACCCAGGACACAGCCTGGCACTGGCAGAGAACATGAAACACATTGATTCAGCTTCTCAGCATCAGGACATCCAGCACACAGCCTGGCTCTGGCAAAGAACATAAGCCACATCCATGCAGCTTCTCAGCATCAGAACATCCAGCACACAGCCTGGCACTGGCAGAGACCATGAAACACATACATGCAGCTTCTCAGCGTCAGGACATCCAGCACCCAGCCTTGCAGTGGCAGAGAACATGAAACACAGCCATGCAGCCTCTCAGCATCAGGACACCCAGCACACAGCCTGGCACTGGCAGAGAACATGAAACACATCCACGCAGTCTCTCGCCATCAAAATTTCTTGCACGCAGCCTGGCACCTGCAAAGAAAATAAACCACATCAATGCAGCCTCTCAGCATCAAAACATTGAGCACACAGCCTGGCACTTGCAGAGACATGGTCCTCATCCATGCAGCCTCTCATCATTATCAACCTCAAGCACATAGCACGGCACTGGCAGAGAACATAAACTACATCCATGCATCCTCTCAGCATCAGGACACCCAGCACACAGCCTGGCACTGGCAGAGTACATGAAACACATCCATGCAGCTTCTCAGCATCAGGACATCCAGCAGACAGCCTGGCACTGGCAGAGAACATGAAACACATCCATGCAGCTTCTCAGCATCAGGACATCCAGCAGACAGCCTGGCACTGGCAGAGAACATGAAACACATCCATGCAGCCTCTCAGCATCAGAACATTGAGCACACAGCCTGGCACTGGCAGAGAACATGGTCCTCATCCATGCAGCCTCTCATCATTATCAACCTCCAGCACACAGCCCGGCACTGGCAGAGAACATAAACTACATCCATGCAGCCTCTCAGCATCAGGACACCCAGCACACAGCCCGGCACTGGCAGAGAATATGAACTTCATCCATGCAGCCTCTCAGCATCAGGACACCCAGCACACAGCCTGGCACTGGCAGAGAACATGAAACACATCCCTGCAGCTTCTCAGCATCAGGACACCCAGCACACAGCCTGGCAGTGGCAGAGAACATGAAACACATCCATGCAGCCTATCAGAATCAGGACACCCAGCACACAGCCTGGCACTGGCAGAGAACATGAAGCACATCCACGCAGTCTCTCACCAACAAAATTCCTGGCACACAGCCTGGCACCGGCAAAGAAAATAAACCTCATCAATGCAGCCTCTCAGCATCAGAACATTGAGCACACAGTCTGGTACTGGCAGAGAACATGGTCCTCATCCATGCAGCCTCTCAACATCATCAACCTCCAGCACATAGCACGGCACTGGCAGAGAACATAAACTACATCCATGCAGCCTCTCAGCATTAGGACACACAGCCTGGCACTGCTAGAGAACATAAACTACACCCATGCAGCCTCTCAGCATCAGGACACCCAGCACACAGCCTGGCAGTGGCAGAGAACATTAAATACATCCATGCAGCCTATCAGAATCAGGACACCGAGCACACAGCCTGGCACTGGCAGAGAACATGAAACACATCCACGCAGTCTCTCACCATCAAAGTTCCTTACACACAACCTGGCACCGGCAAAGAAAATAAACCTCATCAATGCAGCCTCTCAACATCAGAACATTGAGCACACAGTCTGGTACTGGCAGAGAACATGGTCCTCATCCATGCAGCCTCTCAACATCATCAACCTCCAGCACATAGCACGGCACTGGCAGAGAACATAAAACACATCCATGCAGCACCTCAGCATCAGGAAACCCAGCACACAGCCTGGCAGTGGCAGAGAACATGAAACACATCCATGCTACCTATCAGAATCAGGACACCCAGGACACAGCCTGGCACTGGCAGAGAACATGAAACACATCCACGCAGTCTCTCGCCATCAAAGTTTCTTGCACACAGCCTGGCACCGGCAAATAAAATAAACCTCATCAATTCAGCTTCTTAGCATCAGAACATTGAGCACACAGCCTGGCACTGGCAGAGAACATGGTCCTCATTCATGCAGAATCTCAACATTATCAACCTCCAGCACACAATCTGGCACTGGCAGAGAACATGAAACACATTGATTCAGCTTCTCAGCATCAGGACACCCAGCACACAGCCTAGCTCTGGCAAAGAACATAAACCACATCCATGCAGCTTTTCAGCATCAGGACATCCAGCACACAGCCTGGCACTGGCAGAGAACATGAAACACATACATGCAGCTTCTCAGCGTCAGGACATCCAGCACACAGCCTTGCAGTGGCAGAGAACATGAAAAACAGCCATGCAATCTATCAGAATCAGGACACCCAGCACACAGCCTGGCACTGGCAGAGAACATGAAACACATCCACGCAGTCTCTCGCCATCAAAATTTCTTGCACACAGCCTGGCACCGGCAAAGAAAATAAACCTCATCAATGCAGCCTCTCAGCATCAGAACATTGAGCACACAGCCTGGCACTGGCAGAGAACATGGTCCTCATCCATGCAGAATCTCAACATTATCAACCTCCAGCACACAATCTGGCACTGGCAGAGAACATGAAACACATTGATTCAGCTTCTCAGCATCCAGACATCCAGCAGGCAGCCTGGCTCTGGCAAAGAACATAAACCACATCCATGCAGCTTCTCAGCATCAGGACATCCAGCACACAGCCTGGCACTGGCAGAGAACATGAAACACATACATGCAGCTTCTCAGCGTCAGGACATCCAGCACACAGCCTGGCACTGGCAGAGAACATGAAACACATACATGCAGTATCTCAGCATCAGGACATCCAGCACACAGCCTGGCACTGGCAGAGAACATGAAACACATACATGCAGTATCTCAGCATCAGGACACCCAGCACGCAGCCTGGCAGTGGCAGAGAACATGAAACACATCCATGCAGCTTCTCAGCATCAGGACATCCAGCAAACAGCCTAGCAGTGGCAGAGAACATGAAACACATCCATGCAACCTATCAGAATCAGGACACCCAGCACACAGCCTGGCACTGGCAGAGAACATGAAACACATCCACGCAGTCTCTCGCCATCAAAATTTCTGGCACACAGCCTGGCACCGGCAAAGAAAATAAACCTCATCAATGCTGCCTCTCAGCATCAGAACATTGAGCACACAGCCTGGCACTTGCAGAGAACATGGTCCTCATCCATGCAGCCTCTCATCATTATCAACCTCCAGCACACAGCCCGGCACTGGCAGAGAATATGAACTTCATCCATGCAGCCTCTCAGCATCCGGACACCCAGCACACAGCCTGGCACTGGCAGAGAACATGAAACACATCCATGCAGCTTCTCAGCATGAGGACACCCAGCACACAGCCTGGCAGTGGCAGAGAACATGAAACACATCCATGCAGCCTATCAGAATCAGGGCACCCAGCACACAGCCTGGCACTGGCAGAGAACATGAAACACAGCCATGCAACCTATCAGAATCAGGACACCCAGCACATAGCCTGGCACTGGCAGAGAACACGAAACACATCCACGCAGTCTCTCAACATCATCAACCTCCAGCACGCAGCCCGGCACTGGCAGAGAACATGAACTTCATCCATGCAGCTTCTCAGCATCAGGACATCCAGCACACAGCCTGGCACTGGCAGAGAACATGAAACACATCCATGCAGCCTGTCAGAATCAGGACACCCAGCACACAGCCTGGCATTGGCAGAGAACATGAAACACATCCACGCAGTCTCTCACCATCAAAATGTCTTGCACACAGCCTGGCACCAGCAAAGAAAATAAACCTCATCAATGCAGCCTCTCAGCATCAGAACATTGAGCACACAGCCTGGCACTGGCAGAGAACATGGTCCTCATCCATGCAGCCTCTCAACATAATCAACCTTCAGCACACAGCCCGGCACTGGCAGAGAACATGAAACACATCCATGCAGCTTCTCAGTATCAAGACACCCAGCACACAGCCTGGCACTGTTAGAGAACATAAACCACATCCATGCAGCCTCTCAGTATCAAGACACCCAGCACACAGCCTGGCACTGGCAGAGAACATGAAACACATCCATGCAGCTTCTGAGCATCAGGACATCCAGCACACAGCCTGGCACTGGCAGAGAGCATGAAACACATCCATGCAGTATCTCAGCATCAGGAAACCCAGCACACAGCCTGGCACTGGCAGAGAACATGAAACACATCCATGGAGTCTCTCAGTATCAGAACATCGAGCACACAGCCTGGCACTGGCAGAGAACATGAAACACATCCATGCAGCGTCACAGCATCAGGACATCCAGCAGACAGCCTGGCACTGGTAGAGAACATAAACCACATCCATGCAGCCTCTCAGTGTCAGGACACCCAGCACACAGCCTGGCACTGGTAGAGAACATAAACCACATCCATGCAGCCTCTCAGTGTCAGGACACCCAGCACACAGCCTGGCACTGGCAGAGAACATGAGACATCCATGCAGCTTCTCAGCATCAGGACATCCAGCACACAGCCTGGCACTGGCAGAGATCATGAAACACTTCCACGCAGTCTCTCACCATCAATATTTCTTGCACACAGCCTGGCACCGGCAAAGAAAATAAACCTCATCAATGCAGCCTCTCAGCATCAGAACATCGAGCACACAGCCCGGCACTGGCAGAGAACATGGTCCTCATCAATGCAGCCTCTCAACATTATCAACCTCCAGCACACAGCCCGGCACTGGCAGAGAACATAAACTACATCAATGCAGCCTCTCAGCATCAGGACACCCAGCACACAGCCTGGCACTGGCAGAGAACATGAAATACATCCATGCAGTTACTCAGCATCAGGACACCCAGCACACAGCCTGGCACTGGCAGAGAACATGAAATACATCCATGCAGTTTCTCAGCATCAGGACACCCAGCACACAGCCTGGCAGTGGCAGAGAACATGAAACACATCCATGACGCCTATCAGAATCAGGACACCCAGCACACAGCCTGGCACTGGCAGAGAACATGAAACACATCCATGTAGCTTCTCAGCATCAGGACATCCAGTACACAGGCTGGCAGTGGCAGAGAACATGAAACACATCCATGCAGCCTATCAGAATCAGGACATCCAGCACACAGCCTGGCACTGGCAGAGAACATGAACTTCATCCATGCAGCCTCTCAGCATCAGGACACCCAGCACACAGCCTGGCACTGGCAGAGAACATGAAACACATCCATGCATCTTATCAGCATCAGGACATCCAGAACACAGGCTGGCAGTGGCAGAGAACATGAAACCCATCCACGCAGTCTCTCAACATCATCAACCTCCAGCACAAAGCCTGGCACTGGCAGAGAACATGAAACACATCCACGCAGTCTATCACCATCAATATTTCTTGCACACAGCCTGGCACCGGCAAAGAAAATAAACCTCATCAATGCAGCCTCTCAGCATCAGAACATTGAGCACACAGCCTGGCAGTGGCAGAGAACATGAAACACATCCATGAAGCTTATCAGAATCAGGACACCCAGCACACAGCCTGGCACTGGCAGAGAACATGAAACACATCCATGCAGTTTCTCAGCATCAGGACATCCAGTACACAGGCTGGCAGTGGCAGAGAACATGAAACACATCCATGCAGCCTATCAGAATCAGGACACCCAGCACACAGCCTGGCACTGGCAGAGAACATGAACTTCATCCATGCAGCCTCTCAGCATCCGGACACCCAGCACACAGCCTGGCACTGGCAGAGAACACGAAACACATCCACGCAGTCTCTCAACATCATCAACCTCCAGCACGCAGCCCGGCACTGGCAGAGAACATGAACTTCATCCATGCAGCTTCTCAGCATCAGGACATCCAGCACACAGCCTGGCACTGGCAGAGAACATGAAACACATCCATGCAGCCTGTCAGAAACAGGACACCCAGCACACAGCCTGGCATTGGCAGAGAACATGAAACACATCCACGCAGTCTCTCACCATCAAAATGTCTTGCACACAGCCTGGCACCGGCAAAGAAAATAAACCTCATCAATGCAGCCTCTCAGCATCAGAACATTGAGCACACAGCCTGGCACTGGCAGAGAACATGGTCCTCATCCATGCAGCCTCTCAACATAATCAACCTTCAGCACACAGCCTGGCACTGTTAGAGAACATAAACCACATCCATGCAGCCTCTCAGTATAAAGACACCCAGCACACAGCCTGGCACTGGCAGAGAACATGAAACACATCCATGCAGCTTCTGAGCATCAGGACATCCAGCACACAGCCTGGCACTGGCAGAGAGCATGAAACACATCCATGCAGTATCTCAGCATCAGGAAACCCAGCACACAGCCTGGCACTGGCAGAGAACATGAAACACATCCATGGAGTCTCTCAGTATCAGGACATACAGCAGACAGCCTGGCACTGGTAGAGAACATAAACCACATCCATGCAGCCTCTCAGTGTCAGGACACCCAGCACACAGCCTGGCACTGGTAGAGAACATAAACCACATCCATGCAGCCTCTCAGTGTCAGGACACCCAGCACACAGCCTGGCACTGGCAGAGAACATGAGACATCCATGCAGCTTCTCAGCATCAGGACATCCAGCACACAGCCTGGCACTGGCAGAGATCATGAAACACTTCCACGCAGTCTCTCACCATCAACAATTCTTGCACACAGCCTGGCACCGGCAAAGAAAATAAACCTCATCAATGCAGCCTCTCAGCATCAGAACATCGAGCACACAGCCTGGCACTGGCAGAGAACATGGTCCTCATCAATGCAGCCTCTCAACATTATCAACCCCCAGCACACAGCCCGGCACTGGCAGAGAACATAAACTACATCAATGCAGCCTCTCAGCATCAGAACATTGAGCACACAGCATGGCACTGGCTTAGAACATGGTCCTCATCCATGCAGAATCTCAACATTATCAACCTCCAGCACACAGCCCGGCACTGGCAGAGAACATAAACTACATCCATGCAGCCTCTCAGCATCCGGACACCCAGCACACAGCCTGGCACTGGCAGAGAACATGAAACACATCCATGCAGCCTATCAGAATCAGGACACCCAGCACACAGCCTGGCACTGGCAGAGAACAAGATACACATCCACGCAGTCTCTCACCATCAAAATTCCTGGCACACAGCCTGGCACCGGCAAAGAAAATAAACCTCATCAATGCAGCCTCTCAGCATCAGAACATTGAGCACACAGCCTGGCACTGGCAGAGAACATGGTCCTCATCCATGCAGCCTCTCAACATCAGGCCACCCAGCACACAGCCCGGCACTGGCAGAGAACATGAAACACATCCACGCAGTCTCTCGCCATCAAAATTTCTTGCACACAGCCTGGCACCGGCAAAGAAAATAAACCTCATCAATGCAGCCTCTCAGCATCAGAACATTGAGCACAGAGCCTGGCACTGGCAGAGAACATGGTCCTCATCCATGCAGCCTCTCAGCATCAGGACACACAGCGTGGCACTGGTAGAGAACATGGTCCTCATCCATGCAGCCTCTCAGCATCAGGACACACAGCGTGGCACTGGCAGAGAACATGGTCCTCATCCATGCAGCCTCTCAACATCATCAACCTCCAGGGGGGCGCTGTTGCGCGCGAGACGGAATGGTCGCACTCGCGTGAGCTCCTGCGACAACCAAGGCCTGGAAGCCAATACGATGAATAATTCGACTTGGTTCGCATGAAAAACGCGAATAACTTATAAAGCAACACCTCATCCAACTGCAAGCGAAGTTCCGTGAAGAAACTCGCTCAATTGACAGAACCGCGCCTTGAGAAAGATCATACGGCTCAGAGCGCTGCTGGAAGAGGGGAGGAGCCCGGTGACGGCGGCGCGGGCTGCCGGGGACGTGGAGGAGGCACAGCGGGCCGGGTGGGGGACGCGGGCGCTCCGGAATCCGTCGAGCGCCTGCTGGCCTTCCCCCTCCCACCCCCGCCTGGGCACGAGACGAACCGGAGGATCGAAGATAGGGCCGCGGCCCGCAAGGTAGGAGGGCGCGGGTGCCAGGCTCGAGGGATTGGGCCTCCCCGCACTAACGCGCATCTGGGGACACCGAGGAACCCGTTTGGAAGGCCAGCGGGGAGCTCTGCCTTCCCACCCACGCATGTGGGCGCCTTGGCGCGTCCCTCCATACCACATCCCTTCAATAAACATGGACACTCGGCGACGAAGGGCCCCCCCGGCCCCCAAAGGGACATCCCACGGCTGGCTCGAGTGTAGTCGCTCGATAACTGGGCACAGACACGAAGGCACATTTGGAGGGGGCTGGTGGGCAGTGGCCCTCGGAGGCGGTGGTCATTGAAGGCGACGGGCCTGCGGCGCTCTGGAAGTCACTGGCGGTGGGGGAGTACTGCAACAGCCAGCAGCCCCACGTGCAGGATAAGGGCCGACTACTCCGATGTGGGCTGCGGATCTGAAAGGCATTGCGTTGTTTTTTTTTTTTTTCCCTGGCTCACCGCTATCACAGACATCACACCCCAACACGCTGAGAGGATACGGAAGAACTTGGGGCCAGAGGAGTTGTGGAGCTGATGGTGGTGCTCCCTGTTGGGGGCAAGCGTGGTCACAGCGATCACAGCGGACACATAGGTCCAGTACCGGAGGGCAAAGCAACTAATAGGTGGGGTGGCAGGAACTGGAACGTGCTCTCTGGCCACGACGGTAGCATTAATCAGCCTGGAGGAAATACCACAAGCTTCACGCATAAGCGGGTTGAGGACAGTCCCCAGACCCTCGTGAGGAGGGGGGTGAGGAGTAGACTCCGTACAGACAATGCCCAATCGTCCTGGTCAAAAGAAAGGGAAGGGATCCATTGAAAGATTCACGAAAGCACTCGATAAAGGATCACAACCCTTGATGTCTGAAGACGGGCCTCCACGAGAACAACCGGCGGCTCAAGCGGCCATGATGGATCCACAAGCGGTCTTCCAAGCTATGCAGCAGGGGTTTGCCGCGCTCAATGTCAAATTGGATGGTATAACAGCTGAGGTTACATCCATTAAAACCAAGGTAGACAAGACAACAGCACGCATTACAGAGGCGGAGACAAGAATTTCCGGAGCAGAAGACGCACTTGAGGCGTTGAAGACCACGGTGTCTACAATGGCGATTGAACTGGGAACAGTGAAATCTAAGTGTGAGGATTTGGAGGCCAGGTCTCGACGGAACAATATCCGCATTATCGGGGTTCCAGAGGAGGCTCTAAAGGGATCAATGGAGAAGGCGGTGGAAGACCTCCTCCGTAACCTACTGGGGGACCCTGGCTGGTCGGCAATGTTCATCGTGGAAAGGGCACACAGATCGCTGGCACCCAAACCGAAACCTGGGGCATATCCCAGGCCTATTGTCGCACGCCTGCTCAACTACAGAGACAGAGATCTGATATTGAGAACTGCCAGGGAGAAACAGGAATTAAGATGGGAGGCCAACATAATCCGCATCTTCCCAGACTTCACTATGGCGGTACAGCAGGAAAGGAAACTGTTCACGGGTGTAAAGAAGCTACTACGCGAACGACAAGTAAAATACGCCATGCTCTATCCGGCAAGGCTTAAGATACAGCACCAAAACAAAACATACTTCTTTACGTTCCCTGAGGAGGCGTCAAACTTTGTCGAGACACACATCCCTGCCCCTGCCGGGAGGTCTGGAAACGAGGAAGACTCATGAAATATACGGGAGACTAAATGCTACTATGGTGCTGATTCAGAAGGGACTGCAAACAGCTAAGGCTCCCTACCGGGTGGCCTACATGTGGGAAGATTAAGACTAAACTGAACTATCACATATGCTAGCTCCACCCGCATGTGCTGACATGTATGAGAGTAACAACTGAGAACCAGTCATATTGGAAATGACGATGAGAGGTCCGGGCAATGGTGGTCGCTACAGCCCCCCCTGTAGCAGGTGCACGTTAAATGTTGGGCGGAGGAAGGGTGGGATCAATAAGCATAGTTAAAGTTCGGGGAACTATGAGGGAGGGGGAGGGAATGGGCAGATGGTTTGGGATACTAGTTATGAAAAAGTTGAGGTTAAACTGAAAAGCGCACAAGCCTTCGACACTACAACTATTGAATACACAGTTAGGCTACACATCCAAAGAAATGGTCATAATCAATGGTTAGATAATGGCTAGACCAGACACTGACGGCTTGAAAATATTGAGCTGGAATGTACGCGGTTTGGGTATACACATGAAGAAGAGAAAGATAATAGCATACATAAACAGGCTAGGCCCCAAAATGGTTTTCCTTCAGGAAACACATCTAGGGCCCCAACTAACTGGACATCTAATCCCGAGTTGGGGGCCTCATCAATATTTTACAACTTACTCGAGAAGGGCGAGGGGGGTGGCGATCCTTATTCATAAATCACTTCAATTCAACTGTATACATTCAGAAATAGACCCTGAAGGCAGATACATATTACTACATGGAACCCTTAGTGACAGCGAAATGGTCCTCCTCAATGTGCATGGGCCGAACATAGATGACCCAGAATTTTATGCTGGAATATTCGAGAAACTGGCAAACCACCCGACGGCCCATTTAATTTGCGGGGGGAATTTCAATACCATCCTTGATGTAAACCTGGATCGCACGTCAACAAGGTCTAGGACACTCACCAAGGCGGCACAGAAAATACATCTTCACATGTCTGACCTCAACCTGAAAGATGCATGGAGAGCGCTAAATCCGTCCAAAAGGGAATACACATTCTACTCCTCAGTACATGACATGCACTCAAGAATAGACTTATGGCTGGTTGACAATGAGTTGCTGGGTTGGGTTACAGATACACATATTTACCCCAGGACGTATTCAGATCACTCCCCAATACAGCTAACAATAAAGGCTCCCGGAATCAGGGCATGTAAACCACCATGGAGGTTCAAGCCGCTGGCTCTCCAAGATCTCGTCTATAGAAATGCAATGGCTAGTAAAATACAGGAATATTTTGAGATCAATGAGGGAACGGTGCCTAGTCCAGCAATACTGTGGCAGGCGTTCAAGGTTTGCATCAGAGGCAGCTCTATAGCTGTTGAATGCGGAGTCCTGAGGGACATTAGGGGCAGACTGTCACGACTAGAAACACAGATAGCTACCTTGCAAACTCAATATGCACACTCTCCCTCAGCAAAAACAAGTGCTGATATTAAAACCAGACTGGATGAATTCAAAGAAGCAGCGGACCAGGAGATCCACTATTTCGACAAACCAGTGGCTGCACGAAGGTATGGGGAGGGTGAAAGACCAGGGAGGCTGCTGGCGAGAATGGTAAGGGGTGAGAGAGGCATGACAACGATACCGTGCGTACATCTGCCGGATGGCACAGTGACCACTGAAGATCTTAAGGTGAAAAGGGTATTTTATGACTTCTATAAGAAACTCTACTCCCCTCAATGTGACAGTACTGATGAGGAGATAGACACCTACCTATCCCAAATACCGACAACGCTTCTGGCTGACGCCACCAAGGAGTCCCCCGAGACCCTGATCACAGAGGCAGAGATTGCCGAAGCGATAAAAGCTCTGCCCAACGGGAAAGCCCCAGGCACAGACGGTTTGGGAGCAGAGTTCTACAAAGAATTCAGCGATTTCCTTGTGCCCAGGCTATACAATGTGTGGATGGAGGCCTTGAATAAAGGGGAACTCCCTGAAACAACAAGGGAAGCAGTGATCACACTATTGCTTAAGCAGGGGAAACCACCTGAGGAATGTGGCTCGTACAGGCCGTTGTCACTAATAAACACAGATGCGAAGATTTTCGCTAAAATGCTGGCAACCAGATTATCATCGTTAATGCCATACATGGTACACGACGATCAGGCAGGGTTTATTATGGGCAGATCCACAGCAACCAACATCAGACGATGCCACAAGATACTAGCAACAGTATCCCCAGAGACCCAAGGAGTAGCGGTCTCACTGGATATGCAAAAGGCGTTCGATACGGTTTATTGGCCCTTTTTATTTGGGGTGATACGCAACTACGGCTTTGGCCCCAATATCATAAGGTGGATTCACGTCTTATACGCTCACCCCTATGCCAGGATCAGAATCAATGGCGCTTTAACGGAAATCCTGGAACTGTTGGGAGGCACTCGACAGGGTTGCCCCCTGTCACCATTACTGTTCGCCCTAGTGATAGAACTGCTGGCTGACATTCTCAGGGCGCGCTATAGCGCATACGGAATATGGTTGGAAGGCAGGAGACAGATCATCACCTTATATGCCGATGATATCTTACTATATCTTAGGAACCCGGACCGCACGCTGGGCAAGGTATTGGCGGAGGTGAATAGGTTTGGCGGGTATTCCGGATTGAGACTCAACCCTAGTAAATCGGAGGTATTCCCACTCACGAAAAACACAACGAAACCCAGGGACCTATGCGGTCTCATATGGAGCCCCACACATATACTCTATCTGGGAGCATACATAGCGAGGACGGCTCAGCTCACACGAGCGCTAAACTATAATGCATTGTCTGACTCCCTGTGTGCAAAAATGAAACGCTGGAGCGCCCTTCCTATATCACTAATGGGGAGAATAGCCCTTGTTAAGATGATCATACTGCCAAAACTTTTCTACCTGTTCCACACAGTCCCAGTGTGGCCAGGGCGCACACTGTTTTCCAAGATAAAGAGTGCCTGCACATTGTTCGTCTGGGGCGGGCACCCCAGGCTTAACTGGAATACATTAACTAACACATACCAACGGGGGGGGCTGGCGGCTCCGGACTTGGAGCTATATTACCTCTCAGCGCAGGCTTACTATGCTGCATACTGGGCCGCTAACTTTATTGACCCGGGGCCGCCCCCACATGGCCAACAAGCTAGAGAATCAATACTGGCTCTACATAAGATGCTGGAACCGGCCCCTAAACACCATAATTCCTTAGACCCCACGAAGGTGACAACCACAGCATGGGCTAAGATAGCGGATATATTTGGCAAGGGCAAGCTGTATCATCCGAGTATGCCGATATGGGGGGACCCGCGTTCACCATTTTCTCTCGATGGGGAGGTGGCTATGCACTGGAATTCCAGAGGGATTGCGCAGTACGGTCAACTGTTCCGGGATGGGCTATTTGCCACATGGGACGACCTAAAGGAAGTAGTGGGGAACACGAATAGACACAAATGGCAGTACCACCAAATTAAAGACACCATGCAAAGAGCTTACCCCTCCTTCCCGGAAGAACCAGAAATAAATATGGGGCTGGGCTATATGTTCACGAGTGAGACCCAAAAAGTCACAGCCGCTGCACTCTATAAAATCATAACCCAAACACGCCCAGAAGGGGTCCACCAGTCCAGGACCAACTGGGAACTAGACTTGGGGCAACAAATAGTGGACCACGAATGGACGCAAATATGTATGCTGACCAAAAGTATTTCGTGCAACTCCAGATATAAGCTTATACACTATAAAATAATACATAGGCTGCATTACACACTTGCAAAGCTTCAGCGAATCTACCCCTCCACCTCGGGATTGTGCCCGAGATGCCATGCCGAGGGCGCAAATATCTACCATATGCTTTGGGAATGTATAAAATTGAAAGAGTACTGGAGGGAGGTCTGTGATGCGCTTGATGAAATGGCGGATCTACCTGTCCAGTGGACACCAAAGCTATGTTTGCTGGGGGTGGTGGGGAAGATGAACCCGATGTGGCGTAAACTATTAAATTTGAGCTTGCTAATTGCCAAAAGGGCAATATTGTTGAAATGGAAAAGTGTAACCCCCCCAACCAAGGCAGATTGGGAGAAAGACATGTTGTGGACTAATGACACTGAAGAAATGTATATAGACTCTGTACTACCCATAGACAGACCCAGAAATATATGGGGCCGGTACAAGCAATACCTTGCGGACAAGGCTACAGCGGAAGAATCAGAATTGGAGAATACCTGATTGTGTATCATTATTGACGTGTAATTACGCCGGAATGGTGAAATGTATGTGATTGGCTTGTGTGCACCAATAAAATAAAGTTTAAAAAAAAAAACATCCATGCAGCCTCTCAGCATCAGGACACCCAGCACACAGCCTGGCACTGGCAGAGAACATGAAACACATCCATGCAGCCTCTCAGCATCAGGACACCGAACACACAGCCTGGCACTGGCAGAGAACATGAAAAACATCCATGCAGCTTCTCAGCATCAGGACATCCAGCACACAGCCTGGCAGTGGCAGAGAACATGAAACACATCCACCAGTCTCTCAACATCATCAACCTCCAGCACGCAGCCCGGCACTGGCAGAGAACATAAACTACATCCATGCAGCCTCTCAGCATCAGGACATCCAGCACACAGCCTGGCACTGGCAGAGAACATGAAACACATCCACGCAGTCTCTCACCATCAAAATTTCTTGCACATAGCCTGGCACCGGCAAAGAAAATAAACCTCATCAATGCAGCCTCTCAGCATCAGAACATTGAGCACACAGCCTGGCACTGGCAGAGAACATGAAACACATCCATGCAGCTTCTAAGCATCAGGACATCCCGCACACAGCCTGGCACTGGCAGAGAACATGAAACACATCCATGCAGCCTATCAGAAACAGGACACCCAGCACAAAGCCTGGCACTGGCAGAGAACATGAAACACATCCACGCAGTCTCTCACCATCAAAATTCCTGGCACACAGCCTGGCACCGGCAAAGAAAATAAACCTCATCAATGCAGCCTCTCAGCATCAGAACATTGAGCACACAGCCTGGCACTTGCAGAGAACATGGTCCTCATCCATGCAGCCTCTCATCATTATCAACCTCCAGCACACAGCCCGGCACTGGCAGAGAACATAAACTACATCCATGCAGACTCTCAGCATCCGGACACCCAGCACACAGCCTGGCACTGGCAGAGAATATGAATTTCATCCATGCAGCCTCTCAGCATCCGGACACCCAGCACACAGCCTGGCACTGGCAGAGAACATGAAACACATCCATGCAGCTTCTCAGCATCAGGACACCCAGCACACAGCCTGGCAGTGGCAGAGAACATGAAACACATCCATGCAGCCTATCAGAATCAGGACATCCAGCACACAGCCTGGCACTGGCAGAGAACATGAAACACATCCACGCAGTCTCTCACCATTAAAGTTCTTTACACACAACCTGGCACCGGCAAAGAAAATAAACCTCATCAATGCAGCCTCTCAGCATCAGAACATTGAGCACACAGTCTGGTACTGGCAGAGAACATGGTCCTCATCCATGCAGCCTCTCAACATCATCAACCTCCAGCACATAGCACGGCACTGGCAGAGAACATGAAACACATCCATGCAGCCTATCAGCATCCGGACACCCAGCACACAGCCTGGCACTGGCAGAGAACATGAAACACATCCACGCAGTCTCTCGCCATCAAAGTTTCTTGCACACAGCCTGGCACCGGCAAATAAAATAAACCTCATCAATTCAGCTTCTCAGCATCAGAACATTGAGCACACAGCCTGGCACTGGCAGAGAACATGGTCCTCATCCATGCAGAATCTCAACATTATCAACCTCCAGCACACAATCTGGCACTGGCAGAGAACATGAAACACATTGATTCAGCTTCTCAGCATCAGGACATCCAGCACACAGCCTGGCTCTGGCAAAGAACATAAACCACATCCATGCAGCTTCTCAGCATCAGAACATCCAGCACACAGCCTGGCACTGGCAGAGAACATGAAACACATACATGCAGCTTCTCAGCGTCAGGACATCCAGCACCCAGCCTTGCAGTGGCAGAGAACATGAAACACAGCCATGCAGCCCATCAGAATCAGGACACCCAGCACACAGCCTAGCACTGGCAGAGAACATGAAACACATCCACGCAGTCTCTCGTCATCAAAATTTCTTGCACACAGCCTGGCACCTGCAAAAAAAATAAACCTCATCAATGCAGCCTCTCAGCATCAGAACATTGAGCACACAGCCTGGCACTTGCAGAGACATGGTCCTCATCCATGCAGCCTCTCATCATTATCAACCTCCAGCACATATCACGGCACTGGCAGAGAACATAAACTACATCCATGCATCCTCTCAGCATCAGGACACCCAGCACACAGCCTGGCACTGGCAGAGTACATGAAACACATCCATGCAGCTTCTCAGCATCAGGACATCCAGCAGACAGCCTGGCACTGGCAGAGAACATGAAACACATCCATGCAGCCTCTCAGCATCAGAACATTGAGCACACAGCCTGACACTGGCAGAGAACATGGTCCTCATCCATGCAGCCTCTCATCATTATCAACCTCCAGCACACAGCCCGGCACTGGCAGAGAACATAAACTACATCCATGCAGCCTCTCAGCATCAGGACACCCAGCACACAGCCCGGCACTGGCAGAGAATATGAACTTCATCCATGCAGCCTCTCAGCATCAGGACACCCAGCACACAGCCTGGCACTGGCAGAGAACATGAAACACATCCATGCAGCCTCTCAGCATCAGGACACCCAGCACACAGCCTGGCACTGGCAGAGAACATGAAACACATCCCTGCAGCTTCTCAGCATCAGGACACCCAGCACACAGCCTGGCAGTGGCAGAGAACATGAAACACATCCATGCAGCCTATCAGAATCAGGACACCCAGCACACAGCCTGGCACTGGCAGAGAACATGAAGCACATCCACGCAGTCTCTCACCAACAAAATTCCTGGCACACAGCCTGGCACCGGCAAAGAAAATAAACTTCATCAATGCAGCCTCTCAGCATCAGAACATTGAGCACACAGTCTGGTACTGGCAGAGAACATGGTCCTCATCCATGCAGCCTCTCAACATCATCAACCTCCAGCACATAGCACGGCACTGGCAGAGAACATAAACTACATCCATGCAGCCTCTCAGCATCAGGACACCCAGCACACAGCCTGGCAGTGGCAGAGAACATGAAATACATCCATGCAGCCTATCAGAATCAGGATACCGAGCACACAGCCTGGCACTGGCAGAGAACATGAAACACATCCACGCAGGCTCTCACCATCAAAGTTCCTTACACACAACCTGGCACCGGCAAAGAAAATAAACCTCATCAATGCAGCCTCTCAACATCAGAACATTGAGCACACATTCTGGTACTGGCAGAGAACATGGTCCTCATCCATGCAGCCTCTCAACATCATCAACCTCCAGCACATAGCACGGCACTGGCAGAGAACATAAAACACATCCATGCAGCACCTCAGCATCAGGAAACCCAGCACACAGCCTGGCAGTGGCAGAGAACATGAAACACATCCATGCTACCTATCAGAATCAGGACACCCAGGACACAGCCTGGCACTGGCAGAGAACATGAAACACATCCACGCAGTCTCTCGCCATCAAAGTGTCTTGCACACAGCCTGGCACCGGCAAATAAAATACACCTCATCAATTCAGCTTCTCAGCATCAGAACATTGAGCACACAGCCTGGCACTGGCAGAGAACATGGTCCTCATTCATGCAGAATCTCAACATTATCAACCTCCAGCACACAATCTGGCACTGGCAGAGAACATGAAACACATTGATTCAGCTTCTCAGCATCAGGACACCCAGCACACAGCCTAGCTCTGGCAAAGAACATAAACCACATCCATGCAGCTTTTCAGCATCAGGACATCCAGCACACAGCCTGGCACTGGCAGAGAACATGAAACACATACATGCAGCTTCTCAGCATCCGGACATCCAGCACACAGCCTTGCAGTGGCAGAGAACATGAAACACAGCCATGCAACCTATCAGAATCAGGACACCCAGCACACAGCCTGGCACTGGCAGAGAACATGAAACACATCCACGCAGTCTCTCGCCATCAAAATTTCTTGCACACAGCCTGGCACCGGCAAAGAAAATAAACCTCATCAATGCAGCCTCTCAGCATCAGAACATTGAGCACACAGCCTGGCACTGGCAGAGAACATGGTCCTCATCCATGCAGCCTCTCATCATTATCAACCTCCAGCACACAGCCCGGCACTGGCAGAGAACATAAACTACATCCATGCAGCCTCTCAGCATCAGGACACCCAGCACACAGCCCGGCACTGGCAGAGAATATGAACTTCATCCATGCAGCCTCTCAGCATCCGGACACCCAGCACACAGCCTGGCACTGGCAGAGAACATGAAAAACATCCATGCAGCTTCTCAGCATCAGGACACCCAGCACACAGCCTGGCAGTGGCAGAGAACATGAAACACATCCATGCAGTCTATCAGAATCAGGACACCCAGCACACAGCCTGGCACTGGTAGAGAACATGAAGCACATCCACGCAGTCTCTCACCATCAAAGTTCCTTACACACAACCTGGCACCGGCAAAGAAAATAAACCTCATCAATGCAGCCTCTCAGCATCAGAACATTGAGCACACAGTCTGGTACTGGCAGAGAACATGGTCCTCATCCATGCAGCCTCTCAACATCATCAACCTCCAGCACACAGCCCGGCACTGGCAGAGAACATGAAACACATCCATGCAGCCT
Source organism: Ambystoma mexicanum (assembly GCF_040938575.1). Taxonomy (NCBI): domain Eukaryota; kingdom Metazoa; phylum Chordata; class Amphibia; order Caudata; family Ambystomatidae; genus Ambystoma; species Ambystoma mexicanum. Next base: position 1,249,779,289 of record NC_090934.1, read on the forward strand.
CTCAGCATCAGGACACCCAGCATACAGCCCGGCACTGGCAGAGAACATGAACTTCATCCATGCAGCCTCTCAGCATCAGCACACCCAGCACACAGCCTGGCACTGGCAGAGAACATGAAACACATCCATGCAGCCTCTCAGCATCAGGCATCCAGCACACAGCCTGAGAGTGGCAGAGAACATGAAACACATCCATGACGCCTATCAGAATCAGGACACCCAGCACACAGCCTGGCACTGACAGAGAACATGAAACACATCCATGCAGCTTCTCAGCATCAGGACATCTAGTACACAGGCTGGCAGTGGCAGAGAACATGAACTTCATCCATGCAGCCTATCAGAATCAGGACACCCAGCACACAGCCTGGCACTGGCAGAGAACATGAAACACAGCCATGCAGCTTCTCAGCATCAGGGCATCCAGCACACAGGCTGGCAGTGGCAGAGAACATGAAACACATCCATGCAGCCTATCAGAATCAGGACACCCAGCACACAGCCTGGCATTGGCAGAGAACATGAAACACATGCACGCAGTCTCTCACCATCAAAATTTCTTGCACACAGCCTGGCACCGGCAAAGAAAATAAACCTCATCAATGCAGCCTCTCAGCATCAGAACATTGAGCACTCAGCCTGGCACTGGCAGAGAACATGGTCCTCATCCATGCAGCCTCTCAACATAATCAACCTTAAGCACACAGTGGCAGAGAACATACTGGCAGAGAACATAAACTACATCCATGCAGCCTCTCAGCATCAGGACACCCAGCACACAGCCCGGCACTGGCAGAGAACATGAAGCACATCCATGCAGCTTCTCAGCATCAGGACATCCAGCACACAGCCTGGCACTGGCAGAGAGCATGAGACACATCCATGCAGTCTCTCAGCATCAGGAAACCCAGCATACAGCCTGACAGTGGCAGAGAACATGAAACACATGCATGCAGCTTCTCAGCATAAGCACACACAGCACACAGCCTGGCACTGGTAGAGAACATAAACTACATCCATGCAGCTTCTCAGCATCAGGACATCCAGCACACAGCCTGGCACTGGCAGAGAACATGAAACACATCCATGCAGTCTCTCACCATCAAAATTTCTTGCACACAGCCTGGCACCGGCAAAGAAAATAAACCTCATCAATGCAGCCTCTCAGCATCAGAACATTGAGCACACAGGCTGGCAATGGCAGAGAACATGGTCCTCATCCATGCAGAATCTCAACATTATCAACCTCCAGCACACAGCCCGGCACTGGCAGAGAACATAAACTACATCAATGCAGCCTCTCAGCATCAGACCATTGAGCACACAGCCTGGCACTGGCTTAGAACATGGTCCTCATCCATGCAGCCTCTCAGCATCATCAACCTCCAGCACACAATCTGGCACTGGCAGAGAACATGAAACACATTGATTCAGCTTCTCAGCATCAGGACATCCAGCACACAGTCTGGCACTGGCAGAGAACATAAAACACATCCATGCAGCACCTCAGTATCAGGAAACCCAGCACACAGCCTGGCAGTGGCAGAGAACATGAAACACATCCATGCTTGCTGGGCCTCACCTTGCACAAGGACAAGTGCGAATTCCTGAAGACGGAGATCGAATTCTTTGGGTTCGTATTTAAGGCGGATGGGGTGTCACCAGATCCCCGCAAGGTGAGGGACATTAAGGAGGCGCGCCCGCCCGAGAATGTCGCGGAGGTGAGGAGCTTCCTGGGGATGGTCACTTACTGCGGCCGTTTCAACAGAAATCTCGCATCCCGCTCTGAGCCTCTGAGGTCGCTCACCAAGAAGGACACCACCTGGCAGTGGGGCCCTCTGGAACAGGCGGCATTTGACGACATTCGAGGGGCTTTAGCGGCGCATGAAACCATGGCATTTTTCGACCCGAGCCTACAGACGGAAATCGTGGTGGACGCCAGCCCATATGGGCTAGGGGCGGTGCTCACGCAAGTAGGAAAAGACCAGGAGGTCCGACCAATAGCCTACGCCAGTAAGGCCCTGTCCGACACTGAGCAAGGGTACTCTCAAATCGAGAGGGAGGCCCTGGCGGTGCTGTGGGGCTGTCGGCACTTCCGCCTCTATATTCTGGGGCGTCCCGTGACCGTGGTCACGGACCACAAGCCGCTGTTGCCGATCATGGCGGGCTCGTCATCTCGCCCGCCAGTGAGAATTGAGCGCTGGATGTTCGCCCTGCTGGAGTATGGGGTGTCATTGACCTATCGTCCCGGTGCCAACAATGCGGCGGACTACCTATCTCGACACCCCAGGAACGACTCGCAGGAGTCGGCATCGGCGGAGGAAGCCGACGAGCACGTCTGCCTGGTCGTAGAGACTGCGACACCCAACTCCATGCAGGTGGAGGAACTTGAGGCTGCATCGAGAGGCGACGAATGTTTCGCCATCCTGAAGGAGGCCATGCAGAAAGGAGCCTGGAAGACAGTGCTGGAGGCGGTGGAGCGAAGAACATGTGAGGCCCGGGTCACACTCGAGCAATTGTGGAGAGTGAGAGAGGAACTAACATTCTCCGAGTCGGGGCTACTGCTAAGAGGGGAACGGATCGTAGTGCCCCAGACCAAAGTGGCACAGGTCATCGCGCTGGCGCACCAAGGTCATCAAGGGGCCCCCAAGACCAAAGCTCGCCTCCGTCAGAAGGTGTGGTTCCCTGAGCTGGAGCGGAAGGTGGAGGCGTTCGTGGCCTCTTGCGTGTGGTGCCAGGCGGCGGCCCCAGCCCAGAAGGAACCGTCCATTGAAGCAATGCCTCGAGGGACTCGACCATGGGAAGTGGTGCACGCCGACTCTGGATCTACATCCAGAGGCACGCATTTTCTGGTGGTGGTAGACGAGTGGTCGAGGTACCCGGAAGTTGAGTTTATAGACTCAGTGGCGTTTGAGAACGTGGTGGTGGCGCTGGAGAAGATCTTTGCCACTCATGGCCTCCCCTCTGTGCTGTGCTCTGACAACGGAGCCCCATTCCAGGGTGAGAGTTTTGCCGAGCTCATGAAAGTGTATGGAATTCAACACCGGCGGGTCACCCCACTGTGGCCCCGCGCCAACGGGGAGGCCGAGCGCATGATGCGCACTCTCAACAAGGTGTTCAGAATTGCCCATGGAAAAGGGGAGTGTTTGCAGAGGGCTCTGTACGTCTTCCTACGTGGCTACCGAACCACCCCTCACTCGTCAACGGGGGTGGCTCCGGCAGAGGCACTCTTCCAGCGGTGCCCGAGAGATGTCATACCGGAGGTGGGGGACAGAGACCCTGCCGTCATCGATAATGAGCAGGTGGAAGAGGACAGACAGGTCAGGACACAGATGGAGAACATCAGGAGGGGGCTCAGACCCCCACACATCGCACTGGGGGATGAGGTGCTGGTGAGAAATCGTCACCCCCATGGAAAACTGTCTCTCACGGGTTGCCAGTCATTTGGTCGAAATCAATTGGTCGACTGGACAACTGGTCGAATCAATTTGGTCGAAAACCAACTGGTCGAATTTTTTTTTTTTTTTTTTACCCCTTTTTTTTTTTTGGGGGCGGTCCCCCCCCAACCCCCTTTTTTTCTTTCTTTTTTTTTTTTTTAACACGAAAACCCACAAAACACATATATAAATAAAAAAAAAAAAAATTCGACCATTTGGTTTTCGACCAAATGACGTCGACCAAATTGCAGTCGACCAGTTTGTAGTCGACCAAATGACTGGACACCTCTCTCACGTATGAACCCGCCCCCCTAGATGTGGTGGCCGTCAAGGGGTCAATGGTGACTGCCTCGGATGGAACTTCGTCGGTAACTAGGAATGCGTCGTTCTTCAGGAAGATTGGTGACCCCGGAGTGGACAGCCCGGACAGCCGAGAAAGTGAAGGCGCTCTGGATGAAGGTGGGGGAGAAAGCTCCGCAGTGGAATCTCCGGCTCGAGGCGGACCCAGTCCAGGAACACCAGCCAGGGACGGTGGCAGGAGGTACCCCCTGAGATCAGGGCGTGGGAAACCTGCCCGTCTCAATGACTATGTTACGGACTGAGCTGGGGAGGCTGACCGGGGACTAATGGTCAGGCCACGACAGGTACCCACGGGGGATCCGGGGTGGCTGTCAATAAATGGGGGTTTTTGTTGAAATTTATAGAGTTATATGTGTCATAGATGTGTGCTAGTTAAGTACTCCTGTTTCCAATTTGTTGTTATGGAAAAGGAGGAGTGTGGCGTTGCCCCTTTAAGGGTACGCACGCGACGGAGTGACGTTCACTCCGTCGCGTGCTCTGTTAAATAAACGGGGCGGCTCCTGGTGACGTCAGATCACCGGGGAGCCCACACCGACAACATCACTGTCTCTGTGTCTCATTATCACGGGGGTGGGGGGCTCACGGAGGCGGCCCATCGGAGACTGCCAACACTACCTATCAGAATCAGGACACCCAGGACACAGCCTGGCACTGGCAGAGAACATGAAACACATCCACGCAGTCTCTCGCCATCAAAGTTTCTTGCACACAGCCTGGCACCGGCAAAGAAAATAAATCTCATCAATTCAGCTTCTCAGCATCAGAACATTGAGCACACAGCCTGGCACTGGCAGAGAACATGGTCCTCATCCATGCAGAATCTCAACATTATCAACCTCCAGCACACAATCTGGCACTGGCAGAGAACATGAAACACATTGATTCAGCTTCTCAGCATCAGGACACCCAGCACACAGCCTGGCACTGGCAGAGAACATGAAACACATCCATGCAGTGTCTCGCCATCAAAATTTCTTGCACACAGCCTGGCACCGGCAAAGAAAATAAACCTCATCAATGCAGCCTCTCAGCATCAGAACATTGAGCACACAGCCTGGCACTGGCAGAGAACATGGTCCTCATCCATGCAGAATCTCAACATTATCAACCTCCAGCACACAGCCCGGCACTGGCAGAGAACATAAACTACATCCATGCAGCCTCTCATCATCAGGACACCCAGCACACAGCCCGGCAGTGGCAGAGAACATGAACTTCATCCATGCAGCCTCTCAGCACCAGGACACCCAGCACACAGGCTGGCACTGGCAGAGAACATGAAACACATCCATGCAGCTTCTCAGCATCAGGACATCCAGCACACAGCCTGGCACTGGCAGAGAACATGAAACATATCCACGCAGTCTCTCAGCATAAGGAAACCCAGCACACAGCCCGGCACTGGCAGAGAACATGAACTTCATTCATGCAGCCTCTCAGCATCAGGACACCCAGCACACAGCGTGGCACTGGCAGAGAACATGAAACACATCCATGCAGCTTCTCAGCATCCGGACATCCAGCACACAGCCTGGCAGTGGCAGAGAACATGAAACACATCCATGCAGCCTATCAGAATCAGGACACCCAGCACACAGCCTGGCACTGGCAGAGAACATGAAACACATCCACGCAGTCTCTCACCATCAAAATTTCTTGCACACAGCCTGGCACTGCCAAAGAAAATAAACTTCATCAATGCAGCCTCTCAGCATCAGAACATTGAGCACACAGCCTGGCACTGGCAGAGAACATGGTCCTCATCCATGCAGCCTCTCAACATCATCAACCTCCAGCACATAGCCCGGCACTGGCAGAAAACATAAACTACATCCATGCAGCCTCTCAGCATCAGGACACCCAGCGCACAGCCCGGCACTGGCAGAGAACATGAACTTCATCCATGCAGCCTCTCCGCATCAGGACATCCAGCACACAGCCCGGCACTGGCAGAGAACATGAACTTCATCCATGCAGCCTCTCAGAATCAGGACACTCAGCACACAGCCTGGCACTGGCAGGGAACATGAAACACATCCATGCAGCTTCTCAGCATAAGGACATCCAGCACACAGCCCGGCACTGGCAGAGAACATGAACTTCATCCATGCAGCCTCTCAGCATCAGGACATCCAGCACACAGCCCGGCACTGGCAGGGAACATGAAACACATCCATGCAGCTTCTCAGCATAAGGACATCCAGCACACAGCCCGGCACTGGCAGAGAACATGAACTTCATCCATGCAGCCTCTCAGCATCAGGACACACAGCCTGGCACTGGTAGAGAACATAAACTACATCCATGCAGCCTCTCAGCATCAGGACACCCAGCACACAGCCCGGCACTGGCAGAGAACATGAAACACATCCATGCAGCTTCTCAGCATCAGGACATCCAGCACACAGCCTGGCAGTGGCAGAGAACATGAAACACATCCATGAAGCCTATCAGAATCAGGACACCCAGCACACAGCCTGGCACTGGCAGAGAACATGAACTTCATCCATGCAGCCTCTCAGCATCCGGACACCCAGCACACAGCCTGGCACTGGCAGAGAACATGAAACACATCCATGCAGCTTCTCAGCATCAGGACATCCAGCACACATCCCGGCACTGGCAGAGAACATGAACTTCATCCAGGCAGTTTCTCACCATCAAAATATCTTTCCCACAGCCTGGCACTGGCAAAGAAAATACACCTCATCAATGCAGCCTCTCAGCATCAGAACATCGAGCACACAGCCTGGCACTGGCAGAGGACATGAAACACATCCACGCAGCCTCTCAGCATCAGGACACCCAGCACACAGCCTGGCTCTGGAAGAGGACATGAACCTCATTAAAGCAGCTTAGCATCAGGACACCCAACACTGGCAGAGACCATAAACCACATCCATGCAGCCTCTCACCATAAGGACATCCAGCACACAGCCCGGCACTGGCAGAGAACATAAACCACACCCATACAGCCTCTCAGAATCAGGACACCCAGCACACAGCCTGGCATTGGCAGAGAACATGAACTTCATCCATGCAGCATCTCAGCACCAGGACATCCAGCACACAGCCTGGCACTGGCGGAGAACATAAAACACATCCATGCAGCATCGCAGCAGCAGGAAACCCAGCACACAGCCTGGCATTAGCAGAGAACATGAACTTCATCCATGCAGCGTCTTAGCACCAGGACATCCAGCACACAGCCTGGCACTGGCAGAGAACATGAAACACATCCATGCAGCATCGTAGCAGTAGGAAACCCAGCACACAGCCTGGCACTGGCAGAGAACATAAACCACATCCATGCAGCCTCTCAGTATCAGGACACCCAGCACACAGCCTGGCACTGGCAGAGAACATGAAACACATCCATGCAGCTTCTCAGCATCAGGACATCCAGCACACAGCCTGGCACTGGCAGAGAACATGAAACACATCCATGCAGCATCGCAGCAGCAGGACACCCAGCACACAGCCTGGCACTATCAGAGAACATGAACTTCATCCATGTAGCCTCTCAGCATCAGGACATCCAGCACACAGCCCGGCACTGGCAGAGAACATGAACTTCATCCATGCAGCCTCTCAGCATCAGGACACACAGCCTGGCACTGGTAGAGAACATAAACTACATCCATGCAGCCTCTCAGCATCAGGACACCCAGCACACAGCCCGGCACTGGCAGAGAACATGAACTTCATCCATGCAGCCTCTCAGCATCAGCAACCCAGCAGACAGCCTGACAGTGGCAGAGAACATGAAACACATCCATGCAGTCTCTCAGCATCAGGACACCCAGCACACAGCCCGGCACTGGCAGAGAACATGAAACACATCCATGCAGCTTCTCAGCATCAGGACATCCAGCACACAGGCTGGCAGTGGCAGAGAACATGAAACACATCCATGAAGCCTATGAGAATCAGGACACCCAGCACACAGCCTGGAACTAGCAGAGAACATGAAACACATCCTTGCAGTTTCTCAGCATCAGGACATCCAGTACACAGGCTGGCAGTGGCAGAGAACATGAAACACATCCATGCAGTTTCTCAGCATCAGGACACCCAGCACACAGCCTGGCACTGGCAGAGAACATGAACTTCATCCATGCAGCCTCTCAGCATCCGGACACCCAGCACACAGCCCGGCACTGGCAGAGAACATGAAACACATCCACGCAGTCTCTCAACATCATCAACCTCCAGCATGCAGCCAGGCACTGGCAGAGAACATAAACTACATCCATGCAGCCTATCAGAATCAGGACACCCAGCACACAGCCTTGCACTGGCAGAGAACATGAACTTCATCCATGCAGCCTCTCAGCATCCGGACACCCAGCACACAGCCTGGCACTGGCAGAGAACATGAAACACATCCATGCAGCTTCTCAGCATCAGGACATCCAGCACACAGCCTGGCACTGGCAGAGAACATGAAACACATCCATGCAGCTTCTCAGCATCAGGACATCCAGCACACAGCCTGGCACTGGCAGAGAACATGAACTTCATCCAGGCAGTTTCTCACCATCAAAATATCTTTCCCACAGCCTGGCACTGGCAAAGAAAATAAACCTCATCAATGCAGCCTCTCAGCATCAGAACATCGAGCACACAGCCCAACACTGGCAGAGAACATAAACCACATCCATGCAGCCTCTCACCATAAGGACATCCAGCACACAGCCTGGCACTGGCGGAGAACATAAAACACATCCATGCAGCATCGCAGCAGCAGGAAACCCAGCACACAGCCTGGCATTAGCAGAGAACATGAACTTCATCCATGCAGCGTCTCAGCACCAGGACATCCAGCACACAGCCTGGCACTGGCAGAGAACATGAAACACATCCATGCAGCATCGTAGCAGTAGGAAACCCAGCACACAGCCTGGCACTGGCAGAGAACATAAACCACATCCATGCAGCCTCTCAGTATCAGGACACCCAGCACACAGCCTGGCACTGGCAGAGAACATGAAACACATCCATGCAGCTTCTCAGCATCAGGACATCCAGCACACAGCCTGGCACTGACAGAGAACATGAAACACATCCATGCAGCATCGCAGCAGCAGGACACCCAGCACACAGCCTGGCACTATCAGAGAACATGAACTTCATCCATGCAGCTTCTCAGCATCAGCAAGTGGCGTTCCAGTGGGAAAACAGCAGTTGGATGCAAGTCAGTTAACGGGATCTCGATAGAGTGGACAGAATAACACAGTAGGCTGGGCAGCGGATCTACTCGGCACTCACATCGGGGCAAACAATTTGCCATCTTCCCGTTTTACTTCCTCTTTGGTCTCCCTCTGTGTGAGGTGTTTCCTGTTGAAGTAGACAAGGCGATCCCTTAAGATGGAATAGAGCACCAAGCTAATGAAGTGTTAACTGCCATGAGGTCCCTGTTTGGGAAATGGTATAGAAATCTTTCCCAATGAATGGTGAAGCACGTTTCGCATATCCGTTGCTTTTCATCTACAAGTTAATGGTAATTCATCTGACTTATAGAAGTTTTGGAATTTACAAACTACAAGAATTTACATGTTAATCATTGGACAAGAGAATTGAACACATACCAACTTGAATTATTGTTTAAAAATTGTATTTTCACAAGTATATTGTCCTGATGAGGTGCACTAGATGGAAAATGTACAACTGTCTAGATGCCCGAAACTCGAGTAGACATAACTTAGATCCCACTCCACAAGGAGTCGGCTCTGACTTGGGTTTATATAGAAAAATGTGCCAATTAATATATGTTGAAAGCAATTTTGATAACATATACCATTTTTGAAGACTGATGTCGATGCACATTAGTAGGCAAGGAACAATATCCAGTAGTTAAAAATCTATGACATAGATAGATGTTCTAGTTATGGAATAGATTAATAGATATGCGGTTATTGCACAAGTATGAATAGTTTTTGGTATGAATGGGGATGAAGGTAGATGTGATGAATGATGTGAGATATGTGATCACCGGTTGGTGTGGTGTGTTTTTGTAGTTGGTTTTTAATAATGGTTAGTCAATGTTTCTCATTTCAAATTTTGTATATGCAGTTCTATGATGATGATAATTATCTTATGAATAAATAAAAATGACATTTAATAAATGAATTGTTCTTTGTCTAGAATGATATCCTTCAAGTAGGCTCTGTTTTGGAAGGGATTGTGTGACGCTCCAATGCGTGAATTGTATTGTAAATGGTTGGAGGGTTTGCATTTGTCCATGGATAACTGCAATTTTTTGTATGAGCTTCTCAGCATCAGGACATCCAGCACACAGCCTGGCACTGGCTGAGAACATGAAAAACATCCATGAAGCCTCTCAGCATCAGGAACCTCAGCACACAGCATGTGTTAGGGAGAATTCCCCTTACCTACTGAGTCCCTCAGCAGCTGTGCTGGATTTCTCGGATTTATTTTTTCACCTGGTAAGAGTGTGAGCCTTTTTTCCCACTCTTACATGTGTTTTGCTATGTGTTTTACATTTTTGTGTTCATAGACTGTGGAGTCTCACCTACTCCATAGGCATCATCTTTTTACTGTGTGTCACACAGCAGCTTTAGTGCAGTGACACAGGGTTGTCTTTTTCAGACTTCCCACTTTAAACTCCATTTTCTGGGACTGACTACTGTCTCCCAGAACATGTAAAGTTGCCATTGACTTTATTAGTCTTTTTAAATTCACAGACCCAGTACAAACTATCTTATATAGAGTACTGGAAAGGGTTAATAGTTATCCCTTTTTGTCTGTCTCTCATGGAACATTATTTTGTTGCCCTTTCTTTAAGATTTGGCTGGTGGCAGTAGTATCTACCATATTGTTCCTACCGTGGTCTATGAAAATAGCCTTGGTACTATTTTAGGCTATGTTAGTAGCCTCAAACTTTAATCTGTTGGACCCCATTTACTTTTATTTGGTTCCGGCTGGGTTTATTCGCCATTTCGTTTTGTAAAGGTCTTTCTCGTGGTTTACGCTGTGCGCCAAACCAGGTTTGGTTCCTTTATTTACTGTCCTTTTGTGGGCTCCTGCACAGAAGCCCTCCTTAGGCGCCTGAATGTCTGGGTGGACAGGATGTGAGGAAGGGGTTGGAGGACCCCTGCACACGGTCTCCTTGGAGACCCAAGTCACACTCTTGTTGGATTAGCTAGGTGACTGTCCTGCCAGGACAGCCACCCTGCTGTGTGATTGACAGCCAGGCTGTGTGAATGGGGAAAACTGCATAAAAAGCACATCTCTGGGACTTGGAAGGCATAGCCGCCACTGGATCGAGAGAACCGAAGAGAAGCTGAAGGAAGAGAACTGCTGCAACTACTGAACCTCCCGGTGAAGCCCTGCTGCGGGTCTGAATCTCCTAAACTTTGATGAAAGAGAAGATCTGCAAGGAATCTTCTTCCCTTGAGCTGGTGGGACCAACCAGTTCGCCAAACACCGAGAAAGGCCTCCCTCCCCAGGTCAAATTTGCTGTGCATCGCTGCAGTTAACCGGATAGCCAGGAGGACCGGACCCTGTTTGGGTTTTAAGGAGTGCACCTTTTATTTGTTGCTTTGCTCTGCTGCTGGTTTCTTACCTGGGCAGTGCAGGACCCTCCAGTCTTCCTCCTTTGTGTCAGTGCGACAGTCGCTTCAGGAACCGTGAGCCTGCAGGACCTGCCAGGAACTTCTGCCTCAGCTACAGCATTCTTCTTCTTCTAAAGTACTGTTCAAACCCGGTTGTTCGTTCCGTCTGACCGCAGTGAGTTTTAAATATTTCGCCAATCTGAGGGTTTGTCCTTCTCTACTCTTTTAAATAACTTTTCCTCCGACCAACTTCGTTTCGAACTCTTGGCAAAGACTTAACCGCAAACTACTCTGAACTGTGTGATCCTCTGCAAAGGCTCTGAACCATTAACATTGGCCTAGGCCTATTGATTTGAATCCTAGTTGTAGTAAGCCTTTTCTAGATTGCCCTGCCTACTTACTTGTTGGTGTTGTTTGATTTCGAGTAACCTTGCCTTTCCCTCCTTTTTTTAATTGCTGGAGTGCCATTTTGCTCACACTTCATTTTGACCTTAACTTGTCCAGAATTGATTGTGTGTTGTCTAGTATATTAACATCATGATTTTCTGCTGCTTTATAATAGTGAATTGTTTTATAACTGATGGTGTAAATAAATGTATATTCTTTTACTCAGAAACCGTGAGTCAGTGTTTGTTTGAACCATAGCAATTGCTGTCCTTTGTGTAACTTCTGATACTGCTCACTTTACTCTTGAGATAAGTCTGGCTGCTAAGCCATCGCTACCACTTTACTGTGTAGTACAGGCTTGTACCAAAAGCGAATTTGTACTTGCACTTGTAGTCTTAATTGTATGTGGTGTTCCCAAAGGGTACTGCTTATGATTCTGCCTACCAGCCTGGCAATGGCATAGGACATGAATCTCTTCAGTGCAGCTTCTCACCATCAGAACATCCAGCACATAGCCTGGAACTGACAGAGTCCATAAACCACATCAATGCAGCCTCTCAGCATCAGGACACCCAGCACACAGCCTGACACTAGCAGAGAACATGAAATGCATCCATGCAGCCTCTCTGCATCTGGACACCCAGCACACAGCCTGACACTAGCAGAGAACATGAAATGCATCCATGCAGCCTCTCTGCATCTGGACACCCAGCACACAGCCTGGAACTGGCAGAGAACATAAACCACATCAATGCAGCACTCAGCATCAGGACACCCAGCACACAGCCTGGTACTGGCAGAGAACATGAACTTCATCCATGCAGTCTCTCTCCATCAAAATATCTTGCACACAGCTTGGCACCAGCAAAGAAAATAAACCTCATCAATGCAGCCTCTCGGCATAAGCACACCCAGCACACAGCCTGGCACTGACAGAGAACATGAACCTCTTCAATGCAGCTTCTCACCATCAGAACATCCAGCACACAGCCTGGCACTGGCAGAGAACAAACTCAACATCAATACAGCCTCTCAGCATCAGGACACCCAGAATACAACCTGGCACTGGCGGAGAACATAAAATTCATCCATGCAGCCTCTCAGCATCTGGACACCCAGCACACAGCCTGGCACTGGCAGAGAACAAACTCAACATCAATACAGCCTCTCAGCATCAGGACACCCAGAATACAACCTGGCACTGGCGGAGAACATAAAATTCATCCATGCAGCCTCTCCGCATCAGAACATCGAGCACACAGCCTGGCACTGGCAGAGAACATGAACCTCTTCAATGCAGCTTCTCACCATGAGAACATCCAGCACACAGCCTGGCATTGGCAGAGAACAAACTCCACATCAATACAGCCTCTCAGCACCAGGACACCCAGCACACAGCCTGGCACTGGCAGAGAACATAAACCACATCCATGCAGCATCTCAGCATCAGGACACCCAGCACACAGCCTGGCACTGGCAGAGAACATAAACCACATCCATGCAGTTTCTCAGCATCAGGACACCCAGCACACAGCCTGGCACTGGCAGGGAACATAAACCACATCCATGCAGCCTATCAGAATCAGGACACCCAGCACACAGCCCGGCACTGGCAGACGACGCGAACCTCATCCATGCAGTCTCTCACCATCAAAATATCTTGCACACAGCCTGGCACCGGCAAAGAAAATAAACCTCATCAATGCAGCCTCTCAGCATCAGAACATCCAGCACACCGCCTGGCACTGACAGAGAACATGAGCCACATCCATGCAGCCACTCGACATCAGGACACCCAGCACACAGCCCAGCACTGGCAGAGAACATGAACCTCATCCATGCAGCCCCTCAGCATCAGAACATGCAGCACCCAGCCTGGAACTGCCAGAGAACAAAATCCACATCAATGCAGCCTCTCAGCATCAGACCATTGTGAGGTCTCAGAAATGAAAGCCGGACACATAGTTGACATATTTTCAAACTCCAAAATTTTTGTAAAGGAAAAAGGGTTGGGAAAAAACCTTTCTAGCCCTATGCTACAGAGGAATTGGCCTACCTGGAAACTTAAAACTAGGGATCTTCCTGTGTCAGGATGTCAATAATTGAAAGTCATCCTTTTTTCCAAAAACACCCTAACCTGACCCTCACACTACAAATAAAACAGTAAAGGTGCAAGTAAATGTCTTTAACTTGATGTTTGAAAAAGGTGTTTACGAGTTTGGTGGTAGCCGTGCCTGATTTACAGGCACGACTACTGCCAAACTCGCTACCGGCACCACCACCCGCGATTGGGCAATAACCGGCCCATGATGAGTTGATTGGGCCGGTAATTCCCCATTTGCGGGTGGTGGTATTGCCGGGCTCCCGATCCCCATTCAGCCCCATAGGGGAGAATGGAGGTGGGGAGCATGGTTGCACCGGCAGCATTGATAACGGTGCCGGTGCAATTACAAGTCATGCTCGCGGGTGCCGCACAGGCCGCCAGGTCAGACCTGGCGGGCTGTCAGGCACCCGCGAACAGAACTCGTAATTCGGCAGTACGGTATGAATGGTGCCGGTGCCTTACCGGCACCGTTCTTACCGTATCCGCCAACATTATAATGAGGCCCTGTGTCTCTTTGACTAACAGATGTGAAAACAAATATCTTTCTGTAGCTTTGCAGATTTCCTGGTGTAATCCCATGCCAGGAATCTTTATATCTTTTTGTAGCTTTGCAGACTTCCTGGTGTACTCCCCTGCCTGAATCTATTGGACAATTTCAGTTGCCTGGTTTACTCGCCTGCCAGGACTTCTTATATGCTTTACTGTTCTTTGGTTGTACCACAGTTTCATATACCATGAAATGCTTGGCACCTCTCTATGTGGTAATATTTACTTCAACTCTCCCCCACACTGGATCTCACATATCTGCATTCACTTGTGGTATGCCTTTGTACCTTGCCTTGTTCGCATCCAACAATTCTTCTTATTGGATGTTGATTTTGTACTTTGCCTTGACTGCATTCAAATAAGCTTCAGTCTTTTTTAGCATTAGCAACTTCGTGCAATTAGCACCCGGCAAGGGACAATCAAATTCTTTCACACTATCTGTTTGGCCCTTGCTGGGTCCTTACCTGGCTGACAGGGCTCCACTCACCGCCGTGTCCCTTGGGTTTCTTCCGGGAGTGGCCGCAATGGAAAGGGAGAAGAGACTACGTGTTGTCCCTTCTCTCCTTTCCATGGTGGCCATTTTCTTTGTTTTGTTTTTTTTCCCTTTTTTTAATGGCCACCATGGAAAGGGAGAAGGGAATTCTCCCCATTACGTGGCAGACATTTTTTTCTTTTCATTTTTTCAGTTGCGAAATGCAGACGGTGTCTCACAACTGAGAAAAAAGATTATTAGTACTCTGGTCTTGTGGGCTGGAGTACTAATAGCAATAAACCTATCCCAGGGAGGTGGGTATTACTGCTTCAGGCAATTCCCCTGGGGCTTTGAGAAAGGCCCTCACTTCGCTCGGGTCTGTAACTATGGGCCCCAGGGTATTACCTTACGAGGTAATGACCCCCCTGCTGAGGGCTTACTGCTTAATTCAAACATTTGCTGGCATGCTTGACAGAATGCTCCGGGGTCCCCTGCTGCTTTGGGCTGACTCACTGGTACTTCTTTGCATCTCTGATTCTGCTAGCCCCTCCACGGTATAGCTCCTTCGTCGTTTTTAAATTTGGGGGGTGTCGACGTTCCTCTTGCTGCTTGTGCGGCTCTGCGGTCAACCGCCAATTCTCCCATTTGGCATGAACCGGAGAGCGCTGTCTTCCTGAGAGGCTGTGTTTTCAGGAGCTTCTGCACGGTTCCAGCTTCTCCATGGCTCTCCTTCCTCATTCTCTGTGCCTCTCCCTCTGTTCCGCCAAACCAGACCGGGTAACTTGCATCCAGGGTCCCGAGAACAGGGTTCCACGTCCTCTCCTGCACAGCCCGTTCTCCAAGTGCGGTTTCCATCTTTAAATGTCCCACGCGTTACAGGCTTTGGAAAACTAGCCTGTGTGTTGCACTTTGGGTTTCTGTCACTTTGCACAAACTCCATCCATCTCATCTCAGTACCTGAGTGGTTATGGGAGTTGGAGTCCACAGATGTCATTGGGCTTTCAACTCCTTGAGGGTTTTTCTAAGAGGTTTCACAGAAAGTCACTTTAGAAACAAAAGGTTTTATGTGTAAGTTGTGAGTGTTGGTGTCACAGATAGGGGCCTGACCAGGATGACAATATGCCATTAGAAATGTGGCTATTATTGGATCTTCCTCATGGGGAAGGGGGGAATACTGCGTCTTATACACTGAAATCACCACATCTCAGTGGTAGTTGTCTCCTCCCATGTGATGCTCCCTCATACAGCCCCCCCAGGTTCTGGATCAGGTAGTGGCTGCCGTCCCCTGGCCACATGGGAGGAGGTCACCACTGGGAAAACAGTTGTGACTCCATTGTATTCATCACGACATCCAGCACACAGCCTGGCACTGGCAGAGAGCACGAACCTCATCTATGGGGCCTCTCAGTATCAGCACATCCAGCAGTGGACTGGCACTGGCAGTAGACAAGAACCTCAGCCTTTCCACGAGAAATGCATTTAATTACAAAGGGAGTGGAATGGAAAAGAGTAGTGTCCGCCACTGGGAGCATGGTGGGTGCATGTTGGATACAACTTGTACATTCTAAAAAGAGGGGTTATAAAGGGTCAGAGAGAGATGAAAGTGTATTGTTTCTGATCAAATAGAGAAAGAGTCAATGGTTTGTCATTTCATATGCTTCTAGCATTTACTCAACTTTGTTTTTCTCTCAAAAAGTTGTTCTCTACTGGACTACAAGACCTGTAAAATAGTCGCCAGACAAGAGTGTATTGTGCGTGTAAAAGAGCTAGCAATTTAAGGTGAGTCCTGAACAGGTACCAATTTTTGAAGTGTTGGGTAAGGACTTTGGCACAAAGGAAGCAGTGAACTGCATTACAAAAGGCTATTGTTCTGGTTGAACATATTCTGTTAAGGAACTGAAAAAGATATGAAATGCCTCGAGGATTTAATAACAGAAGTGTGTAAATGTCAACAATGTGCGGTGCACCTATAAAAGTGTAGCACAAAGAAGAGATGTTTGAAAGACCTCTGGGCAGCCTCCAGGTGATGCACGGGGAGAGAACATGCCATCCTGTATGTAACTCAGGGAGGAGCTCAGTGTGGCTTTAGGGGAGCGTTACTCTGAAATGAAAGGCCTGGATATTGAAACTGTAATTAATAGGTGTATAAAGAATAGCAAACTTTTGGATTCTGAGATGTTTGCAATATGCCAAGGTTTGGGCTTTCTCCTTCGAAACAATGCAATAATATATCTTCTGCACATGTTACTCGTGTTAGGCATTTAAATAACACATTGAAATTGTGAATTGTCACAGGTGGCCACAAGGACACACCAACCCCCAAATACAGTTCGAGAGTTTTTATTAAGAATTTGAATAGGGTGCAACTAAGGGGTGTCCTCCTCTCTCTCGTCTTCTCTGGGTCTACCACCACCCTAACCCATACCTCCCTACATTCCAATGGGGTCACTAGAGGTCAGTCACCCCTACTGTGTACCAGCTGGCGGGCTGATGGTGGGGCCCTAAACCAACTGCCTTATCTGTCTTGCTCCCGCCGCGGTCTTCCAGGCACATCTTAACCTGGCGTCCCACAAGAAGAATGATATCAGGAAGTGGCGCCCTCCAATCCCCCAGGTCTCACTCAGCCTTTTCCTCTCATGCTTCTCAACCTGGTAATCTAACCTTCCTCTCCTGGCCTTCTACTCTTCTCCCTTCTTTGCCTCGCTCTCTCTTCTTTCTCTCCCTCTCTCTAACACTCCCTGCCCATCTGATGTTATTGTGCTTCACTTTTATTCCAACTTTCCCTCTCCAATACTCCTCTCCTCTCTTCACTTCTCTCTCTACTACTCTCCACTACTTTTCACTCCCCTACTACTCTCCGGCCCCACTACTCTCCTGTCCCACTACACTCCCACTACTCTCTGCTTTTCTCTCCGCTCTACGACTCTCCACACCCACCATTCTCCACTACTCCCTCCTATTACTACACTCTAC
Source organism: Ambystoma mexicanum (assembly GCF_040938575.1). NCBI lineage: Eukaryota > Metazoa > Chordata > Amphibia > Caudata > Ambystomatidae > Ambystoma > Ambystoma mexicanum. The sequence continues at coordinate 1,249,797,145 of NC_090934.1, forward strand.
TAGTTTCCACCCCTCCTTCTCACACAGAGTCCTTCCTTTCACTCTCTCAATCACCCTTCTGGTTCTGCCTCACCTATCATCCTACACTCGCGCTTAGTCTGGCTCACTCACCTTACTCACCATACAGGCACTCTCACACCCAAGTACCACTTTCTCTGACCAACCAATACTTCATCCTGCACACGCTCTTTGTGTTCTCTTTCACGCTATGCTCCACTGTCCCTCCTTCACCTGGTCTCTCATTTTGCCTTCTCCTCCCTTGACCTCACCTGAACAACCCTCTCTTCAGTTCTTTCCATGTCCCTTTATCCTCATCCTTCCCTTGCTATTGAGCCTCATGCTCAGCTTGTTCCCCGGGACAATCACTGCCTTGCTTTCCCCCACAGTTCATTTTCAGTGGAAGATGAGTGTCCTAGCTGCCGGTCCACTGTGATCAACGTTCTGTTCACTGCATGTTCGCCGCTGTCTCTCTCGCCATTGGGTTGCCCGACTTGCTCTCCGCTGCCAGGAATTCTGGATGTGGAGGTCCTGAAAAGGAAGAGTGATTGCAAGTGGTACTCTGCCATTGTAACCAGGCATATGTGGAGGGGACAGGCACTGGGGCCCTCCCAACTCCCCCTCCTCTGTGGCCTAACTGAATCTGAAGCCCACGGGACAAGGGCGCGGGGTGTTGGGTCCCGCTCCTGCAACACTTGCTGTTGTGTTTTGGCCCAGGAGGGCCTCCTTACCTGCCACAGACTTTGGCCACGCCCCCTTTGGCCTTTTTCAGCTCCTGCTGCAGCCAGCTGGGTGAAGCCCGCGGGGCAAGGACGCGGGCTGTTGGGTCCCGCTCCTGCAACACTTGCTGTTGTGTTTTGGCCCAGGAGGGCCTCCTTACCTGACACGGACTTTGGCCACGTCCCCTTTGGCCTTTTTCAGCTCCTGCTGCAGCCCGCAGGGTGAAGCCTGCAGGACAAGGGCGCAGGGTGTTGGCGTCCCGCGGGGGTGTTCAAGGACTTGTGGGGTTGGTCCTGGACCTTGGAGTGTGACCTGGACATTGAGGTGAGGCTGAGGCAACTATTGTGGGGAGGGCAAAAAGCCTACAGCGTTCAGCGTGGGGGCTGGGCCTCAACCACTCTCCTTCATGTGCTCAAGGTCCGGCGCAGCAACCTAACAGCCCATCAGTCCCACCTTCGAGTGTTGAGACCCTTTCTCCCTACCTGGAACTGTTCTGTAAGACCCTAAGCCTTCTCTGTAGCCCCTTGTTGTGGTGAGTCTGTGGTGAGTCTGTTATGGAAGGGAGATGTTGAGTGTGGTGAGTCTGTGGTGAGTCTGTTATGGAAGGGAGATGTTAAGTGTGGTAAGTCTGGTATGAAAGGGAGATGTTGTAATGTTGTATTGTCTTGCCACTGGCCTTTATGCTTGCTGTAGAATGTTGGTGCATGAATGCAGCTCAGGAGAATGTTGGGTGGATCTGTGTATGAATGTATATCCCCATCACCAAAACATCTAACCAAACAATCACCTTCCATTTGGACCTGCCACATCCAAACACAGAGCCTGCCACACTCTGGCACCAACCATACACAGCCAAGGAAACCAATCATACATTCAGGTGGGGAAAAAACAGGGGGGGATCACGCATTTGCTCCACCACGGACCCGGTGTCACCACAAACATGACACCCTGGGGAAGCATAGTCCAAGTCCAGCCAACTAACACACAACAAGAGGTGTTGCCATGACAGGTCAACAATTGCAGAGGGCTACTTAGATCACTCCTCTTCCTCTTACACCCTCACATCACATCCAAATACAAATCGCTCCCACTTGACTCCCTCATACATCCCACAGAATCACCAACACGCAGAAAGAAAAAAAACAAAACCACCACAACCAACAATCGAACTGCAACCAGAAAAGGGGAACATACGCACACGTCACTTATCACCAATATCATCCAAACCAGACACTACCAGAATCACACACACAAACGACATGTAACAAATGATGTGCTCCTGGTAGCACTAATGCATTGAACAACTTAACTTTGACCTGTAGGGAAACAATAGTTAACATTTTAATAATTTAAACCTATTAACTAGAGTGCACTCTATATACATTGTAATTACAACCGCTGGCCAGTTCAACCCCAATTGGTTGATATAACTTTACTTTTAAATTTCCACTAAATATTCCACTGTACTCGAACCATAGCAACCTTAATGATGGTTGACCATTAACTTTGACAAATACTACCCCAATAAATATTATAACTGTCAGGCGCAACCCTTACCCGGTTGGCCACCACTGTACCTCATACTTGAGTGTACATATCACATATGTACCTCATAAGTGAGTGTGAATTTCATCACATATACTGCCAAATACCTACAACTTTGAACACATCACATAAATATATGACACTTTAGATTACCCTGTACTTCGGCCATGAACAGCAACACATGAGTCATGGTCGGGATGAGACACTTCACAATTAGGGCCACAACACCAGACAAACGTCACAAGACAATGGCCCAGTACTATTACAGGATATCCTTACCGTTCACTTAGCAATACCTTACATACATAGGTCATCACTAAACCCACTAACTTTTTCCAAGATCCTTAACATTAAACTCCAAACTACAAACATAAAATGATGCATGTGTTTAAAACACCTGAAATAACTTCTTGCATATGCACAAAAACGTTTCTTTTTGATTAACTCTGGCTAATTATCTTTAAATAAATCCTTTCTCAATTAAGTTCTTATACCAAAGAAAAATTTTTTTACATTCACCATAAAAGTTCTAACTATCAGCATGTGTTGGCTTGATCAGGGCCACACCATTATAAAACTAAATTCAAAAACGCAAAAAGAAGCAAAAAATTAAGTAACCCATAATATAGCATTCCTGTAGCATTATCATCATCACAAATCATCAATGTCTTGTATTCATCAAGATGTGCGTTGCATTCCTTTACCAAAAGTTCCTGATGTCCGTTTGTTTCCTTTTTTTTTTTTAAATATTAGATGCATCTTCCTTTAAAAACACTTACGATTCCAGTGAAACATAATACATTTTCAAGTGTCATTTTATGTGGTCGCACAACATGGAGAAATCTTTAAAATCCAGAAACAGAGATACTTCATTACACGTTTCTTGTTACACGTGGGCTGACTACTTTCAAATGCTCCGTGAGCAACACAAACCTTTTTCCTGGTCCTTTATATAAAACACGCGCTGTGGCAGCAATGTACTACTATCAGCACAGTACCTCTTTGTACATCCATTGAAAGATAATAAACATCCCCACTGATGCTGCATCGGACGGTTTCATCCTATAACAGTTGATCACACGCAAGACAGACCAAAATCCTTCCGTGTGTGTCATCACGCTGGCCGACGTTCCTGCGGCCTCTCATCTAATGTTTCTCTCTTTTTCCGTGAGCTTTGACAGGAACGCATCAACATTATTGGAATGTTTGAAAGCACCAGTTCACACGTTCCAGGCTTCGCCATACTCCCTCGCATTCGGAGCCACGTCATCATTCTTTGTTTTGATCTGAACGAGCAAGACCTCGCTGGGCCTCCTCAGCGCAACCGCCACTCACGCACCACGTTATTCAAATGGCAAGTTCATGCTGTATGGTACTGGATGCCAACTTGTTCGCCTAACATCACGATTTTAAAACTGCACAGGAAACTGAATATATTAATAGATCTCCCTTATCCGAATTCCAGACATCACTGATCGAAGTTGATCACAAACACACGGCACTTTTCCTCCATATACGCACGGCCATGTTAATTCCCAATTTTGTTATGCACGTTTCTTGCAAAGTACATGGAGCTCTGGCGCCACCCACTGGATAATTACGGCATTTTCGCCACCCAGTCATTACAACCTATTTGTATCTCCAGCTTTTAATCGTATATGGTTCAGTTGGCTTGATAATCACAGCCACTCCATGTTTCTCTTTGATAGGGATTCCTGGGCATATCTGTTGGATGGGGGCCTCCCTCCCAGGGAATCCTATGAGCTTATTTCTTTATCCATTATGCATGCTGGGCAGGACGGTTATACAAGATGTTGGGGGAACGGTGGGTCACTCTAATGCTGCTTCCCCCCCACAGCACTCCTTACTGTACTTTATGGTAGCTGCAGCTCCTCTGTAAGCACGCTGACCAGTCCATTTCTCCATGTCCTCTTAATTTTCTGGTTTTCCTCGTCGCCATTTGTAGTGATGTCTCTTACTAGTCACACCGGACACACAGACCAGCTGTGGAGACTTAAGTTGTTTCCAGGCAAGGCTTTATTTTACATATGTACAATCTGTACATTGCTCCAGTTACTCTTGTTATAGTTACATCACGCGTAGACCTTGACATAGACATGGGAAGGTATAACCATCACTAACAAAGGAGCTGACCCACCGGCCATCCATTCAACCCAGCTCAGGCCCCCAACTGACACTCACAGAACATTCATACACAGATCCACCCAACATTCTCCTGAGCTGCATTCATGCACCAACATTCTACAGCAAGCATAAAGGCCAGTGGCAAGACAATACAACATTACAACACCCCTCTCTTCTCAGGCTGCATCATGGTTGGCCCTCTCTGGGATGTCGCTATTGGAGCCATGGAAAGAGGAGCCATCTCCTCCCCCTTCTCCCCCCTCTACCTCTCCAAATCCTCCCTCTTAGCGATTCTTCAGGGCACTTCAGCCCCACTGGTATACCGGAAGCCTATTATGAGCAGAAGGCTGAGGGCAGGCATATCGAATAAAGCACTGGGAGCTACGCAGGGGGAGGGAGTTTGTACTGGTAACTTTTGCGGGAATGGAGCACCTGTGTAATCTTCCTCGGCCACTGCATGTGCTAAAGTGGGGGACCCAGGGGAGTTTACGCCCAAGCTACCCTGCTCCCCCAGCCTGCAGATGGGACCCCCACCATGGTCTTATGGGAGCTCCCGTGGTCCTGTTTCACTTCCTCTCCCCACAACCGGCTCTGCAAGCACCTTTCTGGAGGAACTTGGGACCCCTGTCAACCTGCTAACCCCTGGAGGGGGTCTTGACTGTGTTGCCACAGCCGGACCTCTGGCTACCTTGGCTAATGGCTGTGAGAGGATCTCAGTGGGTATTTCGAAACTGACAGGAGGGCATGTGTCGTTGGCCCCTTTTTTGGCTCCACCTCTGTCTCTGTTTTTGCCGCTGGACCCTATCGATCCACCTTCAGGTCTAAACCATGATGTGCCCATGTCTTTGGTTTCTGGGGCCATGGGGCTGGATGGCTTGCGTGGGGGAGAGAAGTCCAGCCTCTCGTCTAGAACCGGGAGTAAGCATGCATCTGATGTTCCTTCGGGGGCTAGTTCCTTCCTTCACCTTAGCCCTCTTTGGGTTTCTAAACCCCCCTCCCCCCTTAAAGGACATCACTGTCTACCAGCCCCACCTCCCCAAGTTTTTCCAACTCTGCTAAGTTGCCCCTGTCATCTTTTGTTATCGGAGATGGCCGAGATTAAAAACCTCTTACTAGTCTTGATTAAGGGGATGCATGGGGACAGGGGGGAGGAAGACATGGGTAGGGAAGGAGAGAGTTTAGCAGGGGTTGGCATAGGGGGGCCAAATCTTGCCTTTGACAAAGGGATTCATCCCCCAATCCCCTGCCTGTCCCCAGCTCCCATGGTCAAGACTCTCCCATCCATGAGGAGTTGACCAGAGGTAGGTCTCCCACATTGCCACCCTTACGGAGGGAGACCACCGACCAAGTCTCAAGGGCTAAGCCCCCACCTTTGCAGAACTCCGTAGGGAGAGCCCAGGGAAACGTGCGCCCCGTGGGGTGGTTGGCTGGTGCCCTAACACGTGGTCAGGGGAGGCCTTGGTCGGGGCATCACACTTCTGAAGGCTGTAGTAGTTCTACGGTCCTTCTCCATGGTGTCCCAAAATGTTCGTCTTGTACAAGAGAACCAAGGGATGCCCTGCGGAATAAATGTCTACATTGGGTGCGGGCGGTGGGGGAGTGTGGGTTTGTGTCCAGGGGTTCCCTGGTGGAGTGCTCTAGACTGTCCAGTTTTTCAGCCAAATTGGATATTGTCAAACTGGTTTTTGCAGATGCCCATTTGGCAAGTGACGTTTTGAACAAATGCAACGGCCACCGGCGGGCAGGGAAAAGTGGCATCACAGTCAGTGCACCTCCCCTATCTGCCCCTGTGTGCCCCGCAGGAGTCCTCTCTGGTTCTAGTCCCATTTCAGGGGCAGATTTGACTGCCCTGGGCCCAAGGCGATACGGGAGCTACCAGAGGGAAGAGGAGGATGGTTCCTGATCATTGGCCAAAAGATCTGTTCAGGGGCACTCAAGCAGGGCCTGGTTTTTTGCACGGTCTTGTTGCTTTTTTCTTTGATGTGTCTTTTTGTAATCATGTATTAGAACTGTTTTTTAGGATGCACTTTGATGGCCTTTCAGGCCGAATAAAGTTGTTTGATGATGAATCTGGCAAACACTCTGGTAGGCCTCCTGCCACAGTTAGAGAGTGGTCCTTGCCCCCTTTTACATAGTCATGTTCCTGCCCCTGTTACAGAATGTAAATGAGTTAATGGGTGGAAAATATCCACTGTCCGGCCCTTTACATGAACTTTGGATTGATAATATTTCATTTGAACTTTATTACACAAACATTATTGAAAACGTAATTTCGTAGCATGAGAATTGTGGCTTTTTTTTGGTTGATAAAATAAGTACCATTAAATTGGCAAGTAATAACACTGATAACTACAGCCCTTAGAAGTGGGATGGATATGGCATTAAGCTCTATACGAAAAAAGTGATAGTTTATTATTACCTGAACCCATTCCAGCCTGTGTGACTGCTGTACAGTGCAGTGTA